>NC_141877.1:255787376-256412376 GCF_056163025.1 Triticum urartu
TGTAAAGTTACGGCAGGTCAAAGTAGGCATAAAAAATTAGGGTTAGGGACGAGAAGTCAACCGAGGTTCAAAATATCCCAGATCTGAGATCCGATCTGCACGCTTCCCGATGCACGCCGGAGAACACTGTAGCTGCCGGACTTGGAGCTCGCCGGAGATTGGAGAGGAGGGGGCCGGACGTGGGGAAGCTCGGGGCGGCGCCGTGGGGTGGCCGCGGCGAGGTGCGGCGGCGCCGGCGGGGCGGATGGCGGCGGTGGCCCGCCGGAGCGGCTCGGGCGGTCGCCGTCGCCGTCGAGGGACGCGGCGGCCGGTGCGGCAGGCGCGGGCGAGCCGGGCGGCGCGCGGGCGGTGGGGAGGAGGCGCGGGGCGCGGGCTGGGGAGGGCCCCGCGTGGGCTTGCGGGCCGGCGGCCGCGGCGATGTGGTCCTGCCACGTGGCGGCTGGCGAGTGGGCGGGCTGCGGCGGCGGACGCTGTCCGGCCGGGGGCGGACACGTCCGTCGGCGGAGATCTTTTTTTTTGAGTAGGGTTTGGACGGGGAAGACGAGATCCGAAAATGGAGGGGGTATTTATAGGCATAAGTGGAGCTAGGAGAGTCCAAATGAGGTGCGGCTTTCGGCCACGCGATCGTGATCAAACGCTCTAGGACATGGAGCAGAGTTTGGTGGGTTTTGGGCCAAATTGGAGGGGTGTTGGGCTGCAACACACACGAGGCCTTTTCGGTCCCTCGGTTAACCGTTGGAGTATCGAACGAAGTCCAAATGGTACGAAACTTGACAGGCGGTCTACCGGTAGTAAACCAAGGCCGCTTGGCAAGTCTCGGTCCAATCTGGAAATGTTTAATCCCCACACACGAAAGAAAGCTAGAAATGATCACCGGAGGAGAACGAAGCGCCGGAATGCAAAACGGACAACGGGGAAAATGCTCGAATGCATGAGATGAACACGTATGCAAATGCAATGCACATGATGACATGATATGAGATGCATGACATGCAAGCAATGACAAGGCAACAACAACGAATAACTGAACGACACCTGGCACATCGGTCTCGGGGCGTTACATGATGCCACGTGGACCGGGCATCTTGAGCGCGAGGGAAGCGTAATGCGGTATTGCATTAAAGCGAACAAAAGCTTCGCGTCCAAGTAGTGCTTGATAACCACTTTGGAACAGAGCAATGTGGAAGGTTAAATTTTCACTACGGAAGTTATCGGGGAAGCCGAATATAACTTCTAGGAGCAGGGAGCCTGTGCAATGAGCCCCTGGGCCCGGCGTTACTCCTTTAACGGTAGTATTGCTGAGGCAAATTTTCGTTGGGTCTATCCCCATTTTGCGGATTGTGTCCTGATATATCAGGTTTAGACTGCTGCCACCGTCCATCAGGACTCGTGTGAAGTGGTATCCGTCAATTATTGGGTCTAATACCAAGGTAGCCCATCCTGCGCGTCGGATACTTGCTGAGTAATCCTGATGGTCAAAAGTGATCGGTTGAAACGACCAGTGGCAGGGCTCCGCGGTGATAGGCCCTTGGGCATATTTATCTGGGAGTGCCGCTTTGTTTCTCCCCTTGATCACGTGTAACACGTTTATTGTTTTGACTTCTGGTGGAAATTTCTTTTGTTCCCCAGCGTCTTGCTTGAGAGGCTCATCCTCGTCTTTGCTTGGTGTATCCTCCCCCTTGTGTACGGCGTTGAGCTTGCCGGACTGCCTGAAGACCCAACAATCTCCGTGGGTATGATTAGAGGGTTTACCAGGGGTGCTATGGATCTGACATACTTGGTCCAGAATTTTGTTTAGGCTGGACAGTTCGTCTCTAGCGCCTTTAAAGGGCGGCTTTTGCTGACTTGGCCAAGAGCTTTTGAATCCGACGTTTACTACCGTGCTCTTCGTGCTGTCTTCTTTATTCCGGCGTTTGTTATTGTTGTTGCGCCGTGATTTCCCGTTTCCATCTCTAGCTTCGGATGTACTAGGGTCGCTGGTGCTGCATCTGGCTAGCCAGCTATCCTCACCCGCGCAAAAGCGGGTCATGAGGCTTGTTAATGCTGCCATTGTTCTCGGCTTTTCTTGGCCGAGGTGTCTGGCAAGCCATTCGTCACGGACGCTATGCTTAAAAGCTAACAAGGCTTCGGCGTCCGGACAGTCGACTCTTTGGTTCTTTTTAGTAAGAAACCTATTCCAGAGCTTTCGGGCTGACTCTCCGGGGTGTTGAGTTATATGACTCAAATCGTCCGCGTCCGGAGGTCGGACATAAGTCCCTTGAAAATTTGCCCGGAAAGCGTCTTCGAGCTCTTCCCAGCTTCCGATGGAGTTTTTGGGGAGGCTTTTAAGCCAGTGCCGAGCTGGCCCTTTGAGTTTGAGGGGTAAATATTTAATGGCGTGGAGATCATCTCCTCGAGCCATATGTATGTGGAGGATATAGTCCTCAATCCAGACCCCAGGGTCTGATGTTCCGTTGTATGCCTCTATGTTTACGGGTTTGAATCCCTCTGGAAATTCATGGTCCAGCACCTCATCGGTGAAACATAGGGGGTGTGCGGCGCCCCTATATCTGGGCGTGCCACGTTGTTCGGATGTTTGTTGTGTTGCATCGTATGCTGGAGAGCGCTTGGGTGGTCCATAGATGGATTTGGTTGCGCCATCCTTTTGATGCGAGCCCTCGCGTGGATCGCGTATTGGCTTATATGTGGCATTGTTTGCCGCTCTATGTTGGCCGTGAGGTCATCTATCTGGCCAGGTGGCCGTTTTGATTTTTGGTTGCGGGGGATCTAAGGCCTCCTCATCGAATTCGGGTAGTAACTTCCGCTTCGGGTAACTCTTGGTGGGGCGACTGCCGCCGTACTTTGCTGCTGCGTTGAGTACTTTGCTCCATCTTATTCCGAGTGTGTCTTGTGCAGCCTTGAGTCTTTGCTTCTGCTTTTTTTAGACTCCTCGCGGTGGCAATAAGCTTTTGACGGGCATTCTGTTGCTCCGGGTGTTTGTCCGGTGTGAGGTCGTCCGGACTATTATCTTTGACAGAGTCAGGTTGTTCGGTTTGATTCTCTGTATTGATGTGATCCGGCGATGGTTCACCCTGCTCTAACGCTGGGTCTATATGATCGTTGTTTCTGCCGAGGCGGGATTTGGGGCGGCGCTTACACCGCCGCTTTGACTGCTTCTCGAGGGGACAAGCCTTCGTTGCGTCCTTCCGTTCCTCGTCGCCGTTTTCCTTTGGTGTGTCCACCATGTATACGTCATGTGATGAGGTGGACGTCCAGCGCCGTGTAGGCAGTGGTTCCTCTTCGTCTCCCGCATCGTCGTCCATACCATCGATGTCTTCGGAGTCGAAGTCGAGCATGTCGGCTAAGTCATCGAAAGTGGCTACTAAGTGGGTGGTGGGTGGGTCACGAATTTCTTCGTCGTCCGCATCCCAGTCCTGCCGGACATGGTTCGGCCAGGATCCTCCTGATAAGGAGAGAGACCTTAACGAGTTCAGTATGTCGCCAGAGGGCGAGTGCTGAAAAATATCCTCGGAGGTAAACTCCATGATCGGCGCCCGATCAGATTCGATAGGAACGGGCGCAGGCGGTTCGGAGTCCGTGACCGGAGAAGGATCCGACAGTTTATCAACACGGCTCTCGTGCAAGGTAAGGTCGATATTCGGCTCGATCGCCGCTGAGGGTAAGGCCTCCGTGGCGGGGTCCATCCACCCGTCCGTTGAAGGCACAACTGGCTCCACATTGAGGGTCGGAGCGGCTGCCGGTGCGATTTCCTAAACACTGTCTGATGGTAGAGCTAAATCGTACTCATCGTGACCGCGCGAGCACAAGGCAGAGGCTCGAATCCATCGAAGATCAAGTCTCCGCTGACATCGGCCGTGTAGTTTAAGCTTCCAAACCTGACCTGGTGGCCAGGGGCGTAACTTTCGATCTGCTCTAGATGGCCAAGCGAGTTGGCCCGCAGTGCAAAGCCGCCGAACACGAAGATCTGTCCGGGGAGAAAGGTCTCACCCTGGACTGCATCGCTATCGATGATAGTAGGAGCCATCAAGCCTAACGGCGACGACACAGAGGAACTCTCAATGAAATCACCAATGTCGGTGTCAAAACCGACGGATCTCGGGTAGGGGGTCCCGAACTGTGCGTCTAGGCCGGATGGTAACAGGAGGCAGGGGACACAATGTTTTTCCCAGGTTCGTGCCCTCTTGATGGAGGTAAAACCCTACGTCCTGCTTGATTAATATTGATGATATGGGTAGTACAAGAGTAGATCTACCACGAGATCAGAGAGGCTAAACCCTAGAAGCTAGCCTATGGTATGATTGTCTGTTGTAGTTGTTGTGTCCTATGGACTAAAACCCTCCGGTTTATATAGACACCGGAGAGGGTTAGGGTTACACAAGGTCGGTTACAAAGGAGGAGATTTCCATATCTGTACTGCCTAGCTTGCCTTCCACGCCAAGTAGAGTCCCATCCGGACACGAGACAAAGTCTTCAATCTTGTATCTTCATAGTCTAACAGTCCGGCCAAAGGATATAGTCCGGCTGTTCGGAGACCCCCTAATCCAGGACTCCCACAGCGGGTCATTCAGGATTACTTCGTGGAGAAGCATCAAGTAGACAGGCATGTCAAGACTCGGGTTTCGGCATCTAGCCAGGTCACAAGGGTAAGAAAGCTAAACCCGGTGTGTTGGAAGCCCCCAAGCACCTTATGAACAAATAACAAAGACTCAGCTACTTAGAAATGAAATGACAGAGGCCCTGAATTATCAGGGATGCCGACTTTATTATATTGTTCATAATATATACAGTGATAGAAGTATGTAAAGCACAAGAGCCGGTGGCTCAAGTGTAATAAGGCCGAAGATGCGCAATGTTCCAGGGCCGGCGGGTCTCCTCCTCCGATGTATGTGAATCCTGGTGTTCTCGAATATCAACGAGGTAGTATGACCCGTTGTTCATGTTTTTGCTGACCACAAAGGGTCCTTCCCAGGGTGGGGATAGCTTATGCATATCTGCTTGATCTTGTATCAAACGGAGCACCAAATCGCCTTCTTGAAAGGTCCGGGTCTTAACCCGACGGCTTTGATAGCGACGCAGACCTTGTTGGTATATCGCTGAACGAGCCGCCGCAAGGTCAAGCTCCTCATCCAACACATCAAGAGCATCCTGACGTGCTTGTTCATTAACAACTTCAACATAGGCCGCAACATGGGGCGAGTCATGGTGTCATGAGGACATCAATACCATTGTTACACCCACAGCCCCTACTGATATACATACTGGACCAATTACTAGAGCTCGCGCACGCCAATTAAATTATCAGGTACTTTCGTTTCTTGGTAATGATTCTAATGTTCATGAGAATATAATGCAGCCTAAATTGGATACATTTGTTTTGCTTACAAATGAAGGGCCTGGCATGGATAAGAGGGATGAATACTAGAGCAAGACCAAGTATGGAGATGATGGCATGCACAAGGGGATCAAGAACGGAGTTACAAGTGATGATTTCAGGAATTTGAAGCCACCATGAGTGCATGAAGCCTTGGACGAAATATACAAGATGCCACTTCATAAATTTCGTCCAGAGGCTATTCTAGGTGTTGCATCACCTTATTATTGGGCCAGGCCATGTATTTTCGAAATACTTAAGTATAGGCTGTTTTTAGAGTCTGTATGTGTGAGGAAACAAGAGTTAGGGTTGGTTTTAGACTCCTCCTCCAAGGGCCATAAAATTCCCCCCTCTTCCTCCATATATGCAGCCCTTAGGGCGTCGTTTAGACTTTGGGTTTTGTTTAGATTAAATTTCGCCATAGCTGCAACTTCGCATACTTCGTTTGTGTTCAACGACTAGACAAAGGCGTCACAGAACCCCACCTTGATCAATAAAGCTTTCCTCTTATATTCGCAATATCCAGATTGCAATCTTAGTTTCTTGCTTGTTCTTTGTTTGCCTGCAGGAAACGGACCTTCGTGGTCAGGTTGATCGTGCTCCGGCGTGGTCAATAACCTCTCGGAGTTGGTTTAGCGATTGCTAAGGTGCGACGTCCTCGCACATTCGTAGTCGGATCGTCAAAGTCGACTTCCTCCAAAATGATAGCCACCATATCATCGAAAGACGGGACACCTTTGCCTCTATCAAGTCAAGTGGTATCAGATTTCCAGGTTGCTCGTTGAGATTTTGTAGTTTTTCGTAGTTTAGATCGAGTCTGTTCTTCATACCTACAGTCCATAAAAAGCCAAAAAATAATTAGGGTTAGTTCATCATATCCAAACCAGTCTGAGCCTTTGCATAGTCTTTTCAGTATTTTGCTTTGTTGAATTTGTGTTGCATCGTCGTGTCAAGTTGCTGGTCTTAGCATCTAGTTTCCCTTGGAGTTTCGAGTTCTGTTGACAAGTTGTCACGCCGCCGCCGCACCATTGTCATCGCTCCGGCCACATACCACCACCACCAACATATTCCTTACCGCTACCATATACATCCGCATGTCCACCACCAATCCGAGTCCACATATACATCCGCCTGTGCACCACTAATCCGAGTCCACATATACATCCGCCTGTCCACCACCAATCCGAGTCCACATATACATCCGCCTGTCCACCACCAATCCGAGTCCACATATACATCCGCCTGTCCACCACCAATCCGAGTCCACATATACATCCGCCCGTCCACCACCAATCCAAGTCCACATATACATCCACACGTCCACTACCAATCCGAGTCCAGATATCTTACCACCATATATCCACCACCAATCAGAGTTCCTTTCATATTAGTTTTGTTTTCGAGATCCATCTAATTTTTGATTCGTGTTTCCTTGCTTGAGTAGGTTTCGAAAAAAAAGAGTCTGGAGACCCCTGGGCAGTTTTTAGGCCAAAATTTTGGCGACAAAAAATATTTTTTCCCTATCCTATTTGTAGGCTTTTCTGAGTCTTTTGAGGCACTCGCCATCATAGTGATTTTTTGTCGCACTTTTTCGTCGTCGCTGCCCTGATTTCCATAAAAAAATTTTGTCAAAAAACTTTCGTGCCCATCCTGTCATTTTGACCTCGGAAGAGTTTTGAGAAACTCGCCATTATAGTGATTTTTCGCAAAACAAAGAGGAGCGCAAAAAAAGAGCGCAAAAAAAACAGAGCGAAAAAAATCCAGAGTGTGCTTTTCCCTTGTTTACGTGCAGCGCCGTGATTTTGTTAGTGTTCTAGGCTCGCCTCTCTAGCACAGTACCGTCGTTGAGCATTTATTCAACTTTGCATCTCTGAATTAATTATTGTTGGCCCTTTTGCTATTATATTATAAGCCTTCCCAGCTCCACATACATCTACGTCATGCGTTTGACTCTCGCTAGTAATCGCTCTATCCAAGTTTTGAGAGTTTTGACTACAACGGTTGCCGATCACCGCCTGCTGCTGGGTAAGAACTGGTAAGAATTTGAGATTTGCTTGACGGATTTGTGACGCCCCACCACCACCATTTTCTAGTAGTCTGTAGGATCATATTTTGTGTGTGTTTCTATTGCTGCTAACCATGGTAGCATCACAAGTCGATGAGACTAACTGGGAGAACATGACGAATAAGGAGTTGCATGATAAATTTCAGCAAATGATGACTGAACAGGTGCAAGATGTGCTGAACAATTTTGAAGAGGCCATGGATAAGATAACTGGCTTTGAGAAGACGTTCAAAACAAAGCTCGATAACAAATTTAATGAACTGCTTACGTGTCTTCCACAACCACCACTGGTTGCAGCCGCCGCACCTCTGCAACAACAACATCATCATCATCAACAACAACAACAACGACTACCTCCATGTCACGAAACAACCCTCCGCCGAGCGAGCCGTGTCCCTCTTGAGCCTGGCCAAACTATTGGTGCTACTGTTGATACTTCTGTGTCTCCTTCTGCTGATGCAGAGGAGGATGATTATGCGGGAGATTACGAGGATGAGGTGCTATCTCTTAAGCACTGCGTTGGTTTTCCCTTGAAGAGGAAAGGGTGATGCAGCAAAGTAGCGTAAGTATTTCCCTCAGTTTTTGAGAACCAAGGTATCAATCCAGTAGGAGGCCACACGCAAGTCCCTCGTACCTACACAAACAAATAAGAACCTCGCAACCAACGCGATGAAGGGGTTGTCAATTCCTTCACGGTCACTTACGAGAGTGAGATCTGATAGAGATAATAATGATAAGATAAATATTTTTGATATTTTTATGATATAGATTGAACGTAAAGATTGCAAAGTAAAATAAATTGGAAACTTATATGATGGAGAATAGACCCGGGGCCCATAGGTTTCACTAGTGGCTTCTCTCAAGATAGCATAAATATTACGGTGGGTGAACGAATTACTGTCGAGCAACTGATAGAAAAGCGAATAATTATGAGAATATCTAGGCATGATCATGTATATAGGCATCACGTCCATGACAAGTAGGCCGACTCCTGCCTGCAACTACTACTATTACTCCACACATCGACCGCTATCCAGCATGCATCTAGAGTATTAAGTTCATAAGAACAGAGTAACGCCTTAGGCAAGATGACATGATGTAGAGGGATAAACTCAAGCAATATGATATAAACCCCATCTTTTTATCCTCGATGGCAACAATACAATACGTGTCGTTTCCCTTTCTGTCACTGGGATCGAGCATCGTAAGATTAAACCCAAAGCTAAGCACTTGTTCCATTGCAAGAAAGATCAATCTAGTAGGCCAAACCAAACTGATAATTCGAAGAGACTTGCAAAGATAACCAATCATGCATAAAAGATTTCAGAGAAGAATCAAATATTGTTCATAGATTGACTTGATCATAAACCCACAATTCATCGGATCTCGACAAACACACCGCAAAAAGAGTTACATCCAATAGATCTCCAAGAAGATCAAGGAGAACTTTGTATTGAGATCCAAAGAGAGATAAGAAGCCATCTAGCTACTAGCCATGGACCCGAAGGTCTGAAGTAAACTACTCACACATCATCGGAGGGGCCATGGAGTTGATGTAGAGGCCCTCTGTGATCAATGCCCCCTCCGGCGGAGCTTCGGAAAAGGCCCCAAGATGGGATCTCTTGGGTACAGAAGGTTGCGGCGGTGGAAATAGGGTTTCGTGGTGCTCCTGGATGTTTTCGGGGTATGTGAACATATATAGGAGGAAGAAGTAGGTTGGTTGAGCCACGAGGGGGGAGGGCGCGCCCAGGGGGGTAGGCGCGCCCTCCTGCCTCGTGGCCACCTCGTTGGTTGCTTGACGTCGACTCTAAGTCCTCTGGATCACGTTTGTTTCAAAAATCATGCTCCCGAAGGTTCCATTCCGTTTGGACTCCATTTGATATTCCTTTTCCGCGAAACACTGAAATAGGCAAAAAACAACAATTTGCACTGGGCCTTGGGTTAATAGTTTAGTCCCAAAAATAATAAAGAAGTGTAAAATAAAGCTCATTAACATCCAAAATAGATAATATAATAGCATGGAACAATCAAAAATTATAGATAAGTTGGAGACGTATCATGAGGTTGATCAAAATCAAAAGTACGTGCAACCACCAGCACCACAACCACCAGGTCGTCCACATGCAAATAATGACAATGGTAGGGCTCCCCCTCAGGTACGAGATCATGACCATCTCTCTAAACTGAAATTGAATATTACACCATTTGAGGGTAGATATGTTCCTGATATATATCTTACTTGGGAGTTAGAAACCGAACAACGTTTTACATGTTTAGAATATCCCGAGGGGAGACGTGTTGCTACTGCACTTTGTGCTTTCACTAGTTTTGCTTGTGTGTGGTGGTCTGAACATCGTAGATTATATCCAAAAAATATTCCAACTACTTGGGCTGCTTTGAAAACTGCTATGCGTACTCATTGGGTTCCACCATATTATCAACGTGAATTACTTCAAAAATTGCAGCGTTTAAGACAAGGAAAAAATTCTGTAAAGGAATATTATCAGGAGTTACAAACTGGCATGATTAGATGTGGTATTGTTGAGGATAATGAAGCAATGCTTGCACATTTTATGGGTGGATTAAATAGACAGATTCAGACCATTCTAGAGTATAAGGAGTATAATAATATCAGTCGTTTATTCCATCTTGCTTGTAAAGCTGAACATGAAGTGCAGGATCGACAGGCATTGGCGCGAAATAACTTTTCTGCAGGTCAACCTTCATCATGGAAACCGCATGCATCCTCTACTTCCACACGTTCTGCTCCACCAGTGCCTCCGTCAGCTACCACCGCCAACCATGATACAAGAAAGCTGACACAACCACCACTATCTGCCAAGAGCACACCTTTTGGGCCTGCTCAGAGTTCTTCTTCATCCATGGCATCAACAGGGCAAACACATGATATTATTTGTCGTCGTTGCAAGGGTGGAGGTCATTATGCGAGACAATGCCCATCTAAGCGTGTGATGATTGTTATAGAGGATGGTGGGTATGAGTCCGCTAGTGACTATGATGAGGAGACTTTGGCTCTTATTACAAGTGAAGAACATAGTGGAGATGATTCTGATCATGAGACGCAATACATGGCTGCTGAAGATGCTAACATGTATGAATGTTTAGTTGCTCAACGTGTTTTGAGTGTGCAGGTTACACAAGCTGAGCAAAATGAGAGGCATAATTTGTTCCATACAAAGGGAGTTGTGAAGGAACGTTCTGTTCGCGTCATCATAGATGGAGGGAGCTGCAACAACTTGGCTAGCATGGAGATGGTGGAGAAGCTATCTCTCACCACAAGACCACATCCACATCCTTACTACATCCAATGGTTCAACAACAACGGCAAGGTTAAGGTAACATGTATTGTTCGTGTGCATTTTAGTATCTCTACATGTGCTGATTATGTTGATTGTGATGTGGTACCTATGCAAGCATGTTCCTTATTACTTGGTAGACGATGGCAATTTGATAAAAATTCTGTACACCATGGTAGAAATAATCAGTATACTCTTTTTTATAAGGACAAAAATATTACTTTTCTTCCTATGACTCCTGATTCCATTTTGAAAGATGATATTAATAGAGCTAATAAAGCAAAACAGGAGAAACATAAGAGTGAAACATAAGGAGAAACATAAAGCAAAACCTTATTATTGGGCCAGGCCCATGTAATTTTGAAATACTTAAGTATAGGCTGTTTTTAGAGTTCGTATGTGTGGGGAAACCAGAGTTAGGGTTGGTTTCGGACCCCTCCTCCAAGGGTCACGAAATTCCCCCCTCTTCCTCCATATATACAGCCCTTAGGGTGTCGTTTAGACTTTGAGTTTTGTTTAGATTAAAAGTTCGCCATAGTTGCAACTTCGCGT
The DNA here is from genome assembly GCF_056163025.1 of Triticum urartu. Lineage (NCBI taxonomy): Eukaryota > Viridiplantae > Streptophyta > Magnoliopsida > Poales > Poaceae > Triticum > Triticum urartu. Next base: position 255,798,682 of record NC_141877.1, read on the forward strand.
ACTTCGTTTTTGTTCAATGACCACACCAAGGCGTCACAGAACCCCACCTTGATCAATAAAGCTTTCATCTTATATTCACAATATCCAGATTGATATCTTAGTTTCTTGCTTGTTCTTCGTTTGCTTGCAAGAAATAGACCCTCGCTGATAGAGGCGAAGGTGTCCCATCTTTCGATGAGATGGTGGCTATCGTTTTGGAGGAAGTCGACTTTGACGATCCGACTACGAACATGCGAGGACGTCGTGCCTTAGCAATTGCTAAACCAACTCCGGGAGGTTATTGACCACGCTGGAGCACGATCAACCTGACCACGAAGGTCTGTTTCCTGCAGGCAAATGAAGAACAAGCAAGAAACTAAGATAGCAATCTGGATATTGCGAATATAAGAGGAAAGCTTTATTGATCAAGGTGGGGTTCTATGATGTGTTGGTCTGGTCGTTGAACACAAACGAAGTACGCAAAGTTGCAGCTATGGCAACCTTTTAATCTAAAAAAACCCAAAGTCTAAACGATGCCCTAAGGGCTGTATATATGGAGGAGAGAGGGGGGAATTTCGTGGCCCTTGGAGGAGGGGTCCGAAACCAACCCTAACTCTTGTTTCCACACACATACGAACTCTAAAAACTGCCTATAATCAATTATTTCGAAATTACATGGGCCTGGCCCAAAAATAAGGTGACGCGGCACCTAGAATAGCCTCTGGACGAAATTTATGAAGTGGCATATTGTATATTTTGTCCAAGGCTTCATGAAGTCATTATGGTGGCTTCAAAGTCCTGGAATCATCACTTGTAACTCCGTTCTTGTTCCCCTTGCACATGCCATCATCTCCATGCTTGAACTTGCTCCAAGGTTCATCTTTCTTGTCCAAGCTAGGCCCTTCATTTGTAAGCAAAACAAATGTATCCAATTTAGGCAACATCATATTCTCATGAACATTAGAATCGTTACCAAGAAACGAAAGTACCTGATAATTCAATTGGCGTGCGCGAGCTCTAGTAATTGGTCCAGTATGTATAGCGGCAGGGGCTGTGGGTGTAACAATGGTATTGATGTCCTCATCATCCTCCCCTTCTTGAAATGAAGTCATCCTCAATGAAAGCTCATCTTCCTCACCCAAATAAGGCTTCAAATCTGCAATGTTAAAATTGGGACTAACCCCAAAATCTGCAGGCAGCTCAAGTTTACATGCATTATCATTTATTTTCTCTAACACCTTAAAAGGACCATCAGCACGTGGCATGAGCTTTGATGTGCGCAAATTAGGAAATCTATCCTTATGCAAATGTAACCGAACAAGATCTCCTGGTGCAAACACAACATGTTTTCTACCCTTATCTCCAGCAAGTTTATATTTAGCATGCATACGCTCAATGTTTTCCTTAGTTAACTCATGCATTTTTAAAATCAATTCAGCACATTCTTTAGCATCAAAATTAACCTTCTCCGAAGATGGAAGAGGCAACAAATCAATAGGTGCACGAGGTAGGAAACCATACAAAATTTCAAAAGGGCACATCTTAGTAGTAGAATGCAATGAACGGTTATAAGCAAATTCAATATGAGGTAAGCATTCTTCCCACATTTTCTTATTATTCTTCAAAACAGCCCTAAGCATAGTAGACAATGTTCTATTGACTACTTCAGTTTGTCCATCAGTTTGGGGGTGACAAGTAGTACAAAAAGCAGTTTAGTCCCCAGCTTAGCCCATAAACATCTCCTAAAATGGCTAAGAAATTTAGTATCACAATCTGAAACAATAGTATCTGGCACACCATATCAAGCGAATAATTTCACGAAAAAATAAATCAACAACATTAACAACATCATCGCTTTTATGTCATGGTATAAAGTGTGCCATTTTCGAAAACCTATCCACGACAACAAATATGCTATCCCTCCCCTTCTTTGTTCGAAGTAAACCTAAAACAAAGTCCATATATATATCCTCCCAAGGAACACTAGGTACATGCAAAGGCCTATATAAACCATGATGATTTAGTCGTGACTTAGGTTTTTGACATGTAGTGCAGCGAGCAACAAAACGCTCAACATCACGTCTCATCTTTGGCCAAAAGAAATGTGTAGCAAGTATACCCTCCGTCTTCTTCACGCCAAAGTGTCCCATTAATCCTCCTCCATGTGCCTCCTGCAACAACAAAAGACGAACGGAGCTAGCTGGAATGCATAGCTTGTTAGCATGAAACACAAATCCATCATTAAGTACGAACTTGTTCCACGTTCTTCCTTCTTTACAATTCTGCAATACATCTTTAAAATCAACATCATGCACATATTGATCTCTGATGGTCTCCAAACCAAATATTTTGAAGTCAAGTTGTGAAAGCATAGTATAGCGACGAGACAATGCATCAGCAATAACAGTTTCTTTACCCTTCTTGTGTTTAATGACATAAGGGAAAGTCTCAATGAATTCAACCCATTTAGCATGTCGACGATTCAGTTTAGCTTGACTTTGAATATGTTTCGAAGATTCATGATCATAATGTATAACAAATTCTTTGGGCCAAAAATAATGTTGCCATGTTTCTAAAGTCCGAACAAGAGCATATAATTCTTTATCATAAATAGAATAATTCAGACTAGGCCCACTCAATTTTTCAGAAAAGTATGCAACATGTTTGCCATCTTATAATAACACACCTCCTAATCCAATTCCACTAGCATCACATTCAAGCTCAAAAGTCTTATTAAAATCAGGAAGTTGGAGTAAAGGAGCATGTGTCAACTTATCTTTCAATACTGTGAAGGCTTCTTCCTGTGCAGTACCCCAAACAAAGGCACATCCTTCCTTGTAAGCTCATTGAGAGGTGCAGCAATGGTGCTGAAATCTCTCACAAAATGCCCATAGAATCCAGCGAGGCCAAGAAAACTCCTCACTTGTGTGACCGTGTTGGGCTGCAGCTAACTCTCAATAGCTTCAATCTTGGCTTTATCAACTTCAATTCCCTGTGGAGTAACAACATAGCCAAGAAAAGATACTAGGTCGGTGCAGAAGGTGGACTTCCCAAGGTTACCAAACAAACATGCATCACGTAGAGCAATAAAACAACACGTAAATGTTCCAAATGTTCCTCCAAAGATCTGCTATAAATCAGGATATCATCAAAATAGACCACCACAAATCGTCCAACAAAAGCACGTAAAACTTCGTTCATTAGTCTCATGCAAGTACTAGGTGCATTAGTTATCCCAAAAGGCATGACTAACCACTCATATAAACAAAACTTAGTTTTAAATGTTGTTTTCCATTCATCTCCCTATTTCATACGAATTTGATGGTATCCACTACGCAAATCAACTTTGGAGAAAATTGTAGAGCCACTCAATTCATCAAGCATATCATCTAGCCTAGGAATAGGATGACGATAACGAATAGTAATATTATTAATGCATCTACAATCAGCACACATACGCGACGTACCATTCTTTTTAGGCACTAGTATAATAGGAACAACACAAGGACTAAGAGATTCGTGTAGGTAACATTTGTCGAGCAGCTCCTGTAATTGATGCGTAATCTCCTTCGTCTCCTCTAGATTGGTACGGTATGGTGCACAGTTTGGTAGCGATGCACCGGGAATTAAGTCAATTTGATGCTCAATCCCTCGAATAGGTGGTAATCCTGGTGGCACGTCTTGTGGGAAGACGCCAGCGAACTCCTGCAAAATGTTAGTGACAGCAGGGGGCAAATAGGAAGGCACGTCCTCGAATGAAAATAATGCTCTTTGCACACAAAAGCATAGCAAACAGATTTGCTGAAATCTAGCTCATCAATATTAGATTTTGTGGCAAGTAAACATGCACTTTTCAATTTAATTTCATAAGCAACACTACATGGTTTATTATTAGGTTTCATTTGTTGCTCAAATTCTTTTCCCACAATCCGATTTTCACTCTTATTTTTCTCCTGTTTTGCTTTATTAGCTCCATTAATACCATATTTCAAAATGGATTCAGGAGTCATAGGAAGCAAAGTAATATGGCTATCCTTATGAACAAGAGTATAATGATTGTTTCTACCATGGTGTACAGATTTTTTATCAAATTGCCATGGTCTACCAAGTAATAAGGAACATGCTTGCATGGGTACCACATCACAATCAACATAATAAACATATGTAGAGATACTAAAATGCACACGAACAATACGTGTTACCTTAACCTTGCCGCTGTTGTTGAACCATTGGATGTAGTAAGGATGTGGATGTGGTCTTGTGGTGAGAGATAGCTTCTCCACCAGCTCCATGCTAGCCAGGTTGTTGCAGCTCCCTCCATCTATGATGACGCGAACATAATGTTCCTTCACAACTCCCTTTGTATGGAACAAATTATGCCTCTGATTTTGCTCAGCTTGTGTGACCTGCACACTCAAAACACATTGAGAAACTAAACATTCATATCTGTCAGCATCTTCAGGAGCCATGTATTGCGTCTCATGATCAGAATCATCTCCACTGTGTTCTTCACGTGTAATAAGAGCCAAAGTCTCCTCATCATAGTCACTAGCGGACTCATACCCACCATCCTTAGTAGCAATCATCACACGCTGAGATTTGCATTCTCTTGCCATATGTCCTCTTCCCTTACAACGGTGACAAATAATATCACTTGTGTGCCCTGTTGATGCCATGGAAGAAGAAGAACTCTGTGCAGGCCCGATAGGTGTGCTCTTGGCAGATAATGGTGGTTGTGCCTGCTTCCTTGTATCACTGGTGGAGGTAACAGCTGATGGAGGTGTCGGTACAGTAGAATGTGTGGAAGTAGAGGGTGCATGCGGTGTCCATGATGAAGGTCAACCTGCAGAAAAGTTAGTCTGCGCCAATGCCTATCGATCCTGCACTTCACGTTCAGCTTTACAAGCAAGATGGAATAAACAAGTGATATTATTATACTCCTTATACTCTAGAATGGTCTGAATCTCTCTATTTAATCCACCCATAAAACGTGCAAGCATAGCTTCATTCTCCTCAACAATACCACATCTAATCATGCCAGTTTGTAATTCCTGATAATATTCTTCTACAAAAAAATTTCCTTGTCTTAAGCGCTGCAATTTTTGAAGTAATTCACGTTGATAATGTGGTGGAACCCAACGAGTACGCATAGCAGTTTTCCAAGCAGCCCAAGTAGCTGGAATAAGATATAATCTACAATGTTCAGACCACCAAACACATGCAAAACTAGTGAAAGCACAAATAGCAGCAGGAGCACGTATCTCCTCGGGATATTGTAAACATGTAAAATGTTGTTCAGTTTCTAACTCCCTAGTAAGATATATATCAGGAACATATCTACCCTCAAATGGTGGAACATTCAATTTCAGTTTAGGAAAAAGGTAATGATCTCGTACCTCAGGTGGTGATGCAGCCCTACCGTTGCGATGATATACCTGAGGACGACCTGGTGGTGGTGGTGCTGGTGGTTGCACGTAGTTCTGATTTTGAGCAACCTCATCCTCGTAGTGGTCCTCCACCTTTGCCGTAGCGGTAGGAGCTACAGAAGCATCAACAGCGGCACCGAATTTTTCCCAGAGTCAATGGGAACACGTTGTGCTCGTCCCACTTGAAGGCGACGTTGTTGTTGTTGTTGTTGTTGTTGTTGCTGCTGTAGTTGCTGTTGCTGCTGTTGCTGTTGTTGTTGCTGTTGCTGTTGCTGCTGCGGTTGCTGTTGCTGTTGCTGCTGCGGTTGCTGTTGCTGTTGCTATTGGTGCTATTACTGTTGTTGTTGTTGTTGTTGTTGTTGTTGTTGTTGTTGTAGAGGTGCGACAGGTGCACCCGGCGGTGGTGGTGGAAAACGTGAAAGCAATTCAGTGAACTTGTTATTGAGCTTTGTTTTGAACGTCATCAATCCTCTCTAGTGCCTTTCTGAAGGTGGCCATGACGTATTGCACCTGTTGACTCAACATTTGCTGAAATTTATCATGAAGCTCCTTCTTCATCATGTTCTCCCTGTCAATCTCATTGGTTGTGGTCCTGCCATGGTTAGCAGCAATAGAAACACATAAGAATATGATCCTACAGACTACTAACAAGTGGTGGTGGTGGGTGTCACAAATCCGTCAAGCAAATCTCAAATTCTTACCAGTTCTTACCCAGCAGCAGGTGGTGATCGGCAACCGATGTAGTCAAAACTCTCAAAGCTTGGATAGAGCGATTACACAGAGAGTCAAATGCACGACGTAGATATATGTGGATCTAGGAAGGCTTATAATATGGTAGCAAAAAGATTAGCAATAATCAATTCAGAGATGCAAAGTTCAATAAACGCTCAACAACGGTACTGTGCTGGTCCTAGGCTAGACCGTGCTAGAGATGCGAGCCTAGGACACTAACAAAATCACGATGCTGCACGTAAACAAAGGAAAAGCACACTCTGGAATTTTTATTTTTTGCTCTATTTTTTATGGCGCTCCTATTTTTTTGCACCTCTTTTTTTTGCGAAAATCACTATAATAGCGAGTGTCTAAAAACTCTTCCCAGGTCAAACTGACAGGAAGGGCACGCAATTTGTTTTTGACTTTTTTCGGAAATCAGGGCAGCGATGACAAAAATGTGCGACAAAAAATCACTATGATGGCACGTGGCTCAAAAGACCCAGAAAAGCCTAAAAATAGGATAGGGAAAAAATATTTTTGCCTACGAAAATTTTGGCCAAAAAACTGCCCGGGGGTCTCTAGACTTTTTTTTTGAAACCTACTCAGGCAAGGAAACACGAATCGGAAATTAGACGGATCTCGAAAACAAACCTAATATGAAAGGAACTTGGATTGGTGGTGGATATATGGTGGTAGGATATGGCAGCGGTGGTGGTATATGGATATGGATTGGTGGTGGTATATGGATACGGTTTGGTGGTGGTATATGGATACAGATGGGTGGTGGTATATGGATACGGATTGGTGATGGTATATGGAGACGAATCGGTGGCGGATAAGCGGTGGTGGTAGATGGCAGGGGCGATGATGATGGTGCGGCAGCGGCGTGACAACTTATGACCAGAACTTGAAACTCTAAAAGACTAGACTCTAAGACCAACAACTAGACACGATGATGCAACCGCAAATTAAACAAAGCAAAATACTGAAAAGACTATGCAAAGGCTCAGACTGGTTCGGATATGATGAACTAACCCTAATTTTTTTTGGCTTTTTCGTGGACTGTAGGTATGAAGAACAGACTTAATCAAAACTAAAAAACTGTAAAATCTCACCAAGCAACTTGGAAATCTGATACCAGTTGATAGAGGCAAAGGTGTCCTGTCTTTTGATGAGATGGTGGCTATCGTTTTGGAAGAAGTCGACTTTGACGATCCGACTACAAACGTGTGAGGACGTCGCGCCTTAGCAATCGCTAAGCCAACTCCGAGAGGTTATTGACCATGCCGGAGCACGATCAACCTGACCACGAAGGTCTGTTTCCTGCAGGCAAACAAAGAACAAGCAAGAAACTAAGATAGCAATCGGGATATTGTGAATATAATAGGAAAGCTTTATTGATCAAGGTGGGGTTCTGTGACGTCTTGGTCTGGTCGTTGAACACAAACGAAGTACGTGAAGTTGCAGCTATGGCGAACTTTTAATCTAAACAAAACCCAAAGTCTAAACGATGCCCTAAGGGCTGTATATATGGAGGAGAGAGGGGGGAATTTCGTGGCCCTTGGAGGAGGGGTCCGAAACCAACCCTAACTCTTGTTTCCCCACACATACGGACACTAAAAACTACCTATAATCAAGTATTTCGAAATTACATGGGCATGGCCCAAAAATAAGGTGACGCAACACCTAGAATAGCCTGTGGACGAAATTTATGAAGTGGCATCTTGTACATTTCGTCCAAGGCTTCATGCACTCATTATGGTGGCTTCAAATGTAACATCCCAAATTTTCAATTTGGAATGTTATACATAGATCATCCATGCATATCATGATTTAGTGCATTTCCGTTCCGCAATCCTCGAAATCCTAAGCAACTCAAGGACCCACAGAGAGAGAGTTGGGGATTTTCCGGTTTTCATATTTGATTTTTATCAAATAATGAAACGAGGATTTTGATTTCAATATTTTTTCTCTCCGAAAAATATTTCATATTAAATCAAATGAGTGGAGATAATAGGACTTCTCCAAAATAATTGAAATATCGGAGGAAGAATATTAAAATCATTTATTGGTTTTTATTTGGTTTTATTCGGATTTTATTTGCATTAGAAAAATTGCACGTTTTCAAAATTGCATTTTAGGGCCAAGAAAATGTTCAACTCGTCCTAAATATTTTATTTAGACGGTGAAAATTTGATTTGGCATTTTTAGGTTATTTATTTATTTTTTTAGGATTTTATTTCGGTCGGCGAAGTTTTTCTTTTTAAAAAAGGGTTCCCGCGCCGACTGGGCCTAAGGCCCAGCCGCGCCAGGCCGCCGTCGCCTCCTGCGCGCGTGCGCGCCGTCGCCGCCACCACTCGGACCGGAGTCCGAGTTGGACTCCGTCGCCGCCGCCTTGCCCCCTCCTCCAAGCCGCCCCACCCCACCCCCTTTATATACGCGCCGCCCGAGCCCCCACCGCCACCATCGCCGCCTCCCGCACCCCGCCCCAAGCCGCCGCCACCTGCGCCGCCGCCGCCTGCCGCCCGCGCCGCCGTCGCACCACGCCGCCCCACGAGCTACCGCCCCGCCGCCCAAGCCCTCACCAGAGGTAGCCGCCGGTTCCAACCGCCGGTTTTTCTAAAAAAACCGTTCATTTTTATTTTTTTTTCAAAACCCTAGTTTTCGTTTTTTAAAATAGATCGGGTTTTCTCCGGTTTATTTTTTTAGCGAGTGTTCGCTTGTTCATTCGTTTTAATGAACGCGTTCTTCGTTTAGATCCAAATAACGAACGTTCGTTCGTTAATATGTTCGTCGTTTTTCTTTTTCTTGGATTTGTTCCGCGATTTTTCTGATCACGATTTCTGATCCGATCTTAATTTCTGTTTATCTTTTCGCTCGTTTATCGGAATCAGGCGATTCAAGCGCCTGGAGTTTCGTATCGAAACCCTCTTTCCGGTTAATCAGCTCAAACAAGTTTTTGTTACTCTAAAATTTGACCTAGTTTCAGATTAGTAAACGAAGCTTCTCTCTTTCGTCGTTTGACTTTCGTTGCTTCGTTTGATTTGATTCTTTTTGCGTATCGGAGTTCTTAAGTTGAACTTTCTGGTCAACCTCTCTTATTTGAGTTTTGCTTGTGCATCGTTGCTTGTTACTTATGTATGTTATTGTTTGCTTGCGATAGAATTCCCGGAGTGCGAAGCGTGTTACTACGAGTCTCTAGGATTCGCGGATCGTCAGCAAGGCAAGTAACACTTAGATCATATCCCATTATTACCTAGTTTTTATGCATTAGTTCCAATCCTCAAACATTGCATGATTAGGATGTCATTAACTTGTGGGTTGGGAAGTAGTTGCTGAGGTAGAACCTATTGCCCTGTTATATTCAAACCCTTGGGAGTTACTTCTACGTATTGCTTATATTGCTATGCTATGCTCATAGACGTGGTTTGGGTTTGAGTGAAATTCATGACAGATGTGAGATTGTTAATTAATGGTTCAACTTAAGGTGGCAACTTAATCAAACAACTGGGTGGACTAAGGCACCTGGGGAACCCAGTGTTGTCTGTATTTTTTTGGAAATCCCGGGGTACCCGTGTGATCTTCCTATGGACCGCCACCCAGGCTCAAAGGGAACTGAGATGATTCATACTAGAAACTTCCGTGTGCAGCCACAAGCTATTATGGGCTCTAGCATAGTTGAGTAAGTTACGTGAAGCTCTTGAAGAGGTAGATCAGCAGGTAGTGGGTTTTGTAGGTTTGGTATGGTCTACCCGGAGTAGAGAGTTAACGTTTCTGAAAGACTGTGTCTCGGTCATCCGTTTCTCAAACACCATGTAGTGCGAGAAATCCAACGGAGGCGATCGAGTCTTGTGGGGAAAAGTGCGCAAACCTCTGTAGAGTGTACAATCTAATCATGGTTAGCCGTGTCCCCGGTTATGGACAATTCTTGAGTATCTAGTACTTGGGTTATCACATGTATCTCACCATGTTTAATTAATACTGTTGGGTTGTTAATCACTTTAATTGGGATTGAGTTGGGGGTACCTTCTCAATGATGTTTCAACCACCATGATAGTTAAATAAAAATCTATTCCTTTGTTGTAGGGAAAAATTGGCTTTTTGCAAAAACTATAACCATAGAGCTTTCCACCAGCCATATATGCATGTAGTGATAGCATTATTCTGTTTCTGCTCTACTGTGTTATATTGCCAGCATATTCCATGTGCTGACCCGTTTTCGGGCTGCAACGTATTATGTTGCAGACTTTTCAGACGAGGAGTAAGGTTCGTTAGGTCGTTGCCGTGCAGCTCAGCTATGCCGTTGGAGTTGATGGACTCACCCTATCTTCCAAGCCTTCCGCTGTTATCGCATTAGATGGCCTTAATCCATATTATTGTAATAAGTTCTCTTTGGAGACATTCGATGTAACAGTGTGTGATTGCTACTCTGTTATAAATCCTTCGAGTACTGTGTGTGTCAGCATTAGCGATCCAGGGATGACACTGAAGCACAGAGACTTGACCATCTGAGGTCGGGTCGCTACATCAATGTCCTGGAATCATCACTTGTAACTCTGTTCTTGTTCCCCTTGCGCATGCCATCATCTGCGTGCTTGAACTTGCTCCAAGGTTCATCTTTCTTGTCCAATCTAGGCCCTTCATTTGTAAGCAAAACAAATGTATCCAATTTAGGCAGCATCATATTCACATGAACATTAGATTGGCGTGCCTGATAATTTGTAAGCAAAACAAATCTATACCAAGAAACGAAAGTACCTGATAATTCAATTGGCGTGCGCGAGCTCTAGTAATTGGTCCAGTATGTATAGCAGCAGGGGCTGTGGGTGTAACAATGGTATTGATGTCCTCATCACTCGTGGTCAGGTTGATCGTGCTCCGGCGTGGTCAATAACCCCTCGGAAGTTGGTTTAGCGATTGCTAAGGCGCGACGTCTCACACGTTCATAGTAGGATCGTCAAGGTTAACTCCCACAGAAAATGATAGCTATCTCATCGAAACATTGGGACACCCTCGCCTCTATCTAGTGGTATCAGATTTCCAGGTTGCTCAGTGAGATTTTACAGTTTTTTTGTAGTTTAGAACAAGTCTGTTCTTCATACCTATAGCCCACAAAAAAGCCACAAAAAAATTAGGGTTAGTTCATCATATCGGAACCAATCCAAGCCTTTGCATAATCTTTTTAGGGTTTTGGCTTTGTTGAATTTGCGGTTGCATCGTCGAGTCTAGTTGCTAGTCTTAGCGTCTAGTCTTTTAGAGTTTCGAGTTTTTGTCATAAGTTGTCACACCGCCGCTGCACCAACATCATCGTCGCTGCCGTCTACCACCACCGCTTATCCTCCACCAATTCATATCAACATACCATCACCAATCTGTATCCATATAGCACCACCAATCCGTATCCATATACCACCACCGCTACCATATACCGCCACCGCTGCCATATCTTACCATTTTTCGACTGTATAGAGTAAGGCAATGCCCCACTACGATCTTTATAAATATTTCAAAGAGTCTGGTACAAAATTACAAAGCTAAAGGCTTGAGCTAAGCCACAAAATAAGAAGAAAAAGAAAAGAAAACTAAAAAACTAAGAAACTAAAAGAAGAAATACAACAGAAGAAAATTACAGCAGATTGTCCAACCAGGTATGAAACTCATTAGCATATTTCATCTTGATTATGTGCCTCAGCCACTGTAGCTCAGCATAAAATATTGCTCTCCAGCCCTGAAATGATGGTTGGATTTGGTTGAAAATCAGATTATTCCTTGAAATCCAGATAGCCCAAGCCCCAAGTATTATGATTTCCATGAAAAAAGGGAGTCTAAGTTTGTCTTTCATATCTTCCAATGCATCCCAGATGGAGAGTGGGCTAGTTCTATTTGGGCATATGAAGTTCCAGCATCTGTCAGCAAATGGGCATCCCAAAAAGAGATGAAAGACAGTTTCCTCCTGACCACAACTCATGAGAGCACAATTGTAAGTCTCCAAATAAAATGTTTTCCTTCTCAGAAGATTCCTGGTATTAACCCTGTCATGCAGTAACATCCAGAAGAAAATTTTGTGTTTTGGCTGGCAAGAGCTATTCCAAATCCATTGGAACTGTGGAGGTACTATTTTTATCCCAATCATTACTATATAGGCCTTTCCAGCACTAAGTTTCTCAGAAACCCAAATATATGACCAGGTGTCATTACAATCTGCAAGATTCAGGTTTCTATGCTCATCACATATGCTCTCCAATTGTAAGAACTGATCATAAGCTTGCACTATGAGAGGAAGATGAAACAAGTCTTCAAGAAATTCAGTTTGAAGTGTCTCAAAGACAGTGATGTGAGTGTTTTTAGCAAAAGAGAATAGGTGTGGGAAACTATGATGCAGGCATGATGTGTGCCATAGATCAGTCCAGAATAGTGCAGATTTCCCATCACCCAGGTGACACCTTGCCATTGATTTGAACTGGTCAATGAGCTTTAGGTTTACTTTCCACCAAAAAGATCCTATCATTTGTTGTCCTAGTAGTTGTACCTCTGCATAATAAGATTCCCAGATCATATTAACCCAAGGGATGCCCTTTCTGTTGTAAAACTTGTGGAGATTTTTCAGAAGAAGTGCATGATTTTGGACTGTAATGTCCTTCACTCCAAGATCTCCTTGGTTTTTTGGTCTACAGACCACATTCCAGTTCACCATAGCAGGTCCATGATCCTCTCGGTCAGGCCCTCTCCATAATCAATGTCTCAGGTATTTATTGATTTGCTTTCTAATTGTTTTTGGCAGATCCAGACAGCACATTGCAAAAATTGGTAGAGAGGCCATGATGGACTTGACAAGGAGGAGTCTACTTGCTTGTGTCATAAAAGTGGCCAGTCCAAGCAACTTATTAGCAATTCTCTTGACCAGGGGCAGACATTGTTCCACTGTTGGTTTATACAAACCCAAAGGCAGCCCAAGATATGTGAAGGGGAAGGCTTCTCTTTTGCAGCTCAAAGTTCTGATTAGGATTTCCACTTTTTCCTCAGATACATTGATGGGGATCAAGCTTGACTTGGAGTAATTAAGCCTGAGGCCAGTAGCATCATCAAAAGTATTTAGGATAGCTTTGAGAAACACCAGTTGTCTAGCATCAGCTTGTAGAAGGATGAGTGCGTCATCAGCATACTGTACTATAGGGAAATCATGGCAAGAGTTAAACTTCAAAGGTGATGTAAGCAGCCCTTGATGCATTGCTTTTGTTCAAAATGGACTGCAAGAGGTTAACAACAATTACAAAAAGCAGTGGGACAGTGATTCACCCTGTCTAACACCTTTTTTACAAGAAAACTTTTTCCTGCCACTCCATTTAACAAAACAGAAGAGGAAGCAGAGTTAAATAAGAGGCCCATCCACATGATCCATTTCTCACCAAAGCCTTTTGCCCTTAGAATTTCAATGATTGCTTTATGTTCAATACAATCAAAAGCTTTAAAAAAGTCCAGCTTCAAAACAACCATTTCTTCTCTAGATTTATGACACTGGTGTAGATATTCATAAGCCCAACCAAGACAGTCATGTATAGCTCTATCTTTCAGAAATCCATACTGGTTAATGTGCACAATTTTGAGAATAATCTTTTGCAGTCTATTAGCCAGGAGCTTGGTGATGATTTTTAAGCAGGTGTTCAACAGAGATATAAGTCTGAAATCATTTGCAGTAACTGGAGCTGAGATTTTTGGAATGAGTGTGATGTGAGAGGTGTTAATGCTTTCCAAATTGACATTACCATCATAAAAGTCATGAATACGTTTTCTAACATCATCACCAATGATATCCCAACAAGCCTTAATGAACTCATTATTAAAAGCATCAGGACCAGGGGATTTGTCTGAAGGAAGATTTTTGATTACCTCATCAATTTCCTCTCTAGTGAAATTCTTCTCCAGATCATTGAAAATTTGTGGGTCAGTGATTGGACCATACAAAGATTGTAAATCAAAGTGCATGTGGGTATCCTTAGTGGTACCCAATCTCTTCCTGAATGATTCCCATAACAGAGCAACTTTGCTTTCATGATCTGTGAATTCAACCTGGTCTTCATTTTGCAGCATAGCAATGTGATTATGTTTGTGATTAATTGTTGCTTTGGTATGATTTTTTGTGTGTTTTCATCACCAAATCTGACCCCTTTAATTTTTCCTCTCTGCTTCCAATAAATTTTCTGGTTCTTGAGCAAAGTGAGGAGCTCATCCTTCAACAAATTCCTACTATTCCATTCAAAATCACCAAGACTTCTGAATTCTTCTAGCAAATCAAATAAGAATATGACCTCATTTAGATTCTCAATTTTTCTCTTCAGACAAGAGAGAGTTTTAGCCCGGTGTTTTAGAGCCCTTCTGAGATTTATGAGTTTAGCATTAATGCCTTTGGCAGAATCAGAGTGCCCAACTGGGATATTCCAAGCATTAGCAACCACTTCCTTGAAGTCACTGTGTTGTAACCAATAGTTCTCAAATCTGAAAATTTTGGACTTAGGGATGAGGGTGCCAATTCTCACAACACAGGGAATGTGATCAGAGGTGGGTCTGGAAAGAGGCATAGTCAAGGTGTCAGGAAAGGAAGTCATCCACGTAGTAGAAGTGAAAATCCAATCCAGCTTTTCCAAAAGAGGATTATCTTGCATGTTACTCCAGCTATATTTTCTGCCTTTCAAAGGCAATTCCACAAGCCCTAATTTATTGATGGCTTCACTAAACAATAGCATTTCATTGACATCACCTCCAGGCTTGTTTCTGTCAGAAGGATCTCTGATAAATTAAAATCCCCCATAATAATCCACTCTATGTCATTGGGCATGTGTATGTTCTTAAACCAGTCAATGAAGATAGCTTTCTCTCTATGAATACATGGGCCATAAATGTTGGTGAGAATCCATGTTTTTAGAGACAACTTGCATGTGAACTGAATTGAGACTGAATATTTTTTGAAGAGAGTCTCACCCTCAAACAAAGCCCCATTCCAAGCAATTAACAACCCACCAGAAGCTCCCTGAGATGGAAGATAATCAAATTTATTGAACCTAGGAGGGCATAAATTTCTCAAGTAAGTAAGATCAAAATGATCCCTTTTAGTCTCTTGCAGACAGAGAAAAGAACTAGAGCTTTCCTCAATTTTTTGGTGCACAACAAGCCATTTATTTTCAGAATTAATGCCCCTGATGTTCCAGTTTAGGATATTCCAATTTCTGTTGTTATTCATATTGGAAACTTGCTTAAGAGATGCAAACCGATAAGCACCAGCACTTATCACCTTTTAAACCACAGGCAATCAGACAAGCATTAAAAGTGCAACTTATATAGTACCAACATTCAGCAAAATATAGCCAGCATCCCGTTCTAAGAGCATAACCAGGCCATTTCATAAAGAAGTTATTAGCCATAGGCCAGCAACAAATATTACAAGAGCCAAATCCATGCAAAATATACTTAGAGTAGGTCCTAAAATCTACTGGACCCCTCCTGGCCTTGCTTTTTGTTGAGTGCTTAATCATTCTTGCACTGTTGTAGCTGCCTCTTCATTCTTGTCCATGGGTACCATGTCCAAGGCTTCCTGAGATTTTTTCTTCTTCTTTTTGCTCAATGGAAGATCCAGCTCATCTTCAGCCACCTTGCAAAAAGATCTAGTTAGGTTTTTGACTATTGCTTTTGATATGATGGGAGGAGTAACATTGCAAGGTAAACATGAAGAAGTATGGCATGAACCCCTCTTATATCCTTCGTTAATTTTACTAATTCTATCACTTCTCCTTACCTCTGATTCCACTAGAGGTGTCTTTCCTCCTCTCCTCTTCTTGGCATTGTCAATCCAAAAAGGAAGGACTAGAGCTTGTTCTTGGTTTAGCTCCCGATGCATCTCACTGCTTGACTGTCCAGCAGCTTGAGCTTGGCAAACTGGGGGTTTTGTAACCTGGCATTGACCAGGAATATGGAAAGTAATTGATTCTTCAGTCATACCAGGTGCAGTCAGTAATTCCCAAAGTGTTGATTTGAGCATATTAACAGTCCATTGAAATTTTTCTAGAGTCATAAGGAGGTGTATAATGAAATTGAACCAACTTACTGGTATCTTAACTGTAAATGCAGCCGAGGCCTCATCTGGTTTTGTCGCAAAATGCTTCTTCCATAAAAACAATCCTTCCACAGAGATTACTATGTCAGAAGAAGATGCAGCCATAAGTTGTAATTGTTTGAGAACCAGCATAGAGGCACCCTCAGGAGAATTATTGAAATGCACTTCAAGTAGTTCATACCATGTAAGTTTATTGGAATTTGCATTATTACCTGGGTTTTCCTTCAGAGCGGTAAAGTTAATGCAGGTAGTTGTTGTGTTATAGCCTCATTTTCAGGTGCCGAGGCACATGATCAGAAACCACCAGACTGTCATAGATGTTGTTATCACTTTGCTCCCCCAGCATATCAATCTTAGGGGCTGACACTTCAATTGAAAGAACAGGTGGAACAGATACAGTCTGTATTGCAACAATTTGTTCAGATGTTGCAACAATTTGCTCTTGAGCTGAAGCACTGCTACTATCAAGCTCCATGGTGTTAATCACTGGGTCTTCCTCCAACTCAACTTCAGCATATGCATGAATAAGACATTGTAAACCATATCCCAGAGAGTGCAGACCATGGTTGACCTCACTAGCAGGGGCCAAAACATCTAGATGGTTGAGTTTAGTGGAATCACCCTCAGAAACAGATACAACGGTGGTGGTGCTAAAGCCATTCTACAAAGGCATGTCTTGAATCATACCATGGCCAATATCTTGAACCTGTTGCTGAACTTCTTGCTCCACTAACTGAATTGGTGGCTGCTGGAAAACCCAATGTTCATTCTGTTCCCACTCATCTTCATTCATCTCATCATCTTCATTGTTCTGCAGAGCATCATTGTTCTGACCATTAAAAGGCTGCATAGGCACAGGGTGTGGGTCCTCTCCTGGAGGAGAAATTGGATCTTCATCTACAGGCCCACCTCCAAGTAGCTCCTGGTGAATAATCTCAACCAAACTAGACCAACCATCTTCTTTAAAAGATTCACCTTCAGACCATCTGATGCTGCGAGGGATATGTACCAGATCTGTCACCCTAACCTTGGCAATGATTTTGCCCTTCTCCCTGGGGTCATTTTCCCATGCAATCGACTTGCCCCACTTACTAATCACAGTAGCTAGGTCATCAGTGGTCTGATAGTCAAGAGGGACGCCTAAAATCATAATCCAACACACCCTATTGAAATAGATTCTGCACCAGTTTCTACCTTCGTTATGTTTCACAAAGGAAATGTCAATATCCCCATAGATATGTGGACTGTTGCTGACCAATCTGCCCCTATCACGGACATGCTGAAACTGCACAAAAGCCTCTCCAATGGGACATCTCTGAACTGATCTAACTCCCACATGCATGACCTCATCGAGAAATTCCTTTATAACCGCTCTGACATTGGGGAAAAGTACCTGGTCTGGAAATGGATGGATGGTGGCCACAGCAAAATCTTCATGCGCGGGTTGCGCCGCGGTACCACCGCATGGGAAACTCCAAGCCTCCCTTCCACTGGGATCACTTCGAATCCATGAGGCAGAAAAGGAACTAGGTCGAAAGGAATATTGGCCATGGCGGTCTGTGTGAGTGGCCTAAGGTGGTTTGCTCGTCGGAGACGACGAGGTGGGTGGAGCTTGAGGTTTGAACAGTGGCTGAAACAGGGGAAGGTGATGCAGAATGCGAGGAGACAGGCACTCGTTTCGGTTGGAAATTAGGAAAGAGCCCCGAGACCAGCTCCCATAAAGAGGAAACTAACTTAATTGGTGGCGCGGGTCCATGGGCTCAAAACCAGCCTGCTACCACCCCGTCAGCCCAAGCACATTCCGGGGGGCCAACAAAAGGATCATGTGTGATATGATGTAAAATCCCAGTGAGGCGAGGTTGGGTGCAGAATTTTGCCATGTGGCCCATCATGCCACATGCAAAGCACGTCAAACGTGTCCACTCATTGTTACGTTGATCCTCATGCACCTCATTAGCGGCCACAATTGTAGAGGGATTAGGGGGCATATTAAGGGAGTCATTATTGGGTATATTCAAATGTGTTGAGTGCTGGCCAATCGTGGATGGATCAGGGGAGGACAGCCGTTGGAAGACCGAAACCGGTTGCCGTGCCGGCGAGGCCGTACGGCGGTCACCGCCGGCGACCACCCGACCATTGCGGCCAACCAGTGACCATTCCTCCTCTTCTTCCCGATAAAACTTGATCTCCTCTTGAATCCAACGTGGGCCACCATTACCCCAAAGGCTAAAAACCATTTCAAACTCTTTCTCGGTGATTCTACCCGCATTGTAAACCTCAAAGCCCACAGATTTAGAAGCCACAGAGAATTGGAAAGATCAATCTTTCAATAAGAGAACACGAAAACCTTCTGGATAACCACCAAAGCAAGCATGTAGAGCCACACTAACCGTATGGACATCGAGGCGGAAGGTGGCACGACAGAAAGATACCACCAAGGTGAACTCCTTTTGTCTCAATCCTAGAGAGAAAACCACCGGGTGTCCAAACTTTATTCTCATCTCCGCTTGAAAAGCTTTGCCACACAAGAAGTTGAGCAAGGGAGGGGCCATGACTAGCCAGAGGTCTTTGGGGCGGCCGTGGCCGGAGTGGCCGACGGCCGGAGGGGTGGCCGTCGGGGCTGGAGTGGCCACCGGCGCAAAATCGCCAAGGGAGTTGCCTAGGGAGCCAAGCCGGTCACTTCATGACGAGCCTATCTACTTTCATATTAGGTTTGTTTTCGAGATCCATCTATTTTCTGATTCGTGTTTCCTTGCCTGAGTAGGTTTCGGAAAAAAAGAGTCTAGAGACCCCCAAGCAGTTTTTAGGCCAAAATTTCGGCAGGCGAAAATATGTTTTCCCTATCCTATTTTTAGGCCTTCCTGAGTCTTTTGAGACACTCGTCATCATATTGATTTTTGGTCGCACTCCTTCGTCGTCGCTGCCCTGATTTCCAAAAAAACTAGTCAATTTTTTTATGCCTATCCTGTTAGTTTGACTTGGGAAGAGTTTTGAGACACTCGCCATTATAGTGTTTTTTCGCAAAGAAAAAGAAAAAGAGGAGCGCAATAAAAAGAGCGCAAAAAAAAGAGAGAGCAAAAAAATTCAGAGTGTGCTTTTCCCTTGTTTATGTGCCATGCCGTGATTTTGTTCGTGTTCTAGGCTCGCGTCTCTAGTACGGTCTAGCCTAGGACCAGCACAGTACCGTCGTAGGTCATTTATTCAACTTTGCATCTCTAAATTAATTATTGCTGACCCTTTTTGCTATCATATTATAAGCCTTCCTAGCTCCACATACATCTACGTCGTGCGTTTGACTCTCCCTAGTAATCGCTCTATCCAAGCTTTGAGAGTTTTGAATACAGTGGTTGCCGATCACCGCCTGCTGTTGGGTAAGAACTGGTAAGAATTTGAGATTTGCTTGACGGTTTTGTGACACCCACTACCACCACTTGTTAGTAGTCTGTAGGATCATATTCTTGTGTATTTCTATTGCTGCTAACCATGGCAGGATCACAAGCCGAAGAGATTGATTGGGACAACTTGATGAACAAGGAGCTTCATGGTAAGTTTGAGCAAATGATGAGTGGACAGGTGCAAGATGTGCTAAACAGATTTGAAGAGGCCATGGAGAAGATAGAGGGCATGGAGAAGACATTCGAAACAAAGCTCGATAACAAGTTTAATGAATTTCTCGAGCATCTTCCACAACCACCGCCAACTGCACCTATCGCACCTCTACAACAACAACAACAACAACAACAACGTCGCCTTCCAAATCAAGTGGGACGAGCACTGCACGTTCCCCTTGAGCCTGGTCAAAATTCGGGTGCCGCTATACCTACTATTGATGCTTCTGTAGCTCCTGTTGGTAATGCAGAGGTGGAGGACCATTACGAGGATGAGGTTGATTG
This sequence comes from Triticum urartu, assembly GCF_056163025.1. Taxonomy (NCBI): domain Eukaryota; kingdom Viridiplantae; phylum Streptophyta; class Magnoliopsida; order Poales; family Poaceae; genus Triticum; species Triticum urartu. Next base: position 255,818,799 of record NC_141877.1, read on the forward strand.
ATGTCGGGTGGAACCCTATACGGACGATCTTCCACGAATGGAGCGGATCCCGCGATGAACACGAGGAACACAAGGGGAAATCACGAAGGGAAACACAAGAGAAACACTCAAACCAACGAGATTAGGTCACACATATGCTAGATCCGAGTACACATAGAGATCACACGGTCCAAATCTAGCAAGGGACGATACATAGGGTAACCGGTTCTTCTCCGTGAGGAGGTCTTGAGGTCTTCCCGTTAGGGGTCTTGAATCCAAGTGGATCTTCTCCGAAGAGGTGTCATTCCCTCGCAATGGAGTAGATCCGGACGGATGAGCGAAGCTCTATCTCACATATGAGCTAACACAACGCTGACCCTAGAAAGAGGGAGGAGGAGGAGGAGTATATATAGTCTAGGTGGGCGAGGGTAAACGGGCTTCGGGCCCTTACACTGTGTGTAGACATGGGAGGCCAGTTGTCCGGGCGTCGGGCCGGATGTCCGGGGCTTCACGAGGTGCCAGATGTCCGGGCTTGAGCCGGATGTCCGGGCGGTCGGGGCTGGCCTTAACGCTCTCTGGATAGAGGGTGCTGGATTTCTGGGATTCGGGCCGGATGTCCGGGGCCTGTAGGTGCTTGGAGGTTGGGCGGCTGCTGTGGATGATGCTCCAGAGGCCGGTTGTCCGGGGTCATGGCTGGATGTCCGGGGTCATGGCCGGATGTCCAGGGCCTGGAAGCTATTCTTGACTCCTTCTGTTGGTTCTCTTCATCCGTGAACTTGGCGACTTGTCTGCTTTCACATGCATCTTCGGGAGGGTACTCTTGGTACCTGATCATGCACAACATTCCGGACTTAGGTAGTAGCCATGTCTCGAGAGGATCATATGTGATATCACTAAGGAAGGAAGTCACCTCGGTCTCGAGAGCTCTAGCTCTAGCTCGTGTCATAGGTCCTCTTGGCACTTTGTGAGACGATGGTAGGTCCATGAGGATGACCGTAGGATGCTCCGCATCATCTCCCCTCCCTTGGGAAAGATCCGACGTCAGATCGAAATCCTCATCACCATGGTAGGGCGAGAGATCTTTGACCTTGAAGATGTCTCTCACGGAGTACTTGTCTCATGGAATGTCGATCTTGTAGGCGTTGTTGTTGTAGCATACAAGCACTTTGAAGGGTCCATCCACTCGTGGTAGAAGTTTGTACTTGTGTTCATGGGGGAAGCGGTCCTTGCGAAGGTGTAGCCACACAAGATCTCCAATGTTGAATACCATGGGGTGCTTGTTGAGGTTGATCTTGGTCATGAGTCGCTGTACTTGGCGCTTAATGGTGTGCCTTGTATCTTCATGCATCTTCTTGAGATAGTTGACTCGGGAACTTGCGTCCATGTTTGTGCGCTCTTGTAGTGGAAGGGGAAGAATGTCCAATGGGGACAACGGGTTAAAACCAAAGACGACCTCGAAGGGGGACTTGCCGGTAGTCGAATGTCTTGCTCGGTTGTAGGCGTACTCGGCGATGGGCAGACACTCCTCCCACACCTTGATGTTCATCTTTATTAACACGCGAAGTAGAGCAAAGAGTGTGCGGTTGGTCACCTCCATTTGGTCGTCGGTTTGTGGATGGTATGTCGTGGAGAAAAGTAGCTTGATTCCGAGCTTGGCGCATAAGGTTTTCCAAAAGTAGCTTAGGAACATGCCATCGCGGTCCGAGACAATCGTCTTTGGTACTCCATGTAGGCGCAATATTTCCCTACAAAAAATATTGGCAACATGTGAAGCACCATCTATCTTGTTGCAAGGAATGAAATGAGCCATCTTCAAGAATCGGTCCACAACAACAAACACGGAATCCTTTCCATTTCTAGTTCTAGGCAAACCAAGCACAAAATCCATGCTAATATCTTCCCATGGTTGATACGGAATTGGAAGAGGCATATAGAGACCATGGGATTGAGCTTTAGACTTAGCTTTGCAACATGTAGAGCATCGGCTGGTGAAACGGTTGATGTCGCAGAACATCTTGGGCCAAAAATAGTTCTTGGAGAGCGTAGCGAATGTCTTGTCGCGTCCAAAGTGTCCCATTAGTCCTCCTCCATTAGAATCTTGCAAAAGTAACAAACAAAGAGGACACTCGGGGATGCAAAGTTTGTTAGCTCTCATAAGATAATCATCTTTGATGTAGTAGCGTTCCCAAGATGTATGCGTCAAACATTTGGCATAAGGAATAGCAAAAGTAGGATCATGCACATACAAGTCTTTTATGTGCTTAAAACCAATGACATTCAATTCAAGTTTGGTGAAAAGCATGCATATGCAGGAAAGAACGTCTGCCACAACATTTTCCTTACCTTTAATGTACTTGATGACATAAGGAAAAGACTCAATGAATTCACTCCATTTAGCATGACGCTTGTTCAACTTAGTTTGACCCTTAAGGTATTTAAGTGTTTCATGGTCGGTATGGATGATAAATTCATGAGGGCAAAGATAATGTTCCCATTCATGCAAAACTCACACTACAACATATAGCTCTGTGTCATAGATGGGGTAATTGAGTTGCGCTTCGGAAAGTTTCTCACTAAAGTAAGCTATGGGGCGTTTCTCTTGTGTTAACACACCTCTTGTGCCATTACCACTAGCATCGCAATGAATCTCAAAGGGTTTGTCAAAGTTTGGTAAAGCAAGCATGGGAGCATGAGTAATAAAATTCTTAAGCTCATTGAATGCGCTATCTTGGGATGGTCCCCAAACAAATGGCGCATTTTTCTTGCTCAAAGCATGCAAAGGTGAAGCAATGGTGCTAAAATCCTTCACAAATTTATGGTAGAAACCGGCTAAACCAAGGAAGCTACGCACTTGCTGCAAGTTGGTTGGTTGGGTCCAAGTTTTAATAGCATTTGTCTTAGATTCATCTACATGTACACCCTTAGAAGATACAACGGAAGCCAAGAAAACAAGCTTATCAACACCGAAAAGGCATTTGTCCATATTAGCACAAAGGTGCTCTTTTCTAAGAGTTTGTAGCATGGTGCGAAGGTGGGTGACATGCTCCTTTAGAGATTTGCTAAAGACAAGGATATCGTCAAAGTAGACCACACCAAATACACCAATTTAAGGTCGAAAAACAAAATGCATGAGTCACATGAAAGTACCAGGTGCTTCGGATAAACCCATTGGCATAACAAGCCATTCATATAAGCCAAACTTGGTCTTAAATGCGGTTTTCCAATCATCACCTTCTTGGATGCGTATATGATAGTAGCCACTCTTAAGATCAATCTTAGAGAAAATGGTGGCTCTGCTAAGTTCATCAAGCATATCATCTAGGCATGGAATAGGGTAATGATAACGCACGATAATAGCATTGATAGGACGGCAATCGGAACACATGCGATATGTACCATATTTCTTGGGAACAAGGATTACCGGGACGACACAAGGGCTCAAACTTTCTCGTACATGACCGTTGTTGATGAGTTGTTGTACTTGCTATTGGATCTCCTTAGTTTCCTTGGGGTTGACACAGTACGGAGCCTTGTTAGGAAGGGGTGCTCCGGGGATGAGGTCGATTTGGTGCTCGATGCCTTGTACAGGAGGTAGACTCGGAGGTAGCTCGTCAGGGAAAACATCTTGAAATTCCTGCAATAGAGAAGATTACACTAAAGGTAGATTGTGAGAGGTGTTAGCTTTTGGTGCCTCGTCCTTGCACAAAAGGACATAGTGTATGACACTTGATGGGTTCTCACACGCTTCTCTCATCTCACATTTTGAGGCGATTAGAACTAAGTTCTTTTTGTCGCTCATCGTGGAGGCACTCAATTTGGGCTTGTGGCGCTCACTCTCTTTTTGGTGGTTCGCTCTCTCTCTCTATTCTCTCCAAGATGGGTGGTTTGCTTGTCGGCGATCACTTGGCTTGGAGACATAGGTCGAAGTATGTACTCCTTTCCTTTCATCTTGAAGATATAGTGATTCGTTCGGCCATTGTGGATGACACCTCGATCAAATTGCCATGGTCGCCCAAGAAGAAGGTGGCAAACGGACATTGGAATGACATCACACTCCAAAGTGTCTTCGTAGGCTCCGATCTTGAAGGAGACTTGTACTCTATGCTCGACTTGGATAGTGCCGGAGTCGCCAATCCATTGAACTTTGTAGGGATGTGGGTGCTTCATCTTGACCAATTGGAGCTTGGAGCATAGTTCTTCACTTGCCAAGTTATGATAACTCCCTCCATCGATGATGACCTTGACGGACCTTCCATTGATGCCAGCCTTGGTATGGAATATATGGCATCTTTGGTCTTCTTGTTGATGTTTAAGAGTCAAGACCTTGGAGACAACGAGAGTAGGGCTTGAATCTTCGTCACAAAAGACTTGATCCTCTTCATCTTCGTTCACTTGCCGGTGCATGGCCACCTGCTCAAGTGCTTCCATTTCTCCTTCACTCATGGAGTCATATGTACCATCGTCGTTGAAGATCATGGTGCGCTTGTTGGTACACTCAAAGGACTTGTGGCCTCGGCCTCCGCATGTGAAGCATTTGAAGGAACTTGTCTTGATGGTCTCATCGGTTGGGGTAGAGGATGATGGAGCTCTTGGCTTGAAGTTGCTTGTTGTAGGAGGATGACTTGAGGTTGTCGAAGTTTTCTTGTAATTTGACTTGTCGGCATTGATTGTAGATGGCTTGGTTGAGGTAGAAGGTGTTGGAGTCGTTGAAGCTTGGGTGTTGGAGAAGCCATAGAAGTTGGATGAGAACTTGGCATACTTGAAGTCATCTTAACTTCATGTTCCGCTTTGGTAGCTTGATGCACTAGGTCGACGAGGTTCGAGTATGGTTGGAAGTCGACGATCTTCTTTGTAGGATGATTGAGTCCATTCAAGAAATGTGACATAGTTTGCTCATCATATTCCGTGACATTAACTCTTATCATGGCAATCTCCATTTACTTGTAGTATTCTTCAACACTCTTGGTTCCTTGCTTGAGGAGTTGGAGTTTCTTGAAGAGGTCGCGGTTGTAGTATGTTGGCACGAAGCATGCTCTCATGACATCATTCATTTGCGCCCAAGTAGTGACGGGTGGTTCACCTCTTGCCTCTCGACGCTCAATGACTTGTTCCCACCAAATGAGGACGTAATCTTGGAATTCAAGGGATGCCATCGCGATCTTCTTCTCTTCCTCATAGTTGTGCAAGCGGAAGATTTTGTCAACCTTCAATGCCCATGAAAGGTACTCTTCGGGATCATTGCTTCCATTGAACTTTGGCATGGTGAACTTTAGCATGCCGTGGCGTTGCCCTTCATTGTGTTGGGGTCGAGGGTGATGACGTACTTGACGAGGAGGATTGTATCCCTCAACTTGCTCTTGTCTTGGAGGATTCCCATTGTCCTCTTGCTCTTGTTGAACTTGAGGTGCTTGTCGAGCTTGTGGAGGAGCTTGAGGGACTTGACGATGCACTCTTGATTGAAAAATCCTCTCTTGAACCTCTTCGCAAAGTGCTTCTTGTTGCTCATGAGCTTGTCGGTTGCGCGTGGCTACAACTCGACTTGAATCTCGGAGGGCACGTCGCGCCTCAAGTGCTTGAGCTTCTCGCAATTGTTGTTCTTGATGTTGTGCCTCGACATCTTGTGCTTCTTGGTGTAGTCGCGCTCGCTCTTCCTCTTCGTGTTGGCGTTGGCATTGCCGTTCTCGTGCTTGCGCAAAAGTAGCTTGGTTTTGACGGTGTCGTTTCTCTTGAGAGTTGTTGTCATGTAGAGGGTTACAGTTTTCTTGATGATCTTGGCGTGTGGCATGTCGAAATGTATTCGATGTCGGTGTACTTGAGCCGGAGATGGTGTAGTCGGAGTGTCGACTTGAGCGGTTCCGTCTTTAGGAGGACGAAGTGGAAGAAGAGCGATTGAGTAGCAACGCACGAATCTCGTCCATTCTTGCATCATTCTCTTGCTCGTGGTCGTCGAGCTTGTTGTCGAAACAGTCTCTTGTACGTTGCTCGAAGAGTCGCAAGTCGGTGGCAAGGTTATTGATGCATTTGCTCATTGCTTGTTGCTCTTGATGCAAAGCATGTTGTGCACCAAAGAGGTGGCTCTTTGTGACGTAGGAGAACATGTCATCGTCTTGCTCTATGAAGAGTGGGTTGGTAGAAGTACTTGGCCTATCCATCATTCCAAGCAAATATGTGAGTGGGAGAAAGAGAAGAAATTATGCCAAATGTACCTTGACCGATGTTGAAGACGGATCAATGATCACTCAAATGTGGAACAAGGAAATAGCACAATTGGTACCAATTCTTGTCGGTTTCTCATACCTACACAAGTACAAGCTTATGGTGGAGCTCGGTTAGGATGGTGGAACAAAATTTGATGCAATTGTTAGTGAGCTGCAATAATGTTGGAAAAGATTCACAAATTTGCAATGCGACAAGTAGACCAATAGCAAAATATGGTACATAGAAACACACACGCAAAGAGATAAATGGGGTTGTGCAACCAAGGAATGAGCCAAATGTGGAATCCACGAAAATGCTCTTGTTGCACAACACTAGAGAGACGCTAGCATGATTGCACAATAGGCGGATACGAAGACTTGTGCACAACCCACTAAGCAAAAAATGCAACAGCTTCTATCCCAAGTATGCTCTATGTATGGTACTCCAATGATATGATCCAAGATGATCTAGTACGATAATCTTAATGTAGTATGATGCTATGGTTCTCTCTTAAAAGCTCTTTGCTTATCTTTCCCTTTTGCTTAAAAGCTTGTTTGGCTCTTTCTCTTTTGAGCTCTTTTCTCATACAATTCTTCACGAACCAAGATAGCAATTATGTATTCGATGACAACTTTGTGACACAAATGATGATACCAAGATATGGACCAATGATGTGATATGTATGCAATGGGAAGTATGATAAATAATGTGCAAAAGTGACCTTGCCGGCAATACTCAAAGGCTAGTCTCGATTGGTAAGATACACAAAATTTGGCTATGTGGTTATCAATGCAATGGCAAGAATGGTATATCATGATACCAAGATGAGGTTACCATTCTTGCTTACGGTATGGTGTCAAAATGGTGGAGTGGTCGTTGTCGATGACGAATCCGTGGCGAAGATGAGCAGCAGTGATGTTGATGTCGAACCATACCTAAAGAGCTGAAACACAATAGGACACGGAACCACAACTCAAATTCTCAAAAAAAAAACATGACAAAATTGGCAGAATTGGTAGCGGTTAAGCGATGGTGGTGTTTGAGGGAAATGGTGGTGCTATGCAGAAGTGATGGTGGTATGCGGAAGTGAATGTGGGCACCGGAACAAAATTTGGCGAAATTTGGACAGAAAACGGGGCAGTGGATGGAGATGTTGCTGTTAGGGGCCAGATGTCCGGGATGTAACATCCCAATTTGCAATTTGGATTTTATACATAGGTCATCATATGCATACCATATTTTATTTGCATTTTGGTTGTGATCCTAGAAATCTTAAGCAACTCAAGGACTCAAGGAGAGAGTTGGAGATTTCATTTATTTTCATATTTGAATTTTCTCAAATTTGAAAAAGGGCTCAATTTGGTTTTAATAGTTTTCTTTCCTATTGTTTCCAATATTAATAATAAAAGAGAGAATATAATATGACTTCTACAAAATGAGAGGAATATTGGAGGATTTTTTTAAAATCAAATAAATGTTTTATCTAGATTTTATTTGAATTAGAAAAATATGCATTTTTGAAAATTGTATTTTTAGGCCAGAAAAATGTTCACTTTGTTCTAAATATTTTATTTAGACGGTAAAAATTGTTTTCGGCCTTTTTAGATTTTGTTTACATTTTATTAGGATTTTTCTTTCGTGGAATTTATATATATATATAAAAAAGTTTCCGCCAGACTGGGCAAAAGGCCCTGCCGAGCCGGGCCGAAGCCCACAGTGTCGCCGCCTTCCTCCCGTCACCGGCATGCGTGGCATGGACGCCGAGGAGGAGGCCGAGCCTGACTCCACCCCACGCCAGCCCCTCGCGCAAGCCGCCGTCCCCCCGGCCTCTTTAAATAGGGCCAAGGTCCCACCGCCCTCTCCACCCCGCCACCGCCGCAGCCGCCGCTGCCAGCCCGCGTCGCCTGCCGCCGCCCGCTCGCTTCCGCGCCGCCGTCGTCGGAAGCCGCCGCCGGACCCCGTCGCCTCGCTGGAGCCACCCATCCCGTCGGATTTCGCCACCAACCACTGGTTTTCTAGAACCGGTAAAAAACCGACAAAATCGTCGCCCTGGTTTTTTTCGTTAGATCGGTTAGTTTGGTTCTTTTCGGTTTCGCTAATTAGCGAACGTTCACCTGAACGTCCCTTTTTGAGAACTCGTTCACTCGTTTGTCCCTGATAGCGAACGTTCGTTCGTTAGTGCTTTTCTTTTATTTTATTTTCGGCTAGGGACCTATCTGTGATTATTTTATCACAGATTAGCCCCTGATCTTCAAACGCTCGCAACTTTTTGCTCGTTTGTCCAAATCTAGTGAAACCAACGCCAAAATCTTTGTCTCGAGCCCCTCTTTCCAGTTAACAAACTTGAAAATGATTTTGACAATTTAAAATTTGGTTGCAAGCCGATTTGAATTTGAACTTCTTTTGACCACAGTTTGAGTTTCGTAGCTCCGATTCGATTGATTCTTTGTGCAAATCGAAGCTTTTCTCTTGAACTTTCCATTGGATATTTTCTCTTGAGTTTACCCTTGAATCTATTGTTTGAGTGCTTATGTATGCTATTGTTTGTTTGTGATAGAGTTTCCGGAGTGCGAAGCGTGCTACTACGAGTCACTAGGGTTTTCAGATCGTCAACAAGGCAAGTAACACTTTGATCATACCCCTTATTACCCAGTTTTTATGCATTAGTTTCAATCCTAAAATATTGCATGGTTAGGACTTGAATACTTGTGGGTACTGGGAAGTAGTGATGAGGTAGTACCTATTGTCTATATTTTCAAACCCTGGGAGTTACTTCTACATTATGCTTTTACTACTATGCTATGCTCGTAGACATGGTTTGGTTGAGTGATCCATGACAGATGTGAGAGTTTAATTAATGGTTAAACTTAAGGTGGTTACTTTTAACATACATCTGGGTGGATTGGTTGAGGCACCCTGGAGCACCCAGTGGTTGTCTGGGCACCTGGAGCAATCCAGTGTTATCATGGGTTATCCTGGAGTACCCGTGTGATCATCTTACGGTTTGCCACCCAGGCTCAAAGGGATCACAAGATTATTCATGCTAGAAACTTTCGTGTGCATCCACAAGCCATTATGGGCTCTGGAATAGTTGAGTAAGTTGTGTGACCTCTTTTAGTGGTAGGCTAGCAGATGCAGGGGATGTAGGTGGTACTGTCTACTCAGAGTAAATAGTTAATGCTTCTGAAAGACTGTGTCTCGATCATCCGTTTCTCAAAAAACATGTAGTGCGAGAAATATAACGGAGGAGATCTAGTCTTGTGGGGAAAAGTGCGCAAACCTCTGCAGAGTGTATAAACTAATCATGGTTAGCCGTGTCCCCGATTATGGACATCTTAAGTATCTAGTACTTGAATTATTGATTTGATCTCATCACTCTATTAATTAAATTGTTGAGTTGATGATTATTTAATTTGGGATTGAGTGGGAGGAACCTTGTCAATGTTTTCAACAAACTTTGTAGTTAAATAAAAATTTATTCCTTTGTTGTAGGAAAAAAATAACTTTCTACAAAAATAACCATAGAGCCTCCACCAGCCAGATATGCATATAGTTATAGCTATTACATGTTCATTGCTCTACAGTGTTATATTGCCAGCATATTCCATGTGCTGACCCGTTTCGGGCTGCAACACATTATGTTGCAGACTTTTTAGACGAAGAGTAAGGTACGCTAGGTCGTTGTCTTGCACTCAGCTATGTGTTGGAGTTGATGGACTCATTTTACCTTCGAAGCCATCCGCTGTTATTTTCATTAGATGGCCTTCAGCCATATTATTGTAATAAGTACTCTCTTTGAGATATACGATGTAATAAGTGTGTGACTGAACTCTGTTATAAATCCTTCAAGTACTGTTTGTGTCAGCATTACCGATGCAGGGATGACACTTAGACACAGATATTTGACCGTTTGAGGTCAATCGCTACACCGGGCTTGAGGGCCGGATGTCCGAGGGGTTCGGGCCAGATGTCCGGGCTCTGGGTCCATGGACGAACTCAAGGAACTCCGCGTGGACAAGGAAAATTCGGGGCAAAAATCAAGAAATTTTGTGGATGGTAATTGGGGAAAAGATGGGGAAAAGCTACATCTACCTGCAACACATGAAATCCGCGGATCAAATCCAACAAAACTTCATCACACCAACAAATCACAAAAAAATGGGGGACTATTTTTGTGGGGAATTTTTGAATTAGGGGCGAAATCAAAAAAATTAGGCTAGAAACACAATGGGGAGGCTCCGAAATCGTGATCAATGTGGCTCTAGATACCAAGATGATGTAGGGTGGAACCCTATATGGCCGATCTTTCACGAAAGGAGCGGATCGCACGATGAACACGAAGAACACAACGGGAAATCATGAAGGGAAACACAATAGAAACATTCAAACCAACGAGATTATGTCACACATATGCTAGATCCGAGTACACATAGAGATCACACGGTCCAAATCCAACACAGAATGATACATAGGGTAACCGGTTCTTCTCCGTGAGGAGGTCTTGAGGTCTTCCCATTAGGGGTCTTGAATCCAAGTGGATCTTCTCGGAAGAGGTGCCGGTCCCTTGCGATGGAGTAGATCCAGGTGGATGAGCGAAGCTCTATCTCGCATATTACCTAACACAACGCTGACCCTAGAAAGAGGGAGGAGGAGTATATATAGTCTAGGTGGACGAAGGGTACACGGGCCTTGGGCCCTTACACTATGCACAGACAGGGGAGGCCGGATGTCCGGGCGTTGGGCCAGATGTCCGGGGCTTCACGAAGTGTCGGATGTCCGAGCGGTCGGGGCTGGCCTTGATGCTCTCTGGATAGAGGGTGCCGGATTTCTGGGCTTCGGGCCGGATGTCCGGGGCCTGTAGGTGCTTGGCGGCTGGGCGGCTGCTGTGGACGATGCTCCAGGGGCCGGATGTCCGGGGTCATGGCCGGATGTCCGGGGCCTGGGAGCTGTTCTTGACTCCTTCCATTGGTTCTCTTCATCCGTGAACTCGGGGACTTGTCTGCTTTCACGTGCATCTTCGGGAGGGTCCTCTTGGTACCTGATGATGCACAACATTCCAGACTTAGGTAGTAGCCATGTCTCGAGAGGATCATATGTGATATCACTAAGGAAGGAAGTCACCTCGGTCTCAAGAGCTCTAGCTCTAGCTCGTGTCATGGGTCCTCTTGGCACTTCATGAGATGATGGTAGGTCCATGGGGATGACCGTAGGATGCTCCGCATCATTGATCAAAATAATAACTACGTGCAACCACCAGCACCACCACCACTAGGTCGTCCTCATGCATATCATCGCAACGGTAGGGCTGCACCACCACCTGAGGTACGAGATCATAACCATCTTCCTAAACTAAAATTGAATATTCCACCATTTGAGGGTAGATATGTTCCTGATATATATCTTACTTGAGAGTTAGAAACTGAGCAACGTTTTACATCTTTACAATATCCTAAGGAGAGACGTGTTCCTTCTGTTGTTTGTGCTTTCACTTGTTTTGCATGTGTTTGGTGGTCCGAACATTGTAGATTATATCCTATTCCAGCTACTTGGGCTGCTTTGAAAACTGGTATGCGTACTCGTTGGGTTCCACCATATTATCAACGTGAATTACTTCAAAAATTACAGCATTTAAGAGAAGGAAAAAATTCTGTAGAAGAATATTATTAGGAATTACAAACTGGCATGATTAGATGTGGTATGGTTGAGGATAATGAAGCTATACTCTACTTTCACAACTTGACTTCAAAATATTTGGTTTGGAGACCATCAAAGATCAATATGTGCATGATGCTGAATTTAAAGATGTATTGCAGAATTGTAAAGAAGGGAGAACATGGAACAAGTTCGTCGTTACTGATGGATTTGTGTTTCGTGCTAACAAGTTATGCATTCCAGTTAGCTCTGTTCATCTTTTGTTGTTGCGGGAGGTGCATGGAGGAGGATTAATGTGACACTTTGGCATGAAGAAGACGGAGGATATACTTGCTACACATTTCTTCTGGCCAAAGATGAGATGGGATGTTGAGCGTTTTGTTGCTCGCTACACTACATGCCAAAAAGCTAAGTCACGACTCAATCCTCATGGTTTATATATGCCTTTGCCTGCACCTAGTGTTCCTTGGGAGGATATATCTATGGACTTTCTTTTAGGTTTACCTCGAACAAATAAGGGGAGGGATAACATATTTATTGTCGTGGATAGGTTCTCGAAAATAGCACACTTCATACCATTTCATAAAAGCGATGATGCTGTTACTGTTGTTGATTTGTTCTTTCGTGAAATTATTCGCTTGCATGGTGTGCCAAATACTATTGTTTCAGATCATGATACTAAATTTCTTAGCCACTTTCGGAGATGTTTATGGGCTATGTTGGGGACCAAACTGCTTTTTAGTACTACATGTCACCCCCAAACTAATGGACAAACTGAAGTAGTCAATAGAACATTGTCTACTATGCTTAGGGATGTTTTGAAGAATAACAAGAAAATGTGGGAAGAATGCTTGCCTCATATTGAATTTTCTTATAACCGTTCATTGCATTCTACTACTAAGATGTGCCCTTTTAAAATTGTGTATGGTTTCCTTCCTCGTGTACCTATTGATTTGTTGCCTCTTCCATCTTCAGAGAAGATTAATTTTGATGCTAAACAACATGTTAAATTCATCTTAAAAATGCTGGGGAACGTAGCAGAAATTCAAAATTTTCCTACGTGTCACCAAGATCTATCTATGGAGAGACCAGCAATGAGGGGAAGGAGAGTGCATCTACATACCCTTGTAGATCGCTAAGCGGAAGCGTTCAAGTGAACGGGGTTGATGGAGTCGTACTCGTCGTGATTCAAATCACCGATGACCAAGTGCCGAACGCACGGCACCTCCGCGTTCAACACACGTACAGCCCGGTGACGTCTCCCACGCCTTGATCCAGCAAGGAGAGAGGGAGAGGTTGAGGAAGACTCCATCCAACAGCAGCACAACGGCATGGTGGTGGTGGAGGAGCGTGGCAATCCTGCAGGGCTTCGCCAAGCACCACGGGAGAGGAGAAGGACTTAGGAGAGAGGGAGGGGCTGCACCAAAGGCATAAGGTGTGTCTCAAGAGGCCCTCCTACCCTCACTATATATAGGGAGCCCAAGGGGGGGGGTGCGCCAGCCCTAGGAGATCCAATCTCCTAGGGGGCGGCGGCCAGGGGAGGAGTCCTTCCCCCCCAAGGCACCTAAGAGGTGCCTTCCCCTTCTGGGACTCTTCCTTTAGGGTTTCCCCAGGCGCATGGGCCTCTTGGGGCTGGTGCCCTTGGCCCATGTTGGCCAAGGCACACCCCCTACAGCCCATGTGGCCCCCGGGGCAGGTGGCCCCACCCGGTGGGCCCCCGGGACCCTTCCGGTGGTCCCGGTACAATATCGATGACCCCGAAACTTGTCCCGATGGCCGAAACAGGACTTCCTATATATAAATCTTTACCTCCGGACCATTCTGGAACTCCTCGTGACGTCCGGGATCTCATCCGGGACTCCGAACAACATTCGGTAACCACATACAAGCTTCCTTTATAACCCTAGCGTCATCGAACCTTAAGTGTGTAGACCCTACGGGTTCGGGAGACATGCAGACATGACCGAGACGTTCTCCGGTCAATAACCAACTACGGGATCTGGATACCCATGTTGGCTCCCACATGTTCCACGATGATCTCATCGGATGAACCACGATGTCAAGGACTCAATCAATCACGTATACAATTCCCTTTGTCTAGCGGTATTGTACTTGCCCGAGATTCGATCGTCGGTATCCCTATACCTTGTTCAATCTCGTTACCGGCAAGTCTCTTTACTCGTTCCGTAACACATCATCCCGTGATCAAATCCTTGGTCACATTGCGCATATGATGATGTCCTACCGAGTGGGCCCAGAGATACCTCTCCGCTTACACGGAGTGACAAATCCCAGTCTCGATTCGTGCCAACCCAACAGACACTTTCAGAGATACCTGTAGTGCACCTTTATAGTCACCCAGTTACGTTGTGACGTTTGGTACACCCAAAGCACTCCTACGGTATCCGGGAGTTGCACAATCTCATGGTCTAAGGAAATGATACTTGACATTAGAAAAGCTTTAGCATACGAACTACACGATCTAGTGCTATGCTTAGGATTGGGTCTTGTCCATCACATCATTCTCCTAATGATGTGATCCCGTTATCAATGACATCTAATGTCCATGGTCAGGAAACCGTGACCATCTGTTGATCAATGAGCTAGTCAACTAGAGGCTCACTAGGGACATGGTGTTGTCTATGTATCCACACATGTATCTGAGTTTCCTATCAATACAATTATAGCATGGATAATAAACGATTATCATGAACAAGGAAATATAATAATAAATAATTTATTATTGCCTCTAGGGCATATTTCCAACAGTCTCCCACTTGCACTAGAGTCAATAATCTAGTTCACATCGCCATGTGATTAACATTCACAGGTCACATCGCCATGTGACTAACACCCAAGAGTTTACTAGAGTCAGTAGTCTAGTTCACATCACTATGTGATTAACACTCAATGAGTTCTAGGTTTGATCATGTTGCTTGTGAGAGAGGTTTTAGTCAACGGGTCTGAACCTTTCAGATCCGTGTGTGCTTTACAAATCTCTATGTCATCTACTAGATGTAGCTACCACGTTCTATTTGGAGCTAATCCAAATAACTGTTCTACTTGGAGCTATTCTAAATTGTTGCTTCATTATACGTATCCGGCATCTCTACTCAGAGCTATCCGGATAGGTGTTAAGCTTGCATCGACGTAACCCTTTACGACGAACTCTTTTACCACCTCCATAATCGAGAAAATTCCTTAGTCCACTAGTTACTAAGGATAACTTTGACCGCTGTCTTGTGATCCATTCTTGGATCACTCTTGTACCCCTTGACTGACTCATGGCAAGGCACACTTCAGGTGCGGTACACAGCATAGCATACTGTAGAGCCTACGTCTTAAGCATAGGGGACGACCTTCGTCCTTTCTCTCTATTCTGCCGTGGTCGAGCTTTAAGTCTTAGCTTCATACCTTACAACCCAGGCAAGAACTCCTTCTTTCACTGATCCATCTTGAACACCTTCAAGATCACATCAAGGCATGTGCTCATTTGAAAGTACTATTAAGCGTTTTGATCTATCCTTATAGATCTTGATGCTCAATGCTCAAGTAGCTTAATCCAGGCTTTCCATTGAAAAACACTTTCCAAATAACCCTATATGCTTTCCAGAAATTCTACGTCACTTCTGATCCACAATATGTCAACAACATATACTCATCAGAAATTTTATAGTGCTCCCATTCACTTCTTTGGAAATACAAGTTTCTCATAAACTTTGTATACACCCAAAATCTTTGATCATCTCATCAAAGAATACATTCCAACTCCGAGATGCTTACTCCAGTCCTCAGAAGGATAGCTGGAGCTTTGCATACTTATTAGCATCTTTCAGGATTGACAAAACCTTCCGGTTGTATCACATACAACCTTTCCTCAAGAAAAATCATCGAGGAAACAATGTTTTGACATCCTATCTGCAAGATTTCATAAATAACGCAGTAATCGCTAATATAATTCCAACAGACTCTTAGCATCACTACGAGTGAGAAAGTCTCACCGTAGTCAACTCCTTGAACTTGTCGGAAAACATCTTAACGATAGTCGAGCTTTCTTAATGGTGACATTTACCATCATTGTCCGCCTTCCTTTTAAAATCCATCTATACTCAACAGCCTCACGACCATCAAGTAGTTCTTCCAAAGTCTACACTTTGTTTTCATACATGGATCCTCTCTCGGATTATATGGCCTCAAGCCATTTATCGGAATCCAGGCCCACCATCGCTTCTCCATAGCTCGTAGGTTCATTGTTGTCTAGCAACATGACTTCCAAGACAGGATTACGTACCACTCTGAAGTAGTACGCATCCTTTTCATCCCACGAGGTTTGGGAGTGACTTGATCCGAAGTCTCATGATCAATATCATAAGCTTCCATTTCAATTGGTGTAGGTGCCACAGGAACAACTCTTTGTGCCCTGCTATACACTAGTTGAAGTGACGGTTCAATAACCTCATCAAGCCTCCACCATCCTCCCACTCAATTCTTTCGAGAGAAACTTTTCCTTGAGAAAGGACCTGATTCTAGAAACAATCCCTTATTGCTTTCGAATCTGAGACAGGAGGTATACCCAACTGTTTCGGGTGTCCTATGAAGATGCATTTATCCGCTTTAGGTTCGAGCTTATCAGCCTGAAACTTTTTCACATAAGCGTCGCAGTCCCAAACTTTTAAGAAATGACAGCTTAGGTTTCTCTAAACCATAGTTCATACGGTGTCATCTCATCGGAATTACGTGGTGCCCCTTTTAAAGTGAATGTGGTTGTCTCTAATGCCTAACCCATAAACTATTGTGGTAATTCGATAAGAGACATCATGGTATGCATCATATCCGATAGGGTGCAATTATGATGTTCGGACACACCATCACACTATGGTGTTCCAGGCTGTATTAGTTTGTGAAACAATTTCCACAATGTCTTAATTCTGCGGCAAACTCGTAATTCAGATATTCATCTCTATGATCATATCATAGATATTTTATCCTCTTGTCACGACGATCTTTCAACTTCACCCTGAAATTACTTGAACCTTTCAATAATTCAGACTCGTGATTCATCAAGTAAATATACTCAACATCTACTCAAATTATCTGTGAAGTAAAAACATAAGGATATCCACTACATGCCACAGCACTCATTGGACTGCACACATCAAAATGTATTACTTCCAACAATTTGCTTTCTAGTTCCATTTTACTGAAACCAAGGCTTTCAGTCATTTTGCCCATGTGGTATGATTTGTATGTCTCAAGTGATTCAAAAATCAAGTGAGTCCAAATGGTCCATTTGCATGGAGTTTCTTCATGCATATACACCAATAGACATGGTTCGCATGTCTCAAACTTTTCAAAACGAGTGAGCCCAAAGATCCATCAACATGGAGCTTCTTCATGCGTTTTATACCGATATGACTTAAGTGGCAGTGCCACAAGTGGGTGGTACTATCATTACTATCTTATATCTTTTGGCATGAACATGTGTATCACTACGATCGAGATTCAATGAACCATTCATTTTAGGCGTAAGACCATTGAAGGTATTATTCAAATAAACAGAGTAACCATTATTCTTCTTAAATGAATAACCGTATCGCGATAGACATAATCCAATCATGTCTATGCTCAACGCAAACACCAAATAACAATTATTTAGGTTTAACACCAATCTCGATGGTAGAGGGAGCGTGCGATGCTTGATCATATCAACATTGGAGACACTTCCAACACATATCGTCAGCTCACCTTTAGCTAGTCTCCGTTTATTCCGTAGCTATTATTTCGAGTTGCTAACACTTAGCAACCGAACCGGTATCTAATACCCTGGTGCTACTAGGAGTACTAGTAAAGTACACATCAACACAATGTATATCCAATATACTTCTATCGACCTTGCCAGCCTTCTCATCTACCAAGTATCTAGGGTAATTCTGTTCCAGTGGCTGTTCCCCTTATTACAGAAGCACTCAGTCTCGGGTTTGGGTTCAACCTTGGGTTTCTTCACTAGAGCAGCAGCTGAATTGCCGTTTTATGAAGTATCCCTTCGTGCCCTTGCCCTTCTTGAAACTAGTGGTTTCACCAACCATCAACAATTGATGCTCCTTCTTGATTTCTACTTTTGTGGTGTCAAACATCACGAACATCTCAAGGATCATCATACATGTCCCCGATATATTATAGTTCATCACGAAGCTCTAGCAGCTTGGTGGTAATGACTTCGGAGAAACATCACTATCTTATCTGGAAGATTAACTCCCACTCGATTCAAATGATTGTTGTACTCAGACAATCTGAGCACAAGCTCAACAATTGAGCTTTTCTCCCTTAGTTTGCAGGCTAAGAAAATCGTCGGAGGTCTTATATCTCTTGACGTGGGCACGAGCTTGAAATCCCAATTTCAGCCCTCAAAACATCTCATATGTTTCGCGACGTTTCAAAACGTCTTTGGTGCCTCAACTCTAAACCGTTTAACTGAACTATCATGTAGTTATCAAAATGTGTATGTCAGATGTTCGCAACATCCACAGACAACGTTCGAGGTTCAGCACACTGAGCGGTGCATTAAGGACATAGGCCTTCTATGAAGCAATGAGGACAATCCTCAGTTTACGGACCTAGTCCGCATAATTGCTACTATCAACTTTCAACTAATTTTTCTCTAGGAACATATCTAAACAGTAGAACTACAACGCGAGCTACGACATAATTTGCAAAATCCTTTTTGACTATGTTCAGGATAATAAAGTTCATCTTATGAACTCCCACTTAGATAGACATCCCTCTAGTCATCTAAGTGATTACATGATCTGAGTCAACTAGGCCGTGTCCGATCTGTGCGTGAGACGGACTAGTCAACGTCGGTGAACATCTTCATGTTGATCGTATCTTCTATACGACTCATGCTCGACCTTTCGGTCTTCTGTGTTCCGAGGCCATGTCTGTACATGCTAGGCTCGTCAAGTTAACCCTAAGTGTTTTTTGCATGTGTAAAACTGTCTTACACCCGTTGTATGTGAACGTAAGGATCCATCACACCCGATTAACACGTGGTGCTTAGAAACGACGAACTGTAGCAACGGTGCACAGTTAGGGGATAACACTTCTTGAAATTGTTGTAAGGGATCATCTTATTTACTACCGTCATTCTAAGCGAATAAGATGTATAAACATGATAAACATCACATGCAATCAAATAGTGACATGATATGGCCAATATCATATTGCTCCTTTTGATCTCCATCTTCGGGGCTCCATGATCATCATCGTCACCGGCACGACACCATGATCTCCATCATCATGATCTCCATCATCGTGTCTTCTTGAAGTTGTCTCGTCATTGACATGCAAGTCGTGATTCCCTTGACAAGAACATGATCAATCTCATACATCACATATATCATTCATCACATCCTTTTGGCCATATCACATCACATAGCATACCCTGCAAAAACAAGTTAGACGTCCTCTAATTGTTGTTTGCATGTTTTACGTGGCTGCTATGGGTTTCTAGCAAGAACGTTTCTTACCTACGCAAAGACCACAACGTGATATGCCAATTGCTATTTACCCTTCATAAGGACCCTTTTCATCGAATCCGATCCGACTAAAGTGGGAGAAACAGGCACCCGCTAGCCACCTTATGCAACTAGTGCATGTCAGTCGGTGGAACCAGTCTCACGTAAGAGTACGTGTAAGGTCGGTCCGGGCCGCTTCATCACACGATGCCGCCGAATCAAGATAAGACTAGTAACGGCAAGCATATTGAACAAAATCAACGCCCACAACTACTTTGTGTTCTACTCGTGCATAGAATCTACGCAATACACCTAGCTCTGATACCACTGCTGGGGAACGTAGCAGAAATTCAAAATTTTCCTACGTGTCACCAAGATCTATCTATGGAGATACCAGCAACGAGGGGAAGGAGAGTGCATCTACATACCCTTGTAGATCGCTAAGCGGAAGCGTTCAAGTGAACGGGGTTGATGGAGTCGTACTCGTCGTGATTCAAATCACCGATGACCAAGTGCCGAACGCACGGCACCTCCGCGTTCAACACACGTACAGCCCGGTGACGTCTCCCACGCCTTGATCTAGCAAGGAGAGAGGGAGAGGTTGAGGAAGACTCCATCCAACAGCAGCACAACGGCATGGTGGTGGTGGAGGAGCGTGGCAATCCTGCAGGGCTTCGCCAAGCACCACGGGAGAGGAGAAGGACTTAGGAGAGAGGGAGGGGCTGCACCAAAGGCATAAGGTGTGTCTCAAGAGGCCCTCCTACCCTCATTATATATAGGGAGCCCAAGGGGGGGTGCGCCAGCCCTAGGAGATCCAATCTCCTAGGGGGCGGCGGCCAGGGGAGGAGTCCTTCCCCCCCAAGGCACCTAAGAGGTGCCTTCCCCTTCTGGGACTCTTCCTTTAGGGTTTCCCCAGGCGCATGGGCCTCTTGGGGCTGGTTCCCTTGGCCCATGTAGGCCAAGGCGCACCCCCTACAGCCCATGTGGCCCCCGGGGCAGGTGGCCCCACCCGGTGGGCCCCCGGGACCCTTCCGGTGGTCCCGGTACAATACCGATGACCCTGAAACTTGTCCCGATGGCCGAAACAGGACTTCCTATATATAAATCTTTACCTCCGGACCATTCCGGAACTCCTCGTGACGTCCGGGATCTCATCCGGGACTCCGAACAACATTCGGTAACCACATACAAGCTTCCTTTATAACCCTAGCGTCATCGAACCTTAAGTGTGTAGACCCTACGGGTTCGGGAGACATGCAGACATGACCGAGACGTTCTCCGGTCAATAACCAACTGCGGGATCTGGATACCCATGTTGGCTCCCACATGTTCCACGATGATCTCATCGGATGAACCACGATGTCAAGGACTCAATCAATCCCGTATACAATTCCCTTTGTCTAGCGGTATTGTACTTGCCCGAGATTCGATCGTCGGTATCCCTATACCTTGTTCAATCTCGTTACCGGCAAGTCTCTT
The DNA here is from genome assembly GCF_056163025.1 of Triticum urartu. Lineage (NCBI taxonomy): Eukaryota > Viridiplantae > Streptophyta > Magnoliopsida > Poales > Poaceae > Triticum > Triticum urartu. The sequence continues at coordinate 255,839,621 of NC_141877.1, forward strand.
TACTCGTGCCGTAACACATCATCCCGTGATCAACTCCTTGGTCACAATGCGCATATGATGATGTCCTACCGAGTGGGCCCAGAGATACCTCTCCGCTTACACGGAGTGACAAATCCCAGTCTCGATTCGTGCCAACCCAACAGACACTTTCAGAGATACCTGTAGTGCACCTTTATAGTCACCCAGTTACGTTGTGACGTTTGGTACACCCAAAGCACTCCTACGGTATCCGGGAGTTGCACAATCTCATGGTCTAAGGAAATGATACTTGACATTAGAAAAGCTTTAGCATACGAACTACACGATCTAGTGCTATGCTTAGGATTGGGTCTTGTCCATCACATCATTCTCCTAATGATGTGATCCCGTTATCAATGACATCTAATGTCCATGGTCAGGAAACCGTGACCATCTGTTGATCAATGAGCTAGTCAACTAGAGGCTCACTAGGGACATGGTGTTGTCTATGTATCCAGACATGTATCTGAGTTTCCTATCAATACAATTATAGCATGGATAATAAACGATTATCATGAACAAGGAAATATAATAATAACTAATTTATTATTTCCTCTAGGGCATATTTCCAACAAAAAATGCATGAGTTAACTAAGGAGAACATTGGGCATATGAATGCTAAATATAAACTTGCTGGAGATAAGGGTAGGAAACGTGTTGTCTTTGCACCAGGCGATCTTGTTTGGTTACATTTGCGTAAGGATAGATTTTCTGATTTGCGCAAATCAAAGCTAATGCCACGTGCTGATGGTCCTTTTAAGGTGTTAGAGAAAATAAATGATAATGCATATAAACTTGAGCTGCCTACATATTTTGGGGTTAGTCCCACTTTTAACATTGCAGATTTGAAGCTTTATTTGGGTGAGGAAGATGAGATTCCATCGAGGACAACTTCATTTCAAGAAGGGGAGGGTGATGAGGACATTAATACCATTGTTACACCCACAACCCCTACTGTTACATATACTGGACCAATTACTAGAGCTCGCGCACGCCAATTAAATTGTCAGGTACTTTCGTTTCTTGGTAATGATTCTAATGTTCATGAGAATATGATGCTGCCTAAATTGGATACATTTGTTTTGCTTCCAAATGAAGGGCCTGGCATGGATAAGAGGGATGAACACTGGAGCAAGACCAAGCATAGAGATGATGCATGGCATGCGCAAGGGGAACAAGAACAGAGTTACAAGTGATGATTTCAGGACTTTGAAGCCACCATAATGAGTGCATGAAGCCTTGGACGAAATATACAAGACGCCACTTCATAGATTTCGTCCAGAGGCTATTCTAGGTGTTGTGTCACCTTATTATTGGGCCAGGCCCATCTAATTTCAAAATACTTCAGTATAGGCTGTTTTTAGAGTCTGTATGTTTGGGAAACAAGAATTATGGTTGGTTTCGGACCCCTCCTCCAAGGGCCATGAAATTCCCCCCTCTTCCTCCATATATACAGCCCTTAGGGCGTCATTTAGACTTTGGGTTTTGTTTAGATTAAAGTTCAACATAGTTGCAACTTCGCGTACTTCGTTTGTGTTCAACGACCACACCAAGGCGTTACAGAACCCCACCTTGATCAATAAAGCTTTTATCTTATATTCACAATATCCTGATTGCAAACTTAGTTTCTTGCTTGTTCTTTGTTTGCTTGCAGGAAATAGACCCTCGTGGTCTGGTTGATCGTGCTCCGGTGTGGTCAATAACGCCTCGGAAGTTGGTTTAGCGATTGCTAAGGCACGACGTCTCGCACGTTCGTAGTCGGATCGTCAAGGTCGACTCCCACAGAAAACGATAGCTATCTCATCGAAACATTGGGTCACCCTCGCCTCTATCAGTTATTGTTATTGTGATTCTGTAAATAGCTGGGGTTCTTGCACTCCTTCATAATAAAGCAAATCCTTCCACAATTGAGTTGATGGTCTATCTGGAAGACTATGTTTTGGGCAAGGTTCATTTAACATCGCCTCTAGGTTGAATTTCAGTCCTCTGAATTGCGGCCTGCCCTTACGATGCTGGCTATTATGCTGTGTATTGGTGCTAGCCATAAAGTCTAATTCGCCATCGGCTTGCTTGTGCTTACCATTATTTCCCCGGATATGCCCTGCCATATTTTGCTGCTAACCTTTCCCATTGCCATTTTTCTTCCCCTTGTTGGACTTCTCCTCATCAGACCCAGGGTCCCTAGTGTTGTCAGAGTCGGTGTATTTGATGAGATCCACCATGAGCTCTCCCATGTCATTGCAGTAACGTTTAAGCCACCCTAACTTCTACTTGAGAGGGGTAAAACGACAATTTTCTCCAGAATTAGAACAACAGAGTCGATGTTGATGCTATCTGATGAATGATTAGTAGCTGAAACCCAGCGAACCCAGTGGTGGGCCAATTCATCCTCTCGCTGCACACAAGCATCCAGATCAATGATCGACAGGGTTTGCTTACATGTCTCTTTAAAGTTTTGAATAAAGAGCGCCTTCAACTCAAACCATGAATTGATAGAATGGGGGGGCGCTAATCCCTTCAACCAGGTTCGAGCAGGCCCATCCAGCATCATGGTGAAATACTTGGCACATACGGCATCGTTCACGTCTAGCATCTCCATAGCCAGCTCGTAGCTCTCGATCCAGGCCTCAGGTGGAAGATCATATGTGTAATTAGGCACCTTGAGAGGACCCTTAAAGTCTTTAGGCAGACGCTCATTACACAAAGCCAGTACTAGGCATGGCACACAAACCGTCCTGGAAGTCATCCCAGCCTCCACAGACGCCGAAGGGTTCAACCGAAGCTGTTGATGAGCTGCTAATTGAGCCGCCAGTTCCGCCTCTTGACATGCCCTAGCCTGATCCATAAGGGCCTAAACATTGTTATCATCACGCGGCGGGTCATGCCCACGGGGCGGGTTATGACGCTGCTCGCTGCTGGAAACCGCCGGTGATTCAATGCACCGGCTATAACTTCGACTACAGGGGGAGTTGAATGAATTCGCTCACGGCTATATGAGTAAGTCATCTACTAGGCCACCGTCGTCTGAAGAAGTTCCACGACGCTCCAGGTCTCAATCGCAGTGGGAGACTCGCCTTCAACCGGAAGAGCCGCCAGTCATGAAGCCACGACAATCATGTTATCCAGAGGGTTGGAGTAATGACCCAGAGGTGTCAGCACTCACTGAGGCGGGGTCAAATTCAAACGAGCCGGGTCTGTTGTGCGGGCCTGAGCCACCGCCCCAGTTGCGGGCACATCCGTGGCCCGGGTCATATCGGGTGGGTTACTCGGCCTTGCTCCAGGTGTCATAAAAAGGCTTCTCCCCTCAAACTACGGAGGAAGGTTGCTCTGGTGCCTCCTTCGAAGAACATCATTCGACACATTATGATCAAGTTTAACCGGAAAGCTTCTGCTTGAATCCGTTGCGACCCAGCCTCCAACGCAGCTTGCTCCGTTGCCATCCTGGCATTCTCTGCATTAAGCTGCTCTCTAGCTTGGGCTACCTCATCCCGCAGTTTCGAAACCTCCACATTATGTTGTGCTTGAGTCACCGGGGTTACCTTTGCATCTAACAAAGTCGCCAACGCATCCAAGAGCTCGGATAAGACCTGAGCTAGCGGGCACACAGGGTCTCTCCCTTTGGCCGTTGCAGCAGCCGTTGAACCAGAGGTCATAGCCGTGACAGTTGATGAATTCACCATATGTTGAGTACCGGCCATGAAGATAGCAGCCCTGCCTGGCAGCTCATAGGAATCCGGATACCGTCGCCATTGGAGTAGCCCCCAAGCCCGACGTCTTGTAGTTGATAGTTTGACTCGGTTTTGCCGGTTGAAGACTCATCACCTGAATAGATGGCTATCTCTCCACCAGACACAGAACCTTCCTCAAGATCCGCCCCATGAACAAAGCCAATGAAAGCACACTTCCGGGTGGGTTGGACCTTGGCGGGTCTCGCGCGCTGAGCCATCTCAACAGTGTTGGTGCAGGCGTCCGGCTCAGGCTCCGACTCACCAATCTTGCCGATGAAGACGTGAATTCCGCCGATGGGACCCGGTACCCGTACTCGATTGAATCAGCCTCGGGACCCTAGTCAGCGTCGTCGATGTAGATCTTGCCGTGGCAGCTCTTGGTCATCCGGCCCACGGCGTATCCCCTGATCCGTGAGAAGCTGCCCTTTAAGAACTCGAAACCACCATGCTCTGGCCCCATAGTGGGTGCCAACTATCATGGATTTGTCACAACAGATGTCCTAGCAAAAGGACTTAGGTGTGGAGCCATCGCAACATAGGTTAGCTTGAAAGGGTTGAACGACACACAGGACACAAGGAGTTTACCCAGGTTTGTCCCCTCTCAATGAGTTAAAGTCTACGTCCTGCTTCTGGTTGTATTACTTGAGTTTTGATTACAAGGGAGCGAATACGCTTGACGTAGTTCTCGATCTATTGTTTCTTGAGTTAACCCGTCACTGGGTCTCACCTTTATATACACAGGTCGAGACATGGAGGCTTACAGAGTCCCAACCGGCTCACACAACATGACCAGCTCGGTTTCTAACTAGTCATGCCTTACAAGGCAAGTCTTCATACAACGGATCATAGGCCTAGGTCTTGGGCTTTCACCAGGCCTGCCTCTATAAGCCGCTATCTTCACACTTCTCCTTGGGCCTCCTTGGACCTTCTTCATATTAAACCACCAACGGTGTAACCCGGCCCCACCTGGGTGCGTCACACCTCAGAGCTATATCCCCAACAATTTCCAATCAGCAATATGTCATCCACATATAATATCAGAAATGCTACAGAGCTCCCACTCACTTTCTTGTAAATACATGCTTCACATAAGTCTATATAAAACCATATGCTTCGATCACCTCATCAAAGCATATATTCCAACTCTGAGATGCTTGCACCAGTCCAGATGGATCGCTGGAGCTTGCACACTTTGTTAGCACCTTTAGAATCGACAAAACCTTCTGGTTGTATCATATACAACTCTTCTTTAAGAAATCCATTAAAGAATGCAGTTTTGACGTCCATTTTCCAGATTTCATAATTATGAAGTGCGGCAATTACTAACATGATTCGGACTGACTTAAGCATCGCTATGGGTGAGAAGGTCTCATCGTTGTCAACCCCTTGAACTTGTCGAAAACCTTTCGCGACAAGTCGAGCTTTGTAGATGGTGACATTACCATCAGCGTCTGTCTTCTTCTTGAAGATCCATTTATTCTCAATGGCTTGCCGATCATCGGGCAAGTCCACCAAAGTCCACACTTTGTGTTGGGGAACGTAGCATGCAATTTCAATAATTTTCTCATGATCACGCAAGATCTATCTAGGAGATGCATATCAATGTGAGGGGGAGAGTGTGTCTACGTACCCTCGTAGGCCGAAAGCGTTAGGTTAACACGGTTGATGTAGTTGAACGTCTTCACGATCCAACCGATCTAGTACTGAATGTATGACACCTCCATGTCCAGCACACATTCAGCTCGATGACGTCCCTCGAACTCTTGATCCAGCAGAGGGTTGAGGGAGAGTTCTGTCAGCACGACGGCATGGTGACGGTGGTGGTGATATGATCCACGCAGGGCTTCGCCTAAGCACTATGACGCAATGACCGGAGGAGTAAACTGTGGAGGGGGGCACCGCACACGGCTAATAGAACAATTGATGTGCTTTGGGGTGCCCATGCCCCCGTATATAAAGGAGGGGAGGAGGAGGCTGGCCACCAAGGGGCCGCCAAGGGGGGGAGTCCTACTAGGACTCCACTCCTAGTAGGATTCACCCCCTTTTTTCCTTCTCATGGAGGGGAAAGAGGGAAGGAGAGGGAGAGGGGGAAAGGAAAGGGGGGCCGCACCCCCTTCCCCTTGTCCAAATCGGATAGCCCATGGGGGGGCATGGAACCATTGGGAAGACTTGGGGAAAAGGGAATGGAACACTTTCCAAGAAATAACATAAAATTACCATATGAAACTATCATGAGAGCCACTTATGGATTGCCTACCAAAGATGGCAATACCTAGATCTATTCTTGCTCGTTATGCCTAGCTAGGGGCGTTAAACGATAGCGCTTGTTGGGAGGCAACCCAATTTTATTTTTATTCCTTGCTATTTGCTCCTGTTTAGTAATAAATAACTTATCTATCCTCTGTTTTGGTTGTGTTTTTTGTGTTTAATTAGTGTTTGTGCCAAGTAGAACCATTGGGAAGACTTGGGGAAAGTCTTGTTGAACTTGCTGTAAAAAACAGAAACTTTAGCGCTCACGAGAACTGCTTCCATGTTTATTTGAAGAGTGATATTTAGTTAATTATTTTTGAAGATGATTAATAGAAAAATTCCTCACGTCCAGAAATTTATTTTAGAATTTTTGGGGTTCCAGATCTTGCGCTAGCTACAGATTACTACAGACTGTTCTGTTTTTGACAGATTCTGTTTTTCGTGTGTTGTTTGCTTATTTTGATGAATCTATGGCTAGTAAAATAGTTTATAATCCATAGAGAAGTTGGAATACAGTAGGTTTAACACCAATATAAATAAATAATGAGTTCATTACAGTACCTTGAAGTGGTCTTTTGTTTTCTTTCGCTAACGGAGCTCACGAGTTTTCTATTTTGAGTTTTGTGTTGTGAAGTTTTCAAGTTTTGGGTAAGAATTTGATGGATTATGGAACAAGGAGTGGCAAGAGCCTAAGATTGGGGATGCCCATGGCACCCCCAAGATAATCCAAGGACACCAAAAAGTCAAAGCTTGGGGATGCCCCGGAAGGCATCCCCTCTTTCGTCCACTTCCATCGGTAACTTTACTTGGAGCTATATTTTTATTCACCAACATGATATGTGTTTTGCTTGGAGGGTCTTGTATTATTTGTGTATTTGTTTGCTAGTATGCCACAATCATCCTTACTGTACACACCTTTTGAGAGAGCCATACATGAATTAAAATTTGATAGAATACTCTATGTGCTTCACTTATATCTTTTGAGCTAAATAGTTTTGCTCTATGTGCTTCACTTATATCTTTTGAGCGTTATAATTATGCTCTATGTGCTTCACTTAGATCTTTTAGAGCATGGTGGTGGATTTGTTTTAAAGAAACTATTGATCTCTCATACTTCACTTAAATTATTTTTGAGAGTCTCTTAATAGCATGGTAATTTGCTTAATAATAATATGCTTGGTATTCTAGATTTGTGAAACTTTCTTTTGAGTGTGTTGAATACTAAGAAAAGATTGAAGCATGATAATTGTTTTGAGATATGGAGGTGATAATATTAAAGTCATGCTAGTTGAGTAGTTGTGAATTTAAAGAATACTTGTGTTGAAGTTTGTGATTCCCGTAGCATGCACGTATGGTGAACCGTTATGTGATGAAGTCGGAGCATGATTTATTTATTGATTGTCTTCCTTATGAGTGGCGGTTGGGGACGAGCGATGGTCTTTTCCTACCAATCTATCCCCCTAGGAGCATGCGCGTAGTACTTTGCTTTGATAACTTCTAGATTTTTGCAATAAGTATATGAGTTCTTTATGACGAATGTTGAGTCCATGAATCATACGCACTCTCACCCTTCCACCTTTGCTAGCCTCTCTAATACCGCGCACCTTTCGCCGGTATCATACACCTACCATATACCTTCCTCAAAACAGCCACCATACCTACCTATTATGGCATTTCCATAGCCATTCCGAGATATATTGCCATGCAACTTTCCATCATCTAGTTCATCATGACACATCCATCATTGTCATATTGCTTAGCATGATCATGTAGTTGACATAGTATTTGTGGCAAAGCCACCGTTCATAATTTTCATACTTGTCACTCTTGATTCATTGCATATCCTGGTACACCGCCGGAGGCATTCATATAGAGTCATATCTTGTTCTAAGTATCGAGTTGTCATTGTTGAGTTGTAAGAAAAATAAAAGTGTGATGATCATCATTATTAGAGCATTGTCCCAGTGAGGAAAGAATGATGGAGACTATGATTCCCCCACAAGTCAGGATGAGGCTCTGGACGAAAAAATAAAATAAAATAAAAGAGTCCAAAGAAGCCCAAAAAAGAGAGAAAGGCCATAAAAAAGAGAAAAGGCCCAAATAAAAAAATAAAAATGAGAGAAAAAGAGAGAAGTGACAATGTTACTATCCTTTTACCACACTTGTGCTTCAAAGTAGCACCATGATCTTCATAGTAGAGAGTCTCTCATGTTATCACTTTCATATACTAGTGGGAATCTTTCATTATAGAACTTGGCTTGTATATTCCAATGATGGGCTTCCTCAAATTGCCCTAGGTCTTCATGATCAAGCAAGTGGATGCACACCCACTTAGTTTCTTTTTGAGCTTTCTATACTTATAGCTATAGTGCATCCGTTGCATGGCAATACCTACTCACTCACATTGATATCTATTGATGGGCATCTCCATAGCCCGTTGATACGCCTAGTTGACGTGAGACTATCTTCTCCTTTTGTCTTCTCCACAACCACCATTCTATTCCACCCATAGTGCTATATCCATGGCTCACGCTCATGTATTGCGTGAAGATTAAAAAAGTTTTGAAAAAGTTAAGAGTATGAAACAATTGCTTGGCTTGTCATCGGGGTTGTGCATGATTTAAATACTTTGTGTGGGGAAGATGGAGCATAGCCAGACTATATGATTTTGTAGGGATAACTTTCTTTGGCCATGTTATTTTGAGAAGACATAATTACTTTGTTAGTATGCTTGAAGTATTATTGTTTCTTATGTCAATATAAACCTTTGTCTTGAATCTTTCTAATCTGAATATTCATACCACAATTAAGAAGATTTGAATTGAAATTATGCCAAGTAGCACTCCGCATCAAAAATTCTCTTTTTATCATTTACCTACTCGAGGACGAGCAGGAATTAAGCTTGGGGATGCCTGATACGTCTCCAACGTATCTATAATTTTTGATTGCTCCATGCTATATTATCTACTGTTTTGGACTATATTGGGCTTTATTTTCCACTTTTATATTATTTTTGGGACTAACATATTAACCGGAGGCCCAGCCCAGAATTGCTGTTTTTTTGCCTATTTCAGTGTTTCGAAGAAACGGAATATCAAACGGAGTCCAAACGGAATAAAATCTCCGGAAACGTGATTTACTCACCGAACGTGATCCAGGAGACTTGGACCCTTCTCCAAGGAACAAAAGAGGCGGTCACGAGGGCGGGGGGCGCCCCCCCTAGGGCACACCCCCTGCCTCGTGGGCCCCTCGTTGCTCCTCCGGCGTACTTCTTCCTCCTATATATACACACGTACCCCCAAACGATCAGAAGAGGAGCCAAAAACCTAATTCCACCGCCGCAACTTTCTGTATCCACGAGATCCCATCTTGGGGCCTGTTCCGGAGCTCCTCCGGAAGAGGGCCGTCATCACAGAGGGCTTCTACATCACCATAGCCCCTCCGATGAAGTGTGATTAGTTTACCTCAGACCTTCGGGTCCATAGTTAGTAGCTAGATGGCTTCTTCTCTCTCTTTGAATCTCAATACAAAGTTCTCCCCCTCTCTTGTGGAGATCTATTCGGTGTAATCTTCTTTTTGCGGTGTGTTTGTTGAGACCGATGAATTGTGGGTTTATGATCAAGTCTATCTATGAACAATATTTGAATCTTCTCTGGATTCTTTTATGCATGATTGGTTATCTTTGCAAGTCTCTTTGAATTATCCATTTGGTTTGGCCAACTAGATTGGTAGTTCTCGCCATGGGAGAAGTGCTTAGCTTTGGGTTCGATCTTGCGGTGTCCTTTCCCAGTGACAGAAGGGGCAGCAAGGCACGTATTGCATCGTTGCCATCGAGGATAACAAGATGGGGTTTATTTCATATTGCATGAATTTATCTCTCTACATCATGTCATCTTGCTTAAGGCGTTACTCTGTTTTTAACTTAATACTCTAGATGCATGCTGGATAGCGGTCGATGAGTGGAGTAATAGTAGTAGATGCAGAATCGTTTCGGTCTACTTGTCACGGACGTGATGCCTATATACATGATCATGCCTAGATATTCTCATAATTATGCTCAATTCTATCAATTGCTCAACAATAATTTGTTCACCCACCGTAGAATACTTTTGCTCTTGAGAGAAGCCACTAGTGAAACCTATGGCCCCCGGGTCTATTCTCATCATATCAATCTCCATCACTTTAATATTGTTTTGTTATTTACTTTGCCTTTACTTTTTTACTTTGCATCTTTATATCAAAAATACCAAAAATATTCTATCTATCAGATCTCACTCTCGTAAGTGACCGTGAAGGGCTTGACAACCCCTAATCGCGTTGGTTGCGAGTAGCTATCGTTTTGTGCAGGTACGAGGGACTTGAGTGTGGCCTCCTACTGGATTGATACCTTGGTTCTCAAAAACTAAGGGAAATACCTACGCTACTCTGCTGCATCATCCCTTCCTCTTCGGGGAAAACCAACGCAAGCTCAAGACGTAGCATGGCACAGGCCGCGACAGCAGTGAGCGCTAGCGACTTCGGCGCTCGGGTGGTGCAAGAAGAGAGCCAGAGGAGGGGGAGGCACTGAGAGAGAGAGAGGGTCGAGGGGGCAGCGTGGCTACACCAGGGAAGGCCGGGGTGAAGCGGCAAGCAGGAGGTGGCCGTCGGTGGCGGGGAGCGTGCTGGCGCACTGCCGGCACACGCCCTTGTGCCCTCAGGCACGGGGTTAAGGACAACTAGCGCCTGGGCCTGGTGGGTTGCGCCTCTGCTGGGTCAGGTAAGTTACAGGTACTCCCTCTCTCTCTCTGTTCTATTTTCTGTTTTTTTGCCACTGATTAAAATCTCAAAATGAATTCAAACCAGTGCCAAAATACTCTGAATAATTGTATGTTGCTCAATGGACCTTTCCATAAGCACAGAAAATAAATCAGAGACATTTGGAAATATATTCATTATATATATTTGAATATAATTCCAAAAATCAAATAGGATATTGATTTAAATTCAGAGCCCAATAATTCCTTAATTTTTTTCCAAAATTTTGGTTTGATATATAACTCTTTCCAAAATTTTCAAAACTATTTAAAGGCATTTTGGATTCACTCAATGCAATTTAAAGGATTCTTGCCCTTCCTTTAAAGTAATTTCCGAGGCTTTGAATATTCCTCAATTCAATTTCTTGAATTTGACATGATGTATCCTCAATGATGCCACTATTCAATTCAGATATTCTAAGGCTATGACATTTCCCCATATGCAAAAAGGGTCGAACAATGGGTCAAAACCTCTAACAACAGGACCTACATGTGTAAGGCCAAATTGTTAAAACCCTTAATATTAGAATGGCTCCTGCAATTGTTCAATAATTTGCTATTAGACAAAGGACCATGCATGTGCAAACCTCGATTGTAAACCTCAGTGCTTCCCATTGTTTCCCTGCAAAACATATAATGTAGTTATTGATCAGGTTAAGTGAGGGTTTGATGCGGAGCATCCTATGGTCAACCCCATGGACCTACCATCGTCTCACCAAGTGCCAATAGGACCTATAACACGAGCACGAGCTAGAGCTCTCAAGATCGAGGTGACTTCTTTCCTTAGTGATATACCACCACCAAGTACCAAGAAGGCCCTCTCGAAGATGCGCGTGAAGACGGTCAAACACCCAAGTTCATGGATGAAGAGGAACAACAGAAGGAACCGGACAAGTCCCCAGGGCCCGGACATCCGGCCCCTGGAGCTTTCAACCTCAGCCGTCACCCACCAGTCGAGGCTACAGTGCCTGGACATCTAGCCTAGCCCTCGACATCCGGCCAGGCCCGAACATCTGGCCCGACACCAAGAAATCTGGCTCCTCCTATCCAGAGAGCAACCAAATCGTCCAGGTCAGCAAGGACATCCGGCCTAGGGCCCGGACATCCGGCTCGTCCCGAGCCACCGGACAACCGGCCTCCAGCCCGGACATCCGGCGCCCTTCACAGAACAGCTCTGACACCGGCCCATCCCAGCTCGGACATCCGACCATAGGCCCGGACATCCGGCCTGACACTCGGACGTCCGGCCTCTCCCGTCTGCGCACAGTGTAAAGGCCCGAGGCCCATGTACCCCTTCGCCCACCTAGACTATATATACTCCTCCTCCTCCCTCTTTCTAGGGTTAGCAAAGGATTAGCTCATTTGAGAGATAGAGCTTTGCTCATCCACTTGGTTACTTCTCCATTGGAGTCCACAACCTCTTCGGAGAAGATACCCCAAGCGGATTCAAGACCCCTCACGGGAAGACCCCTCAAGACCTCCTCACGGAGAAGAACTTGCTACTTGTATCGTCCCTTGTTGACTTTGGATCGTGTATCTCTTTTTGTTGATCGTCCCTTTAGCACATGTGTAATCGAATCTTGTTGGTTTGAGTGATTTCTCTCGTGTTTACCCTTGTGTTTTCCCCTCGTGTTCTTCATAGGATCCACTCCAATCGTGAAAGATCGCCCCCCAGGGTTCCACCCTACATCATCTTGGTATCATGAGCCTTGGTTGATCACGAATTTGGAGTCCTACCCTTGTTTTGTTGATTTTTGTCCCAAATTCGAAAATCCCCACAAAAATAGCCCCCCAAATTTTTTGTGATTTGTTGGTGTGATGAAGTTCTGTTGGACTTTATCCATGGATTTCGTGTGTAGCGGGTAGATGTAGCTTCTCCTAACTTCCATCCACGCAATCTCTCGAATTTTCCCCCAAAATTTTGATTTCCCCACGAGATCCACCGAGTTCGTCTACGGAGCCAGGACCCGGACATCTGACCCGAATGCCCGGACATCTGGCACTCAAGCCTGGACATCCGGCCCCTCGCAGCAACAACCCCATCCACCGCGCCATTTTCCGCCTAACTCTCGCAAAATTTTGCTCAGGTGCCCACTTAAACTTCTGCATACCACCACCGCTTTCCGCAAGCTCATGAGTACATGGCTACCACAGTTACACCCATATCCCCTACTGTTTTGCCTCTTGGAACAATTGCTAGAGCTCGCATACGCCAATTAAGTTATCAGGTACTTTCGTTTCTTGGTAATGTTTCTAGTGTTCATGAGAATATGATGCTGCCTAACTTAGATACATTTGTGTTGCTTGCAATTGAAGGGCCTAGGACGGACAAGAAGGATGAACATTGGAGCATCGTCAAGCACGGAGATGAAGGTGCATGTGAAGAGAACAAGAACGGAGGTTCAAGTGGAGATTTCCGGACTTTGAAGCCACCATGATGACATACAAGAAGATGGACGAAATATACAAGATAGCCTTTCATAAATTTCATCCATAGTTTATTATCGGTGTTGCGCCACCTTATTTTTGGGCCAGACCCATCTAATTTCGAAATACTTGATTATAGGTTGTTTTTAGAGTCCGTATGTGTGAGAAAACAAGAGTTAGGGTTGGTTTTGGACCCCTCCTCCAAGGGCCACACCTTTCACAGTTTGTCACGCTGCCGCCGCACCATCTTCAGCGCTGCTGCCATATACCACCATCGCTGCCATATCCCACCACCGCTACCATATACCACCACCGCTGCCATATCCCACGCTGCCATATACCACCACCACTACCATATCATACCACCGCTACCATATACCACCAACGCCGCCATATCCCACCAACACTGCCATATACCACCACCGCTGCCATATCATACCACCGCTACCATATACCACCACCGCTGCCATATCCCACCAACGCTGCCATATACCACCACCGCTGCCATATCCTACCACCATATATCCACCACCAATCCGAGTTCTTTTCATATTAGGTTTGTTTTCGAGATCCATCTATTTTCCGATTCATGTTTCCTTCCCTGAGTAGGTTTCTGAAAAAAAGTCTGGAGACCCCAGGGCAGTTTTTAGGCCAAAATTTTGGCAGGCCAAAATATTTTTCCCTATCCTATTTTTAGGCTTTTCTGAGTCTTTTGAGACACTCGCCATCGCATTGATTTTTTGTCACACTTTTTCGTCGTCGCTGCCCTTATTTCCGAAAAAAATTAGTCAAAAAAAATTTCATGCCTATCTTGTCAAGTTGACTTGGGAAGAGTTTTGAGACACTTGCCATTATAGTGATTTTTCGCAAAAAAGAGCGCAAAACAAAAAGAGCACAAAAAAGAGGGAAAAAGTCCAGAGTGGGCTTTTCCCTTGTTTCTGTGTCGCGTCGTTAGTTTGTTAGTGTTCTAGGCTCGCGTCTCTAGTACAGTCCAGCCTAGGACCAGCACAGTACCGTCGTTGAGCATTTGTTCAACTTTGCATCTCTGAATTGATTATTGTTGACCCTTTTTGTACCATATTATAAGCCTTCCCAGGTCCACATACATCTACATCGTGCATTTAACTCTCCCTGGTAATCGCTCTATTCAAGCTTTGAGAGTTTTGACTACAACGGTTGCCAATCACCACCTTCCGCTTGGTAAGAACTGGTAAGAATTTAAGATTTGCTTGACGGATTTGTGACACACTGCCACTTTCTAGTAGTCTGTAGGATCATATTCTTGTGTGTTTCTATTGCTGCTAACCATGGCAGGACCACAGCCAACGAGATTGACTGGGAGAACATGACGAAGAAGGAGCTTCATGATAAATTTCAGCAAATGTTGAGTCAATAGGTAGAAGACGTCATGGCCACCTTCAGAAAGGCACTAGAGAGGATTGATGACATTGAGAAGACAATTGACACCAAGTTGGATGCCAACTTCGATGAAGTACTCGCCCGTATTCCACAACCACCGCCCGCTGCACCTGTCGCACCTCTACATCAACATCAACAACAACAACAACAACATCGCCTTCCAAATCAAGTGGGAGAGCATTGCGCGTTCCCCTTGAGCCTGGTCAAAATTCTGGTGCCATTGTGCCTACTGTTGATGCTTCTATAGCTCCTGCTGCTACTGCAGAGGTGGAGGACCATTACGAGGATGAGATTGATCAAAATCAGAACTACGTGCAACCACCAGCACCACCACCACCAGGTCATCCTCATGCATATTATCGCAACGGTAGGGTTGCACCACCACCCGAGGTACGAGATCATGACCATCTTCCTAAACTGAAATTGAATATTCCACCGTCTGAGGGTAGATACGTTCCTGATATATATATCTTACTCGGGAATTAGTAACTGAACAACATTTTACATGTTTACAATATCCTGAGGAGAGACGTGTTCCTGCTGCTGTTTGTGCTTTCACTAGTTTAGGATGTGTTTGGTGGTCTGAACATTGTAGATTATATCCTATTCTAGCTACTTGGGCTGCTTTGAAAACTGCTATGCATACTCGTTGGGTTTCACCATATTATCAATGTGAATTACTTCAAAAATTGCAGTGTTTAAGACAAGGAAAAAATTATGTAGAAGAATATTATGAGGAATTACGAATTGGAATGATTAGATGTGGTATTGTTGAGGATAATGAAGCTATCCTTGCACATTTTATGGGTGGATTAAATAAAGAGATTTAGACCATTCTAGAATATAAGGAGTATAATAATATCACTCGTTTATTCCATCTTGCTTGCAAAGCTGATCATGAAGTGCATGATCGACAGGCATTGGTGCAAACTAACTTTTCTGCAGGTCGACCTTCATCATGGACACCGCATGCATCCTCTACTCCCACACACCCTACTGTAGCACCACTGACTTCAGCCGCCAATTCCAACCGAGATACAAGAAAACAGGCACCACCACCACCATCTGCCAGGAGTACACCATGATGACATACAAGAAGATGGACGTAATATACAAGATGGCCTTTCATAAATTTCGTCCATAGCTTGTTATTGGTGTTGCACCACCTTATTTTTGGGCCAGGCCCATGTAATATATTTTTAGAGTCCATATTGTAGGGGAAACGACTTAGGAGGTGTTTTAGTCCCACCTTGCCTAGGGTGGATGAAATCCCCTCTCTTTTCCCTATAAATATAGCCCTTAAGGCATGGTTTAGACTTGGGTTTTATTTACTTAAAAGTTAGCTATTGCTGCAACTGATACGTGAGAGAGAGGGAGTTAATAGGGAGGAGAAAGAGTTAATAAGGAATATTTTTTACAAGGAAAGAGCAATCACTTTTGCGTGGTAGTACATGGCAAGTGCTGATCGTGTCTTTTGTTTGGAAAGTATTGATTCTGTTGCAACATTTGCCACTGAAAAAAATAATTCAGTTGGAGGTTTCCGTGTTCTGGACATGTTGTTGAAAAAAATTAAGGAAATAATTTTCGTTTGGGAGGAATATTCCCACACGCCATGCATGTTTAAATAGGAGAGAGAGAAGGAAATAGAAAAAAAAGATTTTTTTTGCTGTGTGCAACACGTGGAGGAGATTGGAATTGAGGAGAAAAAAGTTTTCATCCACAGTTTCGTACTGGACTATTTTGGAAAGTGATTTTCTATGAAAGTCACATTACAATCATTACTTTGGATCCTTGGAGATTGTGTTTGATCGATTTGGTACGTGAGCTGCCCGTAGCAATAACTATATTTTTTTATAGTTGGACCTGCACCCAAGAAAAGGCATCACGTCCTTTGATCGAGTGCTCAGTAAAAGAAAGAAATTCTCGGTTCAAGTCCGTGCATGAATTTCGTCTGTGTCTTAGGCTCGCGCCTCTAGTATAGTCTAGCCTAGGACCAGCATTAGATCACTTTAAGTGAATTTTCACCTTGCATTAATTAACGTGGTTGTAGCATTTTTTCCACATATATAAAGCCAACCCAGCTCCACATATTTATACACCATGCATACATGCGTTCACCTGGCAATCGCTTTACCCAACTTTTAGAGTTATTTGACACTTCTGGTTGCCGGCCACCACCTGCTGTGATGCAGAGCATCCTACGGTCATCCCCATGGACCTACCATCGTCTCACCAAGTGCCAAGAGGACCTATGACACGAGCTACAGCTAGAGCTCTCGAGACCGAGGTGACTTCATTCCTTAGTGATATCACATATGATCCACTCAAAACATGGCTACGTAAGTCTGGAATGTTATGCCTAATTAGGAACCAAGAGGACCCTACCGAAGATGCACGTGAAGACGAACAAGTCCCCAAGTTCATGGATGAAGAGAACCAACAGAAGGAGTCAAGAGCAGCTTCCAGGACCAGGACATCCGACCATGACCCCAGACATTTGGCCCCTGGAGCATCCACCACGTCAGCCGCCAAGTACCTACAGGCCCCGGACATTCGGCCACAACTCGGACATCCAGCCAAGCCCGGAAATCCGGCCCCAAGCCTGGAAATCTGACGCCCTCCATCCCGAATGCATCAAGACCAACACCGCCAGCATGGACATCCGGCCCCTCACAAAGCCCCGGACATCCGACCCAACGCCCGGACATCCGGACCAGCCCTATCCAGAGAGCAGCAGGACGATGCCAGGCCAGCCCGGACATCCGGCCCGACAGCCCGGGCATCCGGCGTCTCATGAGCGCCCGGACATCCGGCCTGACGCCCGGACGTCCAGCCTCCCCTATCTGCGCACAGTGTAGGACCGAGGCCCATGTACCCCTTTGTCCCCCTAGACTATATATACTCCTCCTCCTCCCTCTTTCTAGGGTTAGCATTATGATAACTCATATGTGAGATAGAGCCTCACTCATCCATCCGGATCTATTCCATTGAGAGAGACCGTCGCCTCCTCGGAGAAGATCCACTTGGTTCAAGACCCCTAACGGGAAGACCTCAAGACCTCCTCACAGAGAAGAACTCGTTACCTATGTATCGTCCTTTATTGGATTCGGATCGTGTATCTCTTTGTGTTTCGAGGATCTAGCATATGTGTGACCGAATCTTGTTGGTTTGAGTGTTTCTCTTGTGTTTCCCCCCGTGATTTCTCCTTGTGTTCTTCGTGTTTATCGCGGGATCTGCTCCTTTCATGAAAGATCGGCCATCTAGGGTTCCACCCTACACGGATCCTCCCTTCTTCATTTCTAGGGTATCATGAGCCACGTCGATCACGATTTCGGATCCTCCCTTCTTTGTTTCTAGCCTTGTTTTGTTGATTTTGTCCCAAATTTGAAAATTCCCCACAAAAATAACCCCCCAATTTTTTTTTGTGATTTGTTGGTGTGATGAAGTTTTGTTGGATTTGATCCGCAGATTTCGTGTGTTGTAGGTAGATCTAGCTTTCCCCCATCTTTTTCCCATTTTCCTTCCACAAAATCTCCCGAATTTGCCTCTTCCACGCGGAGTTCCTCGAGTTCATCCACGGATCCAGAGCGCGGACATCCAGCCGACCCCCGGACATCCGGCCCTGAAGCCCGGACATCCGGCCCATAACAGCATCACTTCCATCCACCGCCCCATTTCCCGCCTAACTTTTGCCAAATTTTGCTCCGGTTTCCCACATTCACTTCCACATACCACTGCCGCTTTCCGCAAATACCACCATCACTTAACCGCTATCACCTCCGACAAATTTGTCACGTTTTCTTTGAGAGTTTGACTTGTGGTTCCGTGTCCTATTGTGTTTCGGCTATTTAGGTACGGTTCGACATCAACATCATCGCCGCTCATCTTCGCCACCGACTCGTCATCAACGACGACCACTCTACCATTTTGACACCATACTGTATGCAAGAATGGTAACTTCATCTTGGTATCGTGATATCCCATCATTATACATTCTTGCCATTACATTGATAACCGCCATAGCCCAATTTTGCGTATCTTACCCATCAAGACTAGCCTTTGAGTATTGCCGACAACGTCACTTGTGCACATTAGTAGTCATACTTCACATTGCATACTTACCGTATCATCTTGGTACATATCTTGGTATCATATTTTGTGTCACAAAGTTGCATCGCATACACAATTGCTATCTTGGTTCGTGAAGTTTTGCATGATAAAGAGCTCAAAAGAGAAAGAGCCAAACAAGCTTTTAAGCAAAAGGGAAAGATAAGCAAAGAGCTTTGAAGCAAGAACCATAGCATCATACTACATTAAGATTGTCATACTTGATCATCTTGGATCATATCATCGGAATACCATACATATAGCATGCTTGGGATACAAGTCATTGCATTTTTGCTTAGTAGGTTGTGCACAAGTGTTCGTATCCGCCTATTGTGCAATCGTGCTAGCGTCTCTCTAGTGTTGTGCAACAAGAGCATTTTCCGTGGATTCCACATTTTGGCTCATTCATTGGTTGCACGTCCCCATTTATCTATTTTGCGTGTGTGTTTTCGTGTACCATATTTTGCTATTGGTCTACTTGTTGCATTTGCAAATTTGTGAACCTTTTCCAACATTATTGAGGCTCACTAACAATTACATCAAATTTTGTGCCACCATCCTAACCGAGCTCCACTATAAGCTTTTACTTGTGTAGGTGTGAGAAACCGACAAGAATTGGTACCAATTGTGCTATTTCCTTGTTCCACATTTGAGTGATCATTGATCCATCTTCAACATCGATCAAGGTACATTTGGTATAAGTTATTCTCTTTCTCCCACTCACATATTTTCTTGGAATGATGGATAGCCCAAGTACTTCTACCAACCCACTCTTCATCGGGTAAGACGACGACATGTCCTCCTACGTCACAAAGAGCCACCTCTTTGGTGCAAAATGAGCTTCGCATCAAGAGCAACAAGCAATGAATGAACGCGTCGACAACCTCGCCACCGACTTGCGACTCTCCAAGCAACGTACAAGAGATTACTTCAATAACAAGCTCGACGACCACAAACAAGAGAATGACGCAAGAATGGAAGAGATTCGTGCCTTGTTGCTCAACCGCAATTCTACCACTTCGTCTTACTCAAGACAGAGCCGCTCGAGTCGACACTCCGATGACACAATCTCTAGCTCAAGTACTCCGATATCAAACACTCTTCGACGAGCCGCGCGCCAAGACCATCAAGCAAACCGCAATCCTCTACACGACAATGACTCTCAAGAGCAAGTTTGCGTGCAAGAACAACAACACCGTCAAAACCAAGCTACTTTTGTGCAAGCACAAGAACGACAATGCCAACATCAACAAGAGGAGGAAGAGCGAGTGCGACAACACCAAGATGCACAAGATGCCGAGGCACAACGCCAAGAACAACAACGACGACAAGCTCAAGCACTTGAGGCGCAACGTGCCCTCCGAGATTCAAGTCGAGTCGTAGCCACACGCAACCGGCAAGCTCATGAGCAACAAGAAGCGCTTCACGATGAAGTTTAAGGACGAATATATCAAGCCCGCATGCATCGTCAAGTTCCTCCACAAGCTCGACAAGCTCCTCCAAAAGCTCAAAAAGAACCTCAAGTTCACCTTGAGCAAGAAGACAATGGAAAACCTCCAAGACAAGAGCAAGTTGAGGGAGACAAACCTCCTCGTCAAGGACGTCATGATCCCCGACCCCAACACAATGAAGAGCAAAGCTATGGAAAGATAAAGTTCACCATGCCCAAGTTCACCAGAAGCAATGATCCCAAAGAGTACCTTTCATGGGCATTGAAGGTTGACAAAATCTTCCGCTTGCACAACTATGAGGAAGAGAAGAAGATCATGATGGCATCCCTTGAGTTCCAAGATTACGTCCTCATTTGGTGGGAACAAGTCATTGAGCGTCGAGAGGCAAGAGGTGAACCACCCATAACAACTTGGGCGCAAATGAAGGATGTCATGAGAGCACGTTTTGTGCCAACCGACTACAAATGCGACCTCTTCAAGAAACTCCAACTCCTCAAGCAAGGAACCAAGAGCGTTGAAGAATACTACAAGGAAATGGAGATTGCCATGATATGAGCCAATGTCACGGAAGATGATGAGCAAACTATGGCACATTTCTTGAATGGACTCAACCATCCTATCAAGAAGATTGCCGACTTCCAACCATACTCAAACCTCATCGAGCTAGTGCATCAAGCTACCAAAGCGGAACATTAAGTGCAAGACGACTTCAAGTATGCAAAGTTCTCATCCAAGTCCTATGGCTTCTCCAACGCCCAAGCTTCAACGACTCCAACACCTTCTACCTCAACGAAACCTTCTACAAGCAACGACGACAAGTCAAGCTACAAGAAAACTCCGCAACCTCAAGTCGTCCTCCTACTACAAGCAACTTCAAGCCGAGAGCTTCATCATCATCTACCCCAACCGATGAGACCATCAAGACAAGTTCCTTCAAATGCTTCACATGCGGCGGCCGAGGCCACAAGTCCTTTGAGTGTACCAACAAACGCACCATGACCTTCAACGACGATGGTACATACGACTCCATGAGTGAAGGAGAAATGGAAGCCCTTGAGAATGTGGCCATGCACCGGCAAGTGAACGAGGATGAAGATGACCAAGTATTTTGTGACGAAGATTCAAGCCCCGCTCTTGTTGTCTCCAAGGTCTTGACACTTCAACATCAAAAAAAGAAGACTAAAGATGCCAATCTACCACACCAAGGCCACCATCAATGGAAGGTCCGTCAAGGTCATCATCGAGGAGTTGCCATAACTTAGCAAGTGAAGAACTATGCTCCAAACTCCAATTGGTCAAGATGAAGCACCCGCACCCCTACAAGGTTCAATGGCTAAGCGACTCCGGCACTATTCAAGTCGAGCATAGGGTACAAGTTTCCTTCAAGATAGGAGCTTACGAAGACACTTCGGAGTTTGATGTCGTTCCAATGTCCGCTTGCCACCTTCTGACCATGGCAATTTGATCGAGGTGTCAACCAAAATGGGCGAACAAATCACTATAGCTTCAAGATGAAGGGAAAGGAGTACGTACTTCGACCTATGTCTCCAAGCCAAGTGATCGCCGACAAGCAATCCCCCTATTGTGGAGAGAATAGTGAGAGAGCGAACCACCAAAAATAGAGCGAGTGCCACAAGCCCAAATTGAGTGCCTCCACGATGAGCGACAAGAAAAATCTAGTCCTATTTGCCACCAAAATGAGATGAGAGAAGTGTGTGAGAACCTATCAAGTGTCATGCACTATGTCCTTTTGTGCAAGGATGAGACACCAAAAGCTAACACCTCTCACAAACTACCTTTATTGTTATCTTCTCTATTGTAGGAATTCCAAGATGTATTCCCCGACGAGCTACCTCCGGGTCTACATCCACTACGAGGCATCAAACACCGAATCGACCTCATCCTTGGAGCATCCCTTCCTAACAAGGCTCCATACTGTGTCAACCCTGAGGAAACTAAGGAGATCCAACGGAAAGTACAACAACTCATTGACAACGGCCATGTATGAGAAAGTTTGAGCCCTTGTGTCGTCCCGGTAATCCTTGTCCCCAAGAAAGATGGTACATATCGCATGTGTTCCGATTGTCGTCCTATCAATGCTATTACCGTGCGTTATCGTACCCCATTCCATGCCTAGATGATATGCTAGATAAGCTTAGCAGAGCCACCATTTTCTCTAAAATTGATCTTAAAAGTGGCTACTATCAAATATGCATCAAGAAGGTGATGAATGGAAAACCGTATTTAAGACCAAATTTGGCTTATATGGATGGCTTGTGATGCCAATGGGTTTATCTGAAGCACCTGTTACTTTCATGCGAGTCATGTACTTTATTCTTAGGCCCTATATTGGTGTATTTGTTGTGGTCTATTTTGACGATATTCTTGTGTTTAGAAAATCTCTCAAAGACCATGTCACCCATCTTAGAACCGTGTTGCAAACCCTTAGGAAAGTGCGCCTTTATGCTAATATGGACAAATGCCTTTTTGGTGTTCATAAGCTTGTTTTCTTGGATTTTGTTGTGTCTTCTTAGGGTGTTCATGTTGATCAATCTAAGATCAATGCTATTAAAACTTGGCCCCAACCAACCAACTTGCAACAAGTGCGTAGCTTCCTTGGTTTAGCCAGTTTCTACCGTAGATTTGTTATGGATTTTAGTACCATTGCTTCTCCATTACATGCTTTGAGTAAGAAGAATGCACCCTTTGTTTGGGGACCAACTCAAGATAGCGCATTTAATGAGCTTAAGAATTTCCTTACTCATGCTCCCGTGCTTGCATTACCCAACTTTGACAAACCCTTTGAAATTCATTGCGATGCTAGTGGTAACAGCATAGGAGGTGTGTTAACGCAAGAGAAGCACCCCATAGCTTAGTTTAGTGAGAAACATTCTGGCGCACGGCTCATTTACCCCATCTATGACAAACAGCTATATGCTTTAGTATGAGTTTTGCATGAATGGGAACATTATTTTCACCCTCATGAATTTGTCATCCATACCGACCATGAAACGCTTAAATACCTTAAGGGTGAAACTAAGTTGAACAAGCGTCATGCTGAATGGAGTGAGTTCATTGAGTCATTGTCTCGGACTGCGACATCAAGTTTTGGAGTTACTTTTGGAATATCTTATGCGCCAAGCTCGGAATCAAGCTCTTGTTCTCTTTGGAATATCATCCTCAAACCGACGGCCAAACGGAGGTCACGAACCAGACGCTCTCCACTCTCCTACGCGTGTTGATAAACAACAACATCAAGGAGTGGGAGGAGTGCCTACCCATCACTGAGTACGCCTACAACCGCGCAAGACATTCGACTACCAGCAAGTCCCCCTTCGAGGTCGTCTATGGTTTCAACCCGTTGTCCCTATTGGACATTCTTCCCCTACCACTACAAGAGCGCACCAACAAGGACGCGAGTGCCCGAGTCAACTACCTCAAGAAGATGCATGAAGATACAAGGCACACCATCGAGCGCCAACTACAACGACTCGCGACCAAGCTCAACATCAACAAGCACCCCATGGTATACTACATTGGAGATCTTGTGTGGTACACCTTCGCCAGGTCCGCTTCCACAATGAACGCAAGTCCAAATGTCTGCCACGAGCGGATGGACCCTTCAAGGTGCTTGAACACTACAACAACAACACCTACAAGATCGACATTCCACGAGACAAGTACTCCGTGAGCTACATCTTCAACATCAAAGATCTCTTCCCTACCATGGTGATGAAGATTTCAATCCAAGGTTGGATCTTTCCCAAGGGAGGGGAGACGATGCGGAGCATCCTACGGTCATCAACATGGACCTACCATCGTCTCACCAAGTGCCAAGAGGACCTATGACATGAGCAAGAGCTAGAGCTCTCGAGACCGAGGTGACTTCCTTCCTTAGTGATATCACATATGATCCACTCGAGACATGGCTACTACCTATGTCTGAAATGTTGTGCATAATTAGGTACCAAGAGGACCCTCCCGAAGATGCACGTGAAGACGGACAAGTCCCCAAGTTCACGGATGAAGAGAACCAACAGAAGGAGTCAAGAGCAACTTCTAGGACCAGGACATCCAGCCCCTGGACCATCCACCACGACAGGTGCCAAGTACCTACAGGCCCCGGACATCCGGCCTCAACCCGGACATCCGGCCAAGCCCGGAAATCCGGCGCCCTCCATCCCGAATGCATCAAGACTGAATCTTGTTGGTTTGAGTGTTTCTCTTGTGTATTCCCCCGTGATTTCTCCTCATGTTCTTCATGTTCATCGCGGGATCCGCTCCTTTCGTGAAAGATCGGCCATCTAGTGTTCCAGCCTACACCATGCTGCATGGTAAGAACTTCTAAGACATTGATATTTGTTATACTGTGAGCGTTTACCACCACATCCTAGTAGTTCATAGGAACATTATTCTCATATTTTGTTTCTCTTTTTTACAAAATATGGCAGGTTCCAGAGTCGGTTGGGCTTCATCGATCGTTGGAGACGTGCCATCACCTCAGAAAATACAACCACCATCACAAGAGGTACAAAGACGACCGAATGCGCACAAACAGGTTCTTGTTTCCATGCCACCTTTTAATGGTCGTTTTAAGCCTGCTTTATATATTGAATGGGAGGTCGAAATAAATGCTATATTTGCTTTGCATAATTTTTCTGAGCATAAAAAAATTAAGGCCGCGGTTGGTACTTTCACCGGTTTTGCTACTGTTTGGTGGAGTGAACATTGTCGATTATACCCGGATTATGTACCTAATACTTAGGATGATTTAAAACTTGTCATGAGAGATAGATTTGCCGATGTTTATTATACTCATGGCATGCTTAAAAAACTAGAACATTTAAAACAAGGTAGTGACACCATAACAAAATATTATGATGATTTACAAACTACCTTGTTGCACTCCTTTTTAGAGGAAACCGAAGATGATTTTATGGATAGATTTTGGGGCAGATTAAACCGTGATATTCAGGAGATACTAATTCATGAAGAGTGTTATCCTATGGACCGTTTGTTTCGTCTTGCTTGCAAAGCTGAACAGGAAATAAAACGACGTGTTGCCCACAAGGAGAACAAGCGCAAGGAGCACATTCCAAGCGATGATACAGTTGTTCCTTCCACTAGTAGGCGTACTATGACAACAACATCCATTTGTGTGAGGACTACATCACCTCCACCATGTGACACATCACCATCGAGAGTGTCTACATCATCTAAGTCGATTGTAATAGGTAACGACAAAGGTACCGATCTTCCACCTCCACATGAGTATGATGCATGCCTTGTCAATTCAAATGCACCATGCAATGAGCTACCCACTACTTTGATCACACCGTTATTTTAGAGGACTATGTTGATGATTTGACTTTTCCATGCAATCACAATTTTGAGTGAACCCATTGAATTAACTATTGATGCAAAAGAATCATGTGAATCTGGGAATAAATCATATTTGGATCAAATACGTTTGAAAATAATTGTGCCAATGTTTAATCATTTTGATATGACCTCTAATCTTGGTGATGGTTCATCAATGTTGGGATGGTTTAATAATAAGCATTGTCAATCTTTTGATATGAATATGAGCTTCACTTATATGTGCAAATTGAGTTGCAATATTTTCATGCCTTTGACTTCTTGTGATAATATATTGGCTTCATATTTTACGACTTTTGAAGGGTGCTCTTGTATCACAGTGTCACATGTGCCCCAACTGAGATCAGTAAAAATGGATGACATATACATATACAATGTGTACACCTTGTCTCTTTTGTTAGCCACATTTCAGACTAAGCAACGCCGAGGACGGCTTTGTTTTCAAGAAGGGGAGGATGATGAGGACATGGCTACCACAATTACACCCATATCCCCTGTTGTTTTACCTCTTGGAACACTTTCTAGAGCTCGCATACGCCAATTAAATTATCAGGTACTTTCATTTCTTGGTAATGTTTCTAGTGTTCATGAGAATATGATGCTTCCTAACTTAGATACATTTGTGTTGTTTGCAATTGAAGGGCCTAGCACGGACAAGAAGGATGAACATTGGAGCATCGTCAAGCACGGAGATGAAGGTGCATGCGAAGAGAACAAGAACTGAGGTTCAAGTGGAGATTTCCGGACTTTGAAGCCACCATGATGACATACAAGAAGACACACGAAATATACAAGATGGCCTTTCATAAATTTCGTCCATAGCTTATTATTGGTGTTGCGCCACCTTATTTTTGGGCCAGGCCCATGTAATCCATTTTTGGAGTCCATATTGTAGGGGAAACGACTTAGGAGGTGTTTTAGTTCCACCTTGCCTAGGGTGGACGAAATCCCCTCTCTTTCTGATGCGGGGCTAACCCGGCATAGGCCGATCTTTCATGATTGGAGTTGGTTCCCTCGAAGAACACGATGAACATGGGGAAGAACGGAGAGAAAACACAAGGGGAAACACTCAAGCACAAGTCCAATCACACATCCACTAGACAATCAAACACACAAGATCCACAAGGTACATGAACAACAAAAGGAAAGATACAAGGTAAAGTTCATCTCCATGAGGAGGTCTTGAAGGGGCCACCCAAGAGGGGGTCTTGTATCCAACGTGGATCTTCTCCGAAGAGGTGTCGGTCCCTCGCAATGGAGTAGATCCGGATGGATGAGCAAAGCTCTATCTCACATATGAGCTAACACAATGCTGACCCTAGAAAGGAGGTGGAGGTGGTCTATTTATAGTATTAGCCATGAAGGGGTAAGTGGGAGAGGGGTACAAGGCCAAAGGCCCGCGGCTGCGCATAGGCAGGTACCGGACGACCGGTGGGGGTCGGACGTCCGGTGGCTCAAGACGGTCAGGACATCTGGTGCGCATTGGATGTCCGGTGATTCTTCTCGGGTATAGTGGCACGGTCGTCCGGTCAGCGCTGGTCGTCCGGGCGTTGGGACTCGTTAGACGTCTGGTATTCGTCGGACGTCCAGCCGCTGTAGCACTCGTCGCCTGGAGTTCTTCTGGTCGTTTGGGCGGCGTCAGGTACCGGATGTCCGGTGGCGTCCGAACGTCCGGTGGCTGTAGCTTGTAGCAGCTCCGCTTCTTCCGTCTTCTCTCCCATGCTTCCCTCGCGGATGGTGTAGGTGTTCCTTGGCACATGCACTCCTCCTTGTCGTCCGTAGTGTTCCGACAATACCTATGCACGCACACGAGAGGGGTGTCAAGTAGTATACCATCCTCGAAGGGGTGAAGTGAGCACTTGTAAAGGAGATGATTCACCTTTGTGTATGTGAAGTAGATGTCGCACGTGTCACTTGCCAAACGGACTCTTGACATGGTGATGTCCATAGAATGCTCCGCATCATCTCCCCTCCCTTGGGAAAGATCCAACCTCGGATTGAAAACCAAATCACCATGGGAAAGAGATGGTTTCGCCATGTAGAAGTGGACGTTCACCAAGTAGTCATCATCTTCAAGCCTGAAGTGGGCACTCTCCAATGTCGCATCGTCTAGCGATTCCTTCAAAATGAGCAAGGACAACAAACACTTGGAAAAATAAATGTGGTTAGCGTTAGTGCCAAATCAAGTATTCAAGAGGTGATTCACCAAACAAGTGTTGTCATCATGCAAAGCATATGGTTTGACAAAGGATAGTGACATGGCATGTAAGCACATAAATTGAGCACACGCAAAGATATCATGGGGACAAGCATGTAAATGTGAGGTAGTGATGCAAATATGTGTGACAAGAGAATAAGCATCTACCTCAAGGTTATAGCAAGCATGGGCAAAGTGCTCAATGAAAGGTCGATGGTAGACATAAGAATCATTCACAACACCAAATAAAATGAAGTGTCTAAACACATGTGCCAAGTGCAAGACAATCCAAGCATAATGTGCATAAGGTATAGTGAAGATAGTACGACACTCATCACAATAGAAAGAGCACTTGTTCATCATGTGCGAGGCAATCAAGTCAATCATGTGACAAGCAATGTGACATGGCATATGTGAAGTGGTGACATTGTTGCAACCAAGCATATCATAGGTGCAACTAATCCAATAATTGGATGCAACACACAAGGTATATATATATATCATTATACATGGCAAAGTGGCGATCGTGAATGAATGCAATATCACTAGCATGTGCGCAATCAAGGGGTCCAAGATGACAAATAAGTCTCAAGGTGCAAGCAACACAAGTAGTATGATCCAAAATATTCATGCTCATGGTTTTTGGATTCTCGAAAGAGAAGGATATCACCTTGAAAGCATGTCCTTGTGCGTCCTTCACAATGCCGAAGCACAAGTAAGTATGATGTAGAGTCGTCGTGGTAGAAGGTGGTTCGCTCTCAAGAGCTCATATTGTCAACTCACGTGACGTGGAAGTTGACACAAATTCCAAGTATCCTACACATGCACATGACAAAACAAAGAATGTATGTGCATGGTAGATAAACACATCATCCATCATGATGGTTCTCCTCTCTTGCACATAACCATTAGTAGCACAAGTGCATGAATAATATGATGCAACAAAGGCTATATTCATGGCACTAGGTATATGGTGCAAAGAGGTAAGATAAACATGCTTCACAAGAAATATGTCAAAATCTCCAAATATATGCGAGAATGCTATGGGGGCAATCTCATTAGCAAGACTAAAATCATGGTTGCGCTCAATACATGGAAAATCATCTAGCATGAGAGAGGAAACATATGGAGATATATGATGGCAAGCAATAACAATCATGTGCAAAGCATGTAGATGGTTGTCATCAACCACATGAAATGAGCAAGTATGAATCATCGGTGATGCAACAAGGCAAGCAATCATAGGAATCAAGTCGTGTAAGCTAGTAGTGTGAAGATGCAACATACTAGAGGAAATCATGGCAAGCATGTCATGTGAGCAAATAATAGTCATAGGCAATGTACATGACATATGGCAATCACGAACACAAAGCAAGATGAAAGTATCATCATAGGCATGGGGTACAAAGCAAACATGGCAATAGAAAGCAATATCTCCACCAAGCTTGCAAATACACATACAAGTAGTAGAATAAATCATCATGTGCAATGCAAAGCATGGGTCACAAATGCATGGCAAAGGTATAGGAATGAGCATATCATGCAAAGTGGACATGGCAAGATGGGAAAATGATATATAATGGACAATAACCCATAGCCAAGTGAGGGCCATGTAAAAGAAATGCACGAAGTCTTTGCGCGAAGAGAGCGGTGGGAAAGACAATCCATGGGGTCCCAACTCATCATTGCTCTCTAGAGCTCGTTTTGTCAACTCGTGGGATTGCGAGGTTGACAAGAATTCATGGGTACCTACACAAAAGAGACACAAACAAAAGAAATTGTGTGTGTGTGTGGGTGGGTGTGGTAAATGTGCACGTGAGAGTTAGCACATGATAAGCATCGCTCAAAGAAATTTGATGCATGGTATAAGAACATGTCATCCATCATGAAAGAATAGTTATTGTGTATAACACGATGGGGATGCAAATTGAGCATACAAGTATAAGGCACAACAATAGCATTTTTATTCATGCGAAGCATATTGTGCACATAATTATGAGGATCATGAAATGGATTGGATGGATCAAAATATCCTAAAATGTATGAGGAAACTATGGGGGTCTCCTCATGAGCAATATTGGAAACATCATATGGAGAAAATGGATAACATCCAAAACAATGCATATCCGAAGCTAGGTGGTCATGGCATGGCATATGAGATGAATGATGCAAAGGGAGCATATCAATATCATCGCAAGAAAAACAAATGCCATTAACCATGGGCTTGTCATCTATGCCATATGTGCAAATTGGGTTTATTTTAATGGCATATGCGTAGTTACTACGAAGAGATTGCAAATAAGACATATGGTTGATCTCATGCATAGCATATGACAAGTCAAGCGGGTTGTCAAACATGATGTGACCTAGAGAATTGTGACAAGAAATTCTATGTAACATGGCATCACAACTAATATACTCCACATGGAAATCATCATACTCATCATAAATGGGCAATAAATCATCACATGGGGAAGTCGATCTAGCATGAAGCATGGTAATAGGTTGATCAACATCATGCAAGCAATCAATGTCAAGAATGTCCACTAGTGGGACTAGAGCATCACCGTCACCTATGTTACCGTTCTCATTCTACTCAAGTGGTGTAGGTGAGGTGGGAAACACCAAATGGTGGTCATCTTCATCTTGATGGAACCATGTGGGGGTGCATCATATTCCACCATGGCCATCGTCTTGTCCAAAGGGAGGACGAAGTCATCGCGAATCGGCGCGTCATCATAGATGGGACCTAGCACCAAATGAGAAGACATAATAAAGGTAAAGGTTAAGTCGTTAGTGTTGAAAGTGGCCTCACATGACCTATTAACTATCTCACTCTCTCTATGTGGTGGTTCACTCACTCCGTCGAGGTAGGTGCACTCAATCTCACGTATGGCGGAGTCACTCATCTCACTCAAGTGGTAGGGGTTGTGGCTCTCCTCACATGGGAATTGGGGCAACTCATCATATATGGGGCTAGTGGTGGAGTCACTCTCACTCGCAATATGGTGGCTACTCAACCATCTCATCGCCGTCGCCATGGATGAAGGTCGAAGAAGGCACATCATCACTCTCGCCTCCTAAGATGGAAGCATCATCCTTGCTCACACCTTGTCGCTCGCCTCCAAAGCTTGGTCCTTGAGGGTCTCTGTAGTCGTACTCGTCGCCGCACCGTCTTGAAAAAGAGTCATGGTAGACTCGCATCGTCAATGCCACAAAGAGGGATGGCGGTGCAGTCAAACTTGGGAGCATCGTCTTGGAGCTCGTCGGGCTTGGACATCTTGGTGGTACAATCCTCATGCTCGTTGTTGTAGAGCTTGGTCGCCATGAAGTGTGCTTGGGGTGGCGAAGCCTTGGCCTTCATGAGTTCTTGTTCTGCCTTGAGAGCACCAATGTACTTGTCGTCGAGGGACTTGTAGTTCTCGAGGAAGATCGTCTTGGAGATGTCATTGTGCAATCTCATCATGAAGTGGAACTTCATCAAAATGGGGTCGCCCACGCCGGCTCGTCGCAAGGCAATCTTCATCTCCTTGAAGTACGCGTCGATGGACTTGGACCCTTGGGTGGTGTTCTCCAATTGGCGTAGAAGTTGTTCCATCTAAGTTGGAGGCACAAACTCTCGCCGCAAAGCTCTCTTCATCTTGGGCCAACTCATGTCATAGGTCTCCGAAGGTGCGTGAAGCCACCATGTGGATGCGTAGTCTTTGAAGTTCCTTGTGGCGCACTTCACTTGATATTCGGCAGGAACTTGATGTAGCTTGAGGTAGTCGTCCATCAAACGCTCCCATTCGAGATACTCCTCGGGTTCTTGAGTCCCATAGAAAGGAATCGCGTGGTCGATGTCGAGGTCGTAGTAGCTTGTGGAAGTCGCGGACTTGAGCTTGGGGAGCTTCTCTTGAAGTGCTTGTGGGCGAAGATGCCGTATGTCCATAGGCGAAGATGCCTTGAAGTCGCTTGGCGAAGATGCCAAGGGAGATGGTGAAGTCATTGAGCGGTTGTTGGTGTTGAGCTCTTGATCTTCACGTCCTTTGTGGTGATGGTGTTGATGCCAATGTGATTTTGCCGGAGATGGTAGCTCAGAGACATGTGCTCTTGAGCGTCTTCTCGAAGATGAGGAAGACCGCTTGTAGGACTTGATGAGGGCTTTGATCTCCTCCATTTGAGCTTGCATCTTGGCGTCGTTGGAGTTGTTCATGGCATCGAACTCATCATTGTTGTTGTGGAACGAAGATGAAATGCCTTGCCTATCCATCACAAGACTCGAGTAGAGGTGAGTAGGAAATGAGATAAACAAACCAAGTTACCTTTTACCAAAGTTGAGGATGTATCCCATTTCACTCAATGTGAGATGAAAGAATAGTGGAATTGGTACCGGGCTTGTTCACTCACACCTATCAAGTAAAGCTTATGGAGTAGCTCGGTGAGGATAGTGGCAGAAAAATTTGATGTAAAATGTTAGCAAGAGTCAATAATGTTGAAAGAGATTCACAAGTTCGCAAGTGAAACAAGTAGACCAATAGCAATGAATGGCACACGAAAACACACACATGGATAGATAAATGGGGTCATGCAACCAAGGAATGAGCACAAAATGCTCGTGTTGCACAACTCAAGAGAGACGCTAGCACGATTAATCAATAGGCATATACGGCACTTGTGCACAACCTATAAGATGCAAAATGGATAAACTTTCTATCCCAAGTATGCTATGTATGTATGGTTCCCAGTGTTTCTCACACGATGATGGAAGATGATCAAGTATGATACCATATGATATATTGTAATGCGTTATGATACGATGCTATGGCTCTTGCTTACAAGCTTGTTTGTTTTTCTCTTTTTCTATGCTTAAAAGCTTATTCTTTTTTTGATATGGCCACTTTGCGAAATGCACAAATCAAGATAGCAAATGCGGATATGCGGGAACAATCTTGTGACACAAGAGATGATATGATACCAAGATGATATGGTATGTATGCAATGGAAGGTGTAGACCAATGATCACTAATGTGCACAAGTAACGTTGCCGGCAATACTCAAATGGCTAGTCTCGATGGGCAAGTAACGCAAAATGGGCTAGGGGTTATCAATGCAATTGCAAAGGGGATATACAATGGTGTCGTTGAGGTTACCATCCTTGGCGATGATGAGAGGCGGTGTTGCCGATGTCGACCCATTCCTAGTTAGCCGAAGCACCCTAAGAAACGGAAAAACCACAACTCAAAATCTCAAGGACAGAAGTCAAATGGTGGTAGCGGAAAGCGGTGGTAGTTTTGCACTTGGCAATGCGAATGTGGGATGATGGGTTATGCGAGTCGAAGTTGAAGTTGCCATTCCTAAGTTGCCGAAACACCTTACGAGACACAAACCACAACTCAAACAAGCTCAAACAAAATTGGGTTAAGTTGATGTGGTGCAAGTGTATGGTGGGCAAGCCTATGCGAAAGTGTATGGTGGGCAAGCCTATGCGGAAAGCGGTGGTCGTTTTGCACTTGGCAATGCGAATGTGGGATGATGGGTTATGCGAGTCGAAGTTGAAGTTGCCATCCCTAAGTTGCCGAAACACCTTAGGAGACACAAACCACAACTCAAACAAGCTCAAACAAAATTGGGTTCAGTTGATGTGGTGCAAGTGTATGGTGGGCAAGCCTATGCGAAAGTGGTGGTGGTGGTTGAAGAAGAAGCAACTGTCCTTAAGTAGCCGAAACACCTTACGAGACTCGAATCACTACTCAAGCAACCACATAGCAATGGGGATCAAAATGGGTTAGATTGCGGAAGTCGGTGGTGGTAATGCGGATGATGTTGTCGAAGCTCTAGGCAAAGATGCCAAAATTCACAAACTTTGATGAAGTCAAATGATGTTGGAAGTATTTTTGTGGGAAGGGGGATGTCAAGAGCTTCAAAACGAGCTAAAGAACGTCAAAATCGGAGTTCGAATGAATTAGTTACGGGCGAAACAAGAATCAGCCGAAGTCTGAAACTACAGGTATCGGACGTCCGTAAATGGACGGATGTCCGATCGTCGGACGTCCGGTCGGGTTGGATATCCGCTAATTTCAGCTCGGGTTAGGGGTTTCGGTCGTCCGGTAAGATTGAACATTCGGTGTTTCCTGGGCCTCCAGACGTTCGTAAAAACGTCGGTCGTCCGGTGGGTCGGGGTCAACTCGAGATCCAAGTTTCGAGACGCGATTTTGGACGAAATTTGGGGATTTGGGGGTTGAAATTGAAGAGATTTCATGGATAAAAGATGGGGAAAATTGGGCAAATGCTAGATCCACTCGAAACGAAGCAAATCCATGGATCAAAATCAACATAACTTCATCAAACCAACAAATCACAAAAAAATCTGGGGCTATTTTTGGTGGAGATTTTCAAAATTTAGGATGAAATCAAACAAAACAAGGCTAGAAAATGGTGGGAGGGACTCCAAATACGTGATCAACGTGGCTCATGATACCATACGATGCGGGGCTAACCCGGCATAGGCCGATCTTTCACGATTGGAGTGCGTTCCCTCGAAGAACACGATGAACACGGGGAAGAACGGGGAGAAAACACAAGGGAAAACACTCAAGAACAAGTCCAATCACACATTCACTAGACAATCAAACACACAAGATCCACAAGGTACATGAACAACAAAAGGAAAGATACAAGGTAAAGTTCATCTCCATGAGGAGGTCTTGAAGGGACCACCCAAGAGGGGGTCTTGAATCCAACATTGCTCTTCTCCGAATAGGTGTCGGTCCCTCGCAATGGAGTAGATCCGGATGGATGAGCGAAGCTCTATCTCACCTATGAGCTAACACAACACTGACCCTAGAAAGGAGGTGGAGGTGGTCTATTTATAGTCTTAGCCACAAAGGGGTAAGTGGGAGAGGGGTACAAGGCCAAAGGCCCGCGGCTGCGGACAGGCAGGTACCGGACGAACGGTGGGGGTCGGACGTCCAGTGGCTCAGGAAGGTCCGGATGTACGGTGCGCGTCGGATGTCCGTTGATTCTTCTCGGGTGTAGTGGCACCGGTCGTTCGGTCGGCGCCGGTCGTCCGAGCGCTGGGACTCGTCGGACGTCCAGTTTTCGTCGAACGTCCGGCCGCTATAGCACTCGTCGCCTGGAGTTCGTCTGGCCATCTGGGCTGTATCAGGTACTGAATGTCCGGTGGCGTCCGGGCGTCCGGTGGCTGTAGCTTGTAGCAGCCCCGCTTCTTCTGTCTTCTCCCCCATGCTTCCCTCGCGGATGGTGTAGGTGTTCCTTGGTGCTTGCACTCCTCCTCCTCGTCCGTAGTGTTCCGACAATACATATGCATGCACACGAGAGGGGTGTCAAGTAGTATACCATCCTCGAAGGGGTCAAGTGAGCACGTGTAAAGGATATGATTCACCTTTGTGTATGTGAAGTAGATGCCGCACGTGTCACTTGCCAAACGGACTCTTGACATGGTGATGTCCATAGGATGCTCCACATCACTTTCCCTATAAATATAGCCCTTAAGGCATCGTTTAGACTTGGGTTTTATTTAGTTAAATGTTAGCCATTGATGCAACTTCGTGTACTTTGTTTGTGTCCAAGGACCAGGACAAGGCCGCTTATGAGACCCCACTTTTATCAACACTTCATCTATATTCGCAATATTCCGATTGCATTATCATATTCTTGCTTGTTCTTCGATTGCTTGCAGGAATAGACCTTCGTGGTCAGGTTGATCGTGCTTCGGCGTGGTCAATAACCTCTCGGAGTTGGTTTAGTGATTGCTAAGGCGCAATGTCGTGAACATTTGTAGAAGGATCATCAAATTCGTCTCCACCAAATCCATAGTTATCATCTCATCAAAAGATCGGGACCCTCGCCTCTATCACAAACACCACCACTTACCCACTACCAACTCTAACAATTTTAGAACATTTTGCTTTGAGAATTTGAATTGCAGTTTTCCATTTCCTAATGCGTTTCGGCAACTTAGGGATGGTTCGACATCAAAATCACCGGCGCTCATCTTCGCCACGGACTCGTCATCGACAACAACCGCTCAACAATTTTGATACCTTCAACCATAAGCAAGGACGGTAACCTCGATGGCATCTTTATCTACTCCTCGCCATTGCATTTGTAACCCCATATCCTTCCTTTTGCGTCACTTACCCAATGAGACTAGCCTTTGAGTATTGCTGGCAACGTTACTTGTGCTTATTAGTGATCATAGCTACTATTGCATACATACAGTATCATCCGGGTACATATCTTTGTATCATCTCTTGTGTCACAAAGTTGTCATCGCATACACAATTGCTATCTTGGTTCATGAAGTTTTGCATGAGAAAGAGCTCACAAGTGAAAAGCCAAACAAGCTTTTAAGCAAAAGAGAAAGATAAGCAAAGAGCTTTTAAGCAAGAACCATAGCATCATACTACATTAAGATTGTTATACTTGATCATCTTGGGTCATATAATCAGAACACCATAGATATAGAATACTTGGGATAGAAGTCGTTGCATTTTTTCTTGGTAGGTTGTGCACAAGTTTCATATCCTCCTATTGTGCAATCGTTCTAGTGTCTCTCTAAAGTTGTGCAACAAGAGCATTTTCGTGCATTCCACATTTGGCTAATTCCTTGGTTGCACGACCCCATTTATCTATCCGTGTGTTTTTCCGTGTTCCTCCATATCTTGCTATTGGTATACTTGTTGCATTGCAAATTTGTGAATCTTTGCCAACATTATTGAGTCTCACTAACAATTGCATAATTTTGTGCCACCATCCTAACCGAGCTCCACTATAAGCTTTATTTGTGTAGGTGTGAGAACTGACAAGAATTGGTACCAATTGTGCTATTTCCCTGTTACACATTTGAGTGATCATTGATCCATCCTCAACATCGGTCAAGGTACATTTGGTATATTTCTTCTCTTTATCCCACTCACACATTTGCTTGGAATGATGGATAGGCCAAGTTCTTCTACCAACCCACTCTTCATTGAGCAAGACGAGGACCTGTACAACTATGTCACCAATAACTGGCTTTTGATTGTTGCTAGACCAAATCCACCGAAGCAACCTATACGTGCAAGCTAGCTAGACAAGCAAGCACACATGCACCTTAATTGATGACCAATAGCCACCGTAGGTTAGCACACGTAAACGTACGTGAAAGCTAGCTTCAACTCAACTTGGCGTACTCAACAGGAAACAGATCGGTAGACTTATTTGATGGTTACAGGGGCTTGTCGTACCAACCTACTACAACCGCGACCTCTTCAAGAAAATCCAACTCCTCAAGCAAGGAATGAAGAGCGTTGAAGAGTACTACAAGGAAATGGAGATTTCCATGATTCGAGCAAATGTCACAGAAGATGATGAGCAACCTATGGCACGTTTCTTGAATGGTCTCAATCATCCTATCAAGAAGAATGCCGACTTCCAACCTTATTCCAACCTCATCGAGCTAATGAATCAAGCCACTAAGGCAGAGCAGCAAGTGCAAGATGACTTCAAGTATGCCAAATACTCTTCCAAGAGCTACGGCTTCTCCAACAACCAAGCTTCAACGACTCCAACACCTACTACCTCGACCAAACCTTCTACAAGCAACGACGACAAGTCAAGGTACAAGAAAACTTCGACCACCTCAAGTCGTCCTCCTACTACAAGCAACTTCAAGCCAAGAGCTTCATCATCATCTACTCCAACCGATGAGACCATCAAGACAAGTTCAATCAAGTGGTTCACATGCGGCGGCCGAGGCCACAAGTCCTTCGAGAGTACCAACAAGCACACCATGATCCTCAACGACGGTGGTACATACGACTCCATGAGTGAAGGTGAGATGGAAGCCATCGAGCATGTGGCTATGCACTGGCAAGCGAATGAAGATGATCATGTGTTTTCTGACAAAGATTCGAGCCCCGCTCTCGTTGTCTCCAAGGTCCTAACCGTTCAACATCAACAAGACGAAGACCAAAGATGCCATATCTTCCACACCATGGCCGACATCAATGGACGTTCCGTGAAGGTTGATGTAGGGTGGAACACTAGATGGCCGATCTTTCACGAAAGGAGAGGATCCCAACGAGGAAAACGAAGAATACGAGGGGAAACACGAGGGAAAACACGAGAGAATCACTCAAACCAACAAGAACGATAACACATATGCTAGATCCAAGTACACATAGAGATCACATGATCCAAAGTCAACACAGGACGATACAAGGGGTAACCGGTTCTTCTCCGTGAGGAGGTCTTGATGGTCTTCTCCACGAGGAGGTCTTGAATCCAACGTGGATCTTCTCCGAAGTGGGTCGCGGTCTCTCTCAAGGAGTAGATCTGTATGGATGAGCAAAGCTCTATCTCAAATGATCTAAACCAATGCTAACCCTGACTAGAAGGAAGAGGAGGTCTATTTATAGTCTTAGTGCAAATGGGGGCCAAGTGAAGGGGTACATGGGCCTCGGGCCCGATCCTGTGCGCAGACAGGTACCGAACATCCGGTGTGTAGCGGTCGTCCGGTGGCTTCCGGACTTCCGCTGGTGCTGGCTCGGTTGCTGAGGTATCGGATTTCTGGAAGTGGCCGGTCGTCCGGTGGTGCCGGACGTCCGCTCGTTTGGCCGGGTGTGGAGACACCGGTCGTCCGGTCCGGGCCGGTCGTCCGCTCGCTATAGCTCGGTTGGGGCTTCAGGTGCCGGACGTCCGGTCCCGACCGGTCGTCCGGTGGCTGTAGCTTCATTGGCACCCTTTCTTCATGGCCTTGACGCTTGGTGTCCTCGCCGTCTTGTTTGATGGATGTAGCTGTTCCATGGCTCTCCTCCAAGTACCCAATCACACATACTCCCTCCGTCTAGGTGCGTAAGTCACCTTACGAAAATCAAATAGTCCCAAAACACATAGGCGTGGTGCATTAACTCTCACGTTGTTTCTTGTTTTTTGACATAAATAAAGGAATCGACCAATAAGAGATGTGGGGCGTGTATGCTTTTAATGACTTGATACTACCAAACATGACATGGAGTGGTCAGTTCGTTGAATGCAATGGTATTAATTAGCAAATAAACATTAAGTTCTCTCGTTCTCCTCTCCACCTTAGTTGCGGTACACAACCTAAGATGACTTATTCACCTAGACGGAGGAAGTAGTGTTTCCGCTTGAGGTAGCAGCCATATCTCATGCATAGAAAGTGGTAGTTCGGAAAGGAGCGAGTTCACCTTATCTTCGACAGCCTTTGCTCGCGCTCTTGTCAATGGTCCAAGTGGTGTCGTGGGTGACGTAGGTAGGTCCATGGGGATGACCTTGGGATGCTCCGCATCATCTCCCCTCCCTTGGGAAAGATCCGACCTTGGATCGAAATCTTCATCACCATGGTAGGGCGAAAGGTCCTTGACATTGAAGACGTCGCTCACGTTGTACTTGTTGCGCGGGAGGTCAATCTTGTAAGCATTGTTGTTGTAGCGTGCAAGCACCTTGAAGGGTCCATCCGCTCGTGGTAGAAGTTTGGACTTGCGTTCGTTGGGGAAGTGGTCCTTGCGAAGGTGTAACAACACAAGATCTCCAATGTTGAATACCATGGGGTGCTTGTTGATGTTGAGCTTGGTCGCGAGTCATTGTACTTGGCGCTCGATGGTGTGCCTTGTGTCTTCATGTATCTTCTTGAGATAGTTCACTTGGGCACTCGCATACATATTGGTGCGCTCTTGTAGTGGTAGAGGAAGAATGTCCAATGGGGTCAATGGGTTGAATCCGTAGACGACCTTGAAGGGGGACTTGCCGGTAGTCGAATGTCTTGCACGGTTATAGGCATACTCGGTGATTGGTAGGCACTCTGCCCACTCCTTGATGTTCCTCTTGGTCAACACGCGTAGTAGAGTGGAGAGCGTTCGGTTCGTCACTTCCATTTGGCCGTCGGTTTGTGGATGGTATGCCATGGAGAATAGAAGCTTGATTCCGAGCTTGGCACATAGGGTCTTCCAAAAGTAACTCAAGAACTTGACGGCGCGGTCCGAGACAATTGTCTTTGGCACTCCATGTAGGTGTAAGATTTCCCTACAAAAGAGATTTGCAACATGTGAAGCATCGTCTATCTTGTTGCAAGGAATGAAATGAGCCATTTTTGATAATCGGTCCACAACAAAAAAACACGAAATCCTTTCCATTTTTAGTCCTAGGCAAACCAAGTACAAAATCCAAGCTAATATCTTCCCATGGTTGGTACGGAATTGGAAGAGGCATATAGAGGCCATGGGATTGAGCTTTAGACTTAGCTTTGAGATATGTCGAACATCGGTTGGTGAAGCGGTTGGCGTCGCGGAACATCTTGGGCCAATAGTAGTTCTTGGAGAGTGTAGCAAATGTCTTGTCGCGTCCAAAGTGTCCATTAGTCCTCCTCCATGAGATTCTTGCAAAAGCAACAAATGAAGAGAAGACTCGGGGATGCATAGTTTGTTAGCTCTCATAAGATAACCATCCTTGATGTAATAGCGTTCCCAAGATGTATGTGTCAAACATTTGTCATAAGGAATAGCAAAAGTAGGATCATGCGCATACAAGTCTTTTATGTGCTCAAAGCCAATGACATATAATTCAAGTTGAGTAACAAGCATGCGTATGCGGGAAAGAGCATCTGCCACAACATTTTCCTTACCTTTAATGTACTTGATGATATAAGGAAATGACTCAATGAATCCACTCCACTTAGCATGATGCTTGTTCAACTTAGTTTGACCCTTAAGGTATTTAAGTGTTTCATGATCGGTATGAATGACAAATTCATGAGGGCAAAGATAATGTTCCCATTCATGCAAAACTCGCACTAAAGCATATAGCTCTTTGTCATAGATATGGTAATTGAGTTGCGCTCTGGAAAGTTTCTCACTAAAGTAAGCTATGGGGCGCTTCTCTTGCATTCACACACCTCCTATGCCATTACCACTAGCATCGCAATGAATCTCAAAGGGTTTGTTAAAGTTGGGTAATGCAAGAATGGGAGCATGAGTAAGCAAATTCTTTAGCTCATTGAATGCGGTATCTTGGGATGGTCCCCAAACAAAGGGTGCATTATTCTTACTCAAAGCATGCAAAGGTGAAGCAATGGTGCTAAAGTCCTTCACAAACCTACGGTAGAAACCGGCTAAACCAAGTAAGCTATGCACTTGTTGCAAGTTGGTTGGTTGTGGCCAAGTTTTAATAGCATTGATCTTAGATTCATCAACATGAACACCCTTAGAAGATACTAAAAAACCCAAGAAAACAAGCTTATGAACACTGAAAAGGCATTTGTCCATATTAGCAAAAGGGTGCTCTTTTCTAAGAGTTTGTAGCAAGGTCTTAAGGTGGGTGACATGATCTTTGAGAGATTTGCTAAACACAAGAATATCATCAAAGTAGACCACAACTAATACATCAATATAAGGTCGAAAAACGAAATGCATGAGGCGCATGAAGGTACCGGGTGCTACGGATAAACCCATTGGCATAACAAGCCATTCATATAAGCCAGACTTGGTCTTAAATGCGGTTTTCCATTCATCATGTTCTTGGATGCGTATTTGATAGTAGCCACTTTTTAGGTCAATTTTAGAGAAAATTGTGGCTCCTCTAAGCTCATCAAGCATATCATCTAGGCGTGGAATAGGGTAACAATAACGCACGGTAATAGAATTGATAGGATGGCAATCAGAACACATGCAAAATGTACCATCTTTCTCGGGAACAAGGATTACCGGGACGGCACAAGGGCTCAAACTTTCTCGTACATGGCCGTTGCCGATGATTTGTTGTACTTGCCATTGGATCTCCTTGGTTTCCTCAAGGTTGACGCGGTAGGGAGCCTTGTTAGGAAGAGGAGCTCTGGGGATGAGGTTGATTCGGTGCTCAATGCCTCGTAGAGGAGGTAGACCCGGAGGTAGCTCGTCGGGGAAAACATGTTCGAATTCCTGCAATAGAGAAGATAACACTAAAGGTAGATTGTGAGAGGTGTTAGCTTTTGGTTCTTCGTCCTTGCACAAAAGGGCATAGAGCATGACACTAGATGGGTTCTCACACACTTCACTTATCTCACTTTTGGTGGCAAATAGAACTAAGTTCTTCTTGTCGCTCATCATGGAGGCACTCATTTTGGGCTTGTGGCGCTCACTCTCTTTTTGGTGGTTCGCTCTCTCGCTATTCTCTCCACGGTGGGTGGTTTGCTTGTCGGCGATAACTTGGCTTGAAGACATAGGGCGAAGTACGTACTCCTTTCCTTTCATCTAGAAGATATAGTGATTCATTCGGCCGTTGTGGATGACACCTCTATCAAATTGCCATGGTCGCCCGAGAAGAAGGTGGCAAACGGTCATTGGAACGACATCACACTCCAAAGTGTCTTCGTAAGCACCAATCTTGAAGGATACTTGCACTGTATGCTTGACTTGGATGGTGCCGGAGTCGCTAAGCCATTGAACTTTGTAGGGATGTGGGTGCTTCATCTTGACCAATTGGAGCTTGGAGCATAGTTCTTCAGTTGCTAAGTTATGGCAACTCCCTCCATCGATGATGACCTTGACGGACCTTCCATTGATGCCGGCCTTGGTATGAAAGATATGGCATCTTTGGTCTTCTTCTTGTTGATGTTAAAGAGTCAAGACCTTGGAGACAACGAGATCGGGGCCTAAATCTTCGTCACAAAAGACTTGTTCCTCTTCATCTTTGTTTACTTGTCGGTGCATGGTGATAGAGGTGAAGGTGTCCCGATGTTTCGATGAGATAACTATCATTTTTTGTGGGAGTCGACTTTGACGATCCGACTACAAACGTGCGAAGCCGTCGCGCCTTAGCAATCGCTAAAACAACTTACGAGGGTTATTGACCATGCCAGAGCACGATCAACCTGACAACGAGGGTCTATTTCCTGCGAGCAAAACGAAGAACAAGCAAGAAACTGAGATTGCAATCTGGATATTGTGAATATAAGATGAAAGCTTTATTGATCAAGGTGGGGTTCTGTGA
The DNA here is from genome assembly GCF_056163025.1 of Triticum urartu. Classification (NCBI taxonomy): domain Eukaryota; kingdom Viridiplantae; phylum Streptophyta; class Magnoliopsida; order Poales; family Poaceae; genus Triticum; species Triticum urartu. Next base: position 255,882,360 of record NC_141877.1, read on the forward strand.
CGTCTTGGTCTGGTCGTTGAACACAAACGAAGTATGCGAAGTTGCAGCTATGGCAAACTTTTAATCTAAACAAAACCCAAAGTCTAAAGGACGCCCTAAGGGCTGTATATATGGAGGAAGAGGGGGGAATTTCGTGGCCCTTGGAGGAGGGGTCCGAAACCAACCCTAACTCTTGTTTCCCCACACATACGGACTCTAAAAATAGCCTATACTTAAGTATTTCGAAAATACATGGGCCTGGCCCAATAATAAGGTGATGCAGCACCTAGAATAGCCTCTGGACGAAATTTATGAAGTGGCATCTTGTATATTTCGTCCAAGGCTTCATGCACTCCTTATGGTGGCTTCAAAGTCCTGAAATCATCACTTGTAACTCCGTTCTTGATCCCCTTGGGCATGCCATCATCTCCATGCTTGGTCTTGCTCTAGTGTTCATCCCTCTTATCCATGCCAGGCCCTTCATTTGTAAGCAAAACAAATGTATCCAATTTAGGCAGCATCATATTCTCATGAACATTAGAATCATTACCAAAAAAGAAAGTACCTAATAATTTAATTGGCGTGCGCGAGCTCTAGTAATTGGTCCAGTATGTATAGCAGCAGGGGTTGTGGGTGTAACAATGGTATTGATGTCCTCATCACATGGCCACTTGCTCAAGGGCTTCCATTTCGCCTTCGCCCGTGGAGTCGTATGTACCATCATCGTTGAGGATCATGGTTCGCTTGTTGGTACACTCAAAGGACTTGCGGCCTCGACCTCTGCATGTGAAGCATTTGAAAGAACTTGTCTTGACGGTCTCATCGGTTGGGGTAGATGAAGATGAAGCTCTCGGCTTGAAGTTGCTTGTAGTAGGAGGATGACTTGAGGTTGTCGAAGTTTTCTTGTAACTCGACTTGTCGGCGTTGCTTGTAGATGGCTTGGTAGAGGTAGAAGGTGTTGGCATCTGTGAAGCTTGGGTGTTGGAGAAGCCATAAGACTTGGATGAGAACTTGGCATACTTGAAGTCATCTTGCACTTGACATTCCGCTTTGGTAGATTGATGCACTAGCTCGATGAGGTTCGAGTATGGTTGGAGGTCGGCTATCTTCTTGATAGGATGATTGAGTCCATTCCAGAAACGTGCCATAGTTTGCCCATCATCTTCCGTGACATTAGCTCGTATCATGGCAATCTCCATTTCCTTGTAGTATTCTTCAATGCTCTTGGTTCCTTGCTTGAGTAGTTGGAGTTTCTTGAAGAGGTCACGATTGTAGTAGGTTGGCACGAAGCGTGCTCTCATGACATCCTTCATTTGCGCCCAAGTAGTGATGGGTGGTTCACCTCTTGCCTCTCGACGCTCAATGACTTGTTCCCACCAAATGAGGACGTAGTCTTGGAACTCAAGGGATGCCATCGCGATCTTCTTCTCTTCCTCATAGTTGTGCAAGCGGAAGATTTTGTAGACCTTCAATGCCCATGAAAGGTACTCTTCAGGATCATTGCTTCCGAAAAACTTGGGCATGGTGAACTTAAGCTTGCCGTATCTTTGTTCTTCATTGTGTTGGGGTCGATGATGATGACGTCCTTGACGATGAGGATCTTCTCTCTCAACTTGCTCTTGTCATGGAGGATTTCCAATGTCTTCTTGCTCCTAGTGAGCTTGAGGTTCTTGGCGAGGAGGTTGTGGAACTTTACGATGCACTTGAGCTTGATAGTTCCTCTCTTGAACTTCTTCGCAAAGTGCTTCTTGTTGCTCACAAGCTTGTCAGTTGCGCGTGGCTACGGCTCGACTTGAATCTCGGAGGGCTTGTTGCGCCTCAAGTGCTTGAGCTTCTTGCAATCATTGTTCTTGACATTGTGCCTCGGCATCTTGTGCAACTTGGTGTAGTCGCGCTCGCTCTTCCTCTTCGTGTTGGCATTGGCGTTGCTGTTCTCGTGCTTGCGCAAATGTAGTTTGGTTTTGACGGTGTCGGTGCTCTTGAGAGTTGTTGTCGTGTAGAGGGTTGCGGTTTACTTGACGATATTGGTGTGCAGCACGTCGAAGAGTATTCGATGTCGGTGTACTTGAGCCAGCGATGGTGTAGTCGGAGTGTCGACTTGAGTGGCTTGGTCTTGATGAGGACGAAGTGGAAGAAGAGCGGTTGAGCAACAAAGCACGAATCTCATCCATTCTTGCATCATTCTCTTGCTTGTGGTCGTCGGGCTTGTTATCAAAATAGTCTCTTGTACGTTGCTCGAAGAGTTGCAAGTCGGTGGCGAGGTTTTCGATGCGTTCACTCATTGCTTGTTGCTCTTGATGCAAAGCACGTTGTGCACCAAAGAGGTGGCTCTTTGTGACATAGGTGGACATGTCGTCGTTTTGCTCGATGAAGAGTGGTTGGTAGAAGTACTTGGCCTATCCACCATTCCAAAAAATATGTGAGTGGGAGAAAGAGAAGAACTTATACCAAATGTACCTTGATCGATGTTGAAGATGGATCAACGATCACTCAATGTGGAACAAGGAAATAGCACAATTGATACCAATTCGTGTTGGTTTCTCACACCTAGACCAGTAAAAGCTTATGGTGGATCTTGGTTAGGATGGTGGCACAAAATTTGATGCAATTGTTAGTGAGCTTCAATAATGTTGGAAAAGATTAACAAATTTGCAATGCAACATGTAGACCAATAGCAAAATATGGTACATGGAACACACACGCAAAGAGATAAATGGGGTCGTGCAACCAAGGATGAGCCAAAATGTGGAATCCAGGAAAATGCTCTTGTTGCACAACACCAGAGAGACTCTAGCACGATTGCACAATTGGCGGATACAAAGACTTGTGCACAACCTACTAAGCAAAAATGCAACGGCTTCTATCCCAAGTATGCTCTATGTATGGTTTTCTGATTATATGATCCAAGATGATCAAGTATGACAATCTTAATGTTGTATGATGCTATGGTTCTTGCTTAAAAGCTCTTTGCTTATCTTTCCCTTTTGCTTAAAAGCTTGTTTGGCTCTTTCTCTTTTGAGCTCTTTTCTCATGCAATGTTTCACGAACCAAGATAGAAATTGTGTATGCGATGACAACTTTGTGACACGAAAGATGATACCAAGATATGCACCAATGATGATATGCACAAGTGACGTTGCCCGCAATACTCAAAGGCTAGTATCAATGGGTAAGATACGTAAAATTGGGCTATGTGGTTATCAATGCAATGGCAAGAATGATGTATCACGATACCAAGATGAGGTCACCGTTTCTTGCTTACGGTATGGTGTCAAAATGGTGGAGTGGTTGTTGTCGATGATGAATCCGTGGCAAAGATGAGCGGCGGTGATGTTGATGTCGAACCGTCCCTAAGTAGCCGAAACACGTTAGGAAACGGAAAACGCAACTCAAAATCTCAAAACAAAATGTGGCAAAATTGTGTCGGAGTGCGAAGCAAGTAAGCAATGGTGGTTGCGGAAAGTGATTGTGGAAATTGGGTGCGTATGCGGAAGTGGAAGTGGAGAGGTGGTGGTGACCGAACTGAAATTTTTCAGTTTCGTCAGGGAACATCGGACGTCCGGTGGTGGAGCGGTCATCCGGTCGTTGGACGTCCGGTGCCTGGGTAGCTTCGGGCACGGGATGAATAGCTAGGGTTCGAGGTGGTGGAGGCAAAATCGGTCAAAATCTGGGCGATTTTGTGGATGGAGATGGTGGAGATGATGGGGAAAAGCTAGATCCACTCGTGGCAAAGCAAATCCGTGGATCAAATCCAACAAAACTTCATCACAGAAAAATTTGGGGCTATTCTTTCTGGGGAATTTTCGAATTTGGGACAAAATTAACAAAACAAGGCTAGAAACACAACGGGGAGGCTCCGAAATTGTGATCAATGTGGCTCATGATACCAAGATGATGTAGGGTGGAACCCTAGCTGGCCGATCTTTCATGAAAGGAGTGGATCCCAACGAGGAACACAAAGAATACGAGGGGAAACACGACGGAAAACATGAGAGAATCACTCAAACCAACAAGAACAATCACACATATGCTAGATCCAAGTACACATATAGATCACACGATCCAAAGTCAACACGAGACGATACAAGGGGTAAACGATTCTTCTTCATGAGGAGGTCTTGATGGTCTTCTCCACGAGGAGGTCTTGAATCCAATGTGGATCTTCTCCGAAGAGGGGACGCGGTCTCTCTCGAGGAGTAGATCCGTATGGATGAGCAAAGCTCTATCTCAAATGAGCTAAACCAATGCTAACCATGACTAGAAGGAGGAGGAGGTCTATTTATAGTCTTAGTGCAAATGGGGGCGAAGTGAAGGGGTACATGGGCCTCGGGCCCGATCCTGTGCGGAGATAGGTACTGGACGTCCGGTGTGTAGCGGTCGTCCGGTGGCTCATGGGCGGCCGGATGTCCGGTGGCTTCTGGACTTCCCCTGGTGCTGGCTCGGTTGCTGAGGTACCGGATTTCCAGAAGTGGCCGGTCGTCCGGTGGCGCCGGACTTCCGCTCATTTGGCTCAGGTGCGGAGGCGCCGGTCATCCGGTCCGGGCCGGTCGTCCGCTCGCTGTAGCTCGGCTGGGGCTTCAGGTGCCGGACGTCTGGTCCCGACCGGTCGTTCGGTGGTTGTAGCTTCATTGGCATCCTTTCTTCATGTCCTTGACGCTTGGTGTCCTCGCCATCTTGTCCGATGGTTGTACCTGTTCTATGGCTCTCGTCCAAGTACCTGATCACACAATGTTTCTGCTTGAGGTAGCAGCCATGTCTCATGCATAGAAAGTGGTAGTTCGGAAAGGAGCGAGTTCACCTTATCTTCGATAGCCTTTGCTCGCGCTCTTGTCATTGGTCCAAGTGGTGTCGTGGGTGACATAGGTAGGTCCATGGGGATGATCTTGGGATGCTCCTCATCAAAGGTCATCATCGATGGAGGTAGTTGCCATAACTTAGCAAGTGAAGAACTATGCTCCAAGCTCCAATTGGTCAAGATGAAGCACCCACATCCCTACAAGGTCCAATGGCTAAGGGACTCCGGCACTATTCAAGTGGAACACATGGTGCAAGTTTCCTTCAAGATAGGAGCATACGAAGACACTTTGGAATGTGATGTCGTTCCGATGTACGTTGGCCACCTCCTTCTTGGACGACCATGCCAGTTTGACCGAGGCGTCATCCACAATGGGCGTACGGATCACTATAGCTTCAAGATGAAGGGAAAGGAGTACATGCTACGACCTATGTCACCTAGTCAAGTGATCGCCGACAAGCAAGCCACCCATCATGGAGAGAATAGTGAGAGAGCAAACCACCCAAAAGAGAGTGAGCGCCACATGCCCAAATTGAGTGCCTCCATGATGAGCGACAAGAAGAACTTAGTCCTATTTGCACCAAAGGTGAGATGAGAGAAGTGTGTGAGAACCCATCAAGTGTCATGCACTATGTCCTTTTGTGCAAGGACGAGGCACCCAAAACTAACAAATCTCACAGTCTACCTTTAGTGTTATCTTCTCTATTGCGCGAATTCCCAGATGTATTCCCCGACGAGCTACCTCCGGGTCTACCTCCACTACGAGGCATCGAACTCTGCATCGGTCTCATCCCCGGAGCACCACTTCCTAACAAGCCTCCCTACCGCATCAACCCCTAGGAAACCAACGAGATCCAACGAAAAGTACAACAACTCATCGACAATGGCCATGTATGAGAAAGCATGAGCCCTTGTGCCATCCCGGTAATCCTTGTTCCCAAGAAAGATGGTACTTATCGCACGTGTTCCGATTGTCGTCCTATCAATGCTATCACCGTGCGTTATCATTACCCAATTCCATGCCTAGATGATATGCTAGATGAGCTTAGCAGAGCCACCATTTTCTCTAATATTTATCTTAAGAGTAGCTATTACCAAATTCGCATCCAAGAGGGTGACGAATGGAAAACCGCTTTCAAAACCAAGTTTGGTTTTTATGAATGGCTTGTTATGCCAATGGGCTTATCCGAAGCACCCGGTACCGTCATGCGAGTCATGTATTTTGTTCTTAGGCCCTACATTGGCGTATTTGTTGTGGTCTACTTTGACGATATTCTTGTCTTTAGCAAATATATTAATGATCATGTCACCCATCTTAGAACCGTGTTGCAAACCCTTAGGAAAGAGCGCCTTTATGATAATATGGATAAATGCCTTTTCGGTGTTGATAAGCTTGATTTCTTGGGTTTCGTTGTGTCTTCTAAGGGTGCTCATGTAGATGAATATAAGATCAATGCTATTAAAACTTGTCCCCAACCAACAAATTTGCAACAAGTGCGTAGTTTCCTTGGCCTCGCCGGTTTCTATCGTAGATTCATTAAGGCCTTTAGCACTATTGCATCCCCTTCACATGCTTCGAGTAAGAAAAATGCATCCTTTGTTTGGTGACCATCTCAAGATAGTGCATTTAACGAACTTAAAAATTTGCTTACTCATGCTCCCGTGCTTGCATTACCCAAACTTTGACAAAACTTTTGAAGTTTATTGTGATGCTAGCGGTAATGGCATAGGAGGTGTGTTAATGCAAGAGAAGTGCCCCATTGCTTACTTTAGTGAAAAACTTTCTGGAGCGCAACTCAATTATCCCATCTATGACAAAGAGCTATATGCTTTAGTGCGAGTTTTGCGTGAGTGGGAACATTATCTTCGCCCTCATGAATTTATCATTCATACCGACCATGAAATGCTTAAGTACCCTAAGGGTCAAACTAAGTTGAACAATCGTCATGCTAAGTGGAGTGAGTTCATTGAGTCATTTCCTTATGTCATCAAATACATCAAAGGTAAGGAAAATGTTGTGGCAGATGGTCTTTCCCGCATATGCATGATTGGTACCAAACTTGAATTGAATGTCATTGGCTTTGAGCACATAAAAGACTTGTATGTGCATGATCCTACTTTTTCTATTCCTTATGCCAAATGTTTGACGCATACATCTTGGGAACGCTACTACATCAAAGATGATTATCTTATGAGAGCTAACAAACTATGCATTTCCGAGTCTTCTCTTCGTTTGTTACTTCTGCAAGAATCTCATGGAGGAGTATTAATGGGATACTTTGGAGGCGACAATACAATAGATACGCTCTCCAAGAACTAGTTTTGGCCCAAGATGTTTCGCGACATCTCACACTTCACCAACCGATGCTCTACATGTCACAAAGCTAAGTCTAAAGATCAATTCCATGGTCTCTATATGCCACTTCCTATTCCGTATCACCCATGGGAAGATATTAGCGTGGATTTTGTGATTGGTTTGCCTAGGACTAGAAATGGCAAAGATTATGTGTTTGTTATTGTGGACCGATTCTCTAACATGGCACATTTCATACCATGCAACAAGATAGATGATGCTTCACATGTTGCAAATATTTTTTGTAGGGAAATCTTGCGCCTACATGGAGTGCCAAAGACGATTGTCTCGGACCGTGACGTCAAGTTATTGAGCTACTTTTAGAAGACCTTATGTGCCAAGCTTGAAATCAAGCTTTTGTTCTCTTCGACATACCATCCTCAAACCGACGGCCAAACGGAGGTGACAAACCGAACACTCTCCACTCTCCTACGTGTGTTAATCAAGAAGAACATCAAGGAGTGGGAGGAGTGCCTACCCATCGCCGAGTACGCCTACAACCGCGCGAGACATTCGACTACCGGCAAGTCCCCTTTTGAGGTCGTCTACAGTTTCAACCCGTTATCCCCATTGGACAATCTTCATCTACCACTACAAGAGCACATCAACATGGACACGAGTGCTCGAGTGAACTACCACAAGAATATGCATGAAGATACAAGGCACACCATCGAACGCCAAGTACAACGACTCGCGACCAAGCTCAACATCAACAAGCAACCCATGGTATTCTACATTAGAGATCTTGTGTGGCTACACCTTCGCAAGGACCACTTCCCCAATGAACACAGGTCCAAAGTTCTACCATGAGCCGATGGACCCTTCAAGGTGCTTGAACGCTACAACAACAACGCCTACAAGATCGACATCCCACGTGACAAGTACTCCGTGAGCGACATCTTCCACATCAAAGATCTCTCTCCCTACCATGGTGATGAGGATTTCAATCCGAGGTCGGATCTTTCCCAGGGGGGGGGGAGATGATGCGGATCATCCTATGGTCATCCCCATGGACCTACCATCGTCTCACCAAGTGCCAAGAGGACCTACAACACGAGCACGAGCTAGAGCTCTTGAGACCGAGGTGACTTCTTTCCTTAGTGATATTCCATATGATCCACTTAAGACAAGGCTAACACCTAAGTCCGGAATGTTGTGCATGATCAGGTAGCAAGAATGCCCTCTCGAAGATGCGCATGAAGACAGACAAACCCCCAAGTTCATGGACGAAGAGGAATGACGGAAGAAACCGCAGAAGTCCCCAGTGCCCGGACATCCGGCCCTGGAGCTTTAAATCTCAGCCAAAGCCCACCAGCCAAGGCTACAGGGCCCGGACATCCGGCCTAGCCCCGGACATCTGGCCAGGCCCGGACATCCGGCCCGATGCCCGGAAATCCGGCTCCCCCTATCCAGATGATAGAGGCAATGGTGTCCCGACTACGAACGTGCGAGACGTCGCGCCTTAGCTATCGCTAAACCAACTTCCGAGGGGTTATTGACCACATCGGAGCACGATCAACCTGACCACGAGGGTCTGTTTCCTGCAAGCAAATGAAGAACAAGCAAGAAACTGAGATTGCAATCTGGATATTGCGAATATAAGATGAAAGCTTTATTGATCAAGGTGGGGTTCTGTGACGCCTTGGTCTGGTCGTTGAACACAAACGAAGTACGCAAAGTTGCAGCTATGCCGAACTTTTATTCTAAACAAACCCAAAGTCTAAACGATGCCCTAAGGGTTGTATATATGGAGGAGAGAGGGGGGAATTTCGTGGCCCTCGGAGGAGGGGTCCGAAACCAACCCTAACTCTTGTTTCCCCACACATACGGACTCAAAAAACAGCCTATAATCAAGTATTTCGAAATTACATGGGCCTGGCCCAAAAATAAGGTGACGCAACACCTAGAATAGCCTATGGACGAAATTTATGAAGTGGCATCTTGTATATTTCGTCCAAGGCTTCATGCACTCATTATGGTGGCTTTAAAGTCCTGGAATCATCACTTGTAACTCCGTTCATGTTCCCCTTGTGGATGCCATCATCTCCATGCTTAAACTTGCTCCAAGGTTCATCTTTCTTATCCAAGCTAGGCCCTTCATTTGTAAGCAAAACAAATGTATCCAATTTAGGCGGCATCATATTCTCATGAACATTAGAATCGTTACCAAGAAACGAAACTACCTGATAATTCAATTGGTGTGTGCGAGCTCTAGTAATTGGTCCAGTATGTATAGTAGCAGGAGTTGTGGGTATAACAATGGTATTAATGTCCTCATCATCCTCCCCTTCTTGAAATGAAGTCGTCCTCGACGAAAGCTCATCTTCCTCACCCAAATAAGGCTTTAAATCTGCAATGTTAAAAGTGGGACTAACCCTAAAATCTGCAGGTAGCTCAAGTTTATATGCATTATCATTTATTTTCTCTAACACCTTAAAAGGACCATCAGCATGTGGCATTAGCTTTGATTTGCGCAAATCAGGAAATCTATCCTTACGCAAATGTAACCAAACAAGATCTCCATGTGCAAACACACCATGTTTTCTACCCTTATCTCCAGCAAGTTTATATTTAGCATTCATAAGCTCAGTGTTCTACTTAGTTAACTCATGCATTTTTAAAATCAATTCAGCATGTTGTTTAGCATCAAAATTAACCTTCTCTGAAGATGGAAGAGGCAACAAATCAATAGGTGCACGAGGTAGGAAACCATACACAATTTCAAAAGGGCACAACTTAGTAGTAGAATGCAATGAATGATTATAAGCAAATTCAATATGAGGCAAGCATTCTTCCCACATTTTCTTATTATTCTTCAAAACAGCCCTAAGCATAGTAGACAATGTCCTATTGACTACTTCAGTTTGTCCATCAGTTTGGGGGTGACAAGTAGTACTAAAAAGCAGTTTAGTCCCCAACTTAGCCCATAAACATCTCCAAAAGTGGCTAAGAAATTTAGTATCACGATCTGAAACAATAGTATTTGGCACACCATGCAAGCAAATAATTTCACGAAAGAACAAATCAGCAACAGTAATAGCATCATCGCTTTTATGACATGGTATAAAGTGTGTCATTTTCGAGAACCTATCGATGACAACAAATATGCTATCCCTCCCCTTCTTTGTTTGAGGTAAACCTAAAACAAAGTCCATAGTATATCCTCCCAAGGAACACTAGGTACAGGAAAAGGCATATATAAACCATAAGGATTGAGTCGTGACTTAGCTTTTTGACATGTAGTGCATCAAGCAACAAAACGCTCAACATCGCGTCTCATCTTTGGCCAAAATAAATGTGTAGCAAGTATGTCCTCCGTCTTATTCACACCAAAGTGTCCCATTAATCCTCCTCCATGTGCCTCCTGCAACAACAAAAGATGAACGGAGCTAGCTGGAATTCATAGCTTGTTAGCACGAAACACAAATCCATCATTAAGAACGAACTTGTTCCAAGTTCTCCCTTCCTTACAATTTTGCAATACATCTTTAAATTCAGCATCATGCACATATTGATCTTTGATGGTCTCCAAACCAAATATTTTAAAGTCAAGTTGTGAAAGCATAGTATAATGACGAGACAATGCATCAGCAATAACATTTTCTTTACCCTTCTTGTGTTTAATGACATAAGGGAAAGTCTGAATGAATTCAACCCATTTAGCATGTCTACGGTTCAGTTTTGCTTGACTTTTAATGTGTTTCAAAGATTCAAGATCAGAATGTATAACAAATTCCTTGGGCCATAAATAATGTTGCCATGTTTCTAAGGTCCGAACAAGAGTATATAATTCTTTAGCATAAGTAGAATAGTTCAGACTAGGCCCACTCAATTTTTCAGAAAAGTATGCAATAGGTTTGCCATCTTGTAATAACACACCTCCTAATCCAATTCCACTAGCATCACATTCAATCTCAAAAGTCTTATTAAAATCAGGAAGTTGGAGTAAAGGAGCATGTGTCAACTTATCTTTCAATACCGTGAAGGCTTCTTCCTATGGGGTACCCCAAACAAAAGGCACATCCTTCTTTGTAAGCTCGTTGAGAGGTGCCGCAATGGTGCTGAAATCTCTCACAAAACGTCTATAGAAACCAGCGAGGCCAAGGAAACTCCTCACTTGTGTGACCATTTTGGGCTGCGGCCAACTCTCAATAGCTTCAATCTTGGCTTTATCAACTTCAATTCCCTGTGGAGTAACAACATAGCCAAGAAAAGATACTCGGTCGGTGCAAAAGGTGCACTTCCCAAGGTTACCAAACAAACGTGCATCATGTAGAGCAATAAAAACAGCACGTAAATGTTCCAAATGTTCCTCCAAAGATTTGCTATAAATCAATATGTCATCAAAGTAAACTACCACAAATCGTTCCCGGTGGCACGTCTTGTGGAAAGATGTCAGCGAACTCCTGCAAAATATTAGTGACAGCGGGAGGCAAAGAGGAAGGCACATCCTCAAATGAAAATAATGCCTCTTTGCACACAAAAGCATATCAAACAGATTTGCTAAAATCTAGATCATCAATATCAGATTTGGTGGCAAGTAAACATGCACTTTTCAATTTAATTTCAGAAGCAACACTAGATGGTTTATTATTAGGCTTCATTTGTTGGTCAAATTCTTTTGCCACAATCTGATTTTCACTCTTATTTTGCTCCTGTTTTGCTTTATTAGCTCTATTAATATCATCTTTCAAAATGGAATCAGGAGTCATAGGAAGCAAAGTAATATTTTTGTCCTTATGAAGTATACTGATTGTTTCTACCATGGCGTACAGAATTTTTATCAAATTGCCATGGTCTACCAAGTAATAAGGAACATGCTTGCATAGGTACCACATCACAATCAACATAATCAGCATATGTAGAGATATTAAAATGCACACAAACAGTACGTGTTACCTTAACCTTGCCACTGTTGTTGAACCATTGGATGTAGTAAGGATGTGGATGTGTTCTTGTGGTGAGAGATAGCTTCTCCACCATCTCCATGCTAGCCAAGTTGTTGCAGCTCCCTCCATCTATGATGACGCGAACAGAACGTTCCTTCACAACTCCCTTTGTATGGAACAATTTATGCCTCTGATTTTGCTCAGCTTGTGTAACCTGCACACTCAAAACACGTTGAGCAACTATTCATACCTGTCAGCATCTTCAGCGGCCATGTATTGCATCTCATGATCAGAATCATCTTCACCGTGTTCTTCATGTGTAATAAGAGCCAAAGTCTCCTCATCATAGTCACTAGCGGACTCATACCCACCATCCTCAGTAGCAATCATCACACGATGAGATTTGCATTCTCTCGCAAAATGTCCTCTTCCCTTACAACAACGACAAATATTATCACTTGCGTGCCCTATTGATGCCATGGAAGAAGAGCTCTGCGTAGGCTCGGCAGGTGTGTTCTTGGCAGATAGTGGTGGTTGTGTCTGCTTTCTTGTATCACGGCTTGAGGTGGCACCTGATGGAGGTGCTGGTGCAGTGGAAGTAGAGGATGCACGTGGTGTCCATGATGAAGATCGACCTGCAGAAAAGTTAGTCCGCGCCAAGGCCTGTCGATCCTGCACTTCACGTTCAGCTTTACAAGCAAGATGGAATCAATGAGTGATATTAGTATACTCTTTATACTCTAGAATGGCCTGAATCTCTCTATTTAATCCACCCATAAAACGTGCAAACATAGCTTCATTCTCCTCAACAATACCACACCTAATGGTATACTCCTTATACTGGCATGATTAGATGTGGTATTGTTGAGGAGAATGAAGCTATGCTATTAGATGTGGTATTGTTGAGGAGAATGAAGCTATGCTTGCACGTTTTATGGGTGGATTAAATAGAGAGATTCAGACCATTCTAGAGTATAAGGAGTATACAAATATCACTTGTTTATTCCATCTTACTTGTAAAGCTGAATGTGAAGTGCAGGATCGACAGGCATTGGCGCGAACTAACTTTTCTGCAGGTCGATCTTCATCATGGACACCACGTGCATCCTCTACTTCCACTACACCAGCACCTCCATCAGGTGCCACCTCAAGCCGTGATACAAGAAAGCAGACACAACCACCACTATCTGCCAAGAGCACACCTGCCGGGCCAGCGCAGAGCTCTTCTTCCATGGCATCAACAAGGCACACAAGTGATATTATTTGTCGTCGTTGTAAGGGAAGAGGACATTTTGCGAGAGAATGCAAATCTCAGCGTGTGATGCTACTGAGGATGGTGGGTATGAGTCCTCTAGTGACTATGATGAGGAGACTTTGGCTCTTATTACACATGAAGAACACGGTGGGGATGATTCTGATCATGAGACGCAATACATGGCTGTTGAAGATGCTGACAAGTATGAATATTTAGTTTCTCAACGTGTTTTGAGTGTGCAGGTTACAAAAGCTGAGCAAAATCATAGGCATAATTTGTTCCATACAAAGGGAGTTGTGAAGGAACGTTCTGTTCGCGTCATCATAGATGGAGGGAGCTGCAACAACTTGGCTAGCATGGAGATGGTGGAGAAGCTATCTCTCACCACAAGACCACATCCACATCCTTACTACATCCAATGGTTCAACAACAGCGGCAAGGTTAAGGTAACACGTACTTTTCGTGTGCATTTTAGTATCCCTACATATGCTGATATGTTGATTGTGATGTGGTACCTTGTAACACCCCGGAGGTAACTTACCTTAATTGTAACTCCGACTCTGCCATTTCTGGCTTTAAGTTATGAGATTCCCTTCGGGGTTGGGTTTTTTCTTCGTTTTGCTCTTGTTCATGTTATGCATTTCATATCATGTCATCATGTGCATCGCATTTGCATACGTGTTCGTATCATGCATTCGAGCATTTTCCCTGTTGTCCGTTTTGCAATCCGACACTCCTACGTGCACCGGCGCACCCCTTTCGTCTCTTTTCATGATCGGGTGTTAAACATTCTCGGAATGGACCAAGATTTGTCAAGTGGCCTTGGTACACCACCGGTAGACCGCCTGTCAAATTTCGTGCCATTTGGAGTCCGTTCGATACTCCAACGGTTAACCGGGTAACCGCGAAGGCCTCTTGTGTGTTGCAGCCCAACACCCCTCCAAAACGGCCCAATAACCCATCTAAACCACTCCCATGTCCTCCGGCGTCGGATCACGATCGTGTGGGCGAAAACTACACTCCATTTGGACACTCCTACCTCCTCCTACCTATAAATATGTGCACTCCAAAATTTTGGGTCCAAAACCCTAGATCCAACTTCCCCCGCCGCCGTAGGACACGTCCGCCGCCGGCCGGATGCGTCCGACGCCTCCCTCAGCCACTCCGGGCGTGCCACCTGTCCCCGCCGGCTCAGCCGCCGCGCGGCCCGCCCAGGCCCATCCGGGGCCTGCGCGAGCTCGGATCTCCGCCGCCGCCGGCCCGCGCATCGCGCGCCCGCGCCGCCGCCTCGCGGGTCCTCACCGCCACGTCTCCGCCGCCGCGCCGCGAGCTCCTCCCATCGCCGACCCACACCACCGCTCCCTCGCGCCGCCTCCCGGCCGCAGTCACCCGCATCTCGCCGGCGTCGTCCGTCGCCCTGCGCCCAAGCTCTCCGCCGCCGCGCCGCCTCCCCGCCTGCTCCAGCCGCCGCACCGCTCCCTCGCTGCGCCGCCCGGTCTTCGGCGAGATCCAGTCACGCCTCAGCTTCCGTGCACAAACCCTAGATCCAAAAGGTTGACCCCATTTTTTCCCACTAAGTCTTTTTCTATGATGATTTTATGCCCTGTTCATCATGCCATAACTCCATGGCCGTAGCTCCGTTTCATGCGCATGATATATCAAAACATTCATTGTGAGATGCTCTTCATTTAATTCCATTGTGGCATGCTTGTTTGAGTCCATCTTGATTCCCTAATCATTGATGCAAGAGGGCTATAAAATGTTTCCTTCTGTTACTTATCAGATTATGATGATTTGTCATTTTTGTCACATTTGTTGTGTGCATCATATGGGCATGAGCTCTACATGTGTTTTGAACTATGCCATGCCATCCTTACAGGGGTGCTTGCCATGTATTTTTGTGGTCTATGTGGTGACTAGCACAATCATGCAAAGTAGCCTTCGTGATATTGTTGATTTCAGGGACTTAGGATTTTACTAAGTCATTTCCCTGCTGTTATTTTTATGCGATGTAAACATGATGCTATAGTGAGATCCATTCAGTAAGGATGTTTTGAACATATGGTTATGCTCTACCCATCCATGGCCCTGTTTGCAATTATGGAGTGCCCTATCATGTCTCAATCTTGCTCTACCTCTTAAGAATTCTTAGTATAGTGATACTTCGCACAAGAACCATTCTTTCTTGGTCCCCGTATTGACTAACTAGGAATATCAACAAGTGAGCGATGCTGCTTGGATTCAGTAATTCAAGCAACCCTATTGCTTTGAAGTTAATGGCCGATAGTTCATCCTCGGACTATTGGTTATTGAATCACCATTCTAACATTGATCATGCTACATAAGCCCATATTTATGGTGCACCTTTCAACCAATGTTTAATTATGTATGTTTTCCTTGAGCATACCTCATTATATCATTTGATCTGACAAATGTTATCTCCTTGTTCACATAATTGTGGAAATCCATCTTTTGGAAATCTCAATGAATTGTCGCTGAGTTCATCAGCCACCTCCTCATCCTCTCCTTGGTTAAATGATGAACTCATGATTCGGAACTTGCTTCCATAGTTCATTTCCCAAGAATCTTGCAACTCCATCTCGTCAAATTGTGTTGCACCCCTTCCTTCTCGGGCATCCTAAGTCTGAGGTACGTATCCTGACCCCAATCGGATCTGAACCTCGGTCAGATATGATGGTTGGAACATATTTCCAAGAGTTATAGCATTGGTCTTTATATGACTCGGTAAGGTGATGTCATGCTTAGCACACCTGGTCAGAGGACCTATTGTTATAGTTTCTTTTTTTGCAAGGTTAGCCATTCTTCTATGAGGAAATTGTAATACTTATTCTATAAGTTGTTCCTAATGGACCCTTTGTGTATCCAAAGTCTGACCTTCACTTGAAGACCATGTCAATGCTATCTCGAAGCTTGTCTGTGGTATTCCGATCTTCAATAAGAACATTGGAAGCACAATGCTAAATTTTCTTTATCGATTTTCCTAACACTGCTATATGTGTTATGTCATGAAATTCCTCTCCCATTACCTAATTGGTTTTCTACTTCAATCATGTCATGGATATCATGCTCTGTTTGTCCTTGGGAAGGATATACTCCTGAAATATGTGTTTAAACACATTTTCCTTTCTATTGTTTTGTTTAATCTGATAATCACAATTTTCCTTTCCATTGTTTTGTTTAACCTTTCTTGTAAGCTGACTTAGCTAAGCAGAGATAATTCCATGCTTAGTTGAGCACCTCGTGGTATCACTCTGTCAGTAAGACCCTGTTACTTTTGTTGATGACATTCCGGTAACCACCGATGGATGAGAACTTTGCCTATAGGTCGCCTCGTTTCAACGAGCAGGAAAATGGTTCTCTTCGTCCCTCGCCCTTGGTACCAATGATTGTTGCCAACATGACTGACATGCTAGCCTCTGACATACAGTGCTATCCTGACCGTGCAAGAAGTCAGCGCCCTTTCTAATTTTAACCAGCATGGTGGGCCCATAACCCATAGGTCCCAGGATTGAAACCTGACTCTCTTGTACCCCCCGGTTTCCAAAGTTAGTCCTCGCGCGTGGCCTCTTATGTAATTCACGAGCCACCCTCCAAGAGATCATCAATTTTGGTATCAGACACAATACTTATTTTTGTTGCTTTGAACCCATTTCACGCCCTGTTTCAAGCATCAAACGATTGCCTGCCTGCTTGAAACTTTTCATGGTACCTTCTTACTTTGCTCTCGATATCTTCTTAAGTTTCAATTCGAGAGTTACTTTCCGCCACCTTCCCCGATGTTATCTACCAGTTAGTCAACCGTGCACAGGTCCGTTCTCCTGGAATACCCACCCTTTATTCTTTTGTAAGTACGATGGAGCTCCCGAAGAAAAGATGCCGACTTCATCATGATGACCTGAAGAAGAGAAATGAAGACCTCAAGTAATGGATCGACATCTTCGAGAAGAGCAACCAAGACCGAGAAGATTCGTTAGAATTTCATTACCAGATCTTTCCCCCTTAATCCACCTCCTAAATCTCGGGACAAGATTTCTTGTAGTGGAGGAGAATTGTAACGCCCGAATAATTAAGCTACAGTAACCCTCTACTAATGATTCCATGTCACCATGGTTACTGTTTTTAATCTCACGATGATTCAATCCCTTTCGAGTTCAAAATTCAAAATCAAGTCAAACAATAAAAGTTTCTAAACTCTAAAACTAAAATGTTCTGGATGTGACAAATAAATGATAAGTAATGTTGGTGGACAATCCACATTTTTATAAAATGTTTAAATTCACTAAAATAATAAAATAGTAGCACAAGCAATTAATTAAATGCATTTTTCAATTATTAAATTATTAAATTATTTTGTTTAGTTGCCCAAAACTATTGGGACAGTAGCATATTTATTAACACTAAATTAGGGGCTCATTTTTATATTTGATAAAACTATAATAAATAAAAATAAAATGCAAACAAAAAAGAAATAAAATGAATAAAAGAGAAAAACAAGATATAAAATGAAACCTCCCACTGGGCCAACTGACCCGACAGGCTCAATCCACCACAGCCCAACTCTCCCTGTCTCCTTCCATGTTCATCACATACGCCGTGGACGCACGCGCCGCGTCCATGGCTTCGATTGCCAGGTGCTGGCCATCCCGCGACCCTCCCCGAGGATAAGAGCAACACTCAACCTCCCATCTCTCTCGGACGAACCCTAATTCCTTTTTCCCCCTCCTGCTCTGGATCAAGCCGCGCCCAGCACCACATCGCCTTGGCTGCCGTCCATACCATGGCCACCTCTAGATGCCCCACCAGGCCCAAGAGCTGTGGCGCCACTGTCTACATCGTCCACACACGCTGGAGTGAACCGTAGGGCTGCTACACCGACGCCAGCGCCCATCTCCAGTGACGACGTCCGCCGCTCCCCGCCGATGATTCGCGCTGCCCCGCCCACCTTCGGCTTCCCCGAGCAGCCCAAGAGCACCTTTGCGAGCTGCTATTCATTTTCCCCTCCTCCTCATGCTTGATTTCCTTCTGTACGACCGTCCCCATGTGTTGCCGCACTACCGTCCGCCATGGCCGGACCTCCCTTTGCGCGCGCTCGCTTTTGCCGGCTGCCCACGCCCGCCTCAGCTGCGTTTCGCCCGGTCGCGCCCACATCCGCCTGCCGCTCCCCGCGCTCACGCCCGCAACCCCTGCAGCCCCCGCGCACACCCCTCGGTCGCCTCGCCCGCTGCCCGTCTCTGCTCGTTGCTTCTGTTGCTTCCCCCGTCGCTGGCTGCTGCCGCTGATGCCCACCGCTGCTGCACACCCCTGCTGTCGCCACTACTGCTGCTCCGCGTGATGCGGCCTCTGCTACGGCCCCGCTGCCGCGCGTCGGTCGCCCCGGCTCCGTCCGGCGCGCCAGCCCCAGGCCTCTACGCCGGCCCCTGCCCTCGTGCCCACGTCCCCGCCACCACACCCGCCGCCTCACGCGCGCTTGCTAGCGCCGCCCGCTGTCGATTGTTGCTATCGACACTGCCGCCGCAGGCCTTGACTCCGCCACCTCCTACCATGCCCCTGTGCCGCCTCCTCGGCCACTCACCCACGCCGTGGTGCCCGCGGCTAGCCGGCGAGCGCCGTGGTGCCCGCGGCTAGCCGGCGAGCGCCGTGGCCGCCGCGCGCGTGTGCTTGCTTGCAGAGGCCATGATCGGTCCTTGTTTGGGGCTAGGGGATAACTCCCCCACGCTAACCCCCACTAACATCTAGGCCCCACCCCACTTGTAATTAGTTAGCCACTAATAATGAAATTAAAATAACCCCCTCTAACACTGATACGTGGGACCCGTTTCCCTAATAATTTTAATTAGAGTAATTTAACCCTGTTAAATATAACACTCAATGACATGTGGCCCCTATTGGACCCTTTTGACCAGTCAACGGTCCCAGTTGACTGCTGACTGGGCAGTCAACTGGACCCACCTGTCAGCCCATTTAGTACATTGTGGTGTACAAGATGTGGGTACAGTTAGCATTTTCACCTTTAATTTTGAAATAATAAATAAATCCAGAAAATTTTAGAAATTGTTTAAAACTTTGAAAAATCATATAAAATAAACCGAAGCTCGGATGAAAAAACTTTGTATATGAAAGTTGCTTAGAACGACGAGACGAATCCGAATACGCAGCCCGTTCGCCCGCCACACATCCCTAGCATGGCGAACACGCAACTTTCCCCTCTGGTCCATCTGTCCGAAAACGCGAAACACCGGGGATACTTTCCCGGATGTTTTCCCCCCTTTACCGGTATCACCTAGTACTGCGTTAGGTCACCTCTAACATCGCGTATTGCACTGTTATGCTTTGTAATGCTTTGATTGCTCTATTATTTATTGTGTTCCCCCTTCGTTACTTCTTTCCGGTAGACCCCGAGAACGCAGCTGGTACCCCTGTGATCGACTACATCGACGAGGAGCCGTTCTCTTACGAGAGCAACCAGGCAAGCCCCCCCCCCCCTTGATCACTAGATATCGCCTATTCTTCTCTCTACTGCTTGCATTAGAGTAGTGTAGCATGTTACTGCTTTCCGTTAATCCTATTCAGATGCATAGCCTGTCATTGTTGCTACAGTTGTTGATACCTTACCTGCAATCCTAAATGCTTAGTATAGGATGCTAGTTTATCATCAGGGGCTCTACATTCTTATCAGTCTGCCATGCTATACTATCGGGCCGTGATCACGTCGGGTGGTGATCACAGGTATATACCTATATACATATACAGGATACATGTGATGACTAAAGATGGGTCGGCTCGTAGAGTACCCGCGAGTGATTCACAGATTGGGGGCTGAAAGGACCTTTGTCCCGACGACCCTCTGGGTGGATCTTTGTGGCGGAGTGACATGGCAGGTTGAGACCACCTAGGAGAGAGGTGGGCCTGGCCCTGGTCGGTGTTCGCGGTTACTTCAAAATAACACGCTTAACGAGATCTTGGTATTTGATCTGGGTCTGGCCACTGGCCTATGCGCTCCAACTACGCGGGAACAGTTATGGGCACTCGACGTCGTGGTATCAGCCGAAGCCTTCGTGACGTCAACGACTGAGCGGCGCGCGCCGGGTTGGACTGGACGCCTGCTCTTGTATAAGGGAGGCTAGGTCTGCTCGCCAGCCGCGTACGCAACGTGCAGGTGTGCAATGGGCCCAGACTCCTGCGCCATAGGATTTAGGCCGGCGTGCTGACCTCTCTGTTGTGCCTAGGTAGGGTTGCGACGTGTTGATCTTCCGAGGCCGGGCATGACCCAGAAAAGTGTGTCCGGACAAAGGGGGTCGAGTGTGTTGGGAAATGTGGTGCACCCCTGCAGGGAAGTTGATCTATTCGAATAGCCGTGTCCCTCGGTAAAAAGACAACCCGGAGTTGTACCTTGACCTTATGACAACTAGAACCGGATACTTAATAAAACACACCCTTCCAAGTGCCAGATACAACTAGTGATCGCTCTCTCACAGGGCAACGAGGGGAGGATCACCGGGTAGGATTATGCTATGCGATGATACTTGGTGAACTTACCATCTACTCTCTTCTACATGCTGCAAGATGGAGGTTGCCAGAAGCATAGTCTTCGATAGGTCTAGCTATCCCCCTCTTATTCCGGCATTCTGCAGTTCAGTCCACATATGCTACCCCCCTTTCCATTTGATACCAATGCATACATATGCAGTGTAGCTCCTTGCTTGCGAGTACTTTGGATGAATACTCACGGTTGCTTTGTCCCCCACTTTCCCCCTTTCTATACCCGATTGTTGCGACCAGACGATGGAGCCCAGGAGCCAGACGCCACCGTCAATGACGACTCCTACTACTCTGGAGGTGCCTACTACTACGTGCAGGCCGCTGACGACGACCAGGAGTAGTTTAGGAGGATCCCAGGCAGGAGGCCTGTGCCTCTTTCGATTTGTATCCCTGTTTGTGCTAGCCATCTTATGGCAACTTGTTTAACTTATGTCTGTACTCAGATATTGTTGCTTCTGCTGACTCGTCTATGATCGAGCTCTTGTATTCGAGCCCTTGAGGCCCCTGGCTTGTAATATGATGCTTGTATGACTTATTTTATTTGTAGAGTTGTGTTGTGATATCTTCCCGTGAGTCCCTGATCTTGATCGTACATATTTGCGTGTATGATTAGTGTATGATCAAATCGAGGGCGTCACACATGGATATTGTTGGGATATCATTATTATCTCTTATTTACTTTAATGCATCTATATACTTGGTAAAGGGTGGAAGGCTCGGCCTTATGCCTTGTGTTTTGTTCCACTCTTGCCGCCCTAGTTTTCCGTCATACCGGTGTTATGTTCCTTGATTTTGCGTTCCTTACGCGGTTGGGTGTTATGGAACCCCTTGACAGTTCGCCTTGAATAAAACTCCTCCAGGAAGGCCCAACCTTGGTTTTACCATTTGCCTACCTACCACCATATACCTTCCCTTGGGTTCTGCAGACTCAAGGGTCATCTTTATTTTAAATCCCCCAGGGCCAGTGCTCCTCCGAGTGTTGGTCCGAACTAGAGTCCTTTGCAGCGCCACCTCGGGGAAACTCGAGGGTTGGTTTTAGTTGTACGGAGTGCTCATCCGGTGTGCCCTAAGAACGAGATACGTGCGACTCCTATCGGGATTTGTCAGCACATCGGGCGGCTTTGCTGGTCTTGTTTTACCATTGTCGAAATGTCTTGTAACCGGGATTCCGAGACTAATCGGGTCTTCCCGAGAGAAGGAATATCATTCGTTGACCGTGAGAGCTTGTGATGGGCTAAGTTGGGACACCCCTGTAGGGTTTTGAACTTTCGAAAGCCGTGCCCGCGGTTATGGGCAGATGGGAATTTGTTAATATCCGGTTGTAGAGAACTTTACACTTAACTTAATTAAAATGAATCAACCGCGTGTGTAGCCGTGATGGTCTCTTTTCGGCGGAGTCCGGGAAGAGAACACGGTCTCGTGTTATGCTTGAGCGTAAGTAGCTTCAGGATCACTTCTTGATCACTATTTGCTTCTCGACCGTGCGTTGCTTCTCTTCTCGCTCTCTTTTTGCGTAAGTTAGCCACCATATATGCTAGTGCTTGCTGCAGCTCCACCTCACTACCCTTTCCTACCCTTAAGCTTAAATAGTCTTGATCTCACGGGTGTGAGATTGCTGAATCCCCGTGACTCAAAGATACTTCCAAACAGATGCAGGTGCCGATGATGCTAGTGCAGGGGACGCTACCGAACTCAAGTGGGAGTTCGACGAGGATTCGGGCCGTTACTATGTTTCTTTTCCGGATGATCAGTAGAGGAGCCCAGTTGGGACGATCGGGGATCTAGCATTTGGGGTTGTCTTTCTTTATGTTGGTTCCGTAGTCGGACCTTGATTGTATTCTGGATGATGTACGACTATTTATGTATTGTGTGAAGTGGCGATTGTAAGCCGACTCTTTATCCCGTTCTTATTCAGTACATGGGATGTGTAAAGGTTACCCCTCTTGCGACATGCCTACCATGCGGCTATGCCTCTAAGTCGTGCCTCGATAGGTGGGAGATATAGCTGCATTGTGGGTGTTACATACGTATGCAAGCATGTTGCTTATTACTTGGTAGACCATGGCAATTTTATAAAAATTCTGTACACCATGGTAGAAACAATCAGTATACTTCATAAGGACAAAAATATTACTTTGCTTCCATGACTCCTGATTCCATTTTGAAAGATGATATTAATAGAGCTAATAAATCAAAATAAGAGCAAAATAAGAGTGAAAATCAGATTGTGGCAAAAGAATTTGAACAACAAATGAAGCCTAATAATAAACCATCTAGTGTTGCTTCTGAAATTAAATTGAAAAGTGCATGTTTACTTGCCACCAAATTTGATATTGATGATCTAGATTTTAGCAAATCTATTTGCTATGCTTTTGTGTGCAAAGAGGCATTATTTTCGTTCGAGGACGTGCCTTCCTCTTTGCCTCCCGCTGTCACTAATATTTTACAGGAGTTCGCTGACGTCTTTCCATAAGACGTGCCACTGGTATCACCACCTATTCGAGGGATTGAACATCAAATTGACTTAATTCCCGGTGCATCATTACCCAACCGTGCACCATACTGTACCAGTCCAGAGGAGACGAAGGAGATTATGCGTCAAGTACAATAGCTGCTCGAAAAAAGGTTATATACATGAATCCCTTAGTCCTTGTGCTGTTCCTATCATTTTAGTGCCAAAAAAGGATGGTACGTCGCGTATGTGCGTTGATTGTAGAGGCATTAATAATATTACTATTCGTTATCGTCATCCTATTCCTAGGCTAGATGATATGCTTGATGAATTGAGTGGCTCTACAATATTATCCAAAGTTGATTTGCGTAGTGGACACCATCAAATTCGTATGAAATTGGGAGATGAATGGAAAACAACATTTAAAACTAAGTTTGGATTATATGAGTGGTTAGTCATGCCTTTTGGGTTAACTAATGCACCTAGTACTTTCATGAGATTAATGAACAAAGTTTTACGTGCTTTCATTGGATGATTTGTGGTAGTTTACTTTGATGACATATTGATTTATAGCAAATCTTTGGAGGAACATTTTGGAACATTTACGTGCTGTTTTTATTGCTCTACGTGATGCACGTTTGTTTGGTAACCTTGGGAAGTGCACCTTTTGCACCGACCGAGTATCTTTTCTTGGCTATGTTGTTACTCCACAGGGAATTGAAGTTGATAAAGCCAAGATTGAAGCTATTAAGAGTTGGCCGTAGCCCAAAACGGTCACACAAGTGAGGAGTTTCCTTGGCCTCGCTGGTTTCTATAGACGTTTTGTGAGAGATTTCAGCACCATTGCTGCACCTCTCAACGAGCTTACAAAGAAGGATGCGCCTTTTGTTTGGGGTACCGCACAGGAAGAAGCCTTCACGGTATTGAAAGATAAGTTGACACATGCTCCTTTACTCCAACTTCCTGATTTTAATAAGACTTTGGAGCTTGAATGTGATGCTAGTGGAATTGGATTAGGAGGTGTGTTATTACAAGATGGCAAACCTGTTGCATAATTTTATGAAAAATTGAGTGGGCCTAGTCTGAACTATTCTACTTATGATAAAGAATTATATGCTCTTGTTCGGACCTTAGAAACATGGCAACATTATTTATGGCCCAAGGAATTTGTTATACATTCTGATCATGAATCTTTGAAACACATTAAAAGTCAAGCAAAACTGAACCGTAGACATGCTAAATGGGTTGAATTCATTGAGACTTTCTGTCGGTGTCAAAACCGGCGGATCTCGGGTAGGGGGTCCCGAACTATGCGTCTAAGGCGGATGGTAACAGGAGGCAGGGGACACGATGTTTTACCCAGGTTCGGGCCCTCTTGATGGAGGTAAAACCCTACGTCCTGCTTGATTTATTCTTGATGATATGAGTATTACAAGAGTTGATCTACCACGAGATCGGAGAGGCTAAACCCTAGAAGCTAGCCTATGGTATGATTGTATGTATATGATCTATCGACTAGCCTGGCCTTGGTTTATATAATGCACCAGAGGCCTAGGATAACAAGAGTCCTAGCCGAATACGCTGGTGGGGAGGAGTCCTTGTCTTGATCAGCAAGTCTTGTGGAATCTTCCTTGTATGCGGCAGCTGTCCGAACTGGCCCATGAGTATACGGTCATGGGGGTCCTCGGCCCAATCATACAGACCAGAAGATGACGTGTTGAGTACCCCCTAGTCCAGGACACCGTCAGTAGCCCCCTGAACCGGTCTTCAAGTTAGGGACGCTCCTCGATTCTTCCGAACTGTTCTTCATCTTCGGTTGTCGGTCTTGAAAATTGGTTCAACAAATATTCTCATCTTCGATCTTGAGGATCGCCGAAATGCATTCAACGAGTTTACACGTCGGGTATCCGAGGAGCCCCTTTAAGTTTCTGGCCTTTATCAATGCCTTGTTATTTTTATGCCACACCTCGGGTTCGAAGTTGTTCCCGAGAGGCAGTGTCCTCTTACGTCCGAGCTCTAACGCCGGACTGCATTCGAGGTATCTTTTGCAGCCGAGCACCAATGTCGGACTGCTTCCGAGCTCTAACGCCGGAATGTATCCGAGCTCCAACGCCGGACTATGTCCAAACTCCAACACCGGACCGTATCCGGGCTTGAACGCTGGACTATATCCGAGGTGTCATATCACCTTGGTTCAAAAAAGTTGAAGGAGTTTAGCCGAGCTTAATGCTGGAAATGCCCTCTATGGAGCCAGCCACTAGCGCCCGTGCGTTATGCCGGACTGCTTCCGAGGTGGTGCACCACCCCGACTATGGGCTGATTTTTTGTTAATAATTTTGATTGGTGCAATTTATTCTCTACCGAGATATATAGCCAGTAGCCCTCAAGGTGTGTATCGGTCTAAAACCCAAGATGTACCTGAAGGATGACGTAAGACCGCTGATCCCAGTAGCCGCTGAGACTCAGGTTGATTTGCAAAATCGGCCTGAGGATCAAGTCCTAGCTCGGCAGAATACTTCGGGACACAAAAAGCGGCGTGCTCAGTCCTCGAGACTCAGGTTGGGTGCGGCCGACAAACCTGAGGATCAAAATCTTGTCGGAAATTGTATTGCACTTAAAATTTTATGCATTGGACAGGCAATGCAGTAGCCCCCGAGACACTAGTCGGGTGGCAACACCAGATCAGGGGATCGATGCGCCCCTTTAATATTTGTAAATAATAAGCCCGAAGCCCAGTAGCCCCCGAGCCTTAATGCGGGCACGGGTGGCCGAATTAAGGATCGATATCCATAGTAAAATCACAAATTATGTGTAATGACTCTATGTATCCAAGTACTTTACGTCATTAATGCTCAGATCCGTATTGTATAAAACTTTGTTGACCGACCATCGACTTCAACCTCCTCGGCCAATAGCCAAGGAGTGTTTGTCCTACTTTATAAAGCCTTTATGAGGGCAAAGATTTACGACAAACAAGGCAAACTGGCCACACGGTTTTATAAACAAAGGTACGCAGAGAGATATGTTATATTACTGTTTAACATAAGAAATGTCTTCCAAAGAAAATAGTCCCGCTATCGGTTCCTTCCTTTGGGTTGTCGTGCTAAGCATGATCATGAAACCTCGGCTCTAATGTAAGAGCAAAATATCGAGGATTTAGTTTGGGAGGCCAGTTAATAGCCCCCGGTAGTGTTCGGCGACAGTCGAGGTCAAGCCGTAAACACTTCGGCCATTGTTATGAATGACCCATCATTTGACACTGTCATCGGATCGCTGACCAGTTTACGCTTATTGTGACAGTCAGTTTTTGGCTTTGTCCACTGAGGTGCTTAACCATGTGAGCTGGAAGCACAATCGCAGTGGTTCTCCCTTTGCACACCTAGCCGAACAAAGCGGAACGTAGGAAGCAAGCGCAGGAGCCGGGCAACCCAACTATTGACCGAAGACACAATTCAAAACCGATGCATATATAGCAATATCCGAGAATGTTTTTGCCGAATCTCTAAAGGTGTCCGGCGTTGCACTGCGAGATTTGTGCTGAAAACACACAAATGGTTTAAAAGTGCCATAAGCTTGGAAAACCAAAAAACGTTTGTAAAAGCTTGACGTCCGAACAAGATCAAGTGTTCGGTGCCAATCCGAAAATTGGCCTTAGAAAAAAAGTGTTTCTGTCGTGCTTTAACATGACACATCCTATCTCAAGACTTCAAGCGGGTCAGCCTACGGCTCCAACCTCCTATCCCGAGGGCGGAGTACTTCTCATTAGGCCAATTTAGCAAACTAAACTCTAGCGGCTTTGAGAGAGAAATTAGGCTCCCCGGCTAGTGACCACACGCTCGTGTCGAAAAAAGGAGTGATAAATAATAATAGTAATAAAAACTTTGCAACGACTAAGAAGAAGAACACTTATTATAAAACGGCTCATATAAATTTAAGAGCCCCCAAGTGACTTGGGTAAAAGAATTTTATGTATAATGATTGTATGTACCGAAGTACTAATATCATATCTTTGTTCACCCGAACTTTAAACGCGTCTTAACCGACCGTCGGCTTCTCCCTCTTTTGTCAAGGACCTAAAAGTGTTATGTACTCCACCAGTCGAGAATATCGATAGTGTTTCCGATAACCAGGCAACCGGGCCATAAGGCTGTAACAGACAAAGCGCGCTCAGGGAACTTATGCTATATTACATACGAAGTGTAAGAAGCATCTTCGAAGAAAATAATACCCCCACCGATACCTTTCTTCGGTGCTCATTATTACTATGAGACTTGTGCAATAGATTTTTTGTACTCATGAGTTCTGTTGTGTGCCGACCATGATTGAAAACAATAAGAGCGCTAGCTTTCGGCTTCACCCAGTCTGAGGTCAGAGCTCGGAGGACCCGGTCGTCACAATCGCAGAGGTGCTCCCTTTACTCCCTAGACGAACAATCGGGAATGTAGGGGTAAGCACAGGAGCCAGGCAACCCAGCTTGCAAATTTCTTAAGTCAATATGGTGCATATTGTGGCGTAATACACGAACAAAGAACGAAGCCATACAAGTATAATCATATGCAAGAGGAAAAAGCTTCATGAAGGAAGCCCCCAAGTAAACGGGGTATTTGAATTTGCATGCCACAAACAAAGTTTTGATAAGGAGATTTTTTACAAGCAACTTTTGCCAAAAAAGTATAATGCTTGGTCGAACCGAACACAAGTTAAAAATTAAAACTTTGAGCATGAAAGCGACTTAGCTGGATAATGTGTTCGGTATTAATGACGCGATCCGAGCTTGATGCGGGACAAGGTTCCATCCCCCAAGCCGGTCCCGAGGTGGCGGAGCGGAGAGCTCGACACGTTGAAGTGGTGACATAGCATGGTCAATGCAGGCCGGCAGAGTGACGCCAAAGTCCCCGGATCATTTTCCTATGCACAAAAAATAGTGCAAACCGAAGATAATAGTAATAATAATAAAAAAATCGTTGCATAATAAATAATTTATGCAAAGTGAGTAATAAAAGAAATATGGCCTGGCGCCGAAGTCAATGTCGATGCATGGGCGTCGGCGTGATGCGGTAAAAGAGTGGCGGAGCCTGAATTCACAGGTCGGTCCGAGTTCCGGATGCGGCGTTTGCCGGACTATGTACGGAAACTAACCGAACTACCACGCGACCGTCGTTAGTGCGGCCATCATTTGATAGAGCTGTGTACGGATGATGGACAAACCAGAGTAATAATTTTTTGGGAAAAATGAACCCAAACAAGCAAAAAATACTAAGATTAAAAGCACCTGGTTTATTTGTTGTACCAATCCGAAGGAAGGTGATTCCCAAAATTGGGACTCGATCCACACACCCATTGCCTGATGGGCGATAAAGCGACGACAGGGCGATGCTGGCAAAGGTTGGCTCGCCGAGGCAGAGCCCTCGGCCTAGCTAACGTGACGGAACTGGTCGGCTAGAGACGCCGAAGTCTCCGGAGTAGGTTGATGAAGAGATGGCGAAGCCCCCGGTCCAGCCGAGATGTCGAAGCCTCGATGTCAGCCGATGAGTCGAAGTAGGTTGGCGTGATGGACACCGGCTTGAAGAAGCAACAGTGTGGCCCTGTCGATGCAGGTCGTGACGTGGTCAATGTCGGCTTGATGAAGTGACCGTGCAGCGATGTTGGTGATGGTTTATCCTTCGCGATGCCGAACTCTTGTTCGGCTTGCCGAGATGACGATCCGAAGAAGTTGAGCTCGGCTCAATAAAGTGACGACGCGTCTAGCGCGGGTCGGCAGTCTTGGAGCAATATTGCCGGACTGGTTTGACACCAGCATGATGGTGAAGATGACCTCAGGGGAGGCTTAAAAATTTTATGGGCATGTGTTTAAAAACGACACACAATACCCTAGAAGAGAATTCCTCTAAAAAGGTTGTCCAATATCATGTTCATAAAGAAACATGAATTCGGGTCGGATCCGTATTCGCGCAGAAAACGGATCCAAGCATTGGTCCACTCATCGGAAGGTTCCTGGAGTTTGAACCGTCGGATCGAGCTGAAATTTGGAGGGTTGGTAGATATGGGAATTCCGCAGTAGATGAACGGTTGGATCTTCCAAAGGACCTCCGAGGTGGTCTCTGGAGACCACGCCCTAAACTCGTCCAGATTCCTGTCAAGATTTGACAGGGCTCCGGTATATCATAGATTGCCTGAGATTCCTCCATCGGAACTCGACGAAATTTTGCATGCTTGTTGTAGACTCAATTCCTCACAATTCCACCAAAGGGATCGTCAAAACGATGCTCTAAGAGGTGGTGGCAGCGGATACAAGTTCGCTGTTCAGAAAAACAGCACGGTCGCCCGAGGGCAATGTTGACGTTGAGCCCCCGAGCTCCATGGATGATTCCTCCATGATCTTGATAGAGATCGGAGTTGATGTTGAAGAAGGCCCTCGTCCGAACATGATGATCGGAGATGGAGTACGGTCCTCGGTCGAGCCAAGGTGACCAGTCGAGCCGGCAATGAAGATGCCGGCATCGCAGTTGACCTGCAGACGAGCCATCGATCCTTTTGCCGATCACACAGCGGAACTCTCAATGAAAGCACCAATGTCGGTGTCAAAACCGGCGGATCTCGGGTAGGGGGTCCCGAACTATGCGTCTAAGGCGGATGGTAACAGGAGGCAGGGGACACGATGTTTTACCCAGGTTCGGGCCCTCTTGATGGAGGCAAAACCCTACGTCCTGCTTGATTTATTCTTGATGATATGAGTATTACAAGAGTTGATCTACCACAAGATCAGAGAGGCTAAACCCTAGAAGCTAGCCTATGGTATGATTGTATGTATATGATCTATCGACTAGCCTGGCCTCGGTTTATATAATGCACCAGAGGCCTAGGATAACAAGAGTCGTAGCCGAGTACGCCGGTGGGGAGGAGTCCTTGTCTTGATCACCAAGTCTTGTGGAATCTTCCTTGTATGCGGCAGCTGTCCGAACTGACCCATGAGTATACGGCCATGGGGGTCCTCGGCCCAATCATACAGATCGGGAGATGACGTGTTGAGTACCCCCTAGTCTAGGACACCGTCACTTTCTCTTATGTCATTAAACACAAGAAGGGTAAAGAAAATGTTATTGTTGATGCATTGTCTCGTCGTTATACTATGCTTTCACAACTTGACTTTAAAACATTTGGTTTGGAGACCATCAAAGATCAATATGTGCATGATGCTGAATTTAAAGATGTATTGCAGAATTGTAAGGAAGGGAGAACTTGGAACAAGTTCGTTATTAACGATGGATTTGTGTTTCGTGCTAACAAGCTATTCATTCCACCTAGCTCCGTTCGTCTTTTGTTGTTGTAGGAGGCGCATGGAGGAGGATTAATGGAACACTTTGGCGTGAAGAAGACGGAGGACATACTTGCTAAATATTTCTTTTGGCCCAATATGAGACAGGATGATGAGCGTTTTGTTGCTCGCTGCACTACATGTCGAAAAGCTAAGTCACGACTCATTCCTTAGGGTTTATATATGCCTTTGCCTGTACCTAGTGTTCCTTGGGAGGATATATCTATGGACTTTGTTTTAGGTTTACCTCGAACAAAGAAGGGGAGGGATAGCATATTTGTTGTCATGGATAGGTTCTCGAAAATGGCACACTTTATACCATGTCATAAAAGCGATGATGATGTTAATGTTGCTGATTTGTTCTTTCGTGAAATTATTCGCTTGCATGGTGTGCCAAATACTATTGTTTCAGATCGTGATACTCAATTTCTTAGCCACTTTTGGAGATGTTTATGGGCTAAGTTGGGGACTAAACTACTTTTTAGTACTACTTGTCACCCCCAAACTGATGGACAAACTAAAGTAGTCAATAGGACATTGTCTACTATGCTTAGGGCTGTTTTGAAGAATAATAAGTAAATGTGGGAAGAATGCTTGCCTCATATTGAATTTGCTTATAATCATTCATTGCATTCTACTACTAAGTTGTGCCCTTTTGAAATTGTGTATGGTTTCCTACCTCGTGCACCTATTGATTTGTTGCCTCTTCCATCTTCAGAGAAGGTTAATTTTGATGCTAAACAACATGCTGAATTGATTTTAAAAATGCATGAGTTAACTAAGGAGAACATTGAGTGTATGAATGCTAAATATAAACTTGCTGGAGATAAGGGTAGAAAACATGTTGTGTTTGCATCCGGAGATCTTGTTTGGTTACATTTGCGTAAGGATAGATTTCCTAATTTGCGCAAATCAAAGCTAATGCCACAAGCTAATGGTCCTTTTAAGGTGTTAGAGATAATAAATGATAATACATATAAACTTGAGCTTCCTGCAGATTTTGGGGTTAGTCCTACTTTTAACATTGCAGATTTGAAGCCTTATTTGGGTGAGGAAGATGAGCTTTCGTCGAGGACGACTTCATTTCAAGAAGGAGAGGATGATGAGGACATCAATACCATTATTACACCCACAACCCCTACTGCTATACATACTGGGCTAATTACTAGAGCTCGCGCACGCCAATTGAATTATCAGGTACTTTCATTTCTTAGTAACAATTCTAATGTTCATGAAAATATGATGTTGCCTAAATTGGATACATTTGTTTTGCTTACAAATGAAGGGCCTAGATTGGACAAGAAAGATGAACCTTGGAGCAAGTTGAAGCATGGAGATGATGGCATGCGCCAGGGGAACAAGAACGGAGTTACAAGTGATGATTCCAGAACTTTGAAGCCACCATAATGAGTGCATGAAGCCTTGGACGAAATATACAAGATGCCACTTCATAAGTTTCGTCCAGAGCCTATTCTAGGTGCTGTGTCACCTTATTTTCGGGCCAGGCCCATGTAATTTTGAAATACTTGATTATAGGCTGTTTTTAGAGTCCGTATGTGTGGGGAAACAAGAGTTAGGGTTGGTTTCAGACCCCTCCTCCAAGGGCCACGAAATTCCCCCTCTCTCCTCCATATATACAGCCCTTCGGGCATCATTTAGACTTTGGGTTTTGTTTAGATTAAAAGTTCGGCATAGCTGCAACTTTGCGTACTTCGTTTGTGTTCAACGACCAGACCAAGGCGTCACAAAACCCCACCTTGATCAATAAAGCTTTCATCTTATATTCGCAATATCCAAATTGCAATCTCAGTTTCTTGCTTGTTCTTCGTTTGCTCGCTGGAAACAGACCCTCGTGGTCAGATTGATCGTGCTCCGGCGTGGTCAATAACCCCTCGGAAGTTGGTTTAGCGATTGCTAAGGCGCGATGTCTCGTACGTTCGTAGTCGGATCGTCAAGGTCGACTCCCACGGAAAATGATAGCCACCATCTCATCGAAACATCGGGACACCTTCGCCTCTATCAAGTATTTCAAAATTACATGGGTCTGGCCCGAAAATAAGGTGACACAGCACCTAGAATAGCCTCTGGATGAAATTTCTGAAGTGGCATCTTGTATATTTCGTCCAAGGCTTCATGCACTCATTATGGTGGCTTCAAAGTCCTGGAATCATCACTTGTAACTCCATTCTTGTTCCCCTTGCGCATGCCATCATCTCCATGCTTGAACTTGCTCCAAGGTTCATCTTTCTTGTCCAAGCTAGGCCCTTCATTTGTAAGCAAAAAAATGTATCCAATTTAGGCAGCATCATATTCTCATGAACATTAAAATCGTTACCAAGAAACGAAAGTACGTGATAATTCAATTGGCGTGCGCGAGCTCTAGTAATTGGTCCAGTATGTATAGCATCAGGGGTTGTGGGTGTAACAATGGTATTGATGTCCTCATCACTAGAGAGCAACCAAATTGTCCAAGTCAGCCCGGATATCTTTCCTAGGCCCCGAACATCCGGCATCCAGCCCGAACATCCGGCGCCCTTCACAGAACAGCTCCGACGTTGGTCCGGCCAGCCCGAACATCGGGCCATAGGCCCGGACATCCGGCCCGACGCCCGGACGTCCGGCCTCTCATGTCTGCGCACAGTGTAAGGGCCAGAGGCCTATGTACCCCTTCTCCCACCTAGACTATATATACTCATCCTCCTCATCCCTCTTTCTAGGGTTAGCAAAGGATTAGCTCATTTGAGAGACAGAGCTTTGCTCATCCACTTGGTTACTTCTCCATTGGAGTCCACGACCTCTTCGGAGAAGATCCCCCAAGCGGATTCAAGACCCCTCACGGGAAGACCCCCTTAAGACCTCCTCACGGAGAAGAACTTGCTACTTGTATCAACCCTTGTTGACTTTGGATCGTGTATCTCTTTGTGTTTCAAGGATCTAGCACATGTGTAATCGAATATTGTTGGTTTTAGTGATTTCTCTCGTGTTTCCCCTCATGTTTTCCCTCATATTATTTGTAGGATCCGCTCCAATCGTGAAATATCGGCCCCTCGAGTTCCACCCTACATTAGGGTTGGCATGCTATCAGTAAAATATGTTGACGGAAAATAAACACATTGCAGATTCAGCAGATTAATTCGAGCCACATGGAAAAGCCATTTATCCCACCAAACATGATTAAGAACTAGGAAATATAGCAATTGTATATGTCTCTCATCTATTAGTACGACCAAATTCGATTTATTCCTGACATGCATAACAATACAAAATTGCACCCACAACATTTGGACAACACATTGCAGAATTGAACCAAGTAGTTAACTGAACACCACAACAAATGAACCAAACATTAACTGAGCACCACATTGCAGAATATAACATACTCCTAATAGAAGACCAGAAAGTTAACCAAACCAACCATGCTTAACAACTTGGAAATATAGCAATTGAATTTGTTTCTCATGTATTTAGTACAACCAAATTCGATTTATTTCTCACATGGTAGACAATAAAAAAATGCACCCACAAAAATTGAACATCGTTGCAGAATTTAACCAAGCAGTTAACTAAACACCACAACAAATGAACCAAACATTAACTGAGCACCACATTGCACAATATGTAACATACTAGAAGATCAGACAGTTAACCAAACCAAGCATGCTTAACAACTTGGAAATATAGCAATTGCATTTTTTTCTCACGTATTTTGTACAACTAAATTCGATTTATTTCTCACATGGAAGACAATACAAAATTGCACCCAGAAGAATTGAACATCACATTGTAGAATTGAACTAAACAGTTAACTGAACGCGACAACAAATTAACCAAACAGTTAATAAGTGAGCACCACAATGCATGACATATAGGACATATACACTGGGGGATTAGATTGCATGGTAAAAGTACATAGGACAATTTGGTAGAATTTGTTAAGGAAAGGCAGGAGTAGCACATGCAACAGGTAAACCGAACATGCTTAACCGGCGTACGTAGCTAACTGAACATAGGTCCTTGTAGTGAGCTAATAAGACAAGCTACTCCTCATCGTCGAAGATATTGATGACGATTGGCTCCTTGGACTTGGAAGAGCATGAGGCCTCGACATCGTGGGTGCACTCCTCATAGTGGTGAGTTGCCTGAGCCGCTCCGGGCACCAACCTACTGGCTCTCGAGTTGAGGTAAGCATGTGGCACACTAAGAAAACACCTCATAGTCTTTGTCGAAGGCACCAGCGATGGCCTCGAGAAAACGCCACGAACTGTCGTTTAAAGCAACCAAGCGCGTTGCGGCGTCGGCGTGTGAGGCGTTGATGGTGGCCTCGATGGTGAGGTGCTCCTCCAAGATCTGGGGGTCAGCACGAATGGCATCCATCGCGACCCCATCCGCTCATGCGGCCGTGATTTGCTTCTTCGTTGCCAAATGCTCCTTGAGCTCCTGGCTATACTCACCATGGCTTAGGGTGGCGCTTATTTGGAGTAGGGGTCGGTTATTTGGGTGGAAGGTGTCGCGCTAGTAGTCGGGGCATGTGGGATGTAGAAGGAGGAGGACGAGGCCGAGCAGCGTGAAGGAGGGTCGCCGGTGAGGGGGTGATGCTGCAAGCAAGGAGTGAAGGTTTGAACTTGGAAAGGAAGGTGGAAACAGGGGAAATGTGGCTTTTGGTAAGTGGGAGGGGGTAGGGAGGTAGATATTTCCACAGAAGCCGAAAATTTGGCTCGGTGTAGTGAAAAACTGGCGCACAAAGTGTCATCAGGCATGGTCCCTTATTCAGCACTGTGTACGATCTCTGAATATCACAAACGATTCATATAGCTTAAACCGTGTGTGATGAGTTTAAACATGCAAAATTTGGTCCAAATTTCCTTGGTTACAGTGCTCATCCACGTCATTACATAATTTGGGTACACAAAAGAGCCTACAACACACCCACACTTCTTAATCGAGCAATTTCAGCAATTAAACTGAGCTAGCTGACCTAAACATTACTCTAACAAATTAAAGACCGGCGCTCTAAATTGAAGAAATAGTACTACTCCGGCTGGCGCTCGTCGATCTCCGCCACCCCCTCCATGTCCAGCTCGCGCTCGAAGATCTCCCGGAGTAGGGGCTCCATGGCATGCATCACACCATACTCAGCAAGCATCTTGCCATCCGTGTCCACCATATCTTTGGAAAAGGCTGCCACGAGCTGGGCGTGGGCGGCCGCGATCTGGGCTTGGACGGGCTCCGTTGTGGCAAGGTATGCTGCAAAGGAACGGATGGCTGCTCTAACACTCTCGACGATTGCCAACTCATCAGCCATGGGTTGCCGACCATTGTCGGAGAAACTTCGTTCGATTTGTGTGGTGACCACCAGGAGCAGGGCGTGGGAGGCCTCCATTAGGGCTAAGGTTGCCACTTCAGAATGGACAGCTACAGTTCCACTCTCGCTAGTTGCTACCCCCGTCACAGATGTTATTCCGCCACCTGAGCAGCAACAGCGGCCGTTTGGGCTGCCTTGGCCGCTCGGTCGCAGATTGGGCCATGCTCAGGCAGCTAGTTAGCATGTGCATGGCGGCTGTGGCTGCAATCTCACCGGAGTGGGCCGCCGAAGTTTCCCTCACGACACTGGTCCACGTCCCCATCTTTCACTAGTTATGATTGAACATTGAAATGGTATTTGGGGAGCGAGCTAGTGTGCTTGACACACCAGCTGTGGACTGTAGCCGACACACCTTCTCGCATAACCCATATATGTTCTACTCCGATGGTGCTCCAAGATATTTGTACTGCATCTCACACGGCTGGTGATAATAAATTATGCGCAATCTACTTGATTTTTCATCTTGATTTGAAATACATAATAGGGTCACAACAGCGAAGGAGGGTGTTTGAATTGCTAGAACTTTTATCTACTGTGAACATGGAACTATAGGTGTGTCATCAAAAACATTGGAATTATTCAGGGTTTGTTTGGACATTTTTTAAAATTAACTTGGTTTTCTAGGAATTCCAGGTGCACAATTCAAAATTAAACTACATGCACATGCTACGGTGCCCCAAAATGGGTTGTAAATTCATATATGTGTCCATGGGTTGATGCTTATGTCCCATGCAAGAAATGGGGATGAATTTCAAACACCCCAGCACTGTGGCTCACAAGAAAATGTTGAGATACTTTGTTTTGAAATTCCAGTAAATCCAAAACTCATCTAAAATTCATGAACCTTGACATGCTATCATGGAATGGCATCAACATGCTATCGTAAAAAAATTGTCCCGTTTGGGGCAGGTTTTGGTATAAGCTTATCACAAACCAAAGCTTCTAACAGGAAGCCTCATGGTTCTAGTAGGGAACGTGTCAGCTTTGTGGATGAAATGATATTCGTTGCCTCTTCTTGCTTTCAATTTTTTTCTAGTGTCAACATAGAACAATAGGAGTGTCATGTTAAATTTTGAAATTTTTTGGGGTTCGTTTGGACATTTTTATACATTAACTGAGTTTTCTAGCCATTTATGTGCATAATTCAAATTTGAACTACATGCACATGCTCCAGTGAATAAAAATGGGTTGGAAAATCAAATGTGTGTCCTTGGTTGCATGCTTAGGTCCCATGCAACAAATGTGAATGAATATCAAATACCTAGCACCATCGCTTGCCCGCAAACATTGAAATACATGGTTTTAAAATTCTAGTAAATCCAAAACTCACCTAAGATTCATGAAACTTTGCATGCTATCATGGAACGACATCAGCATGCCGTGGTAAAAAAATTGTACCATTTGCGGCAGGTTTGGATATAAGCTTCTCACAAACTAGAGATTCTCAAAACAAGCCTCATGGTTCTCGTGGGGACGTGCCACCTTTTGTGGACGAAATGATATATGTTGCCTCTTCCTGCTTTCAATTTTTTGTAGTGTCAAATGATATGTTTCCAATGTGTCTATAATTTTTTTTATTGTTCCATGCTATTATATTATCCATCTTGGATGTTTTATATGCATTATTATGCTATTTTATATCATTTTTTGGGACTCACCTATTGACCTAGTGCCAAGTGCCAGTTGTTGTTCTTTCCTTGTTCTTGTCCTTGACAGAAAATCAATACCAAACGGAGTCCAAATGGAATGAAACTTTTTGAGATTTTTTCTTGGACAAGAAGACACCAACACACCTTCGGGAGGGGGTCATAGGGGCGACCAGTTGGCGACAAGTTCGGGAGGCACGCCCTAGGGGGGCGGCCCCCAGGCTTGTTGCCCCCTGATGCCTCTCCAACCCTAATCTTTGCTCTATAAATACCCAAATATTCCCCGTATACAACAGGACACACCAAAAATACTTTTCCGTCGCCACAAGTTTCTGTCATCGTGAGATACCATCTAGAGATCTGTTTCGGTACTCTGGCGGAGGGGGATTCGATCACGGAGGGCCTCTACATCAACCTTGACGCCCTTCTGATGATGTGTGAGTAGTTTACCAGAGACCTAAGGGTCCATAGCTAGTAGCTAGATGTATTCTTCTCTCTCTTTGATCTTCAATACAATGTTCTCCTCGATGTTCTTGGAGATCTATTCGATGTAATATTCTTTTGCGGTGCGTTTGTTGACATCTGATGAATTGTGGGTTTATGATCAGATTATCTATGAATATTATTTGAGTCTTCTATGAACTCTTTTATGCATGATTAAGATAGCTTTGTATTTCTCTTTGATCTATTGACTTGGTTTGGCTAACTAGATTAATTTTTCTTGCCATGGGAGAGGTGCTTTATAATGGGTTCAATCTTGAAGTCTCCTCACCCAGTGATAGAAAGGGTAGTGAGGCACATATTGTATTGTTGCCATTAAGGATAAAAAGGTGGGGTTTATTCATATTGATTGGATCTATCCCTCTACATCATGTCATCTTGCTTAAAGCATTACTCTGTTCTTATTAACTTAATACACTAGATGCATGCTGGATAGTGGTCGATGTGTGAAGTAATAGTAGTAGATGCAGGCAGGAGTCGGTCTACTTGTCACGGGCGTGATGCCTATATTCATGATCATTGCCTTAGATATCGTCATAATTATTCGCTTTTCTATCAATTGCTCACCAGTAATTTGTTTACCCACTGTATGCGTTCTTATCATATTTGGGTATTTATAGAGCAAAGATTAGGGTTGGAGAGGCATCAAGGGGCCCACAAGCCTAGAGCCCCCCTAAGGCACGCCTCCCGAGCTTGTCACGAACTAGTGGCCCTTTAACCCCCTACAAAAGGTTTGTGCGTGTATTCTGGTAAAAAAGTTCCGTTTCGTTTGGACTCCGTTTGTTATTGATTTTCTGTAGAAGACAAAAACAAGGAAAAAGCAACAACTGGCACTTGGCACTAGGTTAATAGGTCAGTCCCAAAAATATAATATAAAATAGCATATTAATGCATATAAATCATCCAATATGGATAATATAATAGCATGGAACAATAAAAAATTATAGATATGTTGGAGACATATCAAGCATCCCCAAGCTTAATTCCTGCTCGTCCTCCAGTAGCACTACTAGGGAAAACCTTATACACAGAATCTTAGCAGCAGCGTGGTTTAAAAACAAACGCTACTGCTAATTAGCAGTAGCGAGCTCCAGGAAACCGCACTACTAACATCCCGATAGCAGTAGCGCTCTAGGTGAAACAAGCGCTACTACTATAATTGCCAGGGCATTGCCACAGGCTAGATATAGTAGTAGCGCCCTTCTCCTGGACGCGCAACTGCTAAAGTACTCAGTAGCAGCATTTTTCTTCAAAACTCGCTGCTGCTAAGTATCACCGAAACTAATTAAGTTTAGTCCCATACTGCTAAGCGAACAAGGTGTTTACCACCTTAAATTTTTTACTTCTCAAACTATCTCAAGCACTTGGTATTCATTGAACTATATGTGTAGGATTTGTGGCTGCAATATGAATCTTCGCGTGTGCCTATACAGGTACGGTGAAGATTCATGTTCACTATTTAAATTCTACACAAAAAGATCAATGATGACCAATGTATATTTTTGATTCTACACAAAATAACTGCTTCCTTTAGCAGTAGAGTTTTTTTTCCTAAAACGCGCTATAGCTAAATTAGCTATAGCACATTTATGTAAGAGCGCTACTGCTAGTTCGACTTAACCACCCGCGCGCGGGCTCAAAATTTTGCTAAGTCCTCCTTTCCCCCGTCCCTGTTCCCCTACTCCTCTGTCGCTGCCACCCAAGCCTGCCCTCACCGCCGTCGCCCGAGGCCGCCCTCAACCTCACCGCCGCCGCCCGCGCCGCTCTCGACCTCACCTCTACCGCCCGAGCGCGCCCAGGACAGCCGCCTCCCGATCCGGAGCCCGCCCTCGCCGCCCCTACCTCCGTCGCCGAGCACCTCCCTACCACCGTCTCTCCCCTCTTTGTAAGCCCCCACCCCCTCTCTCTCTGCTTAGTTAGTAGATGCTTTTTTAGTAGTAGTAGATGTTAATTTAGGGTTCATAGATAATGATTTTTAGTAGTAGTAGATGTTAATTAGTAGTAGTGATGGTACTAGTTAACTAGGGCAGTATGGTTAATAGTAGATGTTTTTTACTATTGTATAATGTAGTTTTTTTACTGTTTTTAGTAAGTGTTTAAAATAATTAGTAAGTAAATTAATAAACTAGTTGAACTAGTTTAGTTTTAGTTGAACTAGTTTAGTAAGTAAATTAATAAACTAGTTGAACTAGTTGAATTAATAGAACTAATGTATTTTTAGTAAGAAAATTAATATAACTAGTTAAACTAGTTTATTTTTAGTTTATTCCTATTTATAGTAAGTTTATATTTAGTAAGAACTATTTGAATTAATAGAACTAGTTGTACATGTCACATTTGTTGTTATTTTTTTAGTTTAAGCATTTGTTCCCACATCGATGTCGTTTGCTAGGGTTTTATTTATATGGTTTTTGTTTTTGCAGAAATCAAGGAGCCCCTCCATCATCCCCGCCGTCGTCCCCTTCACCGACCCCCTCCGACCTCGAGGTGAGACCAGCCAAATCTCCATGTCAATATGAGTCCTATAAGATATGATGTAGATAAAAACATGTATATCTTGTCTTGATCAAATAGGATATGTGCTTGCCCAAGTGGCCGATAATGTTCATGTTACACCTCCGAGTGGCCTATGTTTTGCCGGAGTGCTGATTAATTTCTGTTCCGGCAAATTTCAGGCACTCGATATGTCCTGTTTTAGCAAAGGTCATGTCGGAATTTTTCGTGAATTTTGGCATGACTTGTGCTAGAATATGTAGGAAATATCGAGTGGCCTGGATTTTCTAGAAAAATATTTAAACGACATTTCGGGTTGACATTAAGTCTGCCGAGGCTCCATCACCGAAGGTCGAAAAATCAGCGAGGGAGTGTATCCACCATATATGAGAGAGGACGAAGAATCCCGACTGTTGTCGTGGGGGTCGTTTCTCCTTCTTGTCCTTGTGCTAGACCTTTGTTATGCACTAGGGAAAGAAGGATTAACGACCATCACCGACGGTCGCAAATGTCAAAGAGTAGGAATCAGTGAGGGAGAGTCTCCACCATATAGACTCGGCAGACCGATAGTCAACCCGTGATGAATAATAATGATCTAATTTAATTTTTATAGTACATATATTTAATTGTACAAGTTTAATATTTGAATTATGAACATAGGAAATGTCGTACTCGGACGACGAAAGTCTCCCGGGGGAGTGCTCCTGGTGCCACGACGATCAGGGTTTCTGCGACAGGCCTCACCTGGACGAAGATCGGCACTTCAGCATTAAGCTCAAGGAGGCCTTCGATTGTGATACGTAAGCTACGACGAAAAGTGTTTTTCATAATTAAGCTCGACCTGTACTACTTCAGCGTGTAATTTTTGTCTTTTACAATACGACTAGCTTATCCCATGCCATGCAAGACACTATGTCTTGGATAGGATGGGTTTTGATGATCATGAGAGGAATGAAACAAAGAAAATTAACATAAGGACCCATCATGGTATGGATTTTGAGGTAAATCTATACAATTCTGAGAGCGTATCCCATTTTGGTTGCCCAGGTTGGGAAGCACTTTGCAAGATGTATGATTTTCAAGAGGGTATGTTTGTCACCATGGATCTTGGTGATCCTGACATCGACCAAGACAATTTGGACATTTGGGTCCTTGTTGATACGCTTCCAATTCTACCACTATGTGAGTTTCTCAAACATAGTTATTAACTAATTTATATTGTTCATTTCAAAATAGTTGACAGCTTATTTCCATTGATAGCTTGTTTTCATTGTTCAAACAATGTGCAGAACATGGTAGACAGAACCTATTACACCGATGGCTCCGAGTTAACTTATCAGGAGAAAAATCATCTGGTCGCATTTTGTACCGATCTTGAGAATTACAATATCTATAATAAAACTCCTCCACATTATGGTCAATACGTGCCACTAGTGCACGTGTTGAACTACGGTAACATCCATGGAGATGCCATGGTAAGATTTTTTACTATTACGACATCCGTGCATCTTTTGCATAAATTCTTTTAAAACTTAACTACATTGCTAACTACGAATTTATTACTATGTTTTTCAACAGAAAATCCCAGATGATTGTGTGCCTCATCTGATGTATCAGAAAGGTCGCCTTAATGTTTTGAACATACAGCCAGGTCGTCCTATGAATCTCACCTGTCCATATCGGATTTCTAAAAGAGATGGAGACATGAAAATCACAAAATGGAAAAAATATATGGACAGCCGTAAGGAGCTACTTGGAAGCAACATTGTGCTAAAGGCAAGAATTGGAGACAGGATAATCTCCATTCTCCATAATGGAGAGTCAGGGGCTATCTTGTTTTATGCTATTTTACCTAAGAGAATATAGTAGGTCCTAAGAGAATGTAGTAGGTCCTATGAGGTACAATATTTATTATATGGTACAATGTATTAGAGTTGATGATGAGGAGTAGTTGTGATTATGACTAGTGACCAATTTGCTATGTGATGTCTCATTGATGAAAACGATGATCATGAGGAGGTGTTATATGACAATGATGTATTATAATGATAAGTTGTTAATGATATGATATGATGATGATGACGATGATATTTATTATATCATTGGGTGAAAGAACCGCGGATTAGTTTCAAGTGGATGTCCATCCACTTGAAACTAGTCCACGGTTCTTTCACCTAGTGATGTAATAACTCATTATGATGTAAAAATAATCTCTAAATTGTTGCTGTATGAAAACTTGTATAAAGGTGTATGAATAAAATGTGAAATGAAAAAGTAATAAAATATGAAATAATAGTAGTAGCGCGTGTAGGGAGAAGCGCTACTAGTAATTACTAGTAGCGCTGTTTGGAGAAAACGCTACTACTAAGTCGATATAACAGTAGCGTCGGTTAACCCACGCTACTGCTAACCTTTAGCTGTAGCGCCGTACCAGTAGTGCACCATCCCACGCTACTGATAGGCCTAAAACCCGCGCTGCTGCTAGGCTTTTCCTTAGTAGTGTAGGTAAATGACAAAAACAGAATTTTGATGTGGAATGCTACCTAACATGTTCTACAGCTTCTTCAACTTTCACACAATACATGAGCATCAGCCATGGATATAGCACTATGGGTGGAATAGAAGGTGGTAATAGACAAAAAAGGAGAAAGAAATTCTCACACCAACTAGGAAAATTAATAGGCTATGGAGATGGCCATCAATTGATATCGGTGCAAGTGAGTTGAGTTTGCCATCCAACGGATGCACTAAAGCTATAAGTGTATGAAAGCTCAAAAGAAAACTAAGTGGGTGTGCACCCAACTTACTTGCTCATGAAGACCTAGGGCAATTTTGAGGAAGCCCGTCATTGGAATATACAGGACAAGTTCTATAATGAAAATTCTCACTAGTATATGAAAGTGATAAAATAGGAGACCCTCTTGTTTGGTAACGTAGTAATTTCAAAAAATTCCTACACACACGCAGGATCATGGTGATGCATAGCAACGAGAGGGGTGAGTGTGTCCACATACCCTTGTAGACCGAAAGCGGAAGCATTAGCACAACGCGGTTGATGTAGTCGTACGTCTTCACGATCCGACTGATCCAAGTACCGAACGTACGGCACCTCCGAGTTCAGCACATGTTTAGCTCGATGACGTCCCACGAACTCCGATCTAGTAGAGCTTTGAGGGAGAGTTCCGTCAGCACGACGACGTGATGACGGTGATGATGATGCTACCGACGCAGGGCTTCGCCTAAGCATTGCTATGATATGACCGATGTGGATTGTGGTGGAGGGGGGCACTGCACACGGCTAAAAGATCAATGATCAATTTTTGCATCTAGAGGTGCCCCTACCCCCTATATAAAGGAGCAAGGGGGAGAGGTAGCCGACCAGGAGGAGGCCCGTCAGGGAGGAGTCCTACTCCCGGTGGGAGTAGGACTCCCTCCTTTCCTAGTTGGAGTAGGAGAAGGGGGAAGGAGGAGGGAGAGAGGAAGGAAAGGGGGGCGCCCCCCTCCTTGTCCAATTTGGACTAGAGGGGGAG
This sequence comes from Triticum urartu, assembly GCF_056163025.1. NCBI lineage: Eukaryota > Viridiplantae > Streptophyta > Magnoliopsida > Poales > Poaceae > Triticum > Triticum urartu. Next base: position 255,926,490 of record NC_141877.1, read on the forward strand.
GGGGCGCGTCCTGCCTTGGCAGCCCCTCCTCTTCTCCACTAAGGCCCATCTTGGCCTATTAAACCCCCGGGGGGTTTTCGGTAACCCCCGGTACTCCGGTAAAATCCCGATTTCACCCGGAACATTTCTGATATCCAAATATAGGCTTCCAATATATCAATATTTATGTCTCGACCATTTCGAGACTCCTCATCATGTCCTTGATCACATTCGGGACTCCAAACTTCCTTCGGTACATCAAAACACATAAACTCATAATATAACCGTCACCGAAACATTAAGCGTGCGGACCCTACGGGTTCGAGAACTATGTAGACATGACCGAGACACGTATCCGACCAATAACCAATAGCGGAACCTGGATGCTCATATTGGCTCCCACATATTCTACGAAGATCTTTATCGGTCAAACCGCATAACAACATACGGTGTTCCCTTTGTCATCGGTATGTTACTTGCCCGAGATTCGATCGTCGGTATCTCAATACCTAGTTCGATCTCGTTACTGGCAAGTCTCTTTACTCGTTCCGTAATACATCATCCCGCAACTAACTCATTAGTTACAATGCTTGCAAGGCTTATAGTGATGTGCATTACCGAGTGGGCGCAGAGATACCTCTCCGACAATCGGAGTGACAAATCCTAATCTCGAAATACGCCAACCCAACAAGTACCTTCAGAGACACCTGTAGAGCACCTTTATAATCACTCAGTTACGTTGTGACGTTTGGTAGCACACAAAGTGTTCCCCCGGTAAACGGGAGTTGCATAATCTCATAGTCATAGGAACATGTATAAGTCATGAAGAAAGCAATAGCAACATACTAAACGATCAAGTGCTAAGCTAACAGAATGGGTCAAGTCAATCACATCATTCTCCTAATGATGTGATCTCATTAATCAAATGACAACTCTTTGTCCATGGCTAGGAAACATAACCATCTTTGAATAACGAGCTAGTCAAGTAGAGGCATACTAGTGACACTCTGTTTGTCTATGTATTCACACATGTATCATGTTTCCGATTAATACAATTCTAGCATGAATAATAAACATTTATCATGATATAAGGAAATAAATAATAACTTTATTATTGCCTCTAGGGCATATTTCCTTCATTCTCCCACTTGCACTAGAGTCAATAATCTAGTTCACATCACCATGTGATTTAACACTAATATTTCACATCACCATGTGATTAACACCCATAGTTCACATCATGATGTGACCAACACCCAAAGATTCACTAGAGCCAATAATCTAGTTCACATCACTATGTGATTAACACCCAAAGAGTACTAAGGTGTGATCATGTTTTGCTTGTGAGAGAAGTTTAGTCTACGGGTCTGCCACATTCAGATCCGTATGTATTTTGCAAATTTCTATGTCAACAATGCTCTGCACGGAGCTACTCTATCTAATTTCTCCCACTTTCAAAATGTATCCAGATTGAGACTTAGAGTCATCTGGATCAGTGTCAAAATTTGCATCGACGTAACCCTTTACGACGAACCTTTTGTCACCTCCATAATCGAGAAACATATCCTTATTCCACTAAGGATAATTTTGACTGTTGTCCTATGATCTACTCCTAGATCACTATTGTACTCCCTTGCTAAACTCAGTGTAGGGTATACAATAGATCTGGTACACAGCATGGCATACTTTATAGAAACTATGGCTGAGGCATAGGGAATGACTTTCATTATCTTTCTATCTTCTACCGTGGTCGGGCTTTGAGTCTAACTCAATTTCACACCTTGTAACACAGGTAAGAACTCTTTCTTTGACTGTTCCATTTTGAACTACTTCAAAATCTTGTCAAGGTATGTACTCATTGAAAAACTTATCAAGCGTCTTGATCTATCTCTATAGATCTTGATGCTCAATATGTAAGTAGCTTCACCGAGGTATTTATTTGAAAAACTCCTTTCAAATACTCCTTTACGCTTTCCAGAAAATTCTACATTATTACCGATCAACAATATGTCATTCACATATATTTATCAGAAATGCTGTAGTGCTCCCACTCACTTTCTTGTAAATACAAGCTTCACCACAAGTCTGTATAAAACTATATGCTTTGATCACTTTTTCAAAGCATATATTCCAACTCCGAGATGCTTGCACCAGTCCATAGATGGATCGCTGGAGCTTGCTTACTTTGTTAGAACTTTTAGGATCGACAAAACCTTCTGGTTGCATCATATACAACTCTTCTTTAAGAAATCCATTAAGGAATGTAGTTTTGACATCCATTTGCCGGATTTCATAAAATGTGGCAATTTTCTAACATGATTTGGACAGACTTAAGCATCGCTACGAGTGAGAAAATCTCATCGTAGTTAACACCTTGAACTTTGTCAAAACCTTTTTCGACAAGTCTAGCTTTGTAGATAGTAACACTACTATCAGTGTTCGTCTTCCTATTGAAGATCTATTTATTTTCTATGGCTTGCTGATCATCGGACAAGTCAACCAAAGTCCACACTTTGTTCTCATACATGGATCCCATCTCAGATTTCATGGCCTCAAGCCATTTCGCGGAATCTGGGCTCATCATCGCTTCCTCATAGTTCGTAGGTTCGTCATGGTCAATTAATATGACCTCCAGAATAGGATTACCGTACCACTCTGGTGCGAATCTCACTCTGGTTGACCTACGCGGTTCGGTAGTAACTTGATCTGAAGTTACATGATCATCATCATTAGCTTCCTCACTAATTGGTGTAGGAGTGACAGAAATAGATTTCTGTGATGAACTACTTTCCAATAAGGGAGAAGGTACAGTTACCTCATCAAGTTCTACTTTCCTCCCACTCACTTCTTTCAAGAGAAACTCCTTCTCTAGAAAGGATCCATTCTCAGCAACAAAAATCTTGCCTTCGGATCTGTGATAGAAGGTGTACCCAATAGTTACTTTTGGGTATCCTATGAAGACGCACTTCTTCGACTTGGGTTTGAGCTTATCAAGATGAAACTTTTTCACATAAGCATCACAACCCCAAACTTTAAGAAACGACAACTTTGGTTTCTTGCCAAACCACAGTTCATACGGTGTCGTTTCAATGGATTTAGATGGTTCCCTTTTTAACGTGAATGCAGCTGTCTCTAATGCATAACCCCAAAACTGTAGTGGTAAATCGGTAAGAAACATCATAGATTGCACTATATCCAATAATAGTACGGTTATGACGTTCAGACACACCATTATGTTGTGGTGTTCCAGGTGGCACGAATTTGTGAAACTATTCCACATTGTTTTAATTGAAGACCAAACTCGTAACTCAAATATTTGTCTCTGCGATCAGATCGTAGAAACTTTATTTTCTTGTCACGATGATTTTCCACTTCACTCTGAAGTTCTTTGAACCTTTCAAATGTTTCAGACTTATGTTTCATCAAGTAGATATACCCATATCTGCTCAAATCATCTGTGAAGGTCAGAAAATAACGATACCCTCCGCGAGCCTCAACACTCATCGGACCGCATACATCAGTATGTATTATTTCTAATAAGTCAGTTGCTCACTCCATTGTTCCGGAGAACGGAGTCTTAGTCATCTTGCCCATGAGGCATGGTTCGCAAGCATCAAGTGATTCATAATCAAGTGATTCCGAAAGCCCATCAGCATGGAGTTTCTTCATGCGCTTTACACCAATATGACCTAAACGGCAGTGCCACAAATGAGTTGCACTATCATTATTAACTTTGCATCTTTTGGCTTCAATATTATGAATATGTGTATCACTACGATCGAGATCCAACAGACCATTTTCATTGGGTGTATGACCATAGAAGGTTTTATTCATGTAAATAGAACAACAATTATTCTCTAACTTAAATGAATAACCGTATTGCAATAAACATGATCAAATCATATTCATGCTCAACGCAAACACCAAATAACACTTATTTAGGTTCAACACTAATCCCGAAAGTATAGGGAGTGTGCGATGATGATCATATCAATCTTGGAACCACTTCCAACACACATCGTCACTTCACCCTCAACTAGTCCTTGTTTATTCTGCAACTCCCGTTTCAAGTTACTACTCTTAGCAACTGAACTAGTATCAAATACCGAGGGGTTGCTATAAACACTAGTAAAGTACACATCAATAACATGTATATACAATATACCTTTGTTTACTTTGCCATCCTTCTTATCCGCCAAGTATCTAGGGAAGTTCCACTTCTAGTGACCATTTCCTTTGCAGTAGAAGCACTTAGTCTCAGGCTTAGGTCTAGACTTGGGCTTCTTCTCATGAGTAGCAACTTGCTTGCCATTCTTCTTGAAGTTCCCCTTCTTCCCTTTGCCCTTTTCTTGAAACTAGTGGTCTTGTCAACCATCAACACTTGATGCTTTTCTTGATTTCTACCTTCATTGATTTCATCATCATGAAAAGCTCGAGAATAGTTTTCGTCATCCCTTGCATACTATAGTTCATCACGAAGTTCTACTAACTCGGTGATGGTGACTAGAGAAATCTGTCAATCACTATTTTATCTGGAAGATTAACTCCCACTTGATTCAAGCGATTGTAATACCCAGACAATCTGAGCACATGCTCACTACTTGAGCTATTCTCCTCCATCTTTTAGCTATAAAACTTGTTTGAGACTTCATATCTCTCAACTCGGGTATTTGCTTGAAATATTAACTTCAACTCCTGGAACATCGCATATGGTCCATAACGTTGAAAACGTCTTTGAAGTTCCGATTCTAAGCCGTTAAGCATGGTGCACTAAACTATCAAGTAGTCATCATATTGAGCTAGCCAAACGTTCATAACGTCTGCATCTGCTCCTGCAATAGGTCTTTCACCTAGCGGTGCATCAAGGACATAATTCTTCTGTGCAGCAATGAGGATAATCCTCAGATCACGGATCCAATCCGCATCATTGCTACTAACATCTTTCAACTTAGTTTTCTCCAGGAACATATCAAAAATAAAACAGGGGAGCTAAGCGCGAGCTATTGATCTACAACATAGATATGCTAATACTACCAGGACTAAGTTCATGATAAATTAAAGTTCAATTAATCAAATTACTTAAGAACTCCTACTTAGATAGACATCCCTCTAATCTTCTAAGTGATCACGTGATCCGTATCAACTAAACCGTGTCCGATCATCACGTGAGATGGAGTAGTTTCAATGGTGAACATCACTATGTTGATCATATCTACTATATGATTCACGCTCAACCTTTCGGTCTCAGTGTTCCGAGGCCATATCTGTATATGCTAGGCTCGTCAAGTTTAACCCGAGTATTCTGCATGTGCAACTGTTTTGCACCCGTTGTATTTGAACGTAGAGCTTATCGCACCCGATCATCACGTGGTGTCTCAGCACGAAGAACTTTCACAATGGTGCGTACTCAGGGAGAACACTTATACCTTAAAATTTAGTGAGAGATCATCTTATAATGCTACCGTCGATCTAAGCAAAAAAAGATGTATAAAAGATAAACATCACATGCAATCAAAATATGTGACATGATATGGCCATAATCATCTTGTGCCTTTGATCTCCATCTCCAAAGCATCGTCATGATCTCCATCCTCACCAACATGACACCATGATCTCCATCATCTTGATCTATATCAATTTGTCATCACATGGTCGTCTCGCCAACTATTGGTCTTGCAACTATTGCTATCGCATAGCAATAAAGTAAAGCATTTATTTGGCACTTGCATCTTATGCAATAAAGAGACAACCATAAGGCTTCTGCCAGTTGCCGATAACTTCAACAAAACATGATCATCTCATACATCAACTTATATTTCATCACGTCTTGACCATATCACATCACAACATGCCCTGCAAAAACAAGTTATACATCCTCTACTTTGTTGTTGCAAGTTTTACGTGGCTACTACGGGCTGAGCAAGAACCGTTCTTACCTACGCATCAAAACCACAATGATAGTTCGTCAAGTTAGTGCTGTTTTAACCTTCTCAAGGACCGGGTGTAGCTACACTCGGTTCAACTGAAGTTGGAGAAACTGACACTCGCCAGCCACCTGTGTGCAAAGCACGTCGGTAGAACCAGTCTCGTGTAAGCGTACGCATAATGTCGGTCCGGGCCGCTTCATCCAACAATACCGCCGAACCAAAGTATGACATGCTGGTAAGTAGTATGACTTTATATCGCCCACAACTCACTTTTGTTCTGCTCGTGCATATAACATCAACACATAAAACCTGGCTCGGATGCCACTGTTTGGTAACGTAGTAATTTCAAAAAAATTCCTACGCACACGCAGGATCATGGTGATGCATAGCAATGAGAGGGAAGAGTGTGTCCATGTACCCTCATGGACCAAAAGCGGAAGCGTTAGCACAACGCGGTTGATGTAATCGTACGTCTTCATGATCCGACCGACCCAAGTACCGAACGTACGACACCTCCGGTTCAGCACATGTTCAGCTCGATGACGTCCCACGAACTCCGATCCACCAGAGCTTCGAGGGAGAGTTCCATCAGGACGATGGCATGATGACGGTGATGATGATGCTACCGACGCAGGGCTTCGCCTAAGCACTGCTACGATATGACTGAGGTGGATTATGGTGGAGGGGGGCGCCGCACACGACTAAAAGATCAATGATCAATTGTTGTGTCTAGAGGTGCCCCCTGCCCCCGTATATAAAGGAGCAAGGGGGGAGAGGCGGCCGACCAGGAGGAGGCGCGCCAGGGAGGAGTCCTATTCCCACCGGGAGTAGGACTCCCTCCTTTCCTAGTTGGAGTAGGAGAAGGGGGAAGGAGGAGGGAGAGAGGAAGGAAAGGGGGCGCCGCCCCCTCCTTGTCCAATTCGTACTAGAGGGGGAGGGGGCACGCGGCCTGCCCTGGCAGCCCCTCCTATTCTCCACTAAGGCCCATCTTGGCCCATTAAACCCCCAGGGGGTTTCCGGTAACCCCCGGTACTCCGGTAAAATCCTGATTTCACCCGAAACATTTCCGATATCCAAATATAGGCTTCCAATATATCAATCTTTATGTATCGACCATTTCGACACTCCTTGTCATGTCCGTGATCACATCCCGGACTCTGAACTTCCTTTGGGACATCAAAACACATAAACTCATAATATAACCGTCATTGAAACTTTAAGCGTGCGGACCCTACGGGTTCGAGAACTATGTATACATGACCGAGACACGTCTCTGGCAATTAACCAATAGCGGAACCTGGATGCTCATATTGGCTCCCACATATTCTACGAAGATCTTTATCAGTCAAACCGCATAACAACATATGTTGTTCCCTTTGTCATCGGTATGTTACTTGCCCGAGATTCGATCGTCGGTATCTCCATACCTAGTTCAATCTCGTTACTGGCAAGTCTCTTTACTCGTTCCGTAATACATCATCCCGCAACTAACTCATTAGTTACAATGCTTGCAAGGCTTATAGTGATGTGCATTACCGAGTGGGCGCAGAGATACCTCTCCGATAATTGGAGTGACAAATCCTAATCTCGAAATACGCCAACCCAACAAGTACCTCCGGAGACACCTGTAGAGCACCTTTATAATACCCAGTTACGTTTTGACATTTGGTAGCACACAAAGTGTTCCCCTGGTAAACGGGAGTTGCATAATCTCATAGTCATAGGAACATGTATAAGTCATGAAGAAAGCAATAGCAACATACTAAACGATTAAGTGCTAAGCTAACAGAATGGGTCAAGTCAATCACATCATTCTCCTAATGATCTGATCTTGTTAATCAAATGACAACTCTTTGTCCATGGCTAGGAAACATAACCATCTTTGATCAACGAGCTAGTCAAGTAGAGGCATACTAGTGACACTCTGTTTGTCTATGTATTCACACATGTATCATGTTTCCGGTTAATACAATTTTAGCATGAATAATAAACAATTATCATGATATAAGGAAATAAATAATAACTTTATTATTGCCTCTAGGGCATATTTTCTTCAACTCTATCATGAAGAATATGGTGCTATTTTGGAGCACAAGTGTGGAAAAGGATAGTAACATTGTCCCTTCTCTCTTTTTCTCTCATCTTTCCTTTTTTTTCTCTTTTTTTTTTCTTTTTGGGCTCTTTGGCCTATTGTTTATTTCATGCTCTTTGGCCACTTTTTATTTTATGTCCGGAGTGTCATCCCAACTTGTGAGGGAAACATAGTATCCATCATCCTTTCCTCACATGGGACAATGCTCTAATAATGATGATCATTATACTTTTATTTACTTACAACTCGATACTAGAACAAGGATATGACTCTATATGAATGTAACACCCCGGATATGATTTTCCTAATATGTAATCCAACTCTTGCCGTTTCCGGCGCTAAGTTATTTTATTTTCTCGGGTTCGGGTTTTTTGTCTCCGTGTGTTGTTGTCGTTGTCATTCATCTCATATCATGTCATCATGTGCATTGCATTTGCATACGTGTTTGTCTCATGCATTCGAGCATTTTCCCCGTTGTCCGTTTTGCATTCCGGCGCTCCGTTCTCCTCCGGTGGTCATTTCTACCTTTCTTTCGTGTGTGGGGATTAAACATTTCCGGATTGGACTGAGACTTGCCAAGCGGCCTTGGTTAACTACCGGTAGACCGCCTGTCAAGTTTCATACCATTTGGACTTCGTTTGATGCTCCAACGGTTAACCGAGGGACCGAAAAGGCCTCGTGTGTGTTTCAGCCCAACACCCCTCCAATTTGGCCCAAAACCCACCAAAACCCTCTCCATCATCTAGAGCGTTCGATCACGATCGCATGGCTGAAAACCGCACGTCATTTGGACTCTCCTAGCTCCTCCTATGCCTATTTATAGACCCCTCCTCGAAATTCCGGGTCAAAACACCCCTAGAACCCTAGATCCGCTCGCGCCGCCGCCGGACGTGTCCGTTTCTAGACGGACACATTGCGCTGCTGCCCCACACCAGTGGCAGGTTGCCACGTGGCGCCGCCGCCCGTCCCACCGCCAGCTCGGGCGAGCCCGAGCCGGGCCCCCGCGCGGCCCGTTCCCCGCCGCCCGCCTGCATCTTCGCTGGCGCCCGCCTCCCTCGCAGCGCCTCCTCGCGCCGCCGCACTCCCCCTCGCCGGCCGCCGCACTTCCTCGTCGCCGGCGACCGCGGCTGCAACTCCGGCCGCCGCCCCCGCCGCGCAACCGCCGCCCGACGCCTCCATCGCGCCGCATCCGCCCTGCCGCGCCGCGGATCCGGCCGGCCACCACTCCGGTGAGCTCCACGCCGCCTCCCCCGACGAACTCCGGTGGTCAACTCCATCTCCGGCGAGCTCAAGGTGAACCTCAGGAAGCGTGAAAATCTCAGATCTAAATATCTCGGTTGACTTTTGCCCCGAAACCCTAGCTATTTTGCACTTTTCATCATGTTGTATCTCCGCATCCGTAGCTCCGTTTTGGGCATATAGCATATCAAAATGTTCGTCTCACAGAGCACATGATTTCATCACACTGCATCATTTTCTTTTGAGCTCATCTTGATGCCCGAAATGCTGTTGGAAGAGTGCTATTTGAGTTATTTGTCAGATCTGCTGCTCCAATTAGACATTTGTCATTTTTGCCATGATTATTGTGTGCATGATATGCCCCTAAGCTCTACATGTGTTTTGTTTTATGCGTTGCCATCTTTCCAGAGGTGCAACCCATGTATTTTTTTGATGTGTGTGGTGACTAGCACAAGCTTGCAAAGTGGTGCATTCGTTAATGCTGATTTCAGGGACTTAGCAATTCCACAAAGTCCTTGATCTGTTTATTTCAATATGCCATATGTTCATGTTGTTTCCTAGTGATCCGTGCCTCTTTTGAGGATGATCAATAAGGATGATTTGTTAACCTTATAGTGCTCTATCCATCCATGTCTTTGTTTGCAATTATGGAGCACCCTAGCTTGAGGCAATCGAGCTCTACTTTTGCTATTTCGTGAATCTGAGCAGATTGTCTACTTGTTAGCGATTTTGCCGAGGATGTTGTAGTTGATCCGTGCATGCTATGTTATTGTTCTTGCCATGTCTAGCTTGTATAATGTGTATTCTTGATGGGTGTATTCTTAGATTGTCATGCCTTGCTCTATCGTGAGTGCATCGAGCTCGTAAACATGCCTACTTGATATCTGTTTTGCATGCTCCAGTTTTTCACTAAGTCTGTGATCTGATTATGTTTTTGCCATGTTCACATGCTTGCAAATGTATTTTATGATCCCTTTTGGCTCAAGGTCACTAAGGGACTTTTGTTAAGCTCTTTTAGTAGCTCCATACCATGCTTTACTTTGCCATGTTCAGGCCCTTTAGCATATAGTTTTCATACTCCAAAGTGTGCTACCTGATCTGAAACTCCAGACAAGTGTTAATTTCACTAAGTCTGAAATCTGTTTACCAAATGCATTTTTGCCATGCTTGTTTGAACCTGTTAACGGATGAATTGGCCGTAGCTCAGTGTTCATCTTTTGTTTAGCATCATGAATGGATCGCTGTCATGTTTTTTGTTGCCATGTTTGAGTGCTGTAGCATGTTCATCTTGTTGCATTTAGATGGCTACTTGCTGTAAATCGCAGACCGGTGCCATATTTGAATTGCTTGCCATTTGCAAACCGTGACTCTGATTCTGGCGTTCCTTATATCGTTTTCAAGCGATTTCATCTCACCTTTCCAGTGGCACACTTGGATTTCCAAGTTGAGGCCAGGTTCATTCATCTCTTGTCAAATCTTGCATATGCATCGCATATCGCATCCCGCATAGCATACCATGTTTGCATCATGTTGTTTGAGTTTGCACGTGGTTGATTGTGTTCCGTTTGCTTGTTTGTCTTGTTTGGGTAGAGCCGGGAGACGAGTTCGCTAACGAGGAGCCCGTTGAGTTTGCTTTCGAGGATCCAGTCAACTCTGACAACTTTGCAGGCAAGATGATCATATCCTCGAAATCACTTCTATCTTTGCTTTGCTAGATGCTCGCTCTTTTGCTATGCCTATGCTACGATGCCTACCACTTGCTTATCATGCCTCCCAAATTTCCATGTCAAACCTCTAACCCACCATGTCCTAGCAAACCGTTGATTGGCTATGTTACCGCTTTGCTCAGCCCCTCTTATAGCGTTGCTAGTTGCAGGTGAAGATTGGAGACCGTTCCTTGTTGGAACATTATTTACTTGTTGGGATATCATTATATTATCTTGTTATATTAATGCATCTATATACTTGGTAAAGGGTGGAAGGCTCGGCCTCTCGCCTAGTGTTTTGTTCCACTCTTGCCGCCCTAGTTTCCGTCATATCGGTGTTATGTTCCCGGATTTTTGCGTTCCTTACGCGGTTGGCTGATAATGGGAACCCCTTGATAGTTTGCCTTGATTAAAGCTTTTCCAGCAATGCCCAACCTTGGTTTTACCATTTTCCACCTAGCCTCATTTTCCCTTGGGTTTCCGGAGCCCGAGGGTCATCTTATTTTAAACCCCCCGGGCCAGTGCTCCTCTGAGTGTTGGTCCACCTGTCAGCTGCCGGTGGCCACCAGGGGCAACTCTGGGCTGGCCTACTCGTACCTAGGACAATCTGAGTGTGCCCTAAGAATGAGATATGTGCAGCTCCTATCGGGATTTGTCGGCACATTCGGGCGGTGTTGCTGGATTTGTTTTAACTTGTCGAAGTGTCTTGTAGAACCGGGATATCGAGTCTGATCGGAATGTCTCGGGAGAAGGTCTATTCCTTCGTTGACCGTGAGAGCTTGTCATGGGCTAAGTTGGGACTCCCCTGCAGGGATTTGAACTTTCGAAAGCCGTGCCCGCGGTTATGGGCAGATGGGAATTTGTTAATGTCCAGCTGTAGATAACTTGAACCTTAACTTAATTAAAATGAATCAACTGTGTGAGTTACCGTGATGGTATCTTCTCGGCGGAGTCCGGGAAGTGAACACGGTGTTGGAGTAATGCTTGTCGCAGGTTGCTCTCTAGTTATGCGTTCGCGCTTTGCTTCCTCTTCTCGCTCTCTTTTGCGAACAGGTTAGCCACCAAATATGCTAGTCGCTTTCTGCAGCTCCACATATTACCTTGTCTTACCTATAAGCTTAAATAGTCTTGATCACGACGGTGCGAGATTGCTGAGTCCCTGTGGCTCACAGATTACTTCCAAACCAGATGCAGGGCTTGACGACTCCGTTCCAGATGACGCGCTTGAGCTCAAGTGGGAGTTCGACGAGGACTCACGCCGTTACTATGTGTCTTTCCCTGATGATTAGTGGTGGTGCCCAGTTGGGGCGATCGGGACCGTGTCGCATGTTGGGTTTATCTTTTATTTTGGCGCCGTAGTCGGGCCATGAGTGATTGGATGATGTAATGTTATTTATGTACTTTGATTGACGTGGCGAGTGTAAGCCAACTATGTATCTCCCCTTTTATTATCTATATTATATGGGATGTTGTGAAGATTGCCTAACTTGCGACATTGCTTTCAATGCGGTTATGCCTCTAAGTCGTGCCTCGACACGTAGGAGATATAGCCGCATCGAGGACGTTACAATGAATGCCTCCAGCGGTGTACCAGGATGTGCAATGATCTAGCGTGACATGTATAAAAATATGAATGGTGGCTAGGCTGCAAATACTATGTCAACTATATGATCATGCAAAGCAATATGATAATGATGGTATGTGTCATAATAAACGGAATAGTGGAAGTTGCATGGCAATATATCTCGAAATGGCTATGGAAATGCCATAATAAGTAGGTATGGTGGTTGTTTTGAGAAAGGTATGAGGTGGGTTTAAAGCACCGGCTAAAGTTGCGCGGTACTAGAGAGGCTAGCAATGGTGGAAGGGTCAGAGTGCGTATAATCCATGGACTCAACATTAGTCATAAAGGACTCACATACTTATTGCAAGAATTTATTAGCCCTCGAAACAAAGTACTAGTACGCATGCTCCTAGGGGATAGATTGGTAGGAAAAGACCATCGCTCGTCCCCGACCGCCACTCATAAGGAATATAATCAATAATAAATCATGCTCCAACTTCATCACATAACGATAGACCATACGTGCATGCTTCGGTTATCACAAAACATAACACAAGTATTTCTATTAACCCACAATTACCAAGTAGCATGACTCTAATATCACCATCTTTATATCTCAAAACAATTACAAAGAATCAAACTTCTCATATATGCAATGATCTTCATGAAAGTTTTTATTATATCCCTCTTGAATACCCATCATATTAGGACCAAATTCATAACCTAAGAAAATTGCCATACTATTTATAAGAATGTCAAAATAATATAATTGAAGCATGAGAGTTCATCAATTTCTTCAAAATAAAACCACCGTCGTGCTCTAAAAAGATATAAGTGAAGCACTAGAGCAACTACCTAGCTCAAAAGATATAAGTGAAGCACATAGAGTATTGTAATATATTCACGATTAATGTGTGTCCCTCTCAAAAGGTGTGTACGGCAACGATGATTGTGGTAAACTAAAAAGAAAAGACTCATAATACAAGACGCTCCAAGAAAAACACATATCATGAAGAATGCTATGAAGAAGCTGAATTTCATTTTGGAACTTCAGTTGACAGAGTAATCGGAAGTAATTATGTCAAGCCCATACATGACTTGTCAGTGTCCGATCCCTTTGCAAAAATTATGTGGATTCGAAACAAGCCTTATAAGTGGTAATATCAGTTTGAACCTCTCTTATAACCATGTTCAGCTGATCAGCGCGGGCGTTTGTAGCTGCATGAGCTCAATTTCATTTCTAATATCAGTATGAACCTTGTAATCTTCGAATTTGAGCCATATAACTCTAGAATTTGAACCTTGTAATATTTTGGGCTTTTGTGGTACAACATTGAAATGGCATCGTATGAGACTCGTATATTGGAAGTACTATTTTGACCTTAATATGCAATGGACTTAGATTTTTATTTAGCATTCTCGAATGTGTTTACCCTATCGATCTCACTACATACGATTTGTATAGCTTACTGGACTACGATCTTCTACATTATTGCACATAGTTGGTTTCTTCAACCATGTGCCCTGTAGAGCGCAGAATTAATTATCGCACTCGAGTGGCCATCATTACCCTTCTGTGTAACTTTGACCTCATCACCCACGGGTAAAATTATGGTCGAAGTCATTCCACACACTTTGTTTTTGCAAAGCTTTCTGCCAATAAACACCCACAATTGCCCCACTTCTAGCTGACGTGTGGCCGTACTAGCCGGGCGGGAACTTTGCATGGTAAACTGCGCGGTTGCGCGGGAGCAGGCTCACCAACGATAAATTTGGCGCCTCTTCGAGCCCACACGTGGTCAAACGAAATGCGTGTGGGGTGCTCAAGCATGCATTGGAATCCTCCTCTATGAACACGGTAACAAGACGTGACGATTAAAGGCTGACTAGCCCCCATTTATTACAACAGCCATTTAACCCTTGTGTTTGTTCAACCTTTCGATCGCGCCACAGTATTGCAAGAAGCACACCCACGACAACCGATTCTTAGAGGGGATCATGCATGGCTCCAATGGCGCTCTGAGCGGCTGCCGACGACGAGCATCAGTTCACCATGCATGTCGTGGTGGACACCCACAGAAGGTTCACGGAGCTCTCGGTGGTGTACACCAACAACCCGGTCTGGGTGGAGCACTCCATCCACACCATGGAGCTTTTGCTTACTGAGGAAAAGTACAAGGTGGTCGGGTTCAGCGTCGATAGACAGGCGCTCGTGTCGGGTCTCGTCCCAAGGTCGTCGTCACCCAGATGTGCATTCCCAATCACGTCCTCGTCTACCACTACTTCCTGGCCATAAGGCCTTGCAAGCGTTTTGGCAGGTTTGTCAACATCCCCCACTACATGTTCGCTATGATGGACATCACCGACGATGTAAAGGTGCTCAAGAATTTGGGCATCGCCTGCCAGAATCTTGTTGACATCCAGGGCCAATACAAGATCCAGGGCAGCAAGAAGCATGAGAAGGACTCACTGGTTCACCTCGTCGAGGCCATCATCGATCCCTACTATAGAGACATGAGGGATTTCTGCAACAAGGACAAAAGTGCCTGCCACTTGGCTTGGATGCAGAAACTCGACAAAGCTCACATCATGTATGCAGCCAAGGAGGCGTACACGAGCTATGAGATGTAGATGCAGGCCGTTGACAAGAGGAAGTGCCTCCTTCCCCAAAACGGCCAGGGCTCCAGCTAAAAGTAGAGCAATGGAAAGCGTTGTCATAACAAGAAGTAGATGATTAGATGCTCATTTCTCCTAGTTTAATATGCATGTAATTGTTCGCTTTGGTGTGTGGAAATGTTATGTGTGTACTCACTTATGTAATTGTATGCTTAATTTGCTCATGCAATCATGTTCTCATAAGTATATATGTTGATTTTCTGTAGACAGAGCGTAGATATTGTTCAGACAGAGCAAATCACATTGCACACAGACTAAACAATGGAACCCGTCGGTGATGATTTCACCAATCGCTCACAATTGTATGCTAGCAAGAATTTGCCCACAACACACACGACTTGTGAACAGGAATTGTCTGTGTTGTTATCGGTCTTCCTACACATTTCTAATTACTGACCTATTTGCCGCGTATCACACACATCTTGTTAAGTTGAACCGTTTCTATTGTGTTGCCTAATCTAAAATAGTTCATCCGAATGAACTGTATGCCGTATGTCACGCACATCTTGATCTTGCTGACTGTTCCTGTTGTGTTGCCTAATCACAAACAGTTCATCCGAGTGAACTGTATGCTGTATATCACACACACCTTTAACTGTCTATCATTTCTGCTATTATTCTCATCGCAGATAGTTCATTCCAGTGAACTGTATGCCACGCACACGCGCAACTATAATCTGAATCGTGTTTGATGTCTCCGCCATCGCAAACATTGTGTATCTTTTTTGATGGTTTTATTACATCACTGTTTGCGATTAATGCATCACACACAGTTTCTTCGAAGGGTCTCGGATTGTACTGTCGCGTTTGCACCATCATGCACTAGTGTGAAATCATGAATTTCACATAGATTCGAAGCATAGAATTGCAAACAATTTATTTGATTCCATAAGAGTCTCCCTTTTTGAGACAAATGGTGATGCACAAAATGAGCATGCCCATCTAATGATTTTACCTCAACTAAACTATTTGGGGTTTCAGCATGAGCAGAAATGGATCAAAGGTGATCCAAGTAGAAAACTTTAAGTGGATCCATGGTCATCTTAATTTTTTTCTTTCATTTTCTATTTTTTAGTGTTCAGATGAAGGCAAAAAAACAAGTAAGCAAGCAAACAAAAATATTTGTGTGTTTTTGTAAAAATTGTTTTAGAAGTGGTGGAGATGAAAACGAGAGGCAAATGGCAAATGAAAGTAAGAAAAAGTGGATGATAGTTCATGCAAAGGTACTTGATAGGTTTTGGTGATGTCTCCCCGGCAATGGCGTTAGAAATTCGTCCTACTACTTGTGAGCTGCGCTGGGACTTCCTCGAAGAAGAGAGGATTGTGCAGTACAGTAGAGATAAGTATTTCCCTTAGTTAAGAACCAAAGTTATCAATCTATTAGGAGAACCATGCGAAACCCCATGAACAACACCTACACACAAAAGAGCAAATACTTGCACACAACACGATCAAGGGGGTTGTCAATCCCCTTGGCGGTTAGTTGCAAGGATCAAATCTGATAGTGATAGATTGATAATATAAAACACAAAATAAAAGAACGGTAAATAAATGGAAGCAAGATATTTTTGGATTTTATATGTGATAAAGGTAGACCCAGGGGCCATAGTTTTCACTAGAGGCTTCTCTCTCGAACAAAAACCATATGGTGGGTAAACAAATAACTGGGTAATTGATAGAAAATCGCATGGCTATGATGATATTCAGGGAAATAATCATGTATATAGGCATCACGTCCGAGACAAGTAGACCGACTCCTGCTCGCATCTACTACTATTACTCCACCCACAACCGCTATACAACATGCATCTAGAGTATTAAGTTCAAATGAAACGAAGTAACGCCTTAAGCAACATGACATGATGTAGACAAAGTAAATCCAACCAATATGAACAAACCCCGTCGTTTTCCCCTTAATGGCAACAATACAAATATATGTCTTGTCCCCTTCTGTCACTGGGATATAGATCACCACCAAATTGAACCCATTACAAAGCATCTCTCTCGTTGCAAGATAAATCAATCTAGTTGGCCAAACAAAACAGATAGATTGGAGAGAAATACAAAGCTCTGACAATCATGCATATAAGAATTTAGAAAAGACTCAAATATTTCTCATGATTAATCTAATCATAAACCAAAAACTCATCGAATCCCAAAAAAACACACCGCAAAAGAACATTACATCGAATAGATCTCTAAGAACATCGAGGAGAACATTGTATTAAAGATCGAAGAGAGAGAAGAAGCCATCTAGCTACTGGCTATCGACCCGCACGTCTGTGGTAAACTACTCACACATCATCCGAAGGGCAACAAGGTTTATGTAGAAGCCCTTCGTGATTGATTCCCCCTTTGACAGAGTACTGGAAAAGGCCTCGAAATGGGATCACAGAAGAATAGAAAGTTACGGCGGTGAAAAAGTATTTTGGATGGCTCTCTATTGGTTTCCCGATTTTAGAGAATTTATAGAGCTGTAATTAGGTCATACGGAGCCTTGAGGGACCCACAAGGTACTAGGCCCCCCTCTAGGGCATGCCCTAGCTAGTGGTGGCGACGGGGTGGTCCCTCGACTCGAAGGTGAGGTCAGCCTTGGGCGCCGCCCAACCTAGGGGAGCTCCTTGCTGCATGGAGGAGGCGCCAATCTGGTGGAAGAACTGCTTGGTGTGGTAGTCCGAGGGCGGTGCTTGTGAGCCGCCCGAGGAGGGCTGCGACGGCGATGGGCGCTGGTGCCGCAAAGCATGCGACGAACAGGCCGCGCAGCTCCTCCCAATACGCCACTGAGGATTCTGGGAGGGTGAGCAGCCAGGCGCGCGACACACCAGCGAGGGCCATGGGGAACCAGTTGGCCATGACCTTGTCGTCGCCTCCAGCTTCCAGGACGGCCTCCTCGTATATCTGCAGGAAGGCCGACAGATCTGCCGCGCCGTCGTAGCGAGGCGGTATCTCTGGCTTGAACTTGTGCAACGACTGCACCCACCGCAAGGCGGGGGTGAAAGCTCTGAGCCCCCTAGCACCGTCGTGGGTGCCCGTCGCCCCAGCCGGAGGAGCTACGCCTGCCATGGGGACAAAGCGTGGAGGCGGTGGAGCATGGATCGACGGAAGGAAAGCTTCGGCGCACCCCCTA
The DNA here is from genome assembly GCF_056163025.1 of Triticum urartu. Lineage (NCBI taxonomy): Eukaryota > Viridiplantae > Streptophyta > Magnoliopsida > Poales > Poaceae > Triticum > Triticum urartu. The sequence continues at coordinate 255,944,800 of NC_141877.1, forward strand.
CCTGGCGCGCCAAATGTTGGATTTCGGGTTCGGGCAAAACCCTTAAGGTTCGAACTCTGGGGTGCGCACGAAGATCTCTCCTTCCCCCTATCTCACTCACTCACCACGATCTCAAAGCTCAACTCGTTGACTCGAAGAACAAGGGACACAAGAGTTTATACTGGTTCGGGCCACCGATGTGGTGTAATACCCTACTCCAATGTGGTGTGGTGGATTGGCTTGTAGGCTGAGGATGAACAATTACAAGGGAAGAACTACCTCCTAAGGAGAGGTGTTCTTGAGCTCGGTGAGCTTGTGTGGTTCAGGATCCCACAATGGCCAATTTGAAATGGGACAGCTAGTACAAGCTATCCTGACAAAAGGTGGTCTTCGCCTGCCAAAGGCTCTAGAGGTGACGCTGTCGTGGGCTCCGGGATGACCTCTGTCCCGCCGTCTTGCTGGTCTTGGTCTTGTTGCACCGATATGGAAACCTTTGCCTGATGCCTCGGGACTCCTCGCCTATGCCTGCTCCTTTAGCACCAAAGAGGAAACCCGTACTCTGCACCTGCTGGCGTCGACCTAGCCTTGGTCGTCATGGCTTATGTCACGGAAACCTCATGAGGTGCCCCTCGCCTTGATCTCTCCGCTCCTCGCGAGCTAGCCTAGCGAGGCTGCCCTTGAGGAGGTCTTGTGTCGTCCGCCTCGCGAGGCTTGTCCCCTCGCGAGGGTCTTGAGTGTTTGCTGGGGAAGATGGGCCGTACCAGGCCGCTAGAGGAGCCACGCCATGGGCCGAAGGCAGGCAAGTCTGGGGACCCCCATTCCCAGAACACCGACACACACAAACCAAAATATCAGAGAAGAAATACGAGGCTATAAGAAATCATGCATAAAAGAGATCAAAGAAACTCAAATACTTCCATGGATATACAAAGATAGATTTGATCATAAACTCGAAGTTCATCGGATCCCAACAAACACACTTTAAAAGAGTTACATCATATGGATCTCCAAGAGACCATTGTATTAAGAATCAAGAGAGAGAGAGAGAGAGAGATGAAGCCATCTAGCTACTAACTACGGACCCGAAGGTCTACAACGAACTACTCACGCATCATCGGAGAGGCACCAATGGAGGTGGTGAACCCCATCCGGGGTGGTGTCTAGATTGGATTTGGTGGTTCTGGACTCTGCGGCGGCTGGATGAATATTTCGTCGACTCCCCTAGGGTTCTGGAAATATTGGGGTATTTATAGAGCAAAGAGGTGGTCCGGGGGCACCCGAGGTGGGCACAACCCACCAGGGCGCACCTGGGCCTCTTGGCACGCCCTGGTGGGTTGTCCCCTCCTCGGGACTCCCCCCAGGTGCAACCAGGGCCCAACATGTTCCTTCCGGTCCATAAAAAATCTTCATAAAGTTTCATGGCATTTGGACTCCATCTGATATTGATTTTCTACGATGTAAAAAACACGGAAAAACAGGAACTGGCACTTGGCACTATGTCAATCGGTTAGTACCATAAAATGATTATAAAACATCCAAGATTGATAATATTACAGCATGGAACAATCAAAAATTATATATACGTTGGAGATGCTCAATGTTCCATGAGTTTTGCATTGGGATGCCATCTTCGGTCTCCATACAGACTGTGCTAGGTCTGGCGACATGTACTACCCCGTAAGGGCCTTCCCACTTTGGTGTCAACTTGTTTGAACCCTTGGTGGATTGAACACGCCTAAGGACAAGATCACTTCCTCAAGACTCGGGGCATGGATCATGTGGCTGTGATAGCAGCGCAGGGCTTGCTGATATTGTGCGGCATGTACAACAACCCAGAGACGATCTTCCTCGTGGAGCATGGCATCATCATGCCGTAGCTGCTCTTGCGCTCCTCCATCATAGGCAACTACCCGAGGTGACCCGTATATGAGTTCTATGGGGAGCACTGCTTCTGCACCATATATCATGGGAAAGGGAGTCTGGCTAGTAGCTCGATTTGGTGTCATCCTAATTGAGAAAAGAACCATCGGCAACTCATCAATCCAGCGCTTGCTACATTTTCGCAATCTATCAAAGGTTCTTGTCTTCAACCCCCGCATCACTTCAGCATTCATCATTTTTGCCCATCTGTTGCTCCTTGGGTGCGCAACAAAGGTGAAAGAGATCTTGCTTCCAAGGCTCTGGATGTACTACATGAAGGCGTGGCTTGTGAACTAGGTGCCGTTGTCGGTGATTGCCCTGTTGGGTACTCCAAAACAACACACCAATCCCTTGAAGAACTTGATAGCTGATTGGGTCGTCACCTTTCTAACTGGTTCTACTTCAGGCCACTTTGTAAACTTGTTGATAGCCACGTACAAGAATTCAAAGCCCCTGGTAGCATGGGGAAAGGGGCCCAAGATGTCGAGCCCCCAGACCGCGAAGGGCCAGGATAAAGGGATGGTTTGAAAGGCTTGAGCTGGCTGATGAATATTATTGGAATGGAACTGGCATGCTTCACACTTGGTGACGAGCCTAGTTGCATCCCGGAGGGCGATGGGCCAATAGAATCCTTCCCGGAAAGCTTTCCCGACAAGTGCTCTTAGTCGGGGTACACACAAAGGGGCGTATGTTTCCCGCTGACTTGTGCACGGACAGGAAGCCACCAACCCGACAAGATTACAACATCCAACACCAGACCTGATGAGGACAACAATACCATTGCTACACCCACAACCCCTGCTGCTATACATACTGGACCAATTACTAGAGCTCGCGCACGCCAATTGAATTATCAGGTACTTCCGTTTCTTGGTAATGATTCTAATGTTCATGAGAATATGATGCTGCCTAAATTGGATACATTTGTTTTGCTTATAAATGAATGGCCTAGCTTGGACAAGAGAGATGAACCTTGGAGCAAGTTCAAGCATGGAGATGATGGCATACACAAGGGGAACAAGAACAGAGTTACAAGTGATGATTCCAGGACTTTGAAGCCACCATAATGAGTGCATGAAGACTTAGACGAAATATACAAGATGCCACTTCATAAATTTCATCCAATGGCTATTCTAGGTGCTGCGTCACCTTATTTTTGGGCCAGGCCCATGTAATTTCGAAGTACTTGATTATAGGCAGTTTTTAGAGTCCGTATGTGTGGGCAAACAAGAGTTAGGGTTGGTTTCGGACCCCTCCTCCAAGGGCCACGAAATTCCCCCCTCCCTCCTCGATATATACAGCCCTTAGGGCATCGTTTAGACTTTGGGTTTTGTTTAGATTAAAAGTTCGCCATAGCTATAACTTCGCGTACTTCGTTTGTGTCCAACGACCAGACCAAGACGTCACAAAACACCACCTTCATTAATAAAGCTTTCCTCTTTTATTCGCAATATCTAGATTGCAATCTCAGTTTCTTGCTTGTTCTTCGTTTGCTCGCAGGAAATAGACCCTCGTGGTCAGGTTGATCGTGCTCCGGCGTGGTCAATAACCCATGGAAGTTGGTTTAGCGATTGCTAAGGCACGACGTCTTCGCACGTTCGTAGTCAGATCGTCAAAGTCGACTCCCATAGAAAACAATATCTATCTCATCGAAACATTGGGACACCTTCGCCTCTATCAAGTGGTATCAGATTTCCAGGTTGCTCGGTGAGATTTTACAATTTTTCGTAGTTTAGATCGAGTCTGTTCTTCATACCTACAGTCCACGAAAAAGCCAAAAAAAATTATGTTTAGTTCATCATATCTGAACCAATCTGAGCCTTTATATAATCTTTTAAGGGTTTTGCATTGTTGAATTTGCGGTTGCATCGTCGTGTCTAGTTGCTAGTCTTAGTGTCTAGTCCTTTAGAGTTTCGAGTTCTGTTCACAAGTTGTCACGCCACCGCCGCACCATTGTCATCACCGCTACCATATACCACCATCGTCATCACCGCTGCCATATACCACCATCGTCATCACCGCTGCCATATACCACCATCGTCATCACCACTTTCATATACCACCATCATCATCACCGCTGCCATATACCACCATCGTCATCACCGCTGCCTTTACCACATATCCACCGCCATCACGATAATCCGAGTCCACCTCCATCACCGATTCGCCATCAGTCCGAGTTCCACCACCCTACATATATCCGCCACCAGTCCGAGTTTCCACTAGATTCATCTCCGCCACCAGTCCTAATCTGAGTCCAGTATTTGTTGCTTTGTTTTGGATTTCCAGATCACACCATACTCCGAGTCATGACAGAGTTGGACTCCCCAACTTCTGTGTTCCCTTAGTAGAAAAATAGTTCCAAACTAAAAAAAACTAAATCTGGAAAATTCTGGCTAGGCAGTTTTTAGACCATTAGTAGACTTTTTCGAAAAAAATTGTTGCGGAGCAAAAAAAAAGAGAAAAAATGTGCAAAAAAGTGAAAAAAGGGGAAAAAAATTCAGGGCGTGCTCCTCCCTTTTTTACGTGCAGGGTCGTGATTTTTTTAGTGTTCTAGGCTCGTGTCTCTAGCACGGTCTAGCCGAGGACCAGCACAGTACCGTTGTTGAGCGTTTATTCAACTTTGCATCTGTGAATTGAATATTGCTGACCCTTTTTGCAACCATATTATAAGCCTTCCTAGATCCACATACATCTATGTTGTGCGTTTGACTCTCCCTGGTAATCTCTCTATCCAAGCTTTGAGAGTTTTGACTACATCGGTTGCCGATCACCGCCTGCTGCTGGGTAAGAACTGGTAAGAATTTGAGATTTGCTTGACGGATTTGTGACACCCACCACCACCTCTTGTTATTAGTCTGTAGGATCATATTCTTGTGTGTTTCTATTGCTGCTAACCATGGCAGGATCACAAGCTGACGAGACTGACTGGGAGAACATGATGAATAAGGAGTTGCATGATAAATTTCAGCAAATGATGAGTGGACAGTTGCAAGATGTGCTAAACAAATTTGAAGAGGCCATGGAGAAGATAGATGGCATGGAGAAGACGTTCGAAACCAAGCTCGATAACAAGTTTAATGAATTGCTCGCACGTCTTCCACCACCACCACCGGCTGCACCTAACGCACCTCTACAACAACAACAACAACGTCGCCTTCCAAATCAAGTGGGATGAGCACAACGCGTTCCCATTAACCCTGGGCAAAATTCTGGTGCCGCTGTTGATGCTTATGTAGCTCCTGCTACTACCGCAGAGGTGGAGGACCATTACGAGGATGAGGTTGATCAAAATCAGAACTACGTGCAACCACCAGCACCACCACCACTAGGTCGTCCTCAGGTATATGATCGCAACGGTAGGGCTGCACCACCATATGAGGTACGAGATCATGACCATCTTCCTAAACTAAAATTGAATATTCCACCATTTGAGGGTAGATGTGTTCCTGATATATATCTTACTTGGGAGTTAGAAACTGAACAATGTTTTACATGTTTACAATATCCTGAGGAGAGACGTGTTCCTGCTGCTGTTTGTGCTTTCACTAGCTTCGCATGTGTTTGGTGGTCTGAACATTGTAGATTATATCCTATTCCAACTACTTGGGCTTCTTTGAAAACTGCAATGCATACTCGTCGGGTTCCACCATATTATCAACGTGAATTACTTCAAAAATTACAGCGTTTAAGACAAGGAAATTTTTTTTGTAGAAGAATATTATCGGGAATTACAAACTGGCGTGATTAGATGTGGTATTGTTGAGGAGAATGAAGCTATGCTTGCACGTTTTATGGGTGGATTAAATAGAGAGATTCAGACCATTCTAGAGTATAAGGAGTATACTAATATCACTCGTTTATTCCATCTTGCTTGTAAAGCTGAACGTGAAGTGCAGGATCGACAGGCATTGGCGCGAACTAACTTTTCTGCAGGTCGATCTTCATCATGGACACCACGTGCATCCTCTACTTCCACTACACCAGCACCTCCATCAGGTGCCACCTCCAGCTGTGATACAAGAAAGTAGGCACAACCACCACTATCTGCCAAGAGCACACCTCCCGGGCCTGCGCAGAGTTCTTCTTCTTCCATGGCATCAACATGGCACAAAAGTGATATTATTTGTCGTCGTTGTAAGGGAAGAGGACATTTTGCGAGAGAATGCAAATCTCAGCGAGTGATGATTGCTACTGAGGATGGTGGGTATGAGTCCGCTAGTGACTATGATGAGGAGACTTTGGCTCTTATTACACGTGAAGAACACGGTGGAGATGATTCTGATCATGAGACGCAATACATGGCTCCTAAAGATGCTGACAGGTATGAATGTTTAGTTTCTCAACGTGTTTTAAGTGTGCAGGTCACACAAGCTGAGCAAAATCAGAGGCATAATTTTTTCCATACAAAGGGAGTTGTGAAGGAACGTTCTATTCGTGTCATCATAGATGGAGGGAGCTACAACAACTTGGCTAGCATGGAGATGGTGAAGAAGCTATCTCTCACCACAAGACCACATCCACATCCTTACTACATCCAATGGTTCAACTACAGCGGCAAGGTTAAGGTAACACATATTGTTCGTGTGCATTTTAGTATCTCTACATATGCTGATTATGTTGATTGTGATGTGGTACCCATGCAAGCATGTTCCTTATTACTTGGTAGACCATGGCAATTTGATAAAAATTTTGTACACCATGGTAGAAATAATCAGTATACTCTTGTTCATAAGGATAGCCATATTACTTTGCTTTCTATGACTCCTGAATCCATTTTGAAAGATGATACTAATAGAGCTAATAAAGCAAAACAGGAGAAAAAGAAGAGTGAAAATCAGATTATGACAAAAGAATTTGAGCAACAAATGAAACCTAATAATCAACCATCTAGTGTTGCTTCTGAAATTAAATTGAAAAATGCATGTTTACTTGCCACAAAATCTGATATTGATGAGCTAGATTTCAGCAAATCTATTTGCTATGCTTTTGTGTGCAAAGAGGCATTATTTTCATTCGAGTACGTGCCTTCCTCTTTGCCCCTGCTGTCACTGACATTTTGCACGAGTTTGCTGACGTCTTCCCACAAGACGTGCCACCGGGATTACCACCTATTCGAGGGATTAAGCATCAAATTGACTTAATTCCCGGTGCATCGCTACCCAACCGTGCACCATATCGTAACAATCCAGAGGAGACGAAGGAGATTATGCGTCAAGTACAGGAGCTGCTCCACAAAGGTTACATACGCGAATCTCTTAGTCCTTGTGATGTTCCTATTATACTAGCGCCTAAAAAGGATGGTACGTCGCGTATGTGTGATGATCGTAGAGGCATTAATAATACCACTATTCGTTATCGTCATCATATTCCTAGGCTAGATGATATGCTTTATGAATTGAGTGGCTCTACAATTTTCTCCAAAGTTGATTTGCGTAGTGGATACCATCAAATTCGTATGAAATTGGGAGATGAATGGAAAACAACATTTAAAACTAAGTTTGGTTTATATGAGTGGTTAGTCATGCCTTTTGGGTTAACTAATGCACCTAGTACTTTCATGAGACTAATGAACAAAGTTTTACATGCTTTTATTGGACGATTTGTGGTAGTCTATTTTGATGATATACTGACTTATAGCAGATCTTTGGAGTAACATTTGGAACATTTACGTGCTGTTTTTATTGCTCTACGTGATGCACGTTTGTTTGGTAACATTGGGAAGTGCACCTTCTGCGCCGATCGAGTATCTTTTCTTGGCTATGTTGTTACTCCACAGGGAATTGAAGTTGATAAAGCCAAGATTGAAGCTATTAAGAGTTGGCCGCATCCCAAAATGGTCACACAAGTGAGGAGTTTTCTTGGACTCGCTGGATTCTATAGGCATTTGGTGAGAGATTTCAGCACCATTGTTGCACCTCTCAATGAGCTTACAAAGAAGGATGTTCCTTTTGTTTGGGGTACCGCACAGGAAGAAGCCTTCACGGTATTGAAAGATAAGTTGACACATGCTCCTTTACTCCAACTTCCTGATTTTAATAAGACTTTTGAGCTTGAATGTGATGCTAGTGGAATTGGATTAGGAGGTGTGTTATTACAAGATGGCAAACCTGTTGCATACTTTTCTAAAAAATTGAGTGGGCATAGTCTGAATTATTCTACTTATGATAAAGAATTATATGCTCTTGTTCGGACTTTAGAAACATGGCAACATTATTTATGGCCCAAAGAATTTGTTATACATTCTGATCATGAATCTTTGAAACATATTAAAAGTCAAGCTAAACTGAATCGTAGACATGCTAAATGGGTTGAATTCATTGAGACTTTCCCTTATGTCATTAAACACAAGAAGGGTAAAGAAAATGTTATTGCTGATGCATTGTCTTGTTGCTATACTATGCTTTCACAACTTGACTTCAAAATATTTGGTTTGGAGACCATCAAAGATCAATATGTGCATGATGCTGATTGTAAGGATGTAATGCAGAATTGTAAAGAAGGAAGAACATGGAACAAGTTCGTCATTAATGATGGATTTGTGTTTCGTGCTAACAAACTATGCATTCCAGCTAGCTCTGTTCGTCTTTTGTTGTTGCAGGAGGTGCATGGAGGAGAATTAATGGGACACTTTGGCATGAAGAAGACGGAGGATATACTTGCTACACATTTCTTTTGGCCAAAGATGAGACGTGATGTTGAGCGTTTTGTTGCTCGCTGCATTACATGTCAAAAAGCTAAGGCACAACTAAATCCTCATGGTTTATATATGACTTTGCTTGTACCTAGTGTTCCTTGGGACGATATATCTATGGACTTTGTTTTAGGTTTACCTTGAACAAAGTAGGGGAGGGATAGCATATTTGTTGTCGTGGATAGGTTCTCAAAAATGGCACACTTTATACCATGTCATAAAACAGATGATGTTGTTAATGTTGCTGATTTGTTCTTTTGTGAAATTATTCGCTTGCATGGTGTGCCAAATACTATTGTTTCAGATAGTGATACTAAATTTCTTAGCCACTTTTGGAGATGTTTATGGGCTAAGTTGGGGACTAAACTGCTTTTCAGTACTACTTGTCACCCCCAAACTGATGGACAAACTGAACTATCAATAGAACACTGTCTACTATGCTTAGGGCTGTTTTGAAGAATAACAAGAAAATGTCGGAAAAATGCTTGCCTCATATTGAATTTGCTTATAATCGTTCTTTGCATTCTACTACTAAGATGTGCCCTTTTGAAATTGTGTATGGTTTCCTACCTCATGCACCTATTGATTTGTTGCCTCTTCCATCTTCGGAGAAGGTTAATTTTGATGCTAAAGAATGTGCTCAATTAATTTTAAAAATGCATGAGTTAACTAAGGAAAATATTGAGCGTATGAATGCTAAATATAAACTTGCTGGAGATAAGGGTAGAAAACATGTTGTGTTTGCACCTGGAGATATTGTTTGGTTACATTTGCGTAAGGATAGATTTCCTAATTTGCGCAAATCAAAGCTAATGCTGCATGCTGATGGTCCTTTTAAGGTGTTAGATAAAATAAATGATAATGCATATAAACTTGAGCTGCCTGCAGATTTTGGGGTTAGTCCCACTTTTAACATTGCAGATTTGAAGCCTTATTTGGTGAGGAAGATGAGCTTTCATTGAGGACGACTTCATTTCAAGAAGGGGAGGATGATGAGGACATCAATACCATTATTACACCCACAGCCCCTGCTGCTATACATACTGGACCAATTACTAGAGCTCGCGCACGCTGATTGAATTATCAGGTACTTTCGTTTCTGGTATCAATTCTAATGTTCATGAGAATATGATGCTGCCTAAATTGGATACATTTGTTTTGCTTACAAATGAAGGGCCTAGCTTGGACAAGAAAGATGAACCTTGGAGCAAGTTCAAGCATGGAGATGATGGCATGCACAAGGGGAACAAGAATGGAGTTACAAGTGATGATTCCAGGACTTTGAAGCCACCATAATGAGTGCATGAAGCCTTGTACAAAATATACAAAATGCCACTTCATAAATTTCGTCCAGAGGCTATTCTATGTGCTGCGTCACCTTATTTTGGGCCAGGCCCATGTAATTTCGAAATACTTGATTATAGGCAGTTTTTAGAGTCCGTATGTGTGGGCAAACAAGAGTTAGGGTTGGTTTCGGAACCCTCCTCCAAGGGCCACGAAATTCCCCCCTCTCTCCTCGATATATACAGCCCTTAGGGCATCATTTAGACTTTGGGTTTTGTTTAGATTAAAAGTTCGCCATAGCTGCAACTTTGCGTACTTCGTTTGTGTCCAACGACCAGACCAAGACGTCACAGAACCCCACCTTCATTAATAAAGCTTTCCTCTTTTATTCGCAATATCCAGATTGGAATCTCAGTTTCTTGCTTGTTCTTTGTTTGCTCGCAGGAAATAGACCCTCATGGTCAGGTTGATCGTGCTCCGGCATGGTTAATAACCCACGGAAGTTGGTTTAGCGATTGATAAGGCGCGACGTCTTCGCACGTTGGTAGTCAGATCCTCAAAGTCGACTCCCATAGAAAATGATATCTATCTCATCGAAACATTGAGACTCCTTCGCCTCTATCAAGACCAAGCACAAGCGATCAGCTCTTTGAAGAATCAAAGTGCAGATCAAGAAGACCAAGTCAAGCCAAAGGAGCAAGACACCACTAAGGGGAAAACCTCCCTTGCCGGCAGGCGAGCCTGGAGAAGTCAAGGTTACCCCGGAAGTGAGCCTCAAGGCCGTCCAGGCAGGCCTGTCGGGCCCTACGAAGGCAAAACACCCCGCCAAGACTCCACCGGACCACCTCACAGCGATGCAAGTCATCGATCGGTGCGGTGTCATGCCCCAAAGTGACTAAGTGGCTGTTTTCTGCCACATGGCAGCCACTTCCTATAGAAATCACCTCCAAATGACACCCGTCCAGCGACGTGTCATGCAGACAGGAGAGAAGGTGGCCGAACTGCCCGGCAAGGCATGCCGGGGTAGGCCATGATGTGACACTAAGCGGTGCATTTAATGCGCTCTGCCCTGTGTGCAGAGTTAGGTATGATAGCACTGTTTGCTATCTAATCAGTGCACAATGAGTGATTTGCAACTGTGGTGACCCCTTGTTCTATAAAAGGAGGCCCATGGCAACCATAGAAAGGATCCGGATCCTTGTACACTCATACGCACGTAGCTGCTCTTGCCCTGAGGCAACCCTACCGGGTTAGAGCGCTGTGCTTCCACCACAATCCACCATCAATCCACCAAAGTAGGACTAGGGTTTTATGCCTCGCGGCCGCCCGAACCTAGGTAAAATTGCCTGTGTGATCTCTGTCGTGCTGCGTGACGCTCCCTGCTCTTTGTGCAATGTGCTCATCCCCCCTGCCGAACCACAAGGGGCTCATGGCCCCATAGGTGGTTGTTGTTTCCCATGACATCTTTGGCACGCGCTACCCCGACACGGCTCCTCAGAATCAAGGAAAACCCACCAGAGGCCGTGAGAAGGAGGATTGCAATGATGAGAATGATGGAGGAGATGAAGTGGAAACTAGCGAGCAGGAATTCCAGAAAGCCACTAACACCCTGTGCATTGACGGGGGTGGATCTCTGCACTCCTCTCACCGCCAACTTAAATAGTAGGCGCGTGAAGTCAATGTTGTGGAGCCAGCAGCATATTCTCAGAGGCCGCTCAAGTGGCCCCGCACGCTCATCATCTTCAACGAAGAGGACTAGCCTGACCCACCACCGTAGTAGGGTGTTTGCCGTTGTTGGTCTGGCCAACAATCCACAACCTCAAAGTCACAAAGATATTGGTTGACGGTGGGGCCGGGTTGAATCTAATCTCTCCAAAGGTCATCAGAAAACTTCTGATAGAAGAGGAAGAGATCAAGGTTATTGGTACGTTTCAAGGAATCAACCCCGGCAGGAGTCGTCCTAAGGGGAAGATCACATTGCCGGTGACATTCGAGGGAGAGTTGAATTACCGAACTAAGAAGATCGTGTTTGATGTGGTCGACCTCCCCTGTCGTACAATGGAATCCTTGGTTGCCCAACTCTGGCCAAATTTATGGCGGCATCCCACTATGCCTACAACACCTTGAAGAAGCCAGGGCCGATAGGCGTCATTTCCATTCCATCAGACGAGAAGGATGCAGTCATTTGCGTGGACAAGATGTATTGGGAAGCAGTCGCGGCAGAGGTCGCTGAAGCCACTGTTCCTACCAAGGAAAGAAAAGGAAGGAAGAGAGCTAACAGGGACGCCAGCAAGGAATCCGGGAAGCATGCCTCTTCAGAGTATGTTGCGCCTATTGATGACTTGCCGGAGAGTTCCAATAGCAAGAGATCCAAGGCTGCTGCACCCACTGTGAAAAAGGTCCCGGCAGGGCCGGCAGGCGCTGATGGTACTTTCACTATCAGTGCCACCCTTGATGACAAATAGGAAAGCGCGCTTGTTGCCTTCCTGTGGGTGAATGTCGATGTGTTTGCATGGCAACCATCTGATATCCCCGGTGCTCCCAGGGAGGTAATCGAGCACCACCTTGTTGTCTGCCCTCATGCCTGACCTATCAGTAGAAGGTCCAAAAGCAAGCTTTGGAGAGGCAACAGTTCATTGCCGTGGAGATCAAGAAACTTGAGGCAACTGGTCTAGTCAGAGGGGTATTGCATCTAACATGGTTAGCAAATCCTGTGGTGGTACGCAAGGCTAATGGGAAATGGAGGTTGTGCATAGATTTGATGGATCTGAACAAGGCATGCCCGAAGGACCCATTTCCCTTGCCACGCATCAACCAGATTGTGGATTCCACCTCCGGGTGTGACTTGCTCTCTTTTCTGGATGCCTACTCTGGATACCATCAGATCTTTATGTCCAAGGAGGACGAAGATAAGACCGCGTTCATCACCCCGTGTGGCACATACTGCTTTGTACGGATGCCTTTCAAGTTGAAGAGCGCCGGATCCACTTTTGCCAGGGAAGTCCACATTGGTTTTGAGTCACAGTTGCATAGAAACATTGAAGGGATGATATTGTGATCAAGACCAAGGACAGATCAACCCTCATTCATGATTTAGAAGAGACGTTTGCTAATCTGCGCAATATTAACTTGAAGCTGAACCTGGAAAAATGTGTGTTTGGCATTCCTTCCGGCAAGCTGCTTGGCTTCTTTGTGTCCCACTGGGGGATAGAGGCCAACCCCGACAATATCAAGGCTATCGAGCAGATTCAAGCACCCAAGACAGTTAAGGACGTGAGGCATTTGACTGGATGTGTTGCTGCGTTTAGCAGATTTATTTCCAAGTCTGCCGAGCGTCCCTTCCGTTCTTCAAAATCTTGAAGAAGGTAGGACCCGTGGAGTGGACCCCAGAGGAAGACGCCACACTGCAAGATTTGAAGGCCTACATGTCCTCTGTGCCTACTTTGGTCGCTCCCAAACCACAAGAGCCATTGCTGCTATACTTAGCAGCAACTATTCAAGTGGTTAGCACATCACTGGTGGTGTAGTGGGAAGAGGATGAAGCGGCAGCCGCAGCTAGTGTCCCCTCCGGAGAGGAAAGTGAGCACACCCTGGCGGAGTTAGATGCAGATCAAGATAGAGAAGAGCAAGGTAGAGGAGGCAGCCCCAAGGTTGCGGTAAGGAAGAAGGTGGTGCAGCGCCCAGTGTACTTCGTCAGCTCCCTATTGCAGGGGGCTAGATCTAGGTACTCTGGCATGCAAAAGTTGATTTTTGGCCTTGTCATGGCCTAAAGCAAACTACACCACTACTTCCACGCCCACGAGATTGCAGTTGTCACCCGTTTTCATTTGCAACGGATACTCCAAAACCCTAAGGCTACCGGCAGGATAGTGGAGTGGGCCTTGGAGTTATCCAGCTTTGGTTTGAAGTTTGAGAGAACATCCACTATTCAGAGCAGAGCATTGGCAGAGTTTATTGCAGAATGGATGCCAACTCCTGATGAAGAAGTGTTGGAGACAGTTATTCCCGGCAAGGAAGTGCCCCAAGAGTGGATCATGTATTTTGATGGTGCCTTCTCCCTACAAGGTGGAGGGGCTGGCGTGCTTCTTGTTGTTCCCACTAGGGAACACCTGAAGTACGTCATCCAGATGCATTTTGCCTGAGAGAAGGCTACCAACAATACTGCAGAGTATGAAGGGCTCCTTGCCGGGCTCAGGATTGCAACAGAACTAGGGATCAAGAAGTTGATCATCCGTGGAGAATCACAACTTGTGGCGAGACAAGTCAACAAGGATTACCAAAGTCCATTCATGGAGGCATGCGTTGAGGCAGTGAGAAAGTTGGAGGAGCGCTTTGACAGATTACAAATAGAGCATGTACCCCGTGCGGAAAACAACATTGCTCATCATCTGTCAAAGTGCACTGCGCAAAAGCTCCCTGTGGAACTAGGAACTTTTGTTCTCCATCTAACTCATACCTCCGTATCCCCGGCAACAATGGCCAGAAAAGTGGAGGAAACTAGACTCCGGCAAGCCTCTCCCGGTAGAACCTCCCGAGGCTCCCCGCAGAGAGCTTGTTAGGAACAACTCCCCTTCGGTCGCTGAGCTGCATCCTCCCGCCAGACCACCGGTCACTGCGGTCGAGGAATGCGCTCCGATGAATGAGGAGGTGCTACTAGTCCTTGTTGCCGAGCCTCAGGCTCCAACTTGGTTGTGGCGCATAGTCCATTTCCTCCAAACTAGAGAACTTCCCAAAGAGCAAGAAGAAGATGAAAGTGTAGCCCAGAGGGCTAGTATGTATCAGTTCGTTGACGACACGCTGTACAAAAGGAGGCCCAATGGTGTGAAATGGAAGTGCATTTGCCAAGAAGAAGGAAAGGAACTGCTGGCAGAGATACAAAAGGGTATATGCGGCTCACACATTGGATCGAGGGCTCTGGTTGGAAAAGCCTTTCGACAAGGATTTTACTGGTCCACAGCCCCCCAAGATGCACTTGAGTTGGTCACCAAATGTGAAGCCTGTCAGTTCCATTCCAAGAATATCCACCTGCCTACCCAAGATCTTTAGACAATCCCTTTGTCAAGGCTGTTTTCGGTCTGGGGCTCAACATCTTGGGCCCCTTCCCCTGTGCTACCGAGGGCTTTGAGTTCTTGTTCGTTTCAATCGACAAGTTTGCAAAGTGGTCGGAAGTAGAGACTGTGAGAAAGGTGACTGCTCAGTCAGCTATCAAGTTCTTAAAAGGATTGGTGTGCCGCTTTGGAGTCCCTGCTCGAATCATCACCGACAATGGCACCCAATTCACGAGCCACGCCTTCATGCAATACGTTCATGCCCTCGGAAGCAAGATCTCATTCGCCTCTGTTGCTCATCCAAGGAGCAACGGGCAGGCTAAGAGTGTGAACGCTGAAGTGCTGCGAGGACTCAAGACGAGAACATTTGATAGGCTACAGAAGTGTGGCAGGCGGTGGATCGACGAGCTGTCGGTGGTTCTTTGGTCCGTCAGAACGACACCAAATCGAGCTACCGAGCAGACTCCCTTCTCCCTAGTCTATGGGGCAGAAGCAGTTATCCCCATGGAACTCATTTACGGGTCACCTCGAGTGCTCATCTACGATGAAGTAGTGCAGGAACATCACCGGCGTGACGATGCTGTGCTACTCGAGGAGAACTGTGTCCGGGCTGCTACGTGTGCTGCACACTACCTGCAAACCCTGCGTCGCTATCACAGCCGCAGGGTTCATGCCCGGAGTTTTGAGGAAGGTGACCTTGTCCTTAGGCGCGTTCAGTATGCCAAGGGTACAAATAAGTTGACTCCAAAGTGGGAAGGCCCTTACCGGGAAGTATGAGTCACCAGACCTGGCGCAGTCCGTCGGGAGACCAGAGATGGCATTCAGTTGCAAAACTCATGGAACATTGAGCATCTCCGCAAGTTCTACCTGTAAGGCACAGCTGTAAGGCCCTGCCCGGCAGCCACCCTTTTGTACAGACCTTGCCTCTATTGCATGGAACCCCTTGTAAAAAGCCACGCGCAGACCCTGAGCAACAGAGAAATAAATGAAGCGCTGGGGGCCCCCAATAAACTGCATGCATGCATAAGCATATCATGAGCATAGCATGGTCATGTAGATAAGATCGCATGAGGCATCATTTTCATCTGCACCAAACTGCAGGCTCCTACCGTGGATTCGGTCCCGAAGAGGAGAAGAGAAGACAAGCCTACGTTGCGAGCCCCGACAAGCCTAGACAGATAAGTTCTTTATCTCTCTTATCCGTACGTGCTCTGTAAGTAAAAACTTGTGCATAACAAAACCTTTCCACTTTTGAAACTTAGGTGCTCCCATCCCTTGACTCGAAGGTTGCTTTAGTCGGGATGGTTGTAGTGGCCTTTGGCGAGAAGGTTTGGCGGAGGGCTGGTCCCTATTTACGATGTGTGCCCGAACTGAGGGTACCAGCAGGATATAGCTTGCTAGGGAAAACTTTTTTACTTGAGTGTATAGACGCACTCTACCTCTGCATGGACATGATACATGCAGAAGTGGCCGGCAAGGTTTATCTTTTTCATTAATATGATGATCAACAAGTACATATCTTACAGAACACAAACATGGATAAAAGAGATTACATAATTTGAACTAAAGTTTGGAAAGTGCCTACATGTTTTAGATTGTAAAAAGATAGATGCCCGTGATGTCTTTGTTCTGTCCCTCTCCTCCTTGGAGTTGCAGGGGGAGACGAACAAGATGGAGGGAAGGCGTGGCTGGGATTCAGCGCGTCCCCAGGATCAGAATGTCGTCGTTCCCTAACTAGGAGGGAGAAACTGGAGGGCAGGTGCAGATGGGAACATCACCGGGAGCCCAGCCGGTGATGATGGTGCTGCTAGCAAGCACGCCTCGTCGGAGTAGTCATCCCCACTCTTGACACATCGTGGGTTGCCGCCACCTTCCCCACCGCGGTCGCTCAAGAGGACGTTCCCACGACCACTTAAACCTCCACCATGGCGAGCAGGGCAGTCATCGGGCGCTCTGGATGACCCCACAAAGAGCATGGTCGTCTCCAACTAACCAAAGCTAGAAGGATGACGCCCCCTGAAGAAGCATGCACGGGCACAAGGAACCTGCCCATACGTAAGACGGGCAGTACCGCGAAGGAAGGGATCTACCGTTATCAATGGCAAGCCACTCCCGTAGTCCCCCTCTGACATCACAAGAGAAGGGGGATAGGCCACGATTGACTACCACGCTTTGAGTCTGTTATGGACTCCGATGTGGTGTCGCTCGCATAGCCCCTCACTAAAGTTAAAGCCCCGAGTGGCCCGGGAATGAGAGCACCAAAGTCGCTACCTCCGGTGCTACCGCCGCGCCGCCCGCGCACCCCCTGAGGCTTGTGCAAAGACTGGAGAGGGGTCACATCCCAGCAAAGGTGTGACTAATGACCCACAAGTATAGGGGATCAATTGTAGCTATTTTCGATAAGTAAGAGTATCGAACCCAACAAGGAGCAGAAGGAAATGACAAGTGGTTTTCAGCAAGGTAAAGTCTGCAAGTGCTGAAATTGTAAGTAGCGGAGTAGTTTGATAGCAAGATAGTTTGTAACGAGCAAGTAACGATAGTAGTAAAAAAAGTGCAGCAAGGTAGCCAAATCCTTTTTAGGCAAATGACGGGACAAAACGGTCTCTTATGATAAGCAAAGTGTTCTTAAGGGTACACTGGAATTTCATCTAGTCACTTTCATCATGTTGGTTTAATTCGTGTTCGGTACTTTGATAATTTGATATGTGGGTGGACCGGTGCTTAGGTGTTGTTCTTACTTGAACAAACCTTCTACTTATGATTAACCCTCCCACAAGCATCTGCAACTACGAGAAAAGTATTAAGAATAAATTCTAGCCATAGCATTAAACTTTTGGATCCAACCGGTCCCTTACGGAATAGCGCATAAACGGGAGTTTAAGCTTCTGTCACTCTCGCAACCCATAATCTAATTGCTACTCCATAATGCATTCCCTTAGGCCCAAATATCGTGAAGTGTCATGTAGTCAACATTCACATGACACCACTAAGGGAAGCACAACATACATACTATCAAAATACCAAACACATATCAAGTTTACATGATTACTTGCATCATGATTTCTCCCATGACCTCAAGAAAAAAAGTAACTACTCACAAATGATAAACATGCTCATAATCAGAGCAGTATTAAATAGCATATTGGATCTGAACATATAATCTTCACCAAATAAACCATATAGTAATCAACTACAAGATGTAATCAACACTACTAGTCACCCACAAGCAACAATCTATAGTTCTGGTAACAAGATTGAACACAAGAGATGAACTAGGGTTTGAGAGGAGATGGTGTTGTTGAAGATGTTGGTGGAGATTACCCTCCCCAAGATGGGAGAGTTCTTGGTGATGATGATGACGATGATTTCCCCCTCCGGGAGGGAAGTTCCCCTGGCAGAATCGCTCCACCGGAGGGCAAAAGTGCTCCTTCCCAAGTTCCGCCTCGAGGCGGCGGCGCTCCACCCCAAAAGTCCTCTCCTTATTTTTTTCTAGGTCAAAATGACTTATATACCAGAAGATGGGCACCGGAGGTGGGCCTGGGTAAGCACAACCCTCCAGGGCACGCTTGGGCTCCCTGGCGTGTCCAGGTGGGTTGTGCCCACCTGGTGGGCCCCCTCTAGTAGTTATTTTCTCCAATAATTCTCAAATATTCCATAAAAAATCCTCGTGAAATTTCAGCTCATCTGGAGTTGTGCAGAATAGGTAGCCTGACGTAGCTTTTTCAGGTCCAAATTTCCAGCTGTCGGAATTCTCCCTCTTTGTGTATACCTTGCATGTTATGAGAGAAAAGGCATTAGAATTACTCCAAAAAGCATTATATGGATAAAAACATTATAAATAATAGTAAGAAAATATGATGCAAAATGGACATATCAACTCCCCCAAGCTTAGGCCTCGCTTTTCCTCAAGCGAAAACCGAAATCGAAAAAATGTCCACATGCTTTGAGAGAGAGGTGTCTTTAAAAACAAAATACGGGCATAGAAGCATCATGTTGATTATTATAACATCAACAAAATTAAACATAAAACTTTTATCATAGAACTTTTATCATATACTTCTCATGAATAAGTGACAATTCATCACACAATTGAAGTATAAAGCAAAAACTCTACTAGAAACCAACAAACTATGTTCTCAGTCAACTTTGCAACTACAATTCAGCATCTTTTGAGGAAGGGTCACGTATCGGAGCCTTTAGGCAAGTCCACATACTCAACCATAATATAGTCTTCTATGATTGCTAACACTCACCACGTACACATGCGCAAAACATTTCAACCGGACACATAGGAAGATAGGGGCTTAGGAGTTTCGCCTCCCAACATACTCACCTCAATGGTGATGTCAACAATAATAACTCATGCTATCTATATCAGCTGGACATATGTGCCTATATCTTTCCTCACCACATGATGCTTGCTAAAGGAGAAAAATAAAAAGGAATAGAAGGAAAACTTTGACTCTTTGCATAAAAGTAAATACATGAAAGTAAAAGATATGCCCTTCGCAGAGGGAAGTAGAGGTTGCCATGCGCTTATTTGTTTGTATGCTCAACCCCTTAGTGCAAAAGAACGTCACGTTTCATTGCCCCTTGTGATAGCGACCTTTATTATGCAGTCTGTCCCTTTTATTCTTCACCATCATAAATTAGTGCAACGCTCAATTTTCTCTTACACTAAATGATCTCATACTTTTAGAAGCAATTTTTATTGCCTTTTTGCACCGATGACAACTTACTTGAGGGATCTTGATCAATCCCTAGGTAGGTATGGTGGACACTTGAAAATAAGATTTGGGTTTAAGGGTTTTTGAATGCACAAGTAGTATCTCTACTTAGTGCGGAATTTTTGGTTAGCAAAGATAGGGGCAAGCACCACATGTTGAAGGATCTATGACAATATGACTTCTATGTGAATATAAACAAACATAAACCATTAAGTTGTCTTCCTTGTCCAACGTCAACAATTTTGGCATATAATATTTTGATGAGGGCTCACAATCACAAAAAATTTCTAGGATAGTATATTTAAATGTGAATCTTCTCTTCCCTTATTAATTCTTTCATGAGTTGGATCATTGACTAATGCTATGTTTGTCAATATCTAATAAAATTTTCTACTTATACTTTTCCTGATTGTCGGGACCCCGATCGTAAGTCACATCGATCTAGCATGTAACACATCATATCACCTTGCGGCGTCATGCACGGTATCCCCACGGGTGCCACCTTACCTGGCCCGGGACCGTTTGCGCCTTTTGGCTGACGTATATGATAGTGTCCTGGCATCCATATGACAGAGAACCCGGGCCGGCATGACTAGTCGTGAATTCAAAGTGGCACTAACTTACCATGACATGCATACATGACCCAGCAACGAATGTGTCGATCATCAACGTATGAACCCAAGTCGTAGCAAGCTACAAGGACTTAAAGGAACAACACATGGCATTTCCCTGAAGGGACAGACACAGGAATGAAGAAGGACACATGCCGGCCAGCCTAAGTGTTCCAGAGCAGTAGCAAGCTACCATGGCTCAGTGGAAGCACTAGGAGACATTTCTCCATAAGAGAGGCTACCAAGAATAAACAAATAGATTGTCGGATCCCACACATACCAAGAATTTCAAAATCATACACACAATATGCTCAATATGTGCAAATACAACATGGCATCCCAACAAAACTCTATGACTCAAAGTATTTATTCATAAGGCTACAAAGAGTCATACATAGTAAGAATTACAGTCATGGGTCACATGACCCAACATACAGAGCATACAAGCAACGAAAGCATAACATGTCTGAGTACACACAACTACAAATGAAAAAGGCTGAGAAGCCTGACTATCTACAAGACCCTCCCAAGGGTACAAGATCGTAGCTGAGGTAACAAGCTAAACGTCGAAGTCCACGCGGAACTACTAGTGAGACTGAAGTCTCTCTACAAAAACATAAATTAAGCAAACGTGAGTACAAATGTACCCAACAAGACTTACATCAGAACTAGCTACATATGCATCAGTATCAACAAAGGGGTGGTGGAGTTTAACTGCAGCAAGCCAGCTTTGACTCAGTGGCTATCCTCTACTACGACTGTTGGTAACTCTTTTGAGGTGGCGCACACGAGTCCACATATTCACCATGACAATACACCACTATGGATCTGCTCCCGTCTCCCTATGAGAAGGCCATCCATAGCACTCACGCTTATCCTGCGCCTTTTAGAGTATCCACTTTCACTTGTCTATGAAAAACGTAAGCAACCTAGTAGTCCATTACCGCAGACGCGGCTATTCGAATAGATCATGTTAACCCTGCAGGGGTGTACTTCTTCACACACGCTCTCTCCACTTACCGCCATGTACATGTCATGTATCTCGACAACCTTCAAGCAGAAGCCTGGCGAGGCTGTCGTCCACGACCTGACTAACCACGCAAGACTCTAGTCCAGGTTTATCGCCTATTCGGGTTCCATCCGCAAGGGAGTCCGGCCGAGTTTTCCATCATGGCCCCAAACGATGTGTACAGGGTTCCCAAGCCCACCAAATGGGCGATGCTTAGTACACCCGGCCACGGTACCTAGTCTGTCCCAAGCCCACCTGTACCGGGTGCCACTTGGTAGACTACTAACACTACCTACAAATGCGTGGTAGTAACTGTCTTGGATCACAGACACGGAACTCAGTTCCTGAGGACGGTTTCAATGAGAAAACCCACCATGTACTCCTACATGACCTCTCACTGCTACCTTCACCAAATCGTGTTCACACACTTAGCTCTCAACAGTAGGACATGTTCACATCATTCCAATTCATCCCCAATGAATCAGACCTAACACAACTCTAAGCAATAGCAGGCATGAAAAACAAGCATGAATAAGTAGGCACATCATGGCTCAAGCAACTCCTACTCATGCTAGTGGGTTTCAACAATTTACTTTGGCAAAGACATGTCATGCAGAGGAAAGGGGTTCAACTACCGCAACATGTAACCGTTGAATCGTTGTTGTCCTAATGCAGTAAAAGAGAGCAGAAGCGAGAGACTGGGATTGTATCGGAATGAACAAGGGGGTTTTGCTTGCCTGGCACTTCTGAAGATGATATAACTCTTCATCGGTGTCATCGATCACATCATCGGAACAACGTCTACTAAGAGGGGACAAACACCGGCAAACAAGAAAGAACACATTCAATGCAATGCAACAATATGATGCATGATCATGGCATGGCAATATGCTTTGATTTGAGCTAATGTAGCTAGCAACAAGTTAAATGAAGTTGGTTTGAACTCAAGGTTCAAATTAAAACTCCATATGTGATATTCAAATGCCATTTATTTGATTTGTCCAATTCAGCAACTATAAGTTGTTCCAACATGCATGAAAATGGTACAGATGGATAGATTGAATTTTTCTGATAATTTTTCATATATAACTTATTTTAAACTGAGCTACGTTTGAATTTATATGAATTTTTGAAGTTTTGGCTAATTTCTGGAATAAATAAACCATTTATGATTTATTTCAAATCACAGAAAAGCTTTACTGCATCAGCAGTACATCATGGTGATGTCAGCAGGTCAACTGGGTCGCCCAGAGTCAAAACTGAAGTGTGGGGTCCACATGTCTATGGCACAATTAGTTAACTGGATTAATTAGCATTAAGCTAACCCTAACTAAAGTGTTAGCAGGGCTGGACCCACACGTTAGTGAGTCAGTTGGTTAATTAAGTTCAATTATAAACTTAACCAAAATTAGCAGGGGCCAGGGCCCACTTGTGAGTGACCCAGGAGGTCATTTAGTTAGTGCCTAACCGGTGTTTAGCCGGAGTTAAGGCCACCGGCGAGGCCAGTCGTGGCGGAGGTCGTCGGAATTCCTCCTCCGGTGACCATTCGAGCGGCGGAGGGTCTCTACGCAAAGCACACGCTCGCGCTCTTCCAACACAGCAAGCGGCGGTGGCTAGGGTGCACAGAAACGATGTTGACAACAAGAAGCGCGGCGGTCGGAGTTCAGTCAAGCTCGGGGCAGGGCCGGCCCTGGGGTATGGCCGGTGGGGCGGCGGCCCAGGGCCCTAGTGAGAGGGGGCCCATGATGTAGTACATACTAATGCCCAACAAAAAATAGGTAAAAACGAGATGGGCTAGGGCGCGAGGCCCATGCGATCGATTACGAAGCGTTACGGATTTAGCGATCGGTACCGGCTGCTCATTTTCTTTTCCTTCGTCTGGCGTCTGGACGGTTCGTCTCTAATCTCTTCGTCCTGCCTGCCGCTCGGCGCTCGGCGCCTCGCCATCTCAGCCGCCGCCAGCTCGCCACTGCGCGCGCCGCAGAGCATTCCGGTAGCCCAAAGTCTACAACGAGCCAACGTGGTAATCCATGATCCATTCCATCCGTCAGTTTCTTCATCCCGTCCATAGAGTTAGTAATAGTACGTATATGTATCCATGATCCATCCCCCCAAATCCCAATTTGACAATTTCAGTAGTATATTTTACTTTTTATTTAGTATGTACGTATTCAGCTATCCACATGTATGTCTAGGGTTCCAATCATCCGATGTATAAATTCTTAATTCTTTGTACCCACTTTTCTTCATGATTTTAGGACATTATCCTGCCATGTTGCCTAAGAAGAAGCAATTGTTGGTGCTGAAAAAAGGAGAAGAAAGAAAGAAAGTATTATTGCATCAAGAAACGTCCGAAGAAACTTTTTTTGAAGCACTGAAGTATTATTGTTGTCGATGGAGTCAGTTGAATTTGGTTCTTATTTGAGGTAATCATGGCATGTTAGTTTCACGTTGCTATCTTTTTTGTATTATTATTTTCGATGGAGTCGGTTCAAATTTAGTTATTATTGTTGTCGATGGAGTTAGTTGAATTATTATAGTCAAATTTGGTTGAAATTTATATAGGGGCCTGTGTCATCGAGTTCGCCTAGGGCCTCCCGAAACACAGGACCGGTCGTGGCTCGGGGTCAGTGTTGCGGTGCACGACAAGACATGCCGGTGGGTGGGTTAGCTTCCTGGGAGTTCCAGGAACGCGTTGAGGTGCTCAGGCACGAGCTCTGCTAGCGGTAGCCACGGCGGCGTCATGGCCGGTGGCAGAAACTTGCGGCCATGGCGGGAGGCAGCTGGGCACGGGAACAGAGGGGCCGAGCAAAGGGAGAAGATCGGGAGCTCACAGGGAAGCAACATAGTAGGTCAGCGGGCTCGGGGACGCGTTGACTGCCGCGAATCGATCGATGGCAGTCGTCGGGCAGACGAGGAAAATGGTGAGGGTGACAAGGCTGCAGGGCATCCATGGTCCCCGACTTTAGCTCGGAGATGAAGTGTTGGACGGCGGACCTTCCAGGCACGGTGGGTGGGCACAGGGACGCCGGTGGGCGCGACATCGGTAAGCGGCGGTGACGAGCTCGTTCGGCTGGGTGAGGGAGAGAGCTAGGGGAGGGGATGGGATCCTGGGAGAGTTGGGAGAGGTGCAAGGGGTCGAGGGGGAGTGTGCGGCGTCGTCCAGAGGATCAGGAAGGGAGGCAACCAGGCAGGAGGTGGCCAAGCGCGACGTCGGCGCTCGCCACCGAGCCGCTTCGTGCGCTGGCATGGGGAAGAAGACAGGCATGCCCCTGTTGGGCTAGGCCGCCTTCTCCACTTGATCAGGTAAGTCAGGTGAGTTTCTGCTCTATTTTATTTTTCTATTTTTTTCTTTTATTTATTTATCTGCCACTGATTAAATTCAAAATAGAATTCAAACTCGTGCCAAAACTTTCTGAAATATTTTTTGTTGCAGACATGGACCTAGCTACATGCCCATAAATTATTTCAGGAGCATTTTTAAGATATATTCTAGTTATATGAATATAAATTCAAATTCAAAATACAATATGATTTAAAATCTATGCCCAAAATTATTCTTTAAAAATGTTCATTATTTTTGGTTTGGATCAAGAGCATTGCAAAAAATATCAAACATCAATGAAGAGCATTTTGGGTTCATTGAATGCAATTTTTAGGGTTCTTCGCCCTTCCTTTAATTACATTTTTGAGGCTTTCAAATTTCCTCAGTTCAACTTTTAGAATTTAGACATTATGCAAGGATGCAATGCCAATAATTTCAAGAATTATTCTAGGGTTGTGACAATTATGTGGTGTCATCACCTACCATAGGATTACTATATGATCTTTTCATTATTTCTTCCTTTTTATTTACTCCCTTTCTCTTTTCCTTTCTTATTTATTTTCTTTAATTGAAACATGAAAGTAAAGAAAGCAAAAACTCAAACTAAACTTTATTATATAACTTGCACATGATTACAAGGATAGATCACTAAGCAAACTCTCTAGGAAGAAAGGATCGAACTAACTTTTATTCATCTAAAGCAAAAAGATCGAACTAAAATAAGTAAAAGCAAAAATATAGTGGGATGATACGATACCGGGGCACCTCCCCCAAGCTTGGCGGAAGCCAAGGGGA
Organism: Triticum urartu; assembly: GCF_056163025.1. Taxonomy (NCBI): domain Eukaryota; kingdom Viridiplantae; phylum Streptophyta; class Magnoliopsida; order Poales; family Poaceae; genus Triticum; species Triticum urartu. The sequence goes on from NC_141877.1 coordinate 255,970,192, forward strand.
GTGCCCATACCCGATACTCAATTTTCCTTTGGTGGTGAAGAAGATGATGGTGATGAAGAAGAGATCTTGTCCTCGGATTTCCATGGCTGTGGTCCGCCATCATGAGAGGAGGAGTGAGTCTCACGGGTCCTGCAACTAGCAGCCAAACTCATACCTTTAAACCTCGCCTCATATTCAAAGACTTGGTTTTTGAGATCATAGATCTGGCTTTGGAGGAAGTTGATTTGCTCGTTGAGAGTGAAGACGATGTCCTTCATGCGCTTGCCATCCACCTTGAGATCACGGGAGAGGTCCATGATCATGAGGTGATTGGCATTGAGCCCACGCTCCACCATTGACGAGGACATCAATACCATTGTTACACCCACAACCCCTGCTGCTATACATACTGGACCAATTACTAGAGCTCGCGCACGCCAATTGAATAATCAGGTACTTTCATTTCTTGGTAACGATTCTAATGTTCATGAGAATATGATGCTGCCTAAATTGGATACATTTGTTTTGATTACAAATGAAGGGCCTAGTTTGGACAATAAAGATGAACCTTGGAGCAAGTTCAAGCATGGCGATGATGGCATGCGCAAGGGGATTGAAAGTGCGTCATATCGACTAGAGGGGGGGGGGTGAATAGGCGATTTTTATGATGTTCTTCACTGAGGAATTTGCCGGTTAGAAAATTCCTTAGCGAAGAACTACTAGCAGCGGAATAAGTACTCAAAAGTAAACATGGCAGAACACAAGCATAGTCATCATGATGAAATGAAGACAAGCACAGAGTACAGGTAGCGTAAGCACAGGATAACACAGGATGAAGACAAACAGACTGAAGAAATTGAACTGAGGAAATTGAGGAAGTCTTTAGTCAAAGTCTTCAAACACAGATATGAACAAGCACACAACACAGTTATGAGGAAATGAAAGAGTTGAGGAAATAGAACCAGTAATCTTGGTGAAGACAATGATTTGGTAGACCAGTTCCAACTGCTGTCTTAGTTGTACGTCTGGTTGGAGCGGCTGAGTATTTAAACTCGACGACACACAGTCCCAGACACCCAGTCCTGAGCACGCAGCTCAGGACACCAAGTCCTCACCGTATTCTCCTTGAGCTAAGGTCACACAAACCTCGCCCAATCACTCGTGGTAAGTCTTCAGGTGACTTCCGAACCTTCACAAACTTGGTCACTCGGCGATCCACAATTCGTCTTGGATGCTCTAGACCATGACGCCTAACCATCTGGAAGAAGCACAGTCTTCAAAGGTAACAAGCGTCGGATCCACGCAGGATCAATCTCTTCAGTGATGCTCAATCACTTGGGGTTTGTAGGTGTTTGGGTTTGGGTTTTTCCTCACTTGATGATTTTCGCTCAAAGTCCTTGGAGGATGGGTTGCTCTCAAATGACAAGTGTCAGTTTCTCTCGGAGCAGCCAACCAACTAGTGGTTGTAGGGTGCGGCTATTTATAGCCTAGGGAGCAGCCTGACATGATAGGACATAAATGCCCTTCAATGATATGACCGTTAGGTGGATAGATATTTTGGGACAGCTGGCGCATAGCACAGCAACGGTCGGAATTTTGAGTAGCAAAATCCTCAGGGCTATCATGTTTCTCACTGTGTAGGCAATCCGAGTGGCAAATTCCTAACTCCTCAGTCAGAACAAATTCCTCAGAGACCAGAAGAACTTCGTATCTGTCATTGAAGAAATTGACTAAACTGTATGAGATTTCCAATGGCTTCACTCGAAGGGATTGGTAGGTGTAGGATTTTGAGTTGAGCATCACATGGAAATTTTTCCTTAGTATTTCCTCGACCCCCTTTAACAGTACGGTGTTTCCTATGACTCAAGAAAGAGAAAATGAAACTACGAAAACAAAAGTCTTCACGCTTCATGTTCCTCGAATGAATACCAAGTCTTTAAGGTCACACCAATTTCTTCACTTTCAAAGTCTTCAGAAAGTCTTCAGAGATTCAAAGTCTTCAGTCGAAGAACTTCATTTTTAGGGGTCGACTTTCTCTGTACATATCAAACTCCTCATAGACTTATAGACCTGTGTACACTCGCAAACGCATTAGTCCCTTAACCTATAAGTATTCAATACACCAAAATCACTAAGGGGCACTAGATGCACTTACAATCTCCCCCTTTTTGGTGATTGATGACAATATAGGTTAAGTTTTCAACAGGGATAAACATATGAAGTGTAAATACTGATATTGAGGAATTTGATTACAAGATATAGAAGAACTCCCCCTGAAGATGTGCATAGTGAGGAATTTGCTTTTGAAGCAATGCACACTTGAAGAGTTGAATCATGGAGATCTCCCCCTATATCTTGTAATTCATACACGCATTTGACATATCACAATGAAGAATGTGAAATGCATGATGAAATATGGTGACTGATGTAATTTAGCATGCGTGCATTAGCATATATGAGGAATAAGCATGCAGAAAAACATATCAAAAGTATGAGAGCACCATCGGGTTTAATTTTACAACTCGATCCAATAAAGTCTCAGAAGAACGAGAGTTGTAACTTAACAAAAACCGCGCATATAGAAAGACCCGCTTGAAGACTAACTCAAAATTCTCCCCCTTTGTCATCAAATGACCAAAAGGATCGAATATGAGGACTAACGCCCCTGAAGAATATCAAGTTGATGAAGGAGTGCTAGCATTGTTGGGGTCGTTTGTTGTAGTAGGGCCTGCCGCAGTGTCGTCCAAGTCTTCATTTTCATTAGTGTCGCGCGATGAAGAAAATGAGCTGGCCACCAGAGAAGGAACCTAGACCTTCTTGAGTTTCTTCCGTGGAGGTGCAGACCAGTCAAAATCTTCCTTGGGACCCCTTTTCTTCAGATCGTCTTCACCATACAGATGTGACAGGATTGCCCAGGTGTGACCGAAGACTTGATGGAGGTAGTAATGGTTTTTCTTCACTGCATTGTGTGTAGCAGTCACGTTGTGAAGAAGTGAACCAAACTGACTGTAACATCCCCAACATCGCACTATAGTAATCTCCCCTTAATGAAGGTCATGTCATCATGATCATCATGCCAAAATGCCACTTGTCCAAAATCTGCTTCAAATTCAAATTCTAATTGCAGGTCAAATATTTGCTTCTTCTTTCATGCAAATAAAATAGTCCACACTATGGCAAATATTCTCTAAGTATTGGTCATGATGAAACCTACCTCTGTTGGATTCCAAAAATGCTCCTGGAAATTATTTGAGTGGACCAACAATAATTAAATTTCCTTTTTCAATTTCTAAAAGTTCTTAAACATTCCAAATGCTCAAAACAATTTTTGTGCAACTTCACAATATTGCAAAGTATTTATTGTGGCATGTGGCACATTTTTTTTCAAGAGTCATATGGTGCTCGGAATAATTGCAAAAGAGTAAGCTATCCTTTAAAAAAGTAAACGAAACAAAAATAGGGAAAAGCAACCCCCCTTTTCCCCACCAGGCCTCTCGGTCCAGCTAGTAGCCGGGCACGGTGTAGCGACCAGACCTCAAACAGTCTGATCTCTGTGCTCCGGTGTCATCCCTGGATCAGTAATGCTGACACCACACAGTACTCGGAGGATTTATAACAGAGTAGCAATCACACACTTATTACATCGAGTGTCTCAATAGAGAACTTATTACAATAAATATGGCTTAAGGCCATCTAATAACGATAACAGCGGAAGGCTTGGAAGATAAGTGAGTCCATCAACTCCAACGGCATCACTGAGTATAGAACCACGACCTAAAAACTCCTTAATCGTCGTCTGAAAAGTCTGCAACATTAACGTTGCAGCCCGAAACGGGTCAGCACATGGAATATGCTGGCAAAGTAACACATAGAGAATAATGGAATGAAACAACTATACTATATGCATATTTGGCTGGTGGAAAGCTCTATGGTTACAGTTTTGCGTAAAGCAAATTTTTCCCTACCGCAAAGGAATAAATTTATTTAACTATCATGGTAGTTGTTAAACATTGAGAATGGTTGACAGCATTCTCAATCCCAATTAAGAATCATCATTAACAAAGCCCAACAAAATTAATTTAGGGTAACATGTTGAGATTCACATGATAATCCAAGTACTAGATACTCAAGATGTCCATAAACAGGGACATGGCTAATCATGATTAGTTTATTACACTCTACAGAGGTTTGCGCACTTTTCCCCACAAGACTCGATCGCCTCCGTTTGTTTTCTCGCACTACATGGTGTTTGAGAAGACGGATGACTGAGACATAGTCTTTCAGAAGTGCTAGCACCTTACGATGGATAGACCGTTACACCTACTTTCCCCTACATCTGCTAGTCTACCCTGTAAGAGTTCGCACGACTTAGTCAACTATGCTAGAGCCCATAATAGCTTGTGGCTGCATACGGAAGTTTCTAGTATGAAAAATCTCATGATCCCTTTGAGCCTGGGCGGCGGTCCAAAAAGAAACAGGCAATCTTGGAATACCCAGGTACCTCAATCCACCCAGATGTGTGTTTAAGTTGCCACCTTAGATAAACCATTAATTAACAATACTCACATCTGTCATGGATATCACTCACCCAATCCACGTCTACTAGCATAGCTTGGCACAGTAAGCAAACGTAGAAGTAACTCCCAAAGGTTTGCTAATAAATAGGTAATAGGTTCTACCTCAACTACTCCCCAAACCCACAATTTAATTAGATCCTAATCATGCAATGTGTGAGGATTGATCTAATGCAATAAAACTAGGTAGTAGGAGGTATGATCAAAGTGTTACTTGCCTTGCTGATGATCCGGGAAACCTAGCGATTCGAAGTAACAGGCGGCGCATTCCAGGTATTCTATCACAAACAAACAAACAAGCATACAATAAGTACTCATCTAATGCACAGGTAAAACTCGAATAAGAGATCTAACCAGAAGGTTCAACTTAAGAACTCCGGTTTGCAAAAAGAATCAAATCGAACGAAGCAACGAAAGTCAAACGGCGAAAGAAAACAACTTCGTTCTACTAATCTGGATCTAAGGCAATTTTTACAGTAGCAAAAACTTGTTTAAGTTGGTTAAACGGATAGAGGGTTTCGAGACGAAACTCCAGGCGCTTGAATCGCCTGATTCTGATAAATGAGCGAAAAGATATACTAAAACGAATCATCTGTATGTGTGGGGAAACAAAAGTTAGGGTTGGTTTCGGACACCTCCTCCAAGGGCCATGAAATCCCCCCCCCCTCTTGCTCCATATATACAGCCCTTAGGGCGTCGTTTTGACTTCGGGTTTTGTTTAGATTAAAGTTCGCCATAGCTGCAACTTCGCGTACTTCGTTTGTGTTCAACGACCAGACAAAGGCGTCACATAACCCCACATTTGATCAATAAAGCTTTCCTCTTATATTTGTGATGACCCACAAGTATAGGGGATCTATCGTAGTCCTTTCGATAAGTAAAAGTGTCGAACCCAACGAGGAGCAGAAGGAAATGATAAGCGGTTTCCAGCAAGGTATTCTTTGCAAGTACTGAAATAAGTGGTAACATATAGTTTTGTGATAAGATAATTTGTAACGAGCAACAAGTAACAAAAGTAAATAAGGTGCATCAAGGTGGCCCAATCCTTTTTGTAGCAAAGGACAAGCCTGGACAAACTCTTATATGATGTAAAGCGCTCCCGAGGACACATGGGAATATCGTGAAGCTAGTTTTCATCACGCTCATATGATTCGCGTTCGGTACTTTGATAATTTGGTATGTGGGTGGACCGGTGCTTGGGTGCTGCCCTTACTTGGACAAACATCCCACTTATGATTAACCTCTATTGCAAGCATTCGCAAATACAACAAAAGTATTATGGTAAACATAACCATAGCATGAAACATAAGGATCCAAATCAGCCCCTTACGAAGCAACACATAAACTAGGCTTTAAGCTTCTGTCACTCTAGCAACCCATCATCTACTTATTACTTCCCAATGCCTTCCTCTAGGCCCAAACAATGGTGAAGTGTCATGTAGTCGACGTTCACATAACACCACTAGAGGAGAGACAACATACATTTCATCAAAATATCGAACGAATACAAAATTCACATGACTACTAATAGCAAGACTTCTCCCATGTCCTCAGGAACAAAAGTAACTACTCACAAAGCATAAACATGTTCATAATCAGAGGGGTATTAATATGCATATAGGATCTGAACATATGATCTTCCAGCAATTAAACAAACTAGCATCAACTACAAGGAGTAATTAACACTACTAGCAAACTACTAGCACCAATCCCGGACTTGGAGACAAGAATTGGATACAAGAGATGAACTAGGGTTTTGAGATGAGATGGTGCTGATGAAGATGTTGATGGAGATTGCCCTCTCCCGATGAGAGGAGCATTGGTGATGACAATGGCGATGATTTCCCCCTCCGGGAGGGAAGTTTCCCCGGCAGAACAGCCCTGCCAGAACCCTAGATTGGCTCCGCCAAGGTTTCGCCTCGTGGCGGCGGAGTTTCGTCCGAGAAGATGGCTTGTTATTTTTCCCCATCGAAAGAGTCCATATAGCAGAAGATGGTCACCGGAGGGCCACTAGGGGGCCCACGAGGTAGGAGGGCGCGCCCCCACCCTCATGGGCAGGGTGTGGCCCCCCTGGTGAAGTTCTTGTGCTCAATGTTTTTTATATATTTGGAAAACATCATCCGTGAAGTTTCAGGACTTTTTGAGCTGTGCAGAATAGGTCTCTAATATTTGCTCCTTTTCCAGCCAGAATCCCTGCTACCAGCATTCTCCCTCTTTATGTAAACCTTGTAAAATAAGAGAGAATAGGCATAAGTATTGTGATATAATGTGTAATAACAGCCCATAATGCAATAAATATTGATATAAAAGCATGATGCAAAATGGACGTATCAACTCCCCCAAGCTTAGACCTCGGTTGTCCTCAAGCGAAGAGCCGATATTGAAAAATATGTCCACATGTTTAGAGAAGAAGGTGTCGATAAAAATAAAATACGGACATGAGGGCATCATGATCATTCTTAGAACAACAACTTATATAATTCTTGTCATATGATTTCGGATGCTAGAGTAATAATTCAATCACAATATCAAGTATGAATCATAAACTTCATTGAAAACTAACAAACTATAATCTCAGTCATTGAAGCAATTGCAATTTATCATAACATAGGAAAGAGTCAATGTATAAGAGCTTTTCAGCAAGTCCACATACTCAACTATGATATAGTCTTTCACAATTGCTGACACTCACGCAATACTTATGGGTATGGAGTTTTAATCGGACACAGAGAAAGATAAGGGCTTATAGTTTTGCCTCCCAACGTTTTACCTCAAGGGTAATGTCAACAGTAATAGTTCATGAAAACCCACATCCAATTAGCCATATATACCGGGATCTTTCTAAAATATTGTGCTTGCCAAAGGATAAAATGTAAAAAGGAAGGGTGAGGATCACCATGACTCTTTTGCAGTGTAGGAGATAAAAGTAAAAGATAGGCCCTTCGCAGAGGGAAGCAGAGGTTGTCATGCGCTTTTATGGTTAGATGCACAAGATCCTAATGTGAAATAACATCACTTTATATTGCCACTTGTGATATGGACCTTTATTATGCAGTCTGTCGCTTTTATTACTTCCATATCACACGATTGTATAAAGCTTATTTCTACCACACCGATCAATCATACATATTTAAAGAGCAATTTTTATTGCTTGCACCGATGACAACTTACTTGATGGATCTTACTCAATCCATAGGTAGGTATGGTGGACTCTTATGGCAAAACTGGTTTAAGGGTATTTGGAAGCACAAGTAGTATCTCTACTTGGTGCAATAAATTTGGCTAGCATGAGGGGGAAAGGCAAGCTCAACATGTTGGAGGATCCAAGACATTATAATTTATCTCAGATGTAAGCAAACATAACCCATTATGTTGTCTTCCTTGTCCAATGTCAACTCTTTAGCATGTCATATTTTAATGAGTGCTCACAATCATAAAAGATGTCCAAGATAGTATATTTATATGTGAAGACCTCTCTTTCTTTATTACTTCCTATTAATTGCAACGATGACCAAAACTATGTTTGTCAACCCTCAATAACTTTTATTCATCATACTCTTTCTATGTGAGCTCATTACTCTCCATAAGACTCATATGATCTCTTTGTTTCTTTTTATTTCTTTCTCTTTTCTTTTATTCCTTTAGGATCATGGCAAAATAATCAAGCCCTTGACTCAATCACTAATCTTTATTATATAGCTCAAGGACTCGATTACATAGAAGGATAATAAAGTAAAACTCATGACTAGATCATACTAAGAACTTTTATTCTACTAGATCAAAATATTACCAAAAGGATTGAACTAAGGAAAAGGTAAAGATAAAAGTGATGGTGATACGATACCGGGGTACTCCCCCAAGCTTGGCAGTTGCCAAGTGGAGTGCCCATACCAGATACTCAGTTCTGCTTTGTTGGAGGAGACGCTGGTGATTTTGTTGATGGCGTAGGCTTCTTCCTTAATTTGTGTTTGAGGACAGAATTTTGGTCCCTTAGGTCCTCGATCCCCTGTTCCAAGCTCAATATCTTTTTGCATAGTTCCTGCTTGTTTTCCTGCAAGAGTCGAAAAGGGATAAACTCGATCTTAGGTTTCTTTACCCTATCCGGGAGGCTTGACTTTTTGAACTCCACATGCATGTCCCAAAGTTGAGGTAGTGGGACTTCATCTTCATCTGAGCTCGTCTCCTCCTTTCCCTTGGGTTCATAGTCTTCTTCTTCTTCCGTGGTCCAACCATAATGCTCCACCTCTCCATAGACCTTAGGGTCTGCAAGGTAATCAGCCACATAGCTTTTTCCTTTCGAATCCTAGGACGACATGTTGCTCTGTCTGCAACAGGACGACTCAAAACAAAGACAAGAGATTTTTGCATGATACGGGAGTCAAAACCCCGGGAGGTTATATAATGATTTTTTTACCGACCAAAATACGTGTTCTGTAAGAAAACGGAGTCCGGAGAGCACACGAGGTGCCCACAAGGTAGGGGGCGCGCCTAGGGGGGTAGGGCACGCCCTCCACCCTCGTGTCCTTTTCGGGCTACTGCTTATTTTTCTATTTTTCTAAATATTCCAAAATGGAGAATTATTGCCTTAAAAATTGTTTGGGAGTCGTTTTACTTAACGTACCACATACCTATTCCTTTTGAGAGTCTGAAACGTTCCGGAAAGTGTCCCTTATGTATTCCTCCGGGGTTACAATTTCAATAACATTGGTTTCAAAATTTATGGGATTACCTGAGATATAATGTTTGATTCTTTGACCATTTACCACCTTCGGATTTGTGCCTTCGAAGTTGTTGATTTTTATGGCACCGGTACGGTAGACCTCTTCGATAACGTAAGGACCTTCCCATTTAGAGAGAAGTTTTCCTGCAAAAAATCTTAAACGAGAGTTGTATAGCAATACATAATCACCTACATTAAACTCACAATTTTGTATTCTTTTATCATGCCACCTTTTAACCTTTTCTTTCAACAACTTGGCATTTTCGTAGGCTTGGGTTCTCCATTCATCAAGTGAGTTAATATCAAATATCCTCTTCTCACCGGCATGTTTAAAATCATAATTTAGTTCTTTAATAGCCCAATAAGCCTTGTGTTCTAGTTCGAGAGGTAAGTGACATGCTTTTCCGTAGACCATTTTATACGGAGACATACCCATAGGATTTTTATACGCATTTCTATAGGCCCATAATGCATCATCAAGTTTCTTGGACCAATTCTTTCTAGACCTATTAACAGTCTTTTGCAAAATTAATTTGAGTTCTCTATTACTCAATTCTACTTGACCACTAGATTGAGGGTGATAAGGGGATGCAATTCTATGATTAACATCATATTTAGCAAGCATTTTACTGAAAGCACCGTGAATAAAATGTGAACCACCATCAGTCATTAAATATCTAGGGACTCCAAACCTTGGAAAGATAACTTCTTTAAGCATTTTAATAGAAGTGTTATGATCAGCACTACTAGTTGGAATAGCTTCTACCCACTTAGTAACATAATCAACAACAACTAGACTATGTGTATAACCATTAGAGGAAGGAAAAGGTCCTATATAGTCAAAGCCCAACAAGTGAATAATTCATAGGCATTTCTTGACGTCTACTAATATTACCAATTCTTTGACATTCATCACAAGATAAGACAAACTTACGAGCATCCTTGAAGAGAGTAGGCCAATAAAAACCAGATTGTAGTACCTTATGTGCAGTTCTATCTCCAGCATGGTGCCCTCCATAAGCTTTGGAGTGACACTTGCATAGGATCTGTTCCTGTTCATGCTTAGGTACACAACGTCCAATAACACCATCTACTCCTTCTTTATAAAGATGTGGCTCATCCCAAAAGTAATGTCTCAAATCATAGAAGAACTTTTTCTTTTGCTGGTATGTGAAACTAGGTGGTATAAACTTAGCAACAATGTAATTAGCATAATCAGCATACCATGGAGCAGTATGAAAAGCATTTATGACATTTAATTGCTCATCAGGAAAGCTATCATCAATAGGTAGTGGGTCATCAAGCACATTTTCTAACCTAGACAAGTTGTCTGCAATGGGGTTCTCGGATCCTTTTCTATCAACAATATGTAAATCAAATTCTTGAAGCAAGAGAACCCATCTAATAAGTCTAGGTTTAGCATCTTTCTTTATCATAAGATATTTAATAGCAACATGATCAGTGTGAATATTTACTTTAGAATCAACAATATAAAGTCTAAACTTATCATAGGCAAATACAACTGCTAAGAATTCTTTTTCAGTAGTAGCATAATTTCTTTGAGCATTGTCTAGAGTTTTACTAGCATATTGAATAACATTTAGTTTCTTATCAACTCTTTGTCCTAGAACAGCACCTACATCACAATCACTAGCATCACACATAATTTCAAAGGGTAAATTCCAATCAGGTGGTTGAACAATAGGTGCAGAGATCAATGCTTTCTTAAGTATTTCAAATGCTTCTACACAATCATCATCATAGACAAATGGTATATCTTTTTGTAATAAATTAGTCAGAGGCCGGGAGATTTTTGAGAAGTCCTTAATGAACCTCCTATAAAAACCGGCATGACCAAGGAAACTTCTTATACCTTTGATGTCCTTGGGACATGGCATATTTTCAATAGCATCAACATTGGCTTTATCAACTTCAATACCTCTTTCAGAAACTTTATGCCCCAAGACAATACCTTCATTAACCATAAAGTGGCACTTTTCCCAATTCAGGACAAGATTAGTTTCTTTACATCTCTGCAAAACTCGATCAAGGTTGCTCAAGCAATCATCAAAAGAAGATCCATAGACGGAAAAGTCATCCATGAAAACCTCACAAATCTCTTCACAAAAGTCAGAGAATATAGCCATCATGCATCTTTGAAAGGTAGCAGGTGCATTACATAAACCAAAAGGCATACGTCTATAAGCAAAAGTACCAAAAGGGCATGTAAAAGTGGTCTTTGATTGATCTTTGGCTGACACAGGTATTTGAGAGAAACCAGAATAACCATCTAGAAAGCAAAAATGTGTATGTTTGGACAATATTTCTAGCATTTGATCGATAAAAGGTAAGGGGTAATGATCCTTTTTAGTAGCCTTATTTAATTTGCGGAAATCAATTACCATCCTATAACCAGTAATAATTCTTTGAGGAATCAATTCATCTTTGTCATTAGGAACAACAGTAATACCTCCCTTCTTAGGGACACAATGGACAGGGCTTACCCACTGACTATCAGCAACGGGGTAAATTATACCTACCTCAAGGAGCTTTAGTATCTCCTTTCTTACCACTTCTTTCATTTTAGGGTTCAGTCGGCGTTGATGACCACGAACTGGTTTAGCATCTTCTTCCAAATTAATTTTATGTTGACATAGAGTGGGACTAATGCCCTTAAGATCATCAAGAGTATACCGAATAGCAGCACGGTGCTTCTTCAGAGTTTTCAATAATCTCTCTTCTTCATGTTCTGAAAGGTTAGCACTAATAATAATAGGATATATCTTTTTGTCATCAAGATAAGCATATTTAAGAGTATCCAGTAACGGTTTAAGCTCAAACACGGGATCACCCTTGGGTGGAGGAGGATCTCCTAGGATTTCAACAGGTAAATTGTGTTTCAGAATAGGTTCCTGTTTAAAGAATACTTCATCTAATTCCCTTCTTTCATTCATAAGCATATCATTTTCATGGTCTAGCAAATATTGTTCTAAAGGATTTCTAGGAGGTACGGCAATAGAAGAAAGACCAATAATTTCATCTTTACTAGGTAATTCTTCTTCACGGTGTTGTCTACTAAATTTAGAAAAATTAAATTCATGAGTCATATCATCTAAACCGATAGTAACAACATCTCTTTTGCAATCTATGGTAGCATTAACAGTATTTAAGAAGGGTCTACCAAATATAATGGGACATAAGCTATCTTGTGGGGAACCAAGAACAAGAAAATCAGCAGGATATTTAGTTTTCCCACACAAGACTTCAACATCTCTAACAATTCCCATTGGTGAAATAGTATCTCTATTAGCAAGTTTAATTGTGACATCAATATCTTCTAACTCAACAGGTGCAATGTCATGCATAATTTCTTTGTATAAGTCAATAGGTATTGCACTAGTACTAGCACCCATATCACATAAGCCATGATAACAATGATCTCCTATTTTAACAGAAATAATAGGCATACCTACCACAGGTCTAGGTTTATCTGTATCACGGGGTTTAGCAATTCTAGCAGTTTCATCATAGAAATAAATAACATGCCCATCTGTATTATCAGACAAGAGATCTTTAACAATAACAATATTAGGTTCAACTTTAACTTGCTCAGGAGGTGTATATGTTTTAATATTGCTTTTATGAACCACAGTTGAAGCTTTAGCATGATCCTTGATCCTAACAGGGAAAGACGGTTTCTCAACATAAGAAGTAGGAACAATAGGATCATTATAAGTAATAGTCTTTTCTTCAACTTTAATAGGTGCAGCTACTTTTACTTCTATGGGAGGATGATATTTAAACCACTTCTCCTTGGGGAGATCAACATAAGTAGCAAAAGATTCACAGAAAGAAGCTACTATCTCAGAGTCAAGTCCATATTTAGTGCTAAATTTACGGAAAATATCGGTATCCACAAGAGATTTAACACAATCAAAACTAGGTGTCATACCTGACTCCTTACCATTGTCGAGGTCCCAATCTTCGGAGTTGCGTTTAATTCTTTCCAATAAATCCCATTTGAATTCAATAGTCTTCATCATAAAAGAGCCAGCACAAGAAGTATCAAGCATGGTGCGATTGTTATCAGAAAGCCGAGCATAAATTTTTTGAATAATCATTTCTCTTGAGAGCTCATGATTGGGGCATGAATATAACATTGATTTAAGCCTCCCCCAAGCTTGAGAGATGCTTTCTCCTTCGCGAGGCCAAAAATTATATATATAATTGCGATCATGATGAACAAGATGCATAGGATAAAACTTTTGATGAAATTCCAATTTCAATCGCTTGTAGTTCCAAGACTCCATATCATCACATAGCCTATACCATGTCGATGCATCTCCCCTCAAAGATAAAGGGAAGACCTTCTTCTTAACAACATCTCCAGGTACACCTGCAAGCTTAAATAATGCACAAACTTCATCCACATATATTAGATGCTCATCAGGATGTTTTGTTCCATCTCCCAAAAAAGGATTAGCTAGCAGTTTTTCTACCATACCCAAAGGAATTTTGAAGCAAGCATTTTCATTTTCAGTAGGTTGAGGAGCAACTCTTTGCTCTACTGGTCGGGGTGAAGATACCCTGAACAAGCCCCTCAGAGGATTACTTTCCATAGTAACAAGTGACAGTAAATTTCAGCACACTATATAAAATTTTCCTTACCAAATTCCACCTACCAAAGGCGCTTCACTCCCCGGCAACGGAGCCAGAAAAGATTCTTGATGACCCACAAGTATAGGGGATCTATCGTAGTCCTTTCGATAAGTAAGAGTGTCGAACCCAACAAGGAGCAGAAGGAAATGATAAGAGGTTTGTAGCAAGGTATTCTCTGCAAGTACTGAAATAAGTGGTAACAAATAGTTTTGTGATAAGATAATTTGTAATGAGCAACAAGTAACAAAAGTAAATAAGGTGCAGCAAGGTGGCCCAATCCTTTTTGTAGCAAAGGACAAGCCTGGACAAACTCTTATATGATGTAAAGCACTCCCAAGGACACATGGGAATATCGTCAAGCTAGTTTTCATCACGCTCATATGATTCGCGTTCGGTACTTTGATAATTTGGTATGTGGGTGGATCGGTGCTTGGGTGCTGCCCTTACTTGGACAAACATCCCACTTATGATTAACCTCTATTGCAAGCATCCGCAAATACAACAAAAGTATTAAGGTAAACCTAACCATAGCATGAAACATATGGATCCAAATCAGCCCCTTACGAAGCAACGCATAAACTAGGGTTTAAGCTTCTGTCACTCTAGCAACCCATCATCTACTTATTACTTCCCAATGCCTTCCTCTAGGCCCAAACAATGGTGAAGTGTCATGTAGTCGATGTTCACATAACACCACTAGAGGAGAGACAACATACATCTCATCAAAATATCGAACGAATACCAAATTCACATGACTACTAATAGCAAGACTTCTCCCATGTCCTCAGGAACAAAAGTAACTACTCACAAAGCATAAACATGTTCATAATCAGAGGGGTATTAATATGCATATAGGATCTGAACATGTGATCTTCCACCAATTAAACCAACTAGCATCAACTACAAGGAGTAATTAACACTACTAGCAACCTACTAGCACCAATCCCGGACTTGGAGACAAGAATTGGATACAAGAGATGAACTAGGGTTTTGAGATGAGATGGTGCTGATGAAGATGTTGATGGATATTGCCCTTTCCCGATGAGAGGAGCGTTGGTGATGACGATGGCGATGATTTCCCCCTCCGGGAGGGAAGTTTCCCCGGCAGAACAGCCCCGCCAGAACCCTAGATTGGCTCCGCCAAGGTACCGCCTCTTGGCGGCGGAGTTTCGTCCGAGAAGATGGCTTGTTTTTTTCCCATCGAAAGAGTCCATATAGCAGAAGATGGTCACCGAGGGCCACCAGGGGGGCCACGAGGTAGGAGGGCGCGCCTAGGGGGTAGGGCGCGCCCCCACCCTCGTGGGCAGGGTGTGGCCCCCCTGGTGAAGTTCTTGCGCTCAATGTTTTTTATATATTTGGAAAACATCATCCGTGAAGTTTCAGGACTTTTGGAGCTATGCAGAATAGATCTCTCATATTTGCTCCTTTTCCAGCCAGAATCCCAGCTGCCGACATTCTCCCTCTTTATGTAAACCTTGTAAAATAAGAGAGAATAGGCATAAGTATTGTGACATAATGTGTAATAACAGCCCATAATGCAATAAATATTGATATAAAAGCATGATGCATAATGGACGTATCAATTCGCAATATCCAGATTGCAATCTTAGTTTCTTCCTTGTTCTTCGTTTGCCTGCAGGAAATGGACCTTCGTGGTCAGGTTGATCGTGCTCCGACGTGGTCAGTAAACTCTCGGAGTTGGTTTAGCTATTGCTAAGGCGCGACGTCCTCTCACGTTCGTAGTGGGATCGTCAAAGTCGACTTCCTCCAAAACTATAGCCACCATCTCATCGAAAGACGGGACACCTTTGCCTCTATCAACCATCCCCTTGCATCGGAAGACATCTTGCTCCATAGCTTCAAGTCTGGCCTCCATGGTTCCCGTCCCCTTGGGATATGTCACATCGTGAAGGTGAAGCACCCCCCTCATGCATCTGGATGGTCTGAGGGTGATGTACCACCTCCTACAGATATGGGTTGATGACGTTCTTGAAGAATTTGTCCTTGGAGGAGCTTGACGTGGCCATGGTAGGTGGAATCTGGCAGAAAAACAACAAGAAAAGAGAACAGGAGATTTCTCCATGATACGGTGATCAACAGGTTCGAGAAGTATATATAGATTTTTTTTATCTTGGAGGACAAGCATACGGAAGAAAAATGGAGTCCAAAAGGTGTCCCTGGTGGGTTGTGCCCACCAGGGTACGCTTCTTGGAAGTTTCTTTATTTCCTAAATTGTTAAATATTCCAAAACTGATAAAAAATATCTGTGCGGATTTTTCGGAGTCCGTTTACTTACCGTATCATGGGCCTCCTTATTTTCACGATTCTGGAGTGTTCTGGAAGGACTCTTTTATGTGTTCTTCCGATGTCAAAGTTTGTATTATAATACTTCCAACATTAATGGGTGTACCTGAGATATAATGTTTTATTCATTGCCCATTGACAACCTTCAGGTTAGTACCTTCGGAATTATTTATTTTGATGGCTCCAGACCAATAAACCTTCTCGATGATATATGAGCCTTCCCATTTTGAGAGGAGTTTTCCTGCAAAGAATTTGAAATGAGAGTTGTACAAAAGAACATATTCTCCAACTTTAAACTCACGCTTTTGGATTCTTTTATCATGCCATCTTTTAACTTTTTCTTTGAATAATTTTGCATTTTCATAAGCTTGGGTTCTCCATTCATCTAATGAGCTAATATCAAATAACCTCTTTTCACCGGCAAGATTGAAATCATAATTGAGTTCTTTGATTGCCCAATATGCTTTATGTTCTAACTCAAGAGGCAAAGGACAAGCTTTTACATAAACCATTTTATAAGGAGACATACCCATAGGATTTTTATATGCTGGTCTATAAGCCCAAAGTGCATCATCTAATTTCTTAGACCAATTCTTCCTGGACCTATTGACAGTCTTTTGCAAAATTAATTTTATTTCTCTATTGCTAAGTTCAATTTGACCACTAGACTGAGCATGATAAGGTGATGCAATTCTATGGTTAACATCATACTTGGCAAGCATTTTACAGAAAGCACCATGAATAAAGTGTGAACCACCATCAGTCATTAAATATCTAGGGACTTCAAACCTTGGGAAAATAACTTCCTTCAACATTTTAATAGAGGTGTTGTGATCAGCACTACTGGTTGGAATAGCTTCTACCCATTTATTAACATAATCAACAACAACCAAAATATGTGTATACCGATTAGAGGAAGGAAAAGGTCCCATGTAATCAAATCCCCAAACATCAAATGGTTCAATAGCAAGTGAATAGTTCATAGGCATTTCTTGACACTTACCAATATTACCTATTCTTTGACATTCATCATAGGATAAGACAAACTTACATGCATCCTTGAAGAGAGTAGGCCAATAAAATCCAGATTGCAATACCTTGTGAGCAGTTCTATCTCCAGCATGATGCCCCCCATAAGCTTCAGAGTGACATTTCTGTAGGATTTGTCCCTGTTCATGCTCAAGTAAACAACGTCTAATAAAACCATCTACTCCTTCCTTATAAAGATGTGGGTCATCCCAAAAGTAATGTCTTAAATCATAGAAGATTTTTTTCTTTTGTTGGTATGTAAAGCTAGGTGGTAAATATTTAACAACAATGTAATTAGCATACCAAGGAGTACTGTGACCAACATTTATTGCAGCTAACTGCTCATTAGGAAAACTATCATCAATAGGTAGTGGGTCATCAAGCACATTTTGAAGCCTAGATAAATTATCAGCTACTGGGTTCTCAACTCCTTTTCTATCAATGATATGTAAATCAAATTCTTCTAATAAGAGGACCCATCGAATAAGTCTAGGTTTAGCATCTTTATTTTTCATAAGATATTTAATAGCAGCATGGTCTGTGTGAACAGTTACATTGGAATCAACAATATAAGGTCTAAATTTAACACAAGCAAACACTACTACTAAGAATTCTTTTTTAGTAGTAGCATAATTTCTTTGAGCACTGTCTAGAGTTTTACTAGCATAATGAATGACATTCAGTTTCTTAACAACTCTTTGTCCTAGAACAACACTAACAGCATAGTCACGAACATCAGACATAATATCAAAAGGCAAGTTCCAATCAGGTGGTTGGACAATAGGTGTAGAAATTAAGGCTTTCTTGAGTGTTTCAAAGGCTTCTAGACAATCATCATCAAAAACAAAAGGAACATCCTTTTGCAGGAGACTAGTAAGAGGCCTAGAATTTTTTGGAAAATCTTTGATAAATCTCCTATAGAAACCAGCATGACCTAAGAAACTATGAATACCTTTTATATCTTTAGGACATGGCATTATCTCAATTGCATCAACCTTTGCTTTCTCCACTTCAATACCTCTTTCAGAAATTTTATGACCCAAGACAATGCCTTCATTAACCATAAAATGCACTTTTCTCAATTCAAGACAAGGTTTGTTTGTTCACATCTCTGCAAAACTCGATCAAGATTGCTTAAACAATCATCAAAAGACTTCCCATAAACAGAGAAATCATCCATCAAAACCTCAACAATCTTTTCACAAAAGTCAAAGAATATAGCAGTCATACATCTTTAAAAGGTAGTAGGTGCATTACATAAACCAAAAGGCATATGTCTATAAGAATAAGTTCCAAAGGGACGAGCAAAAGTGATCTTTTCTTGATCAGGTTGAGAAACACGTATTTGTGAAAAACCAGAATATCCA
This sequence comes from Triticum urartu, assembly GCF_056163025.1. Classification (NCBI taxonomy): domain Eukaryota; kingdom Viridiplantae; phylum Streptophyta; class Magnoliopsida; order Poales; family Poaceae; genus Triticum; species Triticum urartu. Next base: position 255,988,824 of record NC_141877.1, read on the forward strand.
TCAAGGAAGCAAAAATGTGTGTGCTTAGATAATCTTTCAAGCATTTGATTAATAAAAGGCAGAGGGTAATGATCTTTTCTAGTTGCTTTGTTTAATTTTCTAAAAACAATTATCATTCTATAGCCTGTAACAATTCTTTGTGGAATAAGTTTATTCTTATCATTAGGAACAATAGTTATACCTCCTTTCTTAGGGACACAATGAACAGGACTCACCCATCTAGTATCAGCTATAGGATAGATTATACCTACTTCCAGAAGTTTTAATATTTCTGTTCTTACCACTTCTTTCATCTTTGGGTTTAACTGACGATGGTGATCAACAACGGGTTTAGCATTAGGTTCCATATTAATTTTGTGCTGACATAGAGTGGGACTAATGCCCTTTAAATCATCAAGAGTATATCCAATAGAAGCTTGGTGCTTCCTTAGAACTTTCAATAATCTTTCTTCTTCATGTTCTAAAAGGTTAGCACTAATAATAATAGGATATATCTTCTTTTCATCAAGATAAGCATATTTTGAAGTGTCTGTTAATTGTTTTAATTCAAACATAGGATCACGTTTAGGTGGAGGAGGACCTCCTAGAGTTTCAATAGGCAAATTGTGTTTAAGCAGAGGACGTTGTTCAAAGAAATTTTTATCTATTTCATTTCTTTCACGGATATGAAAATCATTTTCATGGTCTAGCAAGTATTGTTCTAAAGGCTTAGTAGGTGGTACAAAAATAGAATCAAGACCAATTAATTCATCCTTGCTAGGAAATTCTTTTTCATGAAGCTTTCTACTAAACTTGGAAAAATTAAATTCATGAGACTCATCACCAAAACTAACACTGACAGTTTGCTTCTCACAATCTATTCTAGCATTAACGGTGTTCAAGAAAGGTCTACCAAAGATAATGGGACAAAAGTCATCTTGTGGGGAACCAAGAACAATAAAATCAGTAGGGTATTTAATTTTCCCAGACAAGACTTCAACATCTCTAACAATCCCAATCGGTGATATCATGTCTCTATTAGCAAGCTTAATCGTAACATCTATGTCTTCTATCTCTACGGGTGCTATGTCATTCATAATTTCTTGATATAAGGTGTAAGGAATAGAACTCACACTAGCACCTATGTCACATAAACCATGATAACAATGATGTCCTATTTTAACTGAGATGACAGGCATGCCAATAACATGTCTATGTTTATCCTTTTTATCAGGTTTCGCAATTCTAGCAGCTTCTTCACAGAAGTAAATAACATGCCCATCCATATCTTCTTCCAAGAGATCTTTAACCATAGAAATACTAGGTTCTACTTTAATTTGTTCATCAGATTTAGGTGTTCTAATATAGCTTTTGTTAACAACAATTTAAACTTTAGCATGTTCCTTTATCCTAACAGGGAAAGGTGGTTTCTCAATATAAGCAGAAGGAACAACTGGATCAACATTATAAAGTATAGTTTCTTCTTTAACTGGTATCGGTTCTTTGATTTCTTCTTTAATAGGTGGGTGATATTTAAACTACCTCTCTTTAGGGATTTCAACATGAGTAGCAAATGATTCACAAAAGGAGGCTACTATCTCAAAGTTAAGTCCATATTTAGTGCTAAACTTTTGAAAAGCATCGGTATCCATAAAAGATTTAACACAATCATACTTAAGTTTAATACCTGACTCTTTACCTTTGTCGAGTTCCCAATCTTCAAAGTTGCATTTAATTCTTTCCAAAAGATCCAACTGGAATTCAATAGTCTTCTTCATAAAAGAACCAGCACAAGAAGTATCAAGCATGGTTTGATCATTACGAGAAAGCCCGAGCATAAAAGTTCTGGATAATAATTTCTTTTGGGAGCTCGTGATTGGGGCATGAATATAACATTAACTTAAGCCTCCCCCAAGCAAGAGCGATACTTTCTCCTTCACGAGGCCAAAAATTATATATATAATTCCGATCACGATGGACTAGATGCATAGGATACATTTTTTGGTGGAACTCCAATTTCAATCGATTCCAATTCCAAGATCCAATATCAACGCATAGCCTATACCATGCCAATGCTTTTCCCTTCAAAGATAAAGGGAAAACCTTTTGCATAAATTCATCCCTGGGTAAACCTACAAGCTTAAACAATCCACAAATTTGTTCTACATATATCAAGTGCATATCAGGATGTTCGGTTCCATCTCCTGCATAAGGATTAGCTAGCAGTTGTTCTATCATACCAGAAGGAATTTCATATTCAATATTTTCAGTAGGTGTAGTAGGTTGAGGGGTAACTAATTGTGGTTCCGGACGAGGTGAAGATACCCTGAACAAACCCCTCAAAGGATTGTTTTCCATAGTAACAAGTGACAATAAATTTCAGCACCCGATATAAATGTTTCCTTACCAAATTCCACTTACCAAAGGCGCTTCACTCCCCGGCAACGGCGCCAGAAAATAGCCTTGATGACCCACAAGTATAGGGGATGAATTGTAGCTCTTTTCGATAAGTAAGGGTGTCGAACCCAACGAGGAGCAGAAGGAAATGACAAGTGGTTTTCAGCAAGGTAATGTCTGCAAGTGCTGAAATTATAAGTAGCGGAGTAGTTTGATAGCAAGATAATTTGTAACGAGCAAGTAACGATAGTAGTAAGAAAAGTGCAGCAAGGTAGCCAAATCCTTTTGAGGCAAAGGACAGGCCAAAAAGGTCTCTTATGACAAGCAAAGTGTTCTTGAGGGTACACAGGAATTTCATCTAGCCACTTTCATCATGTTGGCTTAATTCGTGTTCGGTACTTTGTGATGTAGGGTAGAACCCTAGTGGCTTGATCTTTCACGAAAGGAGCAGATCCCAACTAAGAACACGAAGAACACGAGGGGGAAAACATGAGGGGAAAGAGAGGAATCACTCAAATAGACAAGAAACAATCACACATGTGCTAGATCCATGAACACAAAGAGATACACGGTCCAAATCCAACAAAGGATGATACATAGGGTAGCCGGTTCTTCTCCGTAGAGGAGGTCTTGAATCCACAAGGGGATCTTCCCATGAGGGGTCTTGAATCCAAGGTGGATCTTCTCCGTAGAGGGGCCGCGGTCTCTCTCGTGGAGTAGATTCGATATGGATGAGCGAGGCTCTATCTCTAATATAAGCTATCACAATGCTAACCCTAGCTAGGAGGAGGTAGGGGGGTATTTATAGTCTAAGTGGGAAAAAGGGTAAGTGGGAAGGGATACAAGGCCAAAGGCCCGCGGCTGCGCACAGGCAGTTACCGGACGTCCGGTCGTTGTCGGACATCCGACGGCTCGAGGGGGACCGGAAGTCCGGCGGGCATCGGAAGTCTGTCGTTTTGCTTCAGGATAGGTGGCACCGGATTTCCGGTGAGCGTCGGACGTCCGGTGCCTGGGACTTGTCGGACGTCGGGTGTTCATCGGTCGTCCGGCGGCTGTAGAGGGTCGGACGTCTGGTGGTTTCCGGTCGTCCACCCGTTGTAGACTCTGCAACTCCTTCTTCTTCCGTCTTCTCTTCCAGGCTTCCCTCGCAGATGGTGTAGGTGTACACTTGCGCTCACACTCCTCCTCCTCGTCCGTACCATTCCGACAATACCTATGCATGCACGCGAGTGGAGTGTCAAGTAGTATACCATCCTCGAAGGGGTCAAGTGCACACATGTAAAGGAGATGATTCACCTTTATGTATGTGGAGTAGATGCTGCACGTGTCACTTGCCAAACAGACTCTTGACATAGTGATGTCCATAGGATGCTCCGCATCATCTCCCCTCCCTTGGGAAAGACCCGACCTCGGATCGAAAACCAAATTACCATGGGAAAGAGATGGCTTCGTCGTGTAGAAGTGGACGTTCACCAAGTAGGCATCATCTTCAAGCTTGAAGTCGGCACTATCCAATGTCGCACCGTCTCGTGATTCCTTCAAAATGAGAAAGGACAACAAACACTTCGAAAAATAAATGTGGTTAGCGTTAGTGCAAAACCAAGCATTCAAGAGGTGATTCACCAAACAAGTGTCATCATCATGCAAAGCATATAGTGTGACAAAGGATTGTGACATGGCATGTAAGCATATCAATCTAGCACAAGCAAAGAAATCATGGGGACAAGCATGTGAATGTGAGGTAGATGCAAATATGCGTGACAAGAGAAGAAGCATCTACCTCAAGTTCATAGCAAGCATTCACAAATTGCTCAATGAAAGGTCTATGGTAGGCATAGGAATCATTCACAACACCAAATAAAATGAAGTGTCTAAATACATGGGTCAAGTGCATGACAATCCAAGCATAATGTGCATGGGGTGTAGTGAATATAGTGTGGCACTCAACACAATAGAAAAAGCAATTGTTAATCATGTGTGAGGCAATCAAGGCAAGCATGTAGCAATCAATGGGACATGACATATGTGAAGAAACGGCATTGTTGCAACCAAACATGTGATAGGAGCAAGTAATCCAAGAATTGGATGCAACACACAATGTATATATATCATGATGCACGGAATTGTGAAAATGACAAGTCGAAGCAAGATCTCTAACAAGTGTGCAATCATGTGGTCCAAGATGAACAATAAGTCTCATGGTGCAAGCAACACAAGTAGTATGATCCGCAATATCCATGCTCAAGAAAGATGTCACCTTGAAGTTGTGTTCTTGTGCATTCTTCACATTGCTGAAGTGGTAGGAAAGGTGGTGTAGAAGCGAGTCATGGTCCAATGTATGAGGCTCTCTCTCAAGAGCTCTGATGTAGGGTAGAACCCTAATCAGCTGATCTTTAATGAAAGGAGCGGATCCTGCGACGAACACGAAGAACACGAGGAGGGAAACGAGGGTAAACACGGGGAAAACACAAGAGAGAGACACTCAAACCAACAAGAATGATTATACAAGTGCTAGATCCTTGAAACATAATAGGAGATACAAGATCCAAAGTCAACAACGGACGATACACGGTAACCGGTCTTCTCCATGAGGAGGTCTTGAATTCTTCCCTAAAAGGAGTCTTGAATCCGCTTGGGGGATCCGGTGGAGGCTCGAATCTCCGAGGAGAAGGTAACCAAGTGGATGAGCAAAGCTCTCACATGAAACATGAGCTAATCCTTTCCTAACCCTAGCTAGAAGGAATAGGAGGTCTATATATAGTCTTAGTGCAAAAGAGGGGGGCGAAGGGGTACATGGGCTGCGGCCCAACATGAAACAGCACACAGGCGTCGGACGCCCGGGAGTCACCGGTCGTCCAGAGGCTCACGAGGGTCCGGACGTCCGGTGCCTGTCGGACGTCCGTAGATTCGGCTCGGGTGGTCTTCGGTCGGTCGTCCGGTCGGGGTCAGACGTCCGGGCGTCGGTCATCTGCGGGACTCTGGAAATCCGTAGATTGGCTCGGGTGCGGTGGCATCAGTCATCCGGTTGGGGTCGGATGTCCGGATCCTGGAGATCGTCGGGCGTCCGGTCCTGGCCGGTTGTCCGGAGCCTGTAGCTTCCTCTTCATCATTTCTTCTTCTCCGTCATCACGTCCATCTTCCTCTTCTTCTTCTCCTTGCTCCTTAGCTTCTCCATGATACCTAAGCATGCACAAAATGTCCGTATGAGGTAGTAGCCATGTCTCATGTGCATCAAAGTGGAAATGTGAGAGGAGAGATGTCACCTCGGTTTCAAGAGCTCTTGCACATGCTCGTGTCGTGGGTCCAAGAGGTGTCATAGGAGATGTAGTTGGGTCCATGGGGATGGCCTTGGGATGCTCCGCATCATCTCCCCTCCCTTGGGGAAGATCCGTCTTCGGATCAAATTCTTCATCACCATGGTAGGGAGAGAGATATTTGATGTAGAAGATGTCACTCACGGAGGACTTGTCGTGTGGAATTTCGATCTTGTATGCGTTGTTATTGTAGCGTGCAAGCACCTTGAAGGGTCCATCCGCTCGTGGTCGAAGCTTGGACTTGCGTTCTTGTGGAAAGCGATCCTTGCGAAGGTGTACCCACACGAGATGACCAATGTTGAAGACCATGGGGTGCTTGTTGATGTTGAGCTTGGTCGCAAGGCATTGAACTTGGCAGTCGATGGTGTTTCTTGTATCTTCATGCGCCTTATTGAGATGTGTCACTCATGCACTTGCGTCCAAATTGATGCGCTCTTGGAGTTGTAGAGCAAGAATGTCCAATGGTAACAATGGGTTGAATCCGTAGACGACCTCGAAGGGGGACTTACGGGTGTTGAGTGTCTTGCGCGGTTGTAGGTGAACCCGGCGATCGGTAAGAACGGTTGCAAGATTTCCCTACAAAATAGATGTGTAATATGTGAAGTATCGTGCATCTTGTTGCAAGGTATGAAATGAGCCGTGTTGGACAATCGGTTCACAACAACAAACACAGAAATTTTTCCATTCCTATTTCGAGGTAACCCAAACACAAAATCCAGATGAAAATCCTCCCATGGTTGATATGCAATTTGAAGTGGCAATGAAAGGCCATGAGATTGAGCTTTGCACTTAGCTTTGTGAGATGTGTAGTATTTGATGTTGAAGCGGTTGACGTCGCGAAGCATCAAGGGCCAAGAATAGTGCTTGGAGAGCGTAGCAAGTGTCTTGTCATGTCCAAAGTGGATGAGCAGTGGAACTTGCCATTGGATCCCCTTAGGTTCCTCGGGGTTGGCGCGGTAGGGGACCTTTTTAGGAAGGGGAGCTCCGGGGATGATGTCTATTCTGTGCTCAATGCCTTGTAGTGGAGGTAGTCCTAGAGGTAGCTCATCGGGGAATACATCGTGAAATTCCTGCAAAAAAGAAGACGACACTAGAGGAAGAGTGTGATGGGCGTTAGCTTTTGGTGCATCGTCGTTGCATAAAAGGTCACAGTGCTTGACACTAGATGGGTTCCCACACACTTCTCTCATCTCACGTGTGGTGGCAAATAGAATGAAGTATTGCTTGTCACTCATCATGGAGTCGCTCAAATTGGGCTCGTGGCACTCACTTTCTTTTTGGTGGCTCGCTCTCTCTCTATTTTCTCCATGATGGGTGGCTTGCTTGTCGGCGATCACTTGGCTTGGAGACATGGGGCGAATGGCGTACTCCTTTCCCTTCATCTTGAAGATGTAGTGGTTCGTTCGGCCGTTGTGGATGACTCCTCTATCAAATTGCCATGGGCGTCCAAGGAGAAGGTGGCAAACGGTCATTGGAACGATGTCGCACTCCAAAGTGTCTTCAAAGGCACCAATTTTGAAGGATACTTGTACTCGATGGTCGACTTGGAGAGTGTCGGAGTCGCTAAGCCATTGCACTTTGTATGGATGTGGGTGCTTCGTCTTGGGCAATTGGAGCTTGGAGCAAAGTTCTTCACTTGTGAGGTTATGACAACTCCCTCCATCGATGATGACCTTGACGGATCGTCCATTGATGCCGGCCTTGGTATGAAAGATGTGGCATCGTTGGTCTTCTTCTTGGTGATGTTGGAGAGTCAAGACCTTGGAGACAAAAAGAGCGGGACTTGAATCTTCATCGCAAAGGACTTGTTCCTCTTCATCATTCACTTGCCGGTGCAATGCCACTTGCTCATGGGCTTTTATCTCCTCATCACTCATGGAGTCTTATGTACCATCGTCGTGGAGAATCATGTTGCGCTTGCTGGTACACTCGAATGACTTGTGGCCTTGGCCGCCGCATGTGAAGCATTTGAAGGAACTCGTCTTGACGGTCTCATCAGTTGGGGTAGATGATGATGAAGCTCTCGGCTTGAAGTTGCTTGTAGTAGGATGACGACTTGGGTTGGTCAAAGATGTTGGAATCGTTGAAGCTTGATTGTTGGAGAAGCCGTCGGACTTGGATGAGAACTTGGCATACTTGAAATCATCTTGCACTTGACATTCTGCTTTTGTAGCTTGATGCACTAGCTCGATGAGGTTTGAGTATGGTTGGAAGTCGGCGATCTTCTTGATAGGATGGTTGAGTCCATTCAAGAAACTTGCCATAGTTTGCTCATCATATTCCATGACATTGGCTCGTATCATGGCAATCTCCATCTCCTTGTAGTACTCTTCAATGCTCTTGGTTCCTTGCATGAGTAGTTGGAGTTTCTTGAAGAGGTCGCGGTTGTAGTAGGTAGACACAAAGCGTGCAATCATGACATCCTTCATTTGCGCCCAAGTAGTGATGGGTGGTTCACCTCTTGCCTCTCGACGCTCGATAACTTATTCCCACCAAATGAGGACATAGTGTTGGAACTCAAGGGATGCCATCGCGATCTTCTTCTCTTTTTCATAGTTGTGCAAACGGAAGATTTTTCGACCTTCAATTCCCATGATAGGTACTCTTCGGGATCGTTGCTTCCGTTGAACTTGGGCATGGTGAACTTGAGCTTTTCGTAGTGTTGCTCTTCATTGTGTTGGGGTCAGGGATGATGACGCCCATGTTGTTGATGATTGTCAAACTCGTGTTGCTCTTGGTGAGGAGGGTTGTCAACCTCATGTTGCTCTTGTTGTGGAGGATTTCCATTGTCGTCATGCTCTTGATGAACTTGATGTTCTTGGCGAGCTTGTGGAGGAGCTTGTCGAGCTCGAGGAGGAACTTGGGGAACTTGATGATGCACGCGAGCTTGAAATCTTCGTTCTTGAATTTCTTCGCGAAGTGCTTCTTCATGTTCACGAGCTTGTCGGCCTCGGTTGGCTACAGCTTGACTTGAATCTTGGAGGGCTTGTTGCGCTGCAAGTGCTTGAGCTTCACGGAGTTGTTGTTCTTGGCGTTGTGCCTCTGCATCTTGTGCATCTTGGAGTAGACGCGCGCGCTCTTCCTCTTCATGTTGGCGTTGACGTTGCCGTTCTCGTGCTAGAGCAAAGGCCTCTTGGGTTTGACGTTGTCGACGCTCTTGAGAGTCGGTATCGCGTAGAGGATTGAGGCTTTCTTGACGATCATTGCGCGTGGCATGGCGTAGAGTGTTTGATGTCGATGTACTTGAGCCGGAGAGGGTGAAGTCGGAGTGTCGACTTGAGCGAGTCCTTCTTGATGAAGACGAAGTGGAAGAAGAGCGGTTGAGAAACAAAGCGTGAATCTCGTCCATCCTTGCGTCATTCTCTTTCTTGTGATCATCGAGCTTGTGGTTGAATTTGTCCCTTGTATGTTGCTCGGAGAGTCGCAAGTCAGCGGCGAGGTTGTCGATGTGTTCACTCATTGCTTGTTGCTCTTGATGCAAAGCACGTTGTGCACCAAAGAGGTGGCTCTTAGTGACGTAGGAGTTGTTCATGTCGTTGTCGTGCTCAATGAAGAGTGGGTTGGTAGAAGTACTTGGCCTATCCATCATTCCAAGATACACAATGTGAGTGGTAGAAAGAGAAGAACGAATACCAAATGTACCTTGACCAAAGTTGAAAGTGGATCAATGATCACTCCAATGTGGACAAGTAAATAGCACAATTGGTACCAATTCTTGTCGGTTTCTCACGCCTACACAAGTAAAAGCTTATGGTGGAGCCTAGTTAGGATGGTGGCACAAAATTTGATGCAATTGTAAGTGAGCTTCAATAATGTTGGAAAAGATTCGCAAGATGCAATGTAACAAGTAGACCAAGCAATACAATGTACACAGAAACACACACACAAAGAGATAAGTGGGGTTGGGCAACCAAGCATGAGCCAAAATGTGGAAACCACAAAAATGCTCTTGTTGCACAACACTAGAGAGACGCGAGCCTGATTGCACAATAGGCGGATACAAGACTTGTGCACAACCTACTAAGCAAAAATGCAACGACTTCTATCCCAAGTATGCTCTATGCAAGGTGTTTCTATGATATGATCTAAGATGATCGAGTATGACAATCTTAATGTTGTATGATGCTATGGTGCTTGCTTAAAAGCTCTTTTCTTCTCTTTCTTTTTTCTTAAAAGCTTGGTTGGCTCTTTGATGTTTGAGCTCTTTTCTCATGCAATGCTTGACGAACCAAGATAGTGATTGTGTATGTGATGACAACCTTGTGACACAAGAGATGATACCAAGATATGCAACAATGATGTATGTATGCTATGGGAAGTATGATCACTAATGTGCACAAGTCTCGTTGCCGTCAATACTCAAAGGCTAGTCTCGATGGGTAAGAAACACAAAGGACTAAGGTTATGATGGCTATCAATGTAATGGCAAGAGTGATATGTCCAATACCAAGGCGAGGTTACCATTCTTGCTTACGGTATGGTGTCAAAATGGTGGACCGAATACCAAGATGTAGTCGAGGTGGTCATTGTTGATGACGCGTCCGTGGTGAAGATGAGCGGCGGTGATGTTGATGTCGAACTGTACGTAGATAGCAGAAACACAAAAGGATACAAAACCGCAACTCAAATTCTCAAAGCTCGAAGTGGAAACACATCTCGGAGTATGAAACGGGTAAGAAAAGGTGGTGGTATGCGGAAGTGGTGATGGTGTATAGGTGGTAGGAGTGTGTATGCGGAAATGTGGGGCGGTGGTGGTGACTAACTAGAAAAAAATTCAGTTTCGTCAGGGTTCGTCGGACGTCCGGGCTGGGCCGGTCGTCCGGTCACCGGACGTCCGGAAGGGGTCGGACGTCCGGTGCCTAGGCGAACTTTGGGCACGGGATGAACAGCTAGGGTTCGTGGTGGAGATGTGGAAATTCATCGAATCCGGAGGATTTTGTGGATGGATAGGGTGGAGACAAGGAGGGAAAAGCTAGATCCACTCAAAACAAAGCAAATCCACGGATCAAATCCAACAAAATTTAAACACAACAGCAAATCACAAAAAAATTGGGCTATTTTTGTGGGTAATTTTCTAATTTGGGACAAAAACAACAAAAACTAGGCTAGCAACACCAGAGGGAGGCTCCGAAATCGTGATCAATGAGGCTCATGATACCAAGATGATGTAGGGTAGAACCCTAATCGGCCGATCTTTCATGAAAGGAGCGGATCCCGCGATGAACACGAAGAACAAGAGGAGGGAAACGAGGGTAAACATGGGGAAAACACAAGAGAGAGACACTCAAACCAACAAGAATGATTACACAAGTGCTAGATCCTCGAAACATAATAGGAAATACAAGATCCAAAGTCAACAACGGACAATACACGGTAGCTGGTCTTCTCCATGAGGAGGTCTTGAGTTCTTCCCTAAAAGGGGTCTTGAATCCGCTTGGGGGATCTTCTCCGGTGGAGGCTTGAATCTCCGAGGAGAAGGTAACCAAGTGGATGAGCAAAGCTCTCACACGAATATGAGCTAATCCTTTGCTAACCCTAGCTAGAAGGAATAGGAGGTCTATATATAGTCTCAGTGCAAAAGAGGGGGGCGAAGGGGTACATGGGCTGCGGCCCAACATGAAATAGCACACAGGCGTCGGACATCCGGGAGTCACCGGTCGTCCGGAGGCTCGCGAGGGTCCGGACGTCCGGTGCCTGTTGGACGTCCGTAGATTCAGCTCGGGTGGTCTTTGGTCGGTCGTCCGGTCGGGGTCGGACGTCCGGGCGTCGGTCGTCCGTGGGACTCTGGAAATCCATAGATTTGGCTTGGGTGCGGTGGCGTCGATCGTCCGGTCAGGGTCAGACGTCCGGATCTTGGAGATCGTCGGACGTCCGGTCCTGGCCTGTCGTCCGGAGCCTGTAGCTTCCTCTTCATCATTTCTTCTTCTCCGTCGTCATGTCCATCTTCCTCTTCTTCTTCTGCTTGCTCCTTAGCTTCTCCATGATGCCTGAGCATGCACAAAATGTCCGTATGAGGTAGTAGCCATGTATCATGTGCATCAAAGTGGAAATGTGAGAGGAGAGATGTCATCTCGGTTTCAAGAGCTCTTGCACGTGCTCGTGTCTTGGGTCCAAGAGGTGTCATAGGAGATGTAGTTGGGTCCATGGGGATGGCCTTGGGATGCTCTGCATCAAGCTCGAATGGTCAACTCATGTGACATGGAAGTTGACACAAAGTCCAAGTTTCCTACACGTGCACAAAACAAAGCAAAGAACATATGCACATGGTAGATAAATACATCATCCATCATGATGGTTCTCCTCTCTTGCACATAACCATTAGTAGCATAAGTGCATGAATAATATGATGCAATAATGGCTATATTCATGGCACTAGGTATATGGTGCAAAGAGGCAAGACAAGCTGCTGCACAAGAAAAATGTCAAAATCTCCAATCATATGTGAGAATGCTATGGGGGAAATCTCATTAGCAATGCTAAATGTATCGTTACACTCAATACATGGCAAATCATCTAGCATGAGAGAGGCAACACATGGAGATATATGACAAGAAGCAATAACAATCAGGTGTAAAGCATGTAGATGGTTGTCATCCACCGCAAGAAATGAGAAAATATGAATCATCGGTGATGCAACACAAGCAAGCATATCAATCATGTCGTGCAAACTAGTGTAGCGAAGATGCAACACACTAGGGGAAATCATGGCAATCATGTCATGTGAGCAAATAATAGTCATAGGCAATGTACATGACATATCGCAAGCACAAACACAAAGCAAGATGAAAGTATCATCATAGGCATGGGGTACAAAGCAAACATGGCAATAGCAAGCAATATATCCACCAAGCTTGCAAATACACATACAAGTAGTAGAATCAATCATCATGTGTAATGCAAAGCATGGGTCACAAATGCATGGCAAAGGTATAGGAATGAGCATATCATGCAAAGTGAACATGGCAAGATGGGCAAATGATATATAATGGACAATAACCCATAGCCAAGTGAGAGCCATGTAGAATAAATGCACAAAGTCTTTGCATGAAGAGAGCGGTGGGAAAGACACTCCATGGGATCTCAAGTAATCATTGCTCTCTAGAGCTCGTTTTTTCAACTTGTGGGATTACGAGGTTAACAAGAATTCATGGGTACCTACACAAAAGAGACACAAACGAAAGAGATTGTGTGTGTGGTAAATGTACACATCATCCATCATGTTGTGTATGTGCATGTGAGAGTTAGCACAAGATAAGCATCGCTTAAAGAAATTTGATGCATGGTATAAGAACATGTCATCCATCATGAAAGAATAGTTATTGTGTATAACACGATGGGGATGCAAATTGAGCATACAAGTATAAGGCACAACAATATCATTTTTATTCATGGGGATTATATTGTGCACATAAGTATGAGGATAATGCAATGGATGGGATGAATTAAAATCTGCTAAAATGTATGAGGAAACTATGGGGGTCTCCTCATGAGCAATTTCGTAAACATCACATGGAGAAAATGGACAACATCCAAAACAATGCATATCCGAAGCTAGGTGGTTATGGCATGGAATATGAGATAAATGATGCAAATGTAGCATGTCAATATCATCACAAGAGAAACAAATGCCAATAACCATAGGCTTGTCATCTATGCCATATGTGCAAATTGGGTTTATTTGAATAGCATATGCATAGTCACTATGAAGAGATTGCAAATATGACATATGATTGATCTCATGCATAGCATATGAAAAGTCAAGCGGATTGGCAAACATGATGTGACCTAAAGAATGATCACAAGAAATCCTATGTAACATGACATCACAACTAATAGAATCCACATGGCAATCATCATACTCATCATAAATGGGCAAATCATCGCATGGGGAAGTCGCACTAGCATGAAGCATGGTAATAGGTTGGTCAATATCATGCAAGCAATCAATGTCAAGAATGTCCACTAGTGGGACTAGAGCATCACCTTCACCTATGTTACCTTTGTCATTCCACTCATGTGGTGTAGGTAAGGTGGGAAAGGCCAAATGATGGTCATCTTCATCTTGATGGAACCATGTGGGGGGTGCATCATATTCCACCATGGCCATCGTCTTGTCCAAAGGGAGGACGTAGTCGTCGCGAATTGAACCGTCATCATATATGGGACCTAGCACCAAATGAGGTCAAGTTGTTAGAAATGCAAATGGCCTCACATGCCCTATCAACTATCATACTCTCTCTATGTGGTGGTTCACTCCCTCCCTCAAAATAGGTGCGCTCAAACTCACATATGGTGGAGTCACTCATCTTACTCAAGTGGTGCGGGTTGTGGCTCTCCTCACATGGGAATTGTGGCAACACATCATATGTCGGGCTAGTAGTGAAGTCACTCTCACTCTCAATATGGTGGCTAAAGTCACTCAAGTCAACATATGTCGCCGTGATCGAAGGGAAAATCCCATGCTCAACCATCTCGTTGCCGTCGCCGTGGATGAAGGCCGAAGATGGCACATCATCACTCTCGTCTCCTAAGATGGAAGCATCCTCTATGCTTGTCACCATGTTGCATGCCTCCAAAGCATGTTCCTTGATTGGCTCCATAGTCGTAGTCGTCGCCACACCGTCTTGAAAAACAGTCGAAGTAGACTCGGCGCCATCAATGCCACAAAGAGGGTTGGCGATGAAGTTGAACTTGGGAGCATCATCTTAGAGCTCATCGGGCTTGGACATCTTGGTGGTACTATCCTCATGCTCGCCTTCTTGGAGCTTGGTCTTCGAGAAGTGTGCTTGGGGTGGAGAAGCCTTGGCCTTCATGAGTTCTTGTTCCGCCTTGGGAGCACCAATGTAGTAGTCATCGAGGGACTTGTAGTTCTCGAGGAAGAGAGTCTTGGAGATGTCGTTGTGCAATCCCATCACGAAGTGGAACTTCATCGGAATGGGGTCGTTCACGCCGGCACGTCGTAAGGCTTTCTTCATCTCCTTGAAGTACTCATCAATGGACTTGGATCCTTGGATGGTGTTCTCTAATTGGCGTAGAAGTTGTTCCGTGTAGGTTGGAGGCACGAACTCTCGCTGCATAGCTCTCTTCGTCTTGGGCCAACTCATGTCGTAGGTCTCTGAAGGTGAGTGAAGCCACCATGTGGATGCGTAGTCGTGGAAGTTCCTTGTGGCGCACTTCACTTGATATTCGGGAGGAACTTGATGTAGCTTGAGGTAATCGTCCATCAAACGCTCCCACTCGAGATACTCCTCGGGTTCTTGAGTCCCATAGAAAGGAATCGCGTGGTCGATGTCGAGGTCATAGTAGCTCGTGGAAGTCACGGACTTGAGCTTGGGGAGCTTCTCTCGAGGTGCTTGTGGGCGAAGATGCCATATGTCCATTGGCAAAGATGCCTTGAAGTCGCTTGGCGATGATGCCAAGGGAGATGGTGAAGTCATTGAGCGGTTGTTGGTGTTGAGCTCTTGATCTTCACGTCCTTGTTGGTGATGGTGTCGATGCCGATGTGATTTTGCCGGAGATGGTAGCTCGGAGACATCTTCTATTGAGCGTCTTCTCGAAGATGAGGAAGATCGCTTGTACGACCTGATGAGGGCTTTGATCTCCTCCATTTGAGCTTGCATCTTGGCGTATGTGGAGTTGTTCGTGGCATCAAACTCGTCGTTGTTGTTGTAGACCGAAGATGAAAAGCGTTGCCTATCCATCACAAGACTCGAGCCAATTTGAGTGGGAGAAAGAGAAGAGCTATACCAAATGTACCTTGACCGATGTTGAAGATGGATCAATAATCACTCAATGATGTAACAAGGAAATAGCACAATTGGTACCAATTCTTGTCGGTTTCTCACGCCTACACAAATAAGGCTTATGGTGGATCTCGGTGAGGATAGTGGCGCAAAAATTTGATGCAAAATGTTAGCAAGAGTCAATAATGTTGAAAGAGATTCACAAATTCGCGAGTGAAACAAGTAGACCAATAGCAATATGTGGCACACAGAAACACACACATGGATAGATAAATGGGGTCATGCAACCAAGGATGAGCACAAAATGTGGAATCCACAGAAAACGCTCGTGTTGCACAACTCAAGAGAGACGCTAGCACGATTGCTCTATAGGCGGATACGACACTTGTGCACAACCTATGATATGCAAAATGTATCGACTTTCTATCGCAAGTATGCTATGTATGATGTTCCGGTGGTATGATCCAAGATGATCGGATATGACAATCTTATATGCAATGTGGTGTGATGCTATGGCTCTTGCTTACAAGCTCTTTGCTCTTTCTCTTTTGCTTAAAATCTTTATTCTTTTTTTTGTATATGGCCACTTTGCAAAATGCACAAACCAAGATAGTAATTGTGTATATGCGGGAACAAACTTGAGGCACACGAGATGATATGATACCGATATTGTATGGTGTGTATGCAATGTATGGTGTAGATCACTAATGTGCACAAGTAACGTTGCCAGCAATACTCAAATGGCTAGTCTCGATAGGCAAGAAACGCAAAATAGGCTAGGGGTTATCAATGCAATGGCAAGGGGATATACAATGGAGGGATACCACGATACAGACATGATATGGAGGTTACTGTCCTTGGCGATGATGAGTGGCGGTGTTCTTGATGTAGATACCAAGATGATGGAGACTCGTCCCTAAGTAGCACTACAAAAAAATACACTTCCGTGATGATACGTGTTTGTCACAGTAGGTCGCTTTTTTTGTCATGCATGTACATCCATGACAAATTTATGACAGAATCAAGATAGTCATACATGTGCTGTCGTAGAAGTGTTCCATGACATTACCAAAATTATCATCACAGAAGTGTCCACTTCCATGACGATAAATCGCGCGTCACAGAAGTGCTTTCGTCAAGGGTGACCGACACGTGGCATCCACTATAACGGAACGCCGTTAAGCTATCGGGTCGGGTTTTGGATTCGATAACCCGTTAACAGCCCCCCCCCCCCCCGACCAATGGGGATTTTCCACGTGTAAAATCATCATTGGCTAGACAAAACACGTGTCGGCTCATCGTCGGGACAGATGTCATCCACTCACTGGACAGAAGGCGCCTATGATACGTCGACACGTGGCACGGCCCAACAAGTTTAAATGGGCCGGCCCAACTAGAGGCCCACAAGATTTTGCAGACCATAATGGGCCGGCCCAGCTAAAGGCCCACAAAATTGTGCAGACCTTAAAGGGCTGGCCCAGCTAAAGGCCCACAAGATTTTGCGGGCCATAATGGGCCGACCCACGTAAAGGCCCACAAGATTTTTTTATGCCATAATGGGCCGGCCCAGGTAAAGGCCCACAAGATTTTTGCGGGTCATAATGGGCTGGCCCAGCTAAAGGCCCACGAGATTTTGCCAACATTAATGGGCCGACCCAGCTGTAGGCCCACAAGATTTTGAGGACCCTAGTAGGCCGGCCCATTAACTGGCTGCCATGTTTTGGGCCAAATGTCGGCCCATATTTGATCCGGTCCATTAATGGCCTGCCATGCTCCGGGCCTAATAGTGGCCCATATGAGATCCGGCCCATTAAAAGCCTACCACGTTCTGGGCCAAATTACGGCCCAGATCAGGTCCGGCCCTTTAAGAGGCTTTGGGCTCAATTATGGTCCATATCAGATTCGGCCCGTCAACTGGACACTATGCTTTTGGGCCCACTTGCTAAAGGCCCACTTAGTAATTCGGCCTGATATTAGTTTTGGCCTGTTAAGGGCCCGTTTAACATTTCGGCCCTATATTAATTTCGGCCTGTTAAAAGCCCGTCATATAGTTGGGCCTAGCTACGGCCCGGTTTGCATCCGGCCTGCTCGCAGCCGATATCTGATTGGGCCAAACAAGGACCCAGACAATTTTGGCCTGTTAAAAGCCCATGATTTGATTCGCACAATCATGGGCCGGGGTTCATTTCGGGCTGCTGCGTAACTAGTAGTAATTAAGAACAAACCTACTCTATACAATAAAGAAATTATGGCATAGTAACTAAGAATAAACCTACACTACACAATAAAGGATTTAAGGTATATTACATCCACTGGGCATCAAAGTTCGCCACCAGTGATCATAAAGCGCAACGAAGAAGCAGAGTACAAAAACTGGGCACCATTGCAGCGTAACAAAATAATACTGAACCGAGACCACTTCCAAGACAGTTCAAGAAAGGTTAGCCTTGCGGGGGAACTGCTGCGCAAGCTGCTGAGCAAGGCTGTGAGACCGGCCTAGCATGTTGGTCATAGCTTCTAGGTGTAGCTGTTTAGCGATGAGGTTCTTTTTTAGAGATAGGACTTCAAGTCGAAGTTGAGTTGCAGAATGCCTTTCTACTAGAACTTGGGACTGAAGAAGTCGAACTGATTCAGACAACGAATTTTGTGAGCTTGTCTAACTGTTAGTCTCATGTAACTTGAACACTGCATCAAGACAAGACTTTGGGGTTGTCTCGCTATCTTCAAGATGTTTTGCCTTCTTTGCTGCAATATATGTTGGGTTTGTGTCACAGCCTTCAGCAGACTTGTGCATGCCATCAGGCATATCACCCCGAAACAAAGCAGAGAGATGACATGTTTTGCACGTGTATAAACAAAGATGATAACTGTTCTTTCAATTCTATCCAATTTCAAATTATATAATAAAGAGTATGTTCAAAATATCAATAGCATAATTTGGCATTGTTCATAATGCGGGGAGCTTCACCACACTACTGGATTACCATGTCAACATAACAAGCATAGATGAAGGGCAAAGAAAATCATTGTATCTATTTTGGATAATGTGCATGGCATGTTGTTCATATCATCAGCCACATCAGTAAGATAAAACAGGAGATGACAAGGTGCAAATGTGGGCTGCTTCACCACACAATGGATTATAGATCCACAAAAACAAGCATACATATAGGGAGTATTAAGTAATGTGCATGGTATGAATAAGGAATTTGGTTTTACAAGTAAAACTTAGAACTTACGGTTCTTACGAACATGCATTTTGGTAGAAACAGCAAACTAAACAGCAGTAAACGATAGGGAGTATGAGCAAATTAAATAGTAGTTGAGGATAAAGGCTTTAGAAGGACTGACTTACATTAACAGTTAACACCGGCTTTATAATGCCCTTCTCCATGGCAAGGGAAGGATAACTCAAGAATTTCAGCACAGAATCTTCTTCATAAGCATTGCCTGTACTCTACAATTTGTAGAGAGTAATTATAGATATGATAATACTGGAAAGGATAGAGGATAATGAAGATAAGATGCAGATTGATGCTACATAATCAACTACCAATCCCTGGAAGTACAAGCGTTACATGACAAAATGTACTGAAAAGAGCAATGGGCTACACTTCTGCACTGGCATTGTCTGTGTATTCTACTTGTTGGTAAGATTAAATATAGATCTTAATCTTTTTTAGTAAATGGTGGGCGAGGGAGATAAGATGCAGAATGCTACAAAATGAACCAATCCCTCTTCCCACAATACAAGAGTGTTTTGAACATTGGTGTACTGTACAAAACGTTCTTATATTATGGGACGGAGGTAGTAACTGTTAATATAAGTACAGTGATAGACCACGTTCAGTCCTTACAAGAGGACTGCAGAGCTAGCGTTAGCGTGTGCACTTGACCCCTTCGAGTATGGTATACTAATTGACACTCCACTCATGTGCATGCATAGGTATTGTTAGAACGGTACGGACGAAGAGGAGGATTGTGAGCGTAATTTTACACCTACACCATCCATGAGGGAAGCCTGGAAGAGAAGACGGAAGAAGAAGGAGCTGCGGAGTCTACAACGGCTGGACAACCGGAAGCCACCAGACGTCCGACCCTCTACAGCCGCCAGACGAAAGACAAACACCGGACGTCCGACAAGTCTGAGGCACCGGACGTCCGACGCTCACCAGAAATCCGGTGCCACCTATCCTGAAGCAAAACGATGGACATCTGACGCCCGCCGGACTTCCGTTCCTCCTCGAGCCGTCGGGCGTCCAACAACGACCGGACGCCTGGTAACTGCCTGTGCACAGCCGCTGGCCTTTGGCCTTGTATCCCTTCCTACTTACCCTTTTTCCCACTTAGACTATAAATACCCCTACCTCCTCCTAGCTAGGGTTAGCGTTGTGATTGCTCATATTAGAGATAGAGCCTCGCTCATCCATATCGGATCTACTCCATGAGAGAGACCATGGCCCATCTACGGAGAAGATCTACCTTGGATTCAAGACCCCTCATGGGAAGATCCCCTTGTGGATTCAAGACCTCCTCTATGGAGAAGAACCGGCTACCCTATGTATCGTCCTTTGTTGGATTTAGACCATGTATCTCTTTGTGTTCATGGATTTAGCACATGTGTGATTGTTTCTTGTCTATTTGAGTGATTCCTCTCTTTCCCCTCGTGTTTTCCCCCTCGTGTTCTTCGTGTTCTTAGTTAGGATCCGCTCCTTTCGTGAAAGATTGGGCCACTAGGGTTCTACCCTACATCATCTTGGTATCATGAGCCACGTTGATCATCATTTCGGAGCCTCCCCTCGTTGTTTTGTAGCCTAATTTTATTGTGTTCTTCCCCAATTTCGAAAAATCCCCACCAAAAATAGCCCCAATTTTTTTGTGATTTGTTGGTTTGACGAAGTTTTGTTGGATTTGATCCATGGATTTGCTTGGTTTCAAGTGGATCTAGCATTTCCCCAATTTTCCCCATTTTCATCCATGAAATCTCATTAATTTTGACCCCAAAATCATCATTTTCCGCCCAAAATCGTGTCCCGGATCTCAAATCCCGCGTTGACCCCGATCCACCGGACGACCGGCCTTTCACGGATGTCCGGATTACTATATGGTTTATTTGGTGGAAGATTATATGTTTAGACCGAACAACTGACCTCTACCGGACGACCGGAACCCCTAACCCGAGCCTAATTTACGGACTTCCGAGCCCGCCCGGACGTCCGGCCCCTGGACATCCGACCACCTTCAGATGTCCGATACATGTACATTCCCATTTCGGCTGATTTTTATTTTGTCCATAACTAGTTCATCCGGACTCCGATTTTGATATTCTTTAGCTCGTTTGGAAGGTCTTGACATTACCCTTCGCACAAAAATACCACCAACATCATTTGACTCCATCAAATTTTTTGAACTTTGGTATCTTTGCCTAGGGCTTCCATCACATCATCCGCTACACCACCACCGACTTCCGCAACCTAACTAATTTTGTTTCCCATCGCATTAGTGGTTGCTTGAGGAGTGATTTGAGTCTCCTAAGGTGTCTAGGCTACTTAGGGATGGTTGCTTCTTCATCGACCACCACCACCACTTCCGCATTGGCTTACCAACCAGACACTTCTTCCACACCGACTTAACCCAATTTTGTTTGTGTTGTGAGTTGTGTCTGCTAAGGTGTTTCGGCTACTTAGGGACCGTGCTTCCAACTCCGACACCGTGTATCACTACTAGAAAAAGGGCTGCTAGTGGTGCACCTGTTTTCGCAACTAATGGCGCACTACAGGTGCGCCACTAGCACCACGCCATTAGATTTTTTTACTAATGGCTTACCTGTGGTGCGCCATTAGTATACCAGATACTAATGGCACACCACGTGGGAGTGCGCCATTAGTATACCAGATACTAATGGCACACCACGCGGGAGTGCGCCATTAGTAGCAATTTTTTCAATTTTTTTTTTATTTTTTTATTTTTTCTTAATCTTGGGTCACTATGGCTTAATCTCGGGTCAATATGCTTAATCTCAGATCAAATCACACTCTGTGGTCAAACTTCCCAAAAGGTCACCCATCCTCACACTACTCCAGCCCAAGCATGCTTAACTTCGTAGTTCTATCCAACCCCAGCACCACCTCACTTCACAGGCACTTGTTGATATATCTATCATATCAATCCTATTAAACCTCGCTGATGTCTAGGACTTAGTTCATGAGTATGATGAAATTTTGAAAAAATATTTCAAACTTCCCGGTCATATTACGTATCATATTTTGAAAAATAATTCAATTTTTTTCGAAACCATTTTTTTCTGTTACTAGCGGCGCACCTAGCATACGGTGCGCCACTAGTAAGTTTGAATTTTTTTGCCTCTGGATCTTAAAAGCCCCGTAACTTTTTTCTGTTAGGTTCCCCCTGTTAAATTCGGATGTAACTTTTTGAGTAGATGATTTTTCATATAGAAAACTTTTTAATCCGAGTTCGTATGCAAAAGTTATGCCAATTTTACAAATTCCAAAGAGATTTTGCAAATAAAGTCGAAATTCATATTTGTAAATTTTCCCAACAACTAGACCACATATCACATGGGAAACTTATTTTCTTTTATTTTTTGACATTTCCATCAATTTCTTTTATTTTTTTAAACTAAAAAGGCGGTCCACGGGGGGGGGGGGTGCATTCGGTGGAAGTTTTGGGGCAAGTTAGTAATGGCGCACCGTGGGAGTGGTGCGCCATTTCTAGTTAAACTAGTAATGGCGCACCACACCCACGGTGCGCCATTACTAGTTTTAAAAAAACAAATTCTGAATTTTTTTTGAAAAAAACTTAGTAATGGCGCACCAGTTGACAGTGCGCCATTACTAGTTTTAACTAGTAATGGTGCACTGTCCACTGGTGCGCCATTACTAGTTTTGAAAAAATAAAAAAAAATTGACAAAAAATTGAAAAATATTTACTAGTGGCGCACCGTGGATGTGGTGCGCCATTACTAGTTTAACTAGTAATGGCGCACTATCCACTGGTGCGCCATTACTAGTTTTGAAAAAAAATGAAAACAAATTGTTACTAATGGCACACCGTGGATGTGGTGCGCCATTAGTATTTGGACACTAATGGCGCACCTACACATGGTGCGCCATTAGTATATACTAATGGCGCACCACATGTCTGGTGCGCCATTAGTGGCCATATCATCATAGCCCTTTTCCTAGTAGTGTATAGTCCACCACCTAACCCTCCACTTCCGCATTGCTTACTCGCATAACCCATCATTGCATTTCCGCAATCCCATTGAGTTTCCACAACCACCACCGCATCCCGCTACCGCCATTTGACGTTTGAGATTTTGAGTTCGCGGTTTTTCCATTTCCTAAGGTGTTTTGGCAACACTACAAAAAAAGACACATCCGTGACATTTTGGGCCGAACGAATTTTTTTCTGTCATACATATGACACTTCTATGACGATAATTGTGACAAAACCCGGTATCATCATAGATGTGGTGGGCTCCTACTTCTATGACAAAAAATCATGACAGAAAATGGGCCTTTTGTCCTGGGCGGGCCGGAGACGCAGATGCATGACATTCTTTGGGCCGTCCATGACGGAAAAAACCGTGGTAGAAGCGAGAGCGAGGAAAATTCCGGGGAGTTCTCGGTTACGGTGGGAGGTCGGGGGCCGAGCGATGCGCGTTTCTCTCGTACACGTACGCGCGTGTGTGTGAGGCGTTGGCTCTAACTAAACCCGAGCGATCGATCGATGGCTGTTAACTGAACCCGATCGAGCGATTCCTTCGCTACTACTGCTAACTGAAGCCGATCGATGCTGCCTCTGGATGAACAGTGAGCGTTGCGGGGGGGTGGGGGGGTTGGATGAACAGTTCCCGGTGGGGGTGGATGAACAGGACCCTGTGGTGTTGCCTCTGGATGAACAGGACCCCGATCGATCGAGCCGGTTGGGGCTGGATGAGCAGGACCCCGTGGAGGGCTAGATGAACAGGACCACCCCGTGGAGGGCAGGATGAAAAGTAGACGGTGGAGGGCAGGATGAACAGTAGCCCGTGGAGGGGTTGTTGAACAGGAGCCCGTGGAGACGGCTGGTTGAACAGTAGCCGGTGGAGTAGCGCGCGGTGGAGGCTGGATGAACAGGAGCCTGTGGATGAACAGTCGCAGGTGGAGGCTGGAGGAGGTCGACGGTGGATGAACAGCAGCTCGTGGAGGCTGGAGGGGATCGACGGTGGAGATGAACAGTATCCCGTGGAGTCCCATTTTGCGGTACCCCACACCCCTCCTGACGAACAGGACCCCTGTTTCGACCGTAGGAGGTACATTTCGTCCGTTTTGCGGTACGCCACACCCCTCCCGATGAACAGGACCCCCGTTTCGACCGTAGGAGGTCCGTTTCCTTCGTTTTGCGGTATGCCAGTCCCCTCCCGATAAACAAGATCCCGTTTCGAACATGGCCGGTCGAACACAAGGCCGTTTCCTCCGTTCTGCGGTACGCCAGGCCTCGTTTCCATCGCCTGTTCCGTCCAAGCCCTCCCGATGAACACGACGCATTCCGTTGCCTCCCCATGAACACGACGCATTCCGTTGCCTCCCCATGAACATGACGACGATGCTTTTTCTCCGTTCCGACCCAGCCATGTACACGAGCCCTGGCCGTACGTATGCGCGAGTAGGCGTTCGAGACCCCGCCCGTATGTACACATACGTGGTCGTATTTTCTTTCTTGCACCCTGGCCGTTGTACGTACGTGTACATGCTACGTGCGCGCCTCTACTATGACATGTGCGGGCCTCTACATCGACCAGTATATATGTACGTACACATTCACGACCAGAATGACAACGCTACATATGCTTCGACCAGGTGGGTCCCGACTGTCAGGCACTTCCTTGCATGCGAAGATGTAGCTGGTGGGTCCCAGCAGTCAGGGGCAAACGTTTTTTTCGCGAAATACGGTGGCCCATCCGGTGGGTACCGACTGTCAAGTGGAGGAATAATTATTTTGCGCGTAATAAGGAGGCACTTCCTTGCTGCGGCCGTGGACCCAGCTGTCAGCATCTCCACGCACAGTACTCTTCCGATGGAAGTCGGTCGTTGACCACATTGACCATGCCGCGCTGAGAGCACCACGGCGGTGGACGACGGCGAGGCCTAGGAAGGGGACGACGCGGAGAGGAGTACAGGGTTCACTGGTTCGGCTGAGGTGTGAGGCTGCCGTCGCCGCAGGGCCTGGCCAGCGGTGGGAATAGTAGGGTGCGGTGAGGCCTCCGCGGCAGCACAGCCAGCCACGGGAGGCAGGAGCATGCGGCACGACCGGCGCTGCTTTGGGCGGCTGGAGCAAGAAGACCAGAGGTTGAAGAAGCACTACGGCCGTTGGATGGACATCATACGGTCACTGGAGCTAGAATCGTTCATATTGACTAAGTTGACAAAGCCCTTCGTCCCCGTCAACTTAGTAGGCCCACAAGTAAGCCTCCCACCAAGGTGGGTCCCAGCTAGCCGGGGGAGTATTCATTTTTTTGTGCGTAATAAGGAGGCACTTCCGGTGGGTCCAAGCTGACAGCGGGCTGAACGCGATTTCTGTAAAGTCTCTGGTGCTACATTTATCCGATGGTGACTGGAATAATCTTGTTACACATTGGTCTCGGCTGCAGCGTAAGGTACTGTCTATGATATCACATCACAATTTGAACTACATTTCTGCATTTGCCTTAATGTCTCACTTGTATGAAAACAGTTAGTAGAAGAACATTCGTTCTCAAGGGACCATAGAATCTCGCAACTATACTGCACACTGCATTGCTCTTGTGAGTACCTCTTGCCCTGTATGACCATACTTACTTTCATAGCTGTTTGATTATGTAGCATCACTGCACATGTTAGCCTCGTAATCGTCCATTTGGTGGACATTATAAGATCCGTATGGACTCTTACATAAATTTAGAATCAACCCAATGCTTTTGCAGACGTAGATGTCGCACATGTCACTTGCCAAATGGACTCTTGACAAGGTGATGTCCATAGGATGCTCCGCATCACTTTGATAATTTGATATGTGGGTGGACCGGTGCTTAGGTGCTGTTCTTACTTGAACAAACCTCTTACGTAAGATTAAGCCTCCCTCAAGCATCTGCAACTACGATAGAAGTATTAAGAATAAATTCTAACCATTGCATTAAACTTTTGGATCCAATCGGTCCCTTACGGAATAACACATAAACAAGAGTTTAAGCTTATGTCACTCTCGCAACCCATCATCTAAGTGCTACTATACAATGCATTCCCTTAGGCCCAAATTTGGTGAAGTGTAATGTAGTCGATGTTCACATGACACCACTAAGGGAATCACAATATAGATACTATCAAAATATCGAACACATATCAAGTTCACATGATTACTTGCAACATGATTTCTCCCGTGACCTCAAGAACAAAAGTGACTACTCACAAATGATAAACATGCTCATGATTAGAGGAGTATTAAATAGCATATTGGATCTGAACATATAATTTTCCACCAAATAAACCATATAGTAATCAACTATAAGATGTAATCAACACTACTAGTCACCCACAAGCACCAATCTATATTTCCGGTAACAAAATTGAACACAAGAGATGAACTAGGGTTTGAGAGGAGATGGTGCTGCTGAAGATGTTGATGGAGATTTCCCTCCCCAAGATGGGAGAGTTGTTGGTGATTTCCCCCTCCGGGAGGGAAGTTCCCCCAGCAAAATCGCTCCGCCGGAGGGCAAAACTGCTCCTTCCCAAGTACCGCCTCGAGGCGGTGGCGCTTTGTTCCGGAAGTCCTATCCTTATTTTTCTCGGTCAAAATGACTTATATACCAAAAGATGGGCACTGGAGGTGGGCTAGGGTGAGCACAACCCACCAGGGCACGCCTAGGCTCCCTGGCACGCCTAGGTGGGTTGTGCCCACCTGGTGGGCCCCCTCTGGTAGTTATTTGCTCCAATAATTCTCAAATATTCCATAAAAAATCCTCGTGAAGTTTCAGCTCATTTGGAGTTGTGCAGAATAGGTAGCCCGACGTAGCTTTTTCAGGTCCAGATTTTCAGCTGCCGGAATTCTCCCTCTTTCTGTATACCTTGCATGTTATCAGAGAAAAGGCATCAGAATTACTCCAAAAAGAATTATTATGGATAAAAAATTATAAATAATAGTAAGAAAACATGATGCAAAATGGACGTATCAGTGACCACGCCCTTTCACTTCTTGTGCACGGACACGAGCATTCGACATCATCAACCCCAAGCTAGGGCTCGGGGCCCGGCCCCGGGCTCTCCCTTTCATCATACCAAGAAGAAAGCAGAAAATTGAGGATCTCGGTTAGGGGGTCCCGAACTATGCGTCTAAGGATCGAGGGTAATAGGAGGCAGGGGACACGATGTTTACCCAAGTTTGGGCCCTTTTAATGGAGGTAATACCCTACTTCCTGCTTGATTGACTTTGATGAGTATAGGGGTTACAAGAGTTGATCTACCTCGAGATCGTAATGGCTAAACCCTAATTGTCTAGCATGTATGATTATGATTGCCTCTACGGACTAAACTCTCCAGTTTATATAGACACCGGAGGGGGCTAGGGTTTGTACAGAGTTGGTTTACAGAGAAAGGAATCTTCAGATCCGCACGCCAAGCTTTTTACCCACGCAGAGGAGAGTCCCATACGGACACGAGGGAAGGCCTTCTATCTTGTATCTTCATAGCCCATCTGTCTGGCCCATGTTACATAGCCCGACACACGAGGACCCCATAATCTAGGAGTCCCTCAGTAACCCCTGAACCAGTCTTCAATGACGATGTGTCTGGCACGGCGATTGTTCGGCATTGCAAGGCGGGTTCCTCCTTTGAACACTTGAAAGTAGTTGATCACCAGTACTATATCCAGCTCTGTACAATAGTCACAATCCTTAAACATAAAGTTAAAATGCAGATCAGTTCTGCCTTTTGATGATTTTATGGGCGAGACGTTACATCTGGCCGTTTTATTATTTCGAACCGTTTTTCGGCCTCCCGTTTCGCACTTCGAGACGTAGCCTCCGGCGACACGTATTGTAAAAGCAGAGATCGTGCCCCCTTATTACGGTATTCTTATCATTACGGGTCTGGGAAACCCAACCATGCCGCTTTGCACGACCCCTTGGGAATAGGCGAGCTTTAAGGCTCGTGGGGGACGCATGATATTCACTGCCTTTATAAGGAGATAAGGTTCCCCCTTTTTACCCCACGCCTTCCTCTTCCTCTGGCCATCCGCCCTCGAGCTCCAGCGCCCAAGTTTCAATCTTCTTCGTCCCCAGAAAGTACCCCTGCCATGTCTGGATCCGGAGCGCAGGGCAAGTGGATGGCTTCTGTCGTCACAGAGAGAAACATCAAGGAACTCCGGGAAGCGGGGTATCTGGGCAAGGAGATCGCCCACCGGCTCCCAGCCAAAAAGCAGATCATCCCCATGCCAAAGCCCAATGAGAGGGTAGTTTTTATCCCTCATTTCCTCCACGGACTGGGGTTTCCCCTTCATCCTTTCGTCCGCGGCCTCATGTTCTACTACGGGTTAGATTTTCATGATATAGCCCCGAATTCCTTCCTCAACATTTCGGCGTTTAACATCGTATGCGAGGCATTCCTCCGCATTTCCCCCCACTTCGGCCTATGGCTCAAGGTCTTCAACGTGAAGCCGAAAGTGATGGACGGCCAGCACGCGGATTGTGGTGGTGCTATGGTGAGAAAACTTCCCAACATCACTTGGCCCAAGGGCACCTTCGTGGAGACCATGAAGGGCTGGCAGCAGGAGTGGTTCTACGTCATAGAGCCCCGTGACTCCACATGGGCTGCTCCTACGGAGTTCAAGTCCGGACCCCCAATGCGGATAGCATCCTGGCTCAACAAGGGCCTGGACTGGGCGTCGTATGACGAGGTGATGATGCTGCAGAAGCATATCAAGAGCATGGTAGATAAAAATACCAGCCTCGCCAGCGTGATCCAGGTGATGCTCTTCAGCCGGATTCTCCCCAGTCAAGCGCGTCAAGAGTTCATGTGGGAGTTCAACCCGAACAGTCCACAAGCCCTGAAGTGTTACTTCGGCACGAAGCACGAAGACATGTGGAAACTGCTCTTCAAGACCCATAAGCCATGGCCGGAGACAACCGAAGACCTTGTCTATGACAGCACCCATGCTGCGACCCCCGTAAGTTCTTTGATAACCTTACTTTGCGAGTCCAAGGAGCACACAAAACTCTACATTTTCTTTCGCAGGGCTGGACGAAGAAAGCGGAATGGATTCATTGTCCGGCTCCGCTGCCGGAATACTCAGCTATTCCTCTATTGACGAGGATTCTGGTCCCGGTGCTGTACCAGGCGCCGGAAAAGAAGGCCAAGAAGAAGGTCAAGGAGGCCAAGACTGGCCTCCACCGTAAAGGTGCCTCAGACGTAGTGTCCGAAGACACCGAAACTCTCTCCTCCCCCGATGAAGAGGAAGAGGAGGAGGAAGAGAGTGACCCCCCTAAGGGGAAGAAGAAGAGGGCAGCTTCCGCCGATCTAGAGGCGGAAACGTCCAAGAAAGGGAGGACCTCCCTTACGGATGACACCGAGTCGGACGTCGATGAGTGGCGCCCCAGGCCGAAGCCCCTGGCCGGATCGTAAGTTCTCAAAGGTATATATATATTCGGTTTTTCCGCCTTATGATTGTAATGCGTTTAAATTGCATGCTGCGGTCTGGTTCATGTCCTCCCCTAGCGATCTTTCCTCTTCTGGGAACTCACTGGGTCCGAACATGATGGAGAGCGAGTCGCCTCCACCAGCTTCCTCCCCCACTGCAGCGGATACCGTGGTGTCATCCCAAAGGACCCTCCCAGAACAGGGAGAGGTGCCGGAGGATGCCAAGACGGTGCTGTGGGGTGACACCTTGGCTGCCGAGAACATGGGGGAACCGACCCCCATGGAGACCGGAGACGGGGGCCATGTCCAGTTTGGCCCCCATCCCAATGTCCCGGAAACCCATATGGTTCCGAAGATAGATGAGCAACCCTCCTTGCCAAAAGGGGGTGCGCCTACAACACCGGCGTCCTCTATCAATGCGGAGGCACCGGACACTCTGGTGAGAGCGCTTCAGAGCGCCATCATTGTGGAAGAACATCGTACCCTTATGGGTACGGTGATTGAAAGGGTTCAGTCCATGAAAAGCAGACTAATCGAAGCCTACACTAGCCTTTTAAGAGGCTTTGAGGTATGTGCCTTAATGTTTCTTTTTAGCTGTATAAAAGAATGCCTGTGTATAGATAGTAGCCCCTGAGACTCTGTTCGGTGTTCGAAAAGAAAAACCGAACAGAGGATCTAATAACTAATGCAGGAGACTAATGCACATATCTGTTTGAACAAACAGGCTGCGAAACAAGCGTCAGCTGCCCATGCCACCGAAGCGTCCAAGCAAAGGCGGAAGTTAGAAGAAAAGCAAGGTATGTGATACCGAAGCACGTTTGAAATGATGTCATCTCTGATGTGTTATCTGAATGAGTTTCATAATTATGTTTGTAGCTGACACGTATGAGGTCGAGGCCCTCAAGAGTGCGCTGGTCGAGGCCAAGAAGGAGGCGGAGGAGGAGCGATCCTCCTGCCTTAAACATGAATCACGAGTGGAGGAAGTGCAGTAAGAGCTTAAGGATGCCATAGGCAAATGCAAGTCCTTAGAGCGCAAGAGTTCGGAGCAAAATTTCGAACTTGCTAAGGCACTCCAAAGTGCACAAGAAGCCCGGGCCGAAGCCCAAAGCGCTGTCCGGGAGATCCAAGAGGCAAAGCAAATTACGGCGGGTAAGGCCTTTAACATGCGGAGCAAACTTGTGAGGAAAAGGTATATCTTGCTAACTCGGATTTGGAGTTCTCCAGGAATGTTTGCGGACCTGCCCCGGAGTTGTCGGATTTCGGGTTCTGACAAAACCCTTGAGCTTCGAACACCGGGGTGCACATGAAGATCTCTCCCCCCTCTAGCTCGCACACATCATGATCTCACAGCCTAGCCCGACGAACCCAAAGAACAAGAGACACAAGAGTTTATACTGGTTCGGGCCACCGATGTGGTGTA
This sequence comes from Triticum urartu, assembly GCF_056163025.1. NCBI lineage: Eukaryota > Viridiplantae > Streptophyta > Magnoliopsida > Poales > Poaceae > Triticum > Triticum urartu. The sequence continues at coordinate 256,019,347 of NC_141877.1, forward strand.
ATACCCTACTCCAGTGTGGTGTGGTGGATTGCCTCTTGGGCCGAGGATGAACAGTTACAAGTGAAGAACAACCTCCTGAGGAGAGGTGTTCTTGTGCTTGGCGAACTTGTGTGCTTGGGGATGAACCGGATCTCTCTCTCTGGATCAGTTGCCTCCTACTGTGGTGGCTAGTCCTATTTATAGAGGCCCTGGTCCCCTTCCCAAATATTGAGCAGGAAGGGATCCCACAACGGCCAAATTCGAAGGGAGACAACTAGTACAAGTTATCCTGACAAAAGTAGTCTTCGCCTGCCAAAGGCTCTGTGGTGACACCGTCTTGGGCTCCACAGTGACTTCCATCCTGTCGTCCTACTGGTCTTGGTCTTGTTGCACCGATATGGAAACCTTTGCCTGATGCCTCGGGACTCCTCGCCTGCGCTTGCCCCTTTAGCACCAAAGAGGAAACGAGGACACTGTGCGCACTGGCGCCCGCCTAGCACCCGCCTAGCTTACGTCATAGAAACCTCGCGAGGTGTCCCTTGCCTTGATCTCTCGGCCCCTCGCGAGCCAGCCTGGTGAGGCTGCCCCCAAGGAGGTCTTGTGCCATCCGCCTCGCGAGGCTTGGCCCCTCGCGAGGGTCTTGAGTGTTTGCTAGTGAAGATGGGACGTACAGGGCCGCTGGTGGAGGCACGCCGCGGGCCGCAGGCAGGCAAGGCTGGGGACCCCCGTTCCCAGGACGCCGATAGTAGCCCCGGGCCCAAGGCATACTCAGACTTGGCCTCGAGGCGAGGCTAAAGGGCAAGTGTGGAGCGCTGCAGGCCCCAACAGCCTGCTTCCACGGTTGGCGCGTGGCGACTGATTGGACGTGGGCGTCTTCGCTTCCCCATGCTGCCTCGGCAACTGCCCGACTTGATGAGTCCTTGCTGCATGCAGAAAAGGATCATTATTACCTTAGATCATGGAGGCCAGCGGTTGGCCTCCCCTTGGCTATAAATGGGAAGTAGGGGGCGGAGCCCCTGTCACTCATCTCTTCCTTTGCTTCTCGCGCTCCTTTTTCTTCCTCGCTTCATCGCTTGCTGCATCGACCATGGCGTCGATATCATGGAGGCCAGCGGTTGGCCTCCCCTTGGGTATAAATGGGAAGTAGGGGGCGGAGCCCCTATCACTCATCTCTTCCTTTGCTTCTCGCGCTCCTTCTTCTTCCTCGCTTCATCGCTTTCTGCATCGACCATGGCGTCGATACGGAGGTTCTCGGCCACGGAGAAAGGAAAGACTCCCCTTGACGAGCCCGAGCCACTTCCGCCGAAGAAGAGGCTGTCCCACCGTCACGACATTGTCGTGAGGCCGGAAGTGTCGCGGCCATGGTACGAGCGGCCACCTCCCGAGTATCCGTTGCCCTTGTATGCCCAAGCTGAAGGCTCTGGAAGGAGGGGCGATGAGCGCCGCCGCCCGCGCCAGGGCCGTGGTCGCCGCACCACAGTGACGCATGCCGTTGCCCCAGGGTCCATGCTGCGGACTCCTTGCGCAAACTCGTGATGTGGGTAGTGATGCCTCCGCGCACTTGGATTCGCTTCCCGCAGTTCTTCTCCGCCGAGATGTCGCCGTGGGGTCCCCTCGAGCTTTGGCTGCAGCACGCTGACTGCGATGCCCCAGCGACTGTGGCGGAGGTTCAAGCCGTCTCCTCCGAGAGGATCTTCATGACTCATGGCTGGGGCGAGGTCGCTCGAGTCTGTCGTGCGGAAGGCGCCCTCGCCATCCACTTTGAGTACGATGGCGCCTCCATGATGTTCTTCAAGGTCTTCAACGAGGAAGGCCGCCGCTTGGTGTGCTGCCCTGAAGGGGGTCGCGAGGATGGCGCAGCGATGGACGCCGAGCCTGCCGCTGGCCTCGCCAGCAACTCCTCCAGCGACAGCGGTCACTCCTGGTGGTCCAGCGACTCTCCCGATCTCGTGGAGACTCCAGAGACAAGCGACAACAGCTACGTGCCCCCAAGCTCTCGTCAGGCCCGGAGCATGGCTGCAGTGTCCGGCCGCCGCCGTCGCTGATCTGGATGGGGTTGGCGCCGGCCTCCCGTTGCCCACTGTTGATGATGGCGTCGGCCGCCCCGACGCGTGTAGATAGAGCTCCTGGGAACTCCCTTCTTTTTGTTCCCTGCGAGGAATCGAAATGGACCCCGTGGGGTGTGTAAAGGGTCTGTAATGTCTTTTGTTCATATTGTCCCTATTTATGAAAGTTTGCGATCGCATGTCTTGTTTCAGCTCGGTCTCCCCTTTCCAACCCCATGGCACCTTGGTGCTCTACGCCGACAGGTCTAGGTCCCTAGGCAGGCTGCAGCCATCGCTGGTATGCCAGGTCGCGATGCCGTGGTCAAGGCCAGGAGGTGAGTGGCCCGAGGTCCAGTAAGAGCTCCTGAGGCGCGATGCTCAAGAGGTCCCCTTTAGCGCCCAAGCAACTACCGAGAGCCAAGAAAGGGTGATGATGTCACCGTAACAAGGCTGCCGCAGGTGAGGATCCTATGCTGTAACACTGGGTCGATCTAGGCGCGAGACTTATCTTGGCATTCTAGAGCTGGTTCCTTGTGTCGCGCCAGACTTGGGCGTCGACCACTGTTGGGTAGCTAAATTAGGCCCGTGCGAGCCTCCCCCTTCTCCATGCTCTTCTATGTGCTTTGCGTCCTCAGGTCCCGGCCCTCGAGCGAGCTCAACCGCCGCTGGTATGCCAGGTCGCGATGCTGTGGTCAAGGCCAGGGATGAGGGCTGGAGAGCCAGTAAGAGCTCCTGAGTCGCGATGCTTAGGATCCCCCCTTTTAACGCGCAAGCGAATTCCACGGAAGAAGAGAGGAGCCCGCGGTACCGCCCGTTGTAGTCCTCAGGAGGTTCCTGCAAGTTAGCGTGAGGAAGGGCACAAATTGCTATGGTGATTGCCGGTCCGCCACTGGTTGCTTCGCAAGGAGGTGAAGGCACTTGAGGGTTTGGTGAGGTGACGTGCACGTGTGTGTCGCGAGCCGGAGCTCGACCGCTCAGATTTGTCAGTGTTGCAGGGACAGACCCGAGCACAAGCGCCGTGCCGGCATGGGTGGTTCCCGTGGCAGGTGATAATCAAGTAGGCAGTGACGATAGGTAGCTTATGCATGGAAAGCAAACTAGCTTAGGTAAATGCAAGAACGATACACGCCACTGGGTTGGACCCGAGTGTCATGGGGATGATGCAGGCCGAGGGGTGCCCCCAGCAGAGTAAGGTAAAGACGTACAAGGATACGAGCCGCAGGGACAGACCCATGCGGCCCGGGAATGATGCAGCCCAGGGGGCGCTCCTAGCTAAATAACTTGGAAAATTTCACCTGGTTTGGTTGTCGAAGGAGTGTTGGGGTAGCTGAAGACGTGCGCCGAAGAAGTCGCTCCTCACGAGCCGTCGAGACCCAGAGCCTCGGGAGGCTCTGGAGGCTCAGGTGGCCTCCTGAGGACCGTCTCCACCTCCGCTAGGACTGCGTGATGCCTGGCCTCCTGACCTGCCAGGATGCTCCGTAGGTTGCGCTGGAAGGCGGCTGCCACGCTCGGCAGGCCGAATGGCATGCAAACATAGCTATGGGGTGGGCCTACACACCGTCCAGCACGCGAGGGCCAAAAGCACTCCTGAGATGCGGCCCTGTTGAGCCCTGGGATGTTGATGCAGACGCGCAGCTCACCACGCTCGCCTGGGTGGGGAGCAGCGCCAGGTGGGCGACGGTCGCCGCGCATGGCTCTTGCATCCTGCAGCTCGCCCGGTCTTGACGATGAACTCCTGAGCGCCGGGCGCCCCTCGCCCGGTGTCCTCCTGACAGAAACGTGCCGCGAAGCACGCCTCCGCATGGTGCCCGAGCGCCTCCCTCGTGATGTTGTCTAGGTCGGAGGCCCTCTATAAGAGAGCCCCCGAGCCCTGCCCGAGGAGGGCGTCGGGCACGCCTCCCTATGCGAGGGAGGGAGGCGCCCCAGGCGCGGGCGTCGAGCCTGAGGTGGCGCCGCTGGAGGCGCTGCTCCCCTGAGGCCCAGTGCGGAGTAGCTACTTCTTCTTCTTGGGGTTGGCCTCAGGAGGGTACTATACACCCGCGCTGTCAGGGTCTCCGACTGTAGCAGCTTGGAAAGCGCGCTCGAGGGAGCACACCGTGTCAGGGGACTGTGATGATTCCGCCGCTTCCTGGCATCTTGAGGACCTTTTAGCCATGGCGGGTGACTGCCATGAATTTGGCTAGCGCTGGGTACCCGAGGATGGCATTGTACGGCAGGTGGATGTGGGCGACGTCGAAGTCGACGAGCTCGGTGTGGTAGTTGTCGCGCTGACCGAAGGTGATAGGGAGATGAACTTGCCCTATCAGGGTGGTGGAGCCGTCAGTCACTCCTGAGAAAGGCTTGGTGGGCTGGAGCTGATCATATGGCACTTGAAGGCTGTCGAACGTCTCGACGGACAGGACACTGAGCCCTGCGCCGCCGTCGATGCGGGTCTTGGTGACTTGGACATTGCTGATGACTGGTGAACAGAGCATCGGGAGGACGCCGGCGATTGCCGCACATTTGAGCTGGTCTGCCGAGCTAAAGGTGATGGCGTACTTGGACCATCTGAGCGGGCGCGTGGCCTCGAGCTTGGGGAGAGATGCATTCACCTCGCGAGAGAACTACTTGAAGATGCGCTGGGAAGCTGGCGCCTGAGCGCTACCCAAGATGCAGGCGATGTCGTGTGGCTCCTAGAAGCCCCCAGCCCCTTCGTCTTGCTGGTGGTCATCGTTCCTCCTTGGTGGTGGCGGCAGCAGATGATAGAGGCAAAGGTGTCCCGTCTTTCGATGAGATGGTGGCTATTGTTTTGGAGGAAGTCGACTTTGACGATCCGACTACAAAAGTGTGAGGACCTCGCGCCTTAGCAATCGCTAAACCAACTCTGAGAGGTTATTGACCACGCCGGAGCATGATCAACCTGACCACGAAGGTCTATTTCCTGTAGGCAAACGAAGAACAAGCAAGAAACTAAGATTGCAATCTGGATATTGTGAATATAAGAGGAAAGCTTTATTGATCAAAGGTGGGGTTCTGTGATGCCTTTGTCTGGTCGTTGAACACAAACAAAGTACGCGAAGTTGCAACTATGGCGAACTTTTATCTAAACAAAACCCAAAGTCTAAACGACACCCTAAGGGTTGTATATATGGAGGAAGAGGGGGAATTTCGTGGCCCTTGGAGGAGGGGTCCGAAACCAACCCTAACTCTTGTTTCCCCACACATACGGACTCTAAAAACAGCCTATACTTAAGTATTTCGAAAATACATGGGTCTGGCCCAATAATAAGCTGACGCAGCACCTAGAATAGACTCTGGACGAAATTTATGAAGTGGCATCTTGTATATTTTGTCCAATGCTTCATGCACTACTTATGGTGGCTTCACCTTGCGCAGGCCATCATCACTTGTAACTCCGTTCTTGGTCACCTTGCGCAGGCCATCATCTCCATGCTTGAACTTGCTCCAAGGTTCATCTTTCTTGTCCAAGCTAGGCCCTTCATTTGTAAGAAAAACAAATGTATCCAATTTAGGCAGCATCATATTCTCATGAATATTAGAATCATTACCAAGAAACGAAAGTACCTAATAATTCAATTGGCGTGCGCGAGCTCTAGTAATTGGTCCAGTATGTATAGCAGCAGGGGCTGTGGGTGTAACAATGGTATTGATGTCCTCATCAGCGGAGGGAGACCAGGGTTTCCCTGAGGACGATCCTCGCGAGGCTGGTCCCTCCAGGTGCCCTAACGAGGCTGGTCCTGCTAGCGGTCCTCGCGAGGTTGATCGCGCCACTCCTGGCAGGGCCCACGGTCGTCCCAACGTCCTCCACCTCGTCCACTTCCTCGGCCGTAGCCCCGGTCGTTGCGCTCGGACAACTTGGGACGACTCGGGAAGGTCTCGGCCGCGCTTTGTGTCTGGCTCTGCCACGAGTACGGCCACCCCTTTGCGCTTCACGTCCTTGACCTTGGCCTTCTTCTCCTCTGGATCCGTAGTAGGGAGCTCGAGGAGGGAGAGATGCCCCTCCTCAGCTCTTGCACACTTAGTCACTATGTTGAACAGCTCCAAAGTCATGCACAACTCCTCATGGATGGCGAGCTCCTCCTTCATCTTGATGTCGTGGACGCCATCGGAAAACGCTAAGATGATGATGTTGTCCGTCACCTTGGGGATCTTTGAGGCACATGTTGCTCAAGTGCTGGATGTACTTCTGCATGGTCTCCCCCGGCTGTTGCTTGATGCAGCACAGGTCACCCGCGGCTGGGAGGCGGTCACGAGTGCCTTGGAAGTTGGTGACGAAGTGGTCGTGCACCTCATCCCAGGAGGAGATCGAGCCCGGGGGTAGGTTCAGGAGCCATGAGCGAGCACCGTCCTTGAGAGCCATGGTAAACCAGTTCGCCATGACCTTTTCATCGCCGTTGGCCGCCTCGATGCTCAGCTCGTAGAGCTGCAAGGACTCTGCATGGTCGGGGTGCCATCGTAGCGAGGAGGCAGATCCGACATGAACTTGCCCAGCCAGACGACGCTACGCAGCTCAGGAGTGAAGGCGCAGCAGCTTGCTGTGGCCATCGCGGCCCGTCGTGGAGGCGGAGCTTGATCTTGGTGTCCTGGCGCCGCCACGGCAAGTGGCGCGTGGCCCTGCCGCAGCAAGCGATCCTGACGTGGCGGTGCTGGGAGCGGTGGAGCGTTTTCTTGCGGACGAGGAACCTCTGGGCAACTTCTTTCTTCGTGCGCGGGCACACGGCGCGGTGGATCACGCCGGGGGACCACACATATTGGAGCGAGGACGTCGTCTTGACGCGGAGGGGGCGGAGGCGCTCTATGAACCGCGCGTCTCGGTGCGAGGGTGCTGTCTTGATGCGGAGGGGGTGGAGGCGCTCCGTGAGGCACATCGCCCGCAGCCGGGGCTGGGCGAGGCAGCAAGAGGGATGGTGCAGGAGAGCCCCCGGCGACACTGACGAGCTCGGCGATGCGGTCCAACCAGTCCTAATAGAGGTCGTCGACCAGGCGATAGTGCAGGAGCTCGCATGCCATGAGCAGCGCGGCCTGCGCGTCCGTGGGTACACGGCGAGCGTGAGACGATGAGGCGGCCGGAGTGGCGGCGCGGCCGTCTCACCGCACGGAGGGGTGCAGTGAGGAGGCTTGCTGCTCGTGTGCCGCCGGGCCGGTAGTGGCATTGGCGGCGGGTGACGGAGAACGACGGGGAGGCCCGCCGACAGGGGCTGTCTCAGCGACGCGGGGGGCGAGAGCGGCCCGGCGCTCAGCGCGGGCCCGACGAGCATCGACCATGAACTTGGTGGAGTGGCGAAGCGCGAATTGACAAAGGGGAAAGCTTCAGCGCACCCCTACCTAGCGCGCCAAATGTCAGATTTCGGGTTCCGACAAAACCCTTGAGGTTCAAACACTGGGGTGCGCACGAAGATCTCTCCCCCCTCTAGCTCGCACACATCATGATCTTGCGGCTTAGCCTGACAACCCAAAGAACAAGACACACAAGAGTTTATACTGGTTCAGGCCACCGATGTGGTGTAATACCCTACTCTAGTGTGGTGTGGTGGATTGCCTCTTGGGCTGAGGATGAACAGTTACAAGTGAAAAACAACCTCCTGAGGAGAGGTGTTCTTGTGCTTGGCGAACTTGGGTGGTTGGGGTTGAACTGGATATCTCTCTCTAGATCAGTTGCCTCCTACTGTGGTGGCTAGTCCTATTTATAGAGGCCCTCGTCCCCTTCCCAAATATTTAGTGGGAAGGGATCCCACAATGGCCAAATTCGAAGGGAGACAACTAGTACGAGTTATCCTGACAAAAGTAGTCTTCGCCTGCCAAAGGCTCTGTGGTGACGCCGTCTTGGGCTCCACTGTGACCTCGTCCTGCCGTCCTGCTGGTCTTGGTCTTGTTGCACCGATATGGAAACCTTTGCCTGATGCCTGAGGACTCCTCACTTGCGCTTGCCCCTTTAGCACCAAAGAGGAAACGAGGAAACTGCGCGCTGGCGCCCGCCTGGCCTTGATTATCATGGCTTACATCACAGAAACCTCGCGAGGTGTCCCTTGCCTTGATCTTTGCGCCCCTCACGAGCCATCCTGGTGAGGCTGCCACCGAGGAGGTCTTGTGTCGTCCGCCTCGCGAGGCTTGGCCCCTCGCGAGGGTCTTGAGTGTTTGCTGGTGAAGATGGGCCATACAGGGCCGCTGGTGGAGCCATGCCACGGGCTGCAGGAAGGCATGTCTGGGGAACCCCGTTCCCAGGATGCTGATAGGAGTGTTGCTGATGCTGCGGAGTTCTTTCGGGCCGAAGAGGGGATCTCAACGGAGAAGCTATTCTAGTCGCAGTACCTTGCGCCAGAGCATCCCGTGCCACTCAGTGATCAGCTGAAGCAGTGGACCGAACTACATGGGGTAGCCGAATTGGCCGTGATGGATTTCATAATCCATCTCTGGCCTGCCGAACCCATGCCCAGTAGCTACTTCGATCTCGTGAAGCGGCTGGTCGGTGCCTAACCTCAGCTTCATGCTGTGAAGCGGTCAGTCACCATCAAAGGTGCGCGGATGGCCTTCGCCCATGTCAAGGTATAGTGGGCGAAGATGGACACCGTCAAGCTTGCAACTGAGGAACCGCCCGCAGGCGAAGAGGACCACACGCCGGAGCAGTATTTCGATGATGTCCTGGAAGGATCCCGCATTGTAGAGGACCAGTGTTGGAAGGACATCATTTTTGAATGAATGTATCTATGTTGTCCAATCCTGTATCATGAAATAAGGCTTATGTATGATATGTTGCTTATTTTACTTTAAAATATCTCCTCCTGTTTGGCTGTTTATGACATCTGAGAGTTGGCCAGTCATCGGCATCAGCCCCGACATAGGTAGTACGGGGGTGTTCGGGATAACACTTTAAACACACTTGACCCAACGTATTGGTCTGTGAAGGAGGTGTTAGTGCGGCGAACTAGGCAATCGAACTATGTGGCTTTATCGCCCTCACTTAGCCTTTGGAGTTTTATAATGGGAGTGTGGGCGCAGCCCCTAGTATTGTTCGATTATCCGAACTTGGGTGTTGTGAATGCCCGGCCGGGTGAAGGCCAGCATATCGCATCATTTGGAAAAAATCGCAAGAGATTTATTGATGTAGGCTAGAACCCTAATCGGCCGATCTTTCACGAAAGGAGCGGATCCCACGAGGAACACGAGGAACACGAGGCGGAAAACGGGGGAAATCACGAGGGGAAACATGAGAGAATCACTCAACCAACAAGAAATAATCACACATGTGCAACATCCTCGAGTACATAAGAGAAGATACACGACCCACAATCAACAATGGACGATACAAAAGGTAGCCGGTCTTCTCCGTGAGGAGGTCTTGAGATTCTTCTCCGAAAGGAGGTCTTGAATCCAAGGGGATCTTCTCCGTAGAGGCCGTGGTCTCTCTCGTGGAGTAGATCCGATGTGGATGAGCAATGCTCGATCTCTAAATATGAGCTAAACCAATGCTAACCCTAGAAAGTAGGACGAGGTCGAGTATATATAGTCTAGGGGGCGAACGGGTACACGGGCCTCGTCCCTTACACTGTGCGCAGACAGGGGAGGCCGGACGTCCGGGCGTCGGGTCAGATGTCCGGGCGTTCGCGGAGGGCCGGATGTCCGGGCTGGTGAAGCAGGCCAGGTTGCCCTCGGTTTGGGTGTGTCCGGATATCCGGACTGGCAGCCGGATTTCTGGGTGTTTGGGAAGGGCCGGATGTCTCCGCTGGCGAGGCCAGATGTCCAGGGCATGTAGTGTCCTGGCGGCTGAGCGGCTGTGGTGGGTGAAGCTCCAGGGGCCGGACGTCCGGGGTCATGGCCGGATGTCCGGGGCCTGGGAGGTGTCCTTGACTCCTTCCGTTGGTTTTCTTCATCCGTGAACTCAGGGGCTTGTACATCTTCACATGCATCTTCAGGAGGATCCTTTTGATACCTAATCATGCACAACGTCTCGGACTTCGGTAGTAGCCATGTCTCATGCATAGAAAGTGGAAGTTCGGAGAGGAGTGAGTTCACCTTATCTTCGATAGCCTTGGCTCGGGCTCTTGTCATTGGTCCAAGTGGTGTCATTGGAGGTGTAGGAGCGTCCATGGGGATGATCGTGGGATGCTCCACATCATCTCCCCTCCCATGGGGAAGATCCGACCTCGGATTGAAATCCTCATCACCATGGTAGGGCGAGAGATCTTTGAAGTTAAAGATGTCACTCCCGGAGTACTTGTCGCGTGGAATGTCGATCTTGTAGGCGTACTTGGCGATCTGTAGGCACAGCTGCAAGATTCCCTACAAAATAGATGTGCAATATGTGAAGTATCGTCTTTCTTGTGGCAAGATATGAAATGAGCCGTGTAGGAGAATCGGGTCACAATAACAAACACGGAATCCTTTCCATTCCTATTTCTAGGCAACCCAAGCACAAAATCCCTACTAAAATCCTCCCATGGTTGACATGGAATTGGAAGTGGCATGTAAAGGCCAAGAGATTGACCTTTTCACTTAGCTTGGCGACATGTAGAGTATTGGTTGGTGAAGCGGTTGACGTCGCGAAGCATCATGGGACAAAAAAGTGCTTGGAGAGCGTAGCAAGTGTCTTGTCGTGTCCAAAGTGGATGAGTAGTTGAACTTGCCATTGGATCTTCTTAGGATGCTCGGGGTGGATGCGGTAGGAAACCTTGTTAGGAAGGGGCGCTCCGGGGATGATGTCGAATGGGTGCTAGCTTTTGATGCCTCGTCATTGCACGAAAGGTCATAGTGCATGACACTAGATGGGTTCTCACACACTTCTCTCATCTCACGTGTGGTGGAAAATAGGACTAAGTTCTTCTTTTCGCTCATCGTGGAGGCGCTCGATTTGGGCTTGTGGCGCTCACTCTCTTTTTTGTGGCTCCCTCTCTCACCATTCTCTCCACGATGGGTGGCTTTCTTGTCGGCGATCACTTGGCTTGGAGACATGTGACGAAGTACGTACTCCTTTCCCTTCATCTTGAAGATGTAGTGGTTCGTTCGATCGTTGTGGATGACACCTCTATGAAATTGCCACGGGCGTTCAAGAAGGAGGTGGCAAATGGTCATTGGAACGACATCACACTCCAAATTGTCTTCGTAGGCGCCAATTTTGAAGGAGACTTGGACTTGATGCTCGACTTGAATAGTGCCGGAGTCGCTAAGCCATTGAACTTTGTAGGGATGTGGCTGCTCCGTCTTGGGCAATTGGAGCTTGGAGAAAAGTTCTTCACTTGCAAGGTTATGACAACTCCCTCCATCGATGATGACCTGGACGGATCTTCCATTGATGCCGGCCTTGGTATGAAATATGTGGCATCTTTGGTCTTCTTCTTGTTGATGATGAAGAGTCAAGACCTTGGAGACAACGAGAGCGGGACTTGAATCTTCATCACAAAAGACTTGATCTTCTTCTTCTTCGGGTTTGCACCAGTGCCTTGCCACTTGCTCAAGGGCTTTCATCTCCTCGTCACTCAGGGAGTCATGTGTTCCGTCGTTGTTGAGGATCATGGTGTGCTTGTTTGTACACTCAAAAGACTTGTGGCCTCGACCGCCCCATGTGAAGCATTTTAAGGAACTTTTCTTGACGGTCTCGTCGGTTGGGGTAGATGATGATGAAGCTCTCGGCTTGACGTTGTTTGTAGAAGGAGGATGACTCGGGGTAGTTTAAGATGTTGGAGTCGTTGAAGCTTGATTGTTGGAGAGGTCGTATGTCTTGGAAGAGAACTTGGCATAATTGAAGTCATCATGCACTTGACGTTCCGCTTTGGTAGCTTGATGCACTGGCTCGATGAGGTTCGAGTATGGTTGTAAGTCGACGATCTTATTGATAGGATGGTTGAGTACATTCGAGAAACGTGCCATTGTTTTCTCATCATCTTCTGTGACATTGGCTCGTATCATGGCAATCTCCATCTCCTTGTAGTACTCTTCAACGCTCTTGGTTCCTTGCTTGAGTAGTTGGAGTTTCTTGAAGAGGCTGCGGTTGTAGTAGGTAGGCAGGAAGCGTGCTCTCATGACATCCTTCATTTGTGGCCAAGTAGTGATGGGTGGTTCACCTCTTGCCTCTCGGCGCTCGATAACTTGTTCCCACCAAATGAGGACATAGTCTTGGAACTCAAGGGATGCCATCGCGATCTTCTCCCCTATTCATAGTTGTGCAAACGGAATATTTTGTCGACCTTCAATGCCCATGAAAGATACTCTTTGGGATCGTTGCTTCCATTGAACTTGGGCATGGTGAACTTGAGTTGCTGTAGCATTGCTCTTCATTGTGTTCAGGTCGGGGATGATGACGTCCATGTTGTTGATGATTGTCAAGCTCATGTCGCTCTTGGTGAGGAGGGTTGTCAACCTCATGTTGCTCTTGTCATGGAGGATTTCCATTGTCATCATTCTCTTGATGAACTTGATGTTCTTGGCGAGCTTGTGGAGGAGCTTGTCGAGCTTGAGGAGGAACTTGAGGAACTTGACGATGCATGCGAGCTTGAAATCTTCATTCATGAATTTCTTCGCGAAGTCCTTCTTCTTGTTCACAAGCTTGTCAGTCTCGATTGGCTACAGCTCGAGTAGAATCTCGGAGGGCTTGTTGCGCATCAAGTGCTTGAGCTTCACGGAGTTGTTGTTCGTGGCGTTGTGCCTCGACATCTTGTGCATCTTGATGTAGACGCGCGCGCTCTACCTCTTCATGTTGGCGTTGTCGTTGCTGTTCTCGTGCTAGTGCAAAAGCCTCTTGAGTTTGACGTTGTCGGCATCTTGAGAGTCGGTGTCGCATAGGTGATTGAGGCTTGCTTGACGATCATTGCGCCGGCACAGCGTAGAGTGTTCGATGTCGGTGTACTTGAGCCGGAGAGGGTGAATTCCGAGTGTCGACTTGAGCAGGTCCTTCGTGATGAAGACGAACTGGAAGAAGAGCGGTTGAGCAAAAAAGCGCGAATCTCATCCATCCTTGCGTCATTCTCTTGCTTGTGATCATCGAGCTTGTGGTCGAAGTAGTCCCTTGTACATTGCTCGGAGAGTCGCAAGTCAGCGATGAGGTTGTCGATGCATTCACTCATTGCTTGTTGCTCTTGATGCAAAGCACGTTGTGCACGAAAGAGGTGGCTCTTGGTGACGTAGGAGTTCATGTCATCGTCGTGCTCAATGAAGAGTGGGTTTCTAGAAGTACTTGGCCTATCCATCATTCCAAGAAAAATGTGAGTGGTAGAAAGAGAAGAACGAATACCAAATGTACCTTGACCGAAGTTAAAGGTGGATCGATGATCACTCCAATGTAGGACAAGGAAATAGCACAATTGGTACTAGTTCTTGTCGGTTTCTCACACCTACACAAGTAAAATCTTATGGTGGAGCTTGGTTAGGATGGTGGCACAAAATTTGATGCAATTGTAAGTGAGCTTCAATAATGTTGGAAAAGATTCGCAAGATGCAATGTAACAAGTAGACCAAGCATATAAGGTACACGGAAACACACACGCAAAATGATAAGTGGGGTCGTGCAAGCAAGGATGAGCCAAAATGTGGAATCCACAAAAATGCTCTTGTTGCACAACACTAGAGAGACGCTAGCATGATTGCACAATAGGCGGATACAAGAACTTGTGCACAACCTACTTAGAAAAAATGCAACGACTTCTATCCCAAATATGTTCTATGGAAGGTGTTTCTATGCGATGATCCGAGATGATCGAGTATGACAATCTTAATGTTGTATGATGCTATGGTTCTTGCTTAAAAGCTCTTTGCTTATCTTTCCTCTTTTCTTAAAAGCTTGTTTGGCTCTTTGATGTTTGAGCTCTTTTCTCATGCAATGCTTGACGAACCAAGATAGCAATTGTGTATGCGATGACAACATTGTGACGTTCTTGCTTACAGTATGGTGTCAAAATGGTGGACCGAATACCAAGATGTAATCGAGGTGGTCGTTGTTGATGACGCGTCCGTGGCAAAGATGAGCGGCGGTGATGTTGATGTCGAACCGGACCTAAATAGCCGAAACACAAGTAGGACACGGTACCGCAACTCAAATTCTCAAAGCAAAATTGGACCAAAATTGTCGGAGTTGGAAGTGGTAAGCGATGGTGGTCGTATGCGGAAGTGGTGGGGGGTATGCCGAAGTATATGTGGGCACCGGAACAAATTTGGCGAAAAATGGACGGAAAACGGGCGGTGGAGAGGAAGTGGTGCTGCCAGGGGCCGGACGTCCGGGGTCGTGGCCGGATGTCCGGATCGTCGGATGTTCGGGCTCTGGATCCATGGATGGATTCGAAGATCGTCATAAGGAGAGGTCAAATCCGGGCAAAATTCGGAGAAATTTGTGGATGGAAATTGGGGAAAAGTGGATGGAAAGCTAGATCTACCTGCAACACACGAAATCCGCGGATCAAATCCAACAAAACTTCATCACACCAACAAATCACAAAAACATTTGGGGCTATTTTTGTGGGGAATTTTCAAATTTGGGACAAAATCAACAAAAGTAGGCTAGAAAACACAACGGGGAGGCTCCGAAACCATGATCAACGTGGCTCTTGATACCAAGATGTTGTAGAGCAGAACCCTAATCAGCCGATATTGCACGAAAGGAGCGGATCCCACGAAGAACACGAGGAGGAAAACAAGGGAAATCACGAGCGGAAACACGAGAGAATCACTCTACCAACAAGAAATAGTCACACATGTGCTAGATCCTCGAGTACATAAGAGAAGATACACGATCCACAATCAACAACAGACGATACAAAAGGTAGTCGGTCTTCTCTGTGAGGAGGTCTTGAGGTTCTTCGCCGAAAGGAGGTCTTGAATTCAAGGGGATCTTCTCCGTAGAGGCCGCGGTCTCTCTCGTGGAGTAGATCCGATGTGGATGAGCAATGCTCTATCTCTAAATATGAGCCAAACCAATGCTAACCCTAGAAAGTAGGACGAGGTGGAGTATTGTAACACCCACGATGCGGCTGTATCTCCCACGTGTCGGAGCACGACATAGAGGCATAACCGCATTGTAGGCATGTCGCAAGAGGGGTAATCTTTACACATCCCATGTACTGAATAAGAAAGAGATACAGAGTTGGCTTACAATCGCCACTTCACACAATACATAAATATAGCATTACATCATCCAAAATACAATCAAGGTCCGACTACGGAACCAAATAAAGACAACCCAAATGCATAAGATCCCCGATCGCCCCAACTGGGCTCCACTACTGATCATCTGGAAAGGAAACATAGTAACGTCCTGAATCCTCGTCAAACTCCCATTTGAGTTCGGTCGCATCCCCTGGAATGGCATCATCAGCACATGCATCTGGTTTTGGAAGTAATCTGTGAGTCATGGGGACTCAGCAATCTCACACCCTCGCGATCAAGACTATTTAAGCTTATCAGAAGGAAAAGGTAGTGAGGTGGAGCTGCAGCAAGCACTAGCATATATGGTGGCTAACTTACGCAAATGAGAGAGAGAAGAGGAGCAAAGCACGATCAATAAACTATGATCAAGAAGTGATCCCAGAACTACTTACGTTCAAGCATAACATGAGACCGTGTTCTCTTCCCAGACTACGCCGAAAAGAGACCATCACGGCTACACACGCTGTTGATTCATTTTAATTAAGTTAAGTGTCAGGTTTTCTACAACCGGATATTAACAAATTCCCATCTGCCCATAACCACAGGCACGGCTTTAGAAAGTTCAAAACCCTGCAGGGGTGTCCCAACTTAGCCCATCACAAGCTCTCACGGTCAACGAAGGATATTCCTTCTCCCAGGACGACCCGATTAGACTCAGAGTCCCGGTTACAAGACATCTCGACAATGGTAAAACAAGTCCAGGAAAGCCACCCGGATGTGCTGACAAATCCTGATAGGAGCTGCACATATCTCGTTCTTAGGGCACACCGAATTGTCCAAACTTCCGGTAGGCCAACCCATAGTTGCCCCTGGTGGCCACCGGCGGCTGACAAGTTGGACCAACACTCAGAGGAGCACAGGCCCGGGGGTTTAAAATAAAGATGACCCTTGAGTCCGCGGAACCCAAGGGAAAAAGGCTTAGGTGGAAAATGGTAAAACCAAGGTTGGGCCTTACTGGAGGAGTTTTATTCAAGGCGAACTGTCAAGGGGTTCCCATTATAACCCAACCGCGTAAGGAATGCAAAATCAAGGAACATAACACCGGTATGACGGAAACTAGGGCGGCAAGAGTGGAACAAAACACCAGGCATAAGGCCAAGCCTTCCACCCTTTACCAAGTATATAGATGCATTAAAGTAAACAAGATACAATAATGATATCCCAACAAAAAACATGTTCCAACAAGGAACAAACTCCAATCTTCACCTGCAACTAGCAATGCTATAAGAGGGGCTGAGCAAAGCGGTAACATAGCCAAACAACAGTTTGCTAGGACAAGGTGGGTTAGAGGTTTGACATGGAAATATGGGGAACATGATAAGGAAAGTGGCAGGTATCGCGACATAGGCATAGCAATAGAGCGAGCAACTAGCAAGCAAAGATAGAAGTGATTTCGAGGGTATGGTCATCTTGCCTACAATGTTCTCCGAGTTGACGTAAGCTTGATCCTCGTAAGCGTACTCAACGGGTTCCTCGATCACGTACTCGTCTCCCGGATCTACCCAAGCAAGAACACAAGCAAACGAAACAACAATCAACCACGGTGCAATGCGCAAGCAACATGATGCAAAATATGGCATGACATGCAGGATGTGATATGCAATGCTTATGCATGCCCCGGAAGGAAAAGATTGAACTAGACCTCAACTTGGCAAACCAAGAGCGCCGCTAGAAAGATGAGGTGATTTCGGTCGAAATCGATATAAAGATCACCGGAATCGGATGCACGGTTTGCAAATGGCAAGCAAAACAATAATGGCACAATTCTGCGATTAACAGCACGATGCCATCTAAAATGCAACAAGAAACTAAGCTACTGCACTCTAACATAGCAACAAAGCACATGGCAGTGATCTACTCAAGATTCTTGACAAAATATGAACACTGAGCTATGGCTAAATCACACGATAGAAGGTTCAAACAAGCATGGCAAAAGTGCAAAAGATATCAGCTTCACAGACTTAGTGAAAATAACAACATGCCAGGAATTAACATCAGGAAGCAATGTTTAGAGCAAGATAACAACATGCTACAGGATCAGATCATAGCAACACAGGGCATGGCATGAAACTACTCAAAGCATATAACAAAAGTCCCTTACTGACCATAAGCCAAAAGGGCACAAAAAACATGATGGCACCCATGTAAACATAGCAAGTTTCGTTAACAGATTCAGACAGCAGAAAACTGGACATGACAAAAACAGAGTTACGTAGGCACGTTTGTGAGCTCAATGCACTCAACACAAGGCATTTCATGACAAACTAAGCATACTCCCAGCAATAAGACATGATCAAGTAGCTAACCATTGCAAGAACAATTTCATAGCATCCATGGATCAAGTACAACAATCTCGAAAAAATTGATTAACACGTAAACAATCTGCCAGGAACATTTTATAGCAAAATTAGAGCAAGATTGAGTCATGCTAGGGTACTCCAAAAATGCAAACAAGGACATGGATGGATATAGAACAACCATATGCTCAAATCATCCTTACTGAACATACTCAAAAGAGGCATGTATCACTCTATAGCAACATGAATACATGGCATAAAAATAACATCAGGAAAATGACGGTGAAATTATAAGTCCCTGAAATTAGCAACATCACGAGAGCTACTTTGCATGCATGTGCTAGTCACCACATTGATCACAAAAATACATGGCATACACCCCTGTAAAGATGGCATGGCATAGCCCATAACACATGTAGAGCTCATGCTCATATGCAGCACACATTAATCATGGAAAAATGACAAATACTCAATAACTGATAAGAATCAGGAACTAACATTTTATAGCACTCTTGCAATAGACATTAGGGCATCAAGATGGACTCAAACAAGCATGGTGCAATGGAACAAAATGAAGAGGACATCCTAACGAACATTTTGATATATGGCACACCCAAAATGGAGCTACGATGACATAGTTATGGCATGAAGAATAGTGCCTCAGAATGCAAAAAAATAAAATGACTTAGGGAATTTTGACTTCTGAGATGCCCAGATGTCGGCGCGTGGATCGAGGTTGACCGGAGCGGGCTCGCTAGAGAGGAGGGAGACGACGGTGACCGGAGCTTGCCGGGGTGGAGGGATCCGGCGAGGGCGCCCCGTGACGCGTTGCGGCGCCGGTGAGGAGGAGCGTCGGGGGCGGCGCGGAGCAGCACCGGCGAAGAGCGGCGCCGGCGAGGCACTCCGGCGGCGGACGGCGGGGCAAATGGCGGCGAGGAGGAGGCGGCGCGGCGCGGGTGCTTGGCGGCGGGGCGAGGCGCGGGGCGCGGGCCCGGCCGACGGGGAGCGGGCCGGCCGTGGGCTGCGCGGGCCGCGGTAGCGGCGGGTGGCGCGATGCCACGTGGCAGCCTGCGGTTGGACGGGCGCGGCGGCGGACACGTCCGGCTCCACCCGGACGTGTCCAGCGGGCGAGAGGGGAAGATCTAGGGTTTTTGACCTCGAATTTCGGAGGGGAAGGTCTATTTATAGGTAGAGGGAGCTAGGAGAGTCCAAATGGAGTGCGGTTTTCGGCCACGCGGTCATGGTCGAACGACCAAGAGGATGGAGGGGGTTTGGATGGGTTATTGGGCCACTTTGGAGGGGTGTTGGGCTGCAACACACACACGAGGCCTTTACGGTTCCCCGGTTAACAGTTGGAGTATCAAACGAACTCCAAATGGCATGAAACTTGACAAGCGGTCTACAGGTGGTGTACCAAGGCCGCTTGGCAAGTCCCGGTCCATTCCAAGAAAGTTTAACACCCACACACGAAAAGAGACAAAAGGGGACGCCGGAGGACGTAGGAGTGCCGGAATGCAAAACGGACAACGGGGAAAATGCTCGGATGCTTGAGACGAACACGTATGCAAATGCGATGCACATGATGACATGATATGAGATGCATGACATGAACAAAATGCAAAACAAAGACAAAACCCAACCACGAGGGAAATATCATAACTCAGAGCCAAAAATGGGTAGAACCCTAATCGGCGATCTTTCAAGAAAGGAGAGGATCCCACGAAGAACACGAGGAACACGTGGGGGAAAACGAGGGAAATCACGAGGGGAAACACGAGATAATCACTCAACCAACAAGAAATAGTCACACATGTGCTAGATCCTCGAGTACATAAGAGAAGATACACGATCGACAATCAACAACGGACGATACAAAAGGTAGCCGGTCTTCTCTGTGAGGAGGTCTTAAGCTTCTTCTTCGGAAGGAGGTCTTGAATCCAAGGGGATCTTCTCCGTAGAGGCCGCTGTCGGTGTCAATACCGGCGGATCTCGGGTAGGGGGTCCCAAACTGTGCGTCTAAGGCGGATGGTAATAGGAGGTGGGGGACACGATGTTTACCTAGGTTCGGGCCCTCTCGATGGAGGTAATACCCTACTTCCTGCTTGATTGATCTTGATGATATGAGTATTACAAGAGTTGATGTACCACGAGATCGTAGAGGCTAAACCCTAGAAGCTAGCCTATGGTATGATTGTTCTCGTCCTACGGACTAAACCCTCCGGTTTATATAGACACCAGAGGGGGCTAGGGTTACACAGATTCGGTTACAAGGAAGGAGATCTACATATCCGTATTGCCAAGCTTGCCTTGCACGCCAAGGAGAGTCCCATCCGGACATGGGACGAACTCTTCAATCTTGTATCTTCATAGTCCAACAGAAGGCCAAAGGATATAGTCCGGCTATCTGCAGACCCCCTAATCCAGGACTCCCTCAGTAGCCTCTAAACTAGGCTTCAATGACGATGAGTCTGGCGCACAGATTTGTCTTCGGCATTGCAAGGCGGGTTCTTCCTCCGAATACTACATAGAAGATTTTGAACACAAGGATAGTGTCCGGCTCTGCAAAATAAGTTCCACATACCACCGTAGAGAGAATAATATTTCCATAAATCTAATCTCCTGACACGTTTGACAGCATGACATCATACCACGGCCCGGTCATTATTCGAACCGTTTTTCTCAACCAGCTACTGCACATATCGCAAGGTGGTTTCCTTGGCACGTCTTGTCGAAGCAGAGATCATGTCCCCTTATCATGAGATTCTCATCAATATGGATGTGGGTTACCCAACCGCACCATCAATTATGGCACTTGGGGAATGAGAGGTTTTACCAAGTGAGTGGGGAGGTGCATCGCCTCTTCCGGCCTTATAAGGGGACAAGAATTCAATCTTTTCACCCATGCCTTCTTCCCGATTCATTCCCTTCTGCTCAGGCTCCAGCGCCCAAGCGTTCACCTTCTCTGCCCACAAAAGGTCTTCCAAAGATGTCCGGATCCAAAGCAGGAAGCAAATGGATGGCCTCTACCGTCCGAGAGAAGGATATCACAAAACTTCGGGAGGCCGGGTATCTGGCCAAGAAAATCAGCCACCGTCTCCTGACGGTGGGACAGATCGTCCCCACTCCGGAACCCCATGAGAGGGTTGTATTCCTCCCTCACTTTGTCCGCAGGCTAGGGTTTCCCCTCCACACGTTCGTTCGTGGCATCATGTATTATTATGGGATCGATCTTCATGATCTGTCCCCAAATTCCTTCCTCAACATCTCGACATTCATTGTCGTGTGCGAGGCTTTTCTCCACATTTCGCCGCACTTCGGTTTATGGCTGAAGGTTTTTAATGTGAAGCCCAAGGTGGTGGGCGGCGAGCACGCCGAGTGCGGGGGCGCTATGGTGAGCAAGATGCCCAATGTCATATGGCCAATGGGAACCTTTAATGATTCTATCAAGGAGTGGCAACAGCATTGGTTTTACATCACTGAGCCGTACGGCAAGGAATGGGCCACCTCTCCCAAGTTTCGATCCGGCGCCCCTCTGCGGCTTACATCCAGGGTTAAGAAAGGCCTGGACTGGTCCTTGTCCGACGAACTATCGGTGCTCCGGACGCGCGTTAAAGATATGGGAGATAAGAACACTGAACTTGTCAACGTAGTCCAGGTGATGTTAGTCCGCCGGGTACTGCCTTGTCAACACCGGACTTGCAATCTATGGGAATTCGATCCGGCCAGGCACCAAACCTTGCGAGGGTTCTTCGGCTACTCGCACAAGGACATTTGGAAGGTGCTTTTCAAGTCCAGCAAATCATGGCCGGACTCCGCTGAGGACCGCGGGTACCAACTGTCCCGCCCTGCAAGTTCGGTGAGTTTATCCAACTTTTCTATCCGCATGACCCAAAGGAAGCGCTTAAGGCGTGTTATTCAACTCTCCTAGGGCTAAACTAAGAAGGCGGAGCGGATCCATTATCCGGCCCCGCTGCCCGAAGACTCGGCCATCCCACTTCTGACGAAGATGCTGGTCCCGACGCCTTACAAGGTGCCGAAGAAGATGACCGAGAAGGAGGCCAAAAAGACCCGGGGCGGCCTTCGTCGCCACGGCACTTCGGACACAATATCCGAAGGTTCTGATGCCCATTCCGCCTCCGAGGAGGACAAAGAGGAGGAGGAAGATGAATCCCCTGCGGGGGGAAGAAGGAAGAGGACGGCCTCCGCACCCTTGGAGGCTGAACTGCCCAAAAGGGGAAAGGCTCCTCTTCCGGAGGAGTCCACTGCCACCGCCGACAGCGGCCTAGCATGGGATCCCAGGGCCCAGCCCCTGGTGAACTCGTAAGTATATAAAATCCGAGTACGTTTAAGCGTCCGGACTCATCGTGGCTTAGTATTTTAACCTGAGCATATATTTTTTGTAGTCCGGCGAGGTCCCATACGAAACAATCCTCATCAGAGGACCTGCTGAGCTCAAATGCTATGGAGAGCAGGACGCCCCCAAAGGCCCCTTCCTCCAAACAGGTGCATAACACCGAGGGCTTCGTCCCAGAAGGACCCCAGCCAAGGAGGAAAGGAAGAAACCGTGAAGGCGGCGCCTGGAGGTCAAACCGCAAGGGCCAGACACGTGGGGGAAAAGATTCCCATGGGGTCTGACGGTGGGGGAGATCCTGAGTTCGGCTCCCCACCGGATGCGATTCCAGAGACCTATACGTCTCCAGAATCAAGAAGGCAGCCTCCTTTGGGTGGAGGGGGCGTGCCTGTTCCGCCGGCGACCTCTGTCCATCCAGAAGTGATGGATGCTTTGTTGGTGGCGTTGCAAGACGCCTCCATCATTGATGAACACCGTGCCCTTATGGGTGCGGTGATTGAGAAGATTCAGTCAACTGAGAGTGGACTGAACGAAGCCTGTATCAGCCTTATAAGAGGCTTTGAGGTATGTTTTATGAGTTGTCGAAGAGTGTCATCGTATAGATAGTAGCCCCTGATACACTATTCGGTGAAAGAAAGAACCGGATAGGGGATCGAATTGATGATCGCAGGAAGACTCATTGAATGACATTGATTTCTCTTCTGTTTCAAGCAGGTACCTGTAGCGGCTACTGCCTCTCATACCGCGGAGATCTCCGGACTGAATCAAAGTCTGGAGCGGGCCATAGAAGAACTTGGCCAATTGAAAATGCAGTTGAGGGATAAACAAGGTATGCACAAGAGTTGCGCGCATTTATTGTGAAATAAATGTTCAGTATGAAATAAATTGCATAATTTGTGCTAGGGGTTATGACCGAAGTCGAGGCCCTCAAAAGGGCCATTGCCGAGGCCGAGAAAAAGGCAGCCACAGAGCGGACTCTTCGTGAAAAACACGAGGCCAGAGTTATTAAAGCTGAGCAGGAGCTGCAAGAGGCCGTAAGTAAATGTGAGACCTCGGAGCAGAGTTTAACGGAGAAAGAGTCCGAACTCACCAAGGCGCGTCAAGCCACGAGCGATGCCCGGGGGGAAACCCAAAGCGCCCTGCAGGGGATCCAAGAGGCGAGAAATATTGCGGCGGGTAAGGCTTTTCCCATGTAAAGCAAGTATTTGAAGGGAAAACTGTGTTTCTGATTTTGAATCCGGATTTCTCAGGTGTATTTGCCGAGCTACCTTGCAGCATATCAGATGCCGCCCAATTCTACCGAGCCGAAGAAAGGAACACCGCAGATAAGCTCTTCTGGTCGCAATAATCCGGTGCCTTTTGCCGATCAACTGAAACAGCTGATCGAATTGCATAAGGCAGTGGAACTAGCCATGAAAGATATGGTTATCCTGCTATGGCCTGCCGAGCCAATTCCAAGCAGCTACTTCGGGCTCGTGAGGCGGCTTGTAAGCGCTTGCCCTCGACTTGACGTCATCAAGCGATCGGTCTGTATAGAAGGAGCGTGAATGGCCTTCGCCCGCGCAAAGGTGCACTGGGGGAAGATGGATGCCGAAAAGCCGATGACCGGAGGACCGCCAGAGGGGAAGGAGCACCGCAAGCCCAAATTATATTATGAGAGTGTCCTGAAAGGATCCTACCTTGCAGCGGAGCTATGCACCAAGGACATTATATTTGCATGAATGCCAATCATGTTGTCCTTTGTAATGTTTGAACAAGGTCGTTTATTTGTCGCCTGTTATATAAAAGTTTACCCTCCTGTGTGGCTGTTTTTATATTAAACCTAAGAGTTGGCCAGTCGTCGGCTTCTGCCCCCACATAAGAAGTATGGGGATGTTCGGGATAAACCTGAGCAGTCTTTATCCCAGTTTTGGGTCCTTCGAAGGAGGTGCTCAGCACAACGAACTAGGCAATCGGACTATAGGGCTTTATCACTCTCACTTAGCCATAGGAGCTTTAGTATGGTCGGCGCAGCCCCTTGTGTTCGGATGACCGTACTAGGGGCTCTATAAGCGCCTGATCGGAGAAAAAACCGATCCATCACACACTGCATTGGTTATGGCATTATGCGGGAGAAATCCTTAAAGATTTTGTAACCACTCAAACAGCTGACCAGCTCTTGCCGTATCATGACAGTTAGTTTTCGGCTTTCTCTACTGAGGTGCTCATCCGGAAGAACCGGGACACAATTGCAGTAGTTCTCCCAGTGCTACCTTAACCGATATAGCGGAACGTAAGGTACCAAAACATGGGAGCCGGGCAAACCCAACTATTGACCCAAGACATGATTCGGAGCTGATGCATATAATGCTATAGGTTCGGGGTGCCGAACTTCTATGAAGGTGTTCAGACTTTTATTGCCATGTTACGGGAAAAACTAAGCCCCTGGCATATTTAAGGCATATCGCTGTGTACGGATGCCACTTGACAAAATGATTTCAATAAGAAATAATCAGCAAGTAAACGTCATATAAATCCACATGTTGTATTGGAATAATACGTCTATGCGTATGGGTACAAGTCATGTGATAAAAATGGGTTGTGATAGCCGAACCTGCTGTGACCAGGGGGAGAGGTTGAGTGCGGATCCGTAATATAGCCGGACGGTCACTGCGGGGAATTTCTAAGGATTCCTTAACGCGTTCAAGCTGCTTCCGTGTAGTCCGTCCTGGTTTGTTCAAAGGTGAACCTGCGAAGAAAAAATAAGAAATGTTTACGTGTCGGAGGGCGGTTGAACCGCTGAGTTCGGCCTATCATGGCCTCGCTGGAGTGTTTAGCTGAGCTCTGGACGAGCCAAGGTATCCTTCCGCGAAGTAGTTCGGAGCCCCTTGATGGTGTCCGAGAGCCTGGACGTCGACTCAAGGTTCGGCTGCAAGGTGCTGCTCGTTGTTTCTGCTGCTAAGGCAGTGGTGTATTTGTTGGTGCCGAAGGAAGGTTCCGCCTTTCCATGAACCATGATGACGCCACGTGGACCGGGCATCTTGAGCTTACGGTAGGCATAATGTGGCACCGCGTTGAATCAAGTGAACACGCTTTGTCCGAGCAGTGCTTGATAATCACTGTGGAAAGGGCGATTTCGAAGATTAACTCTTCGATACGGTATTTTTCTGGTGATCTGAAGATTACCTCAAGGGCAATGGAGCATGTACAGCTAACCTCCATACCTGGTATGATGCCTCTAAAAGTGGCTTTAGTGGGTTTGGTCGCCAAATGATCGATGCCCATCTTGCCCACTGTGTCCTAGTAAAGCAGATTTAAACTGCTACCTCCGTCCATAAGGACTCGAGTGTGGTGGAACCCTTCTACTATTGGGTCGAGGATTAGTGCGGCTGGATTGCCCTGATTGGTGTTATCCGGATGATCCGTGTGGTTGAAGGTGACCGGCCCTAGTTTATATTGTGGGACGGCTAGTTCCGTTGAGTCGCATCCCTAAGGGTGCATATCTGGTCCGAGTTGGCAATTTGGGTGGTATTTACCACATTCACCGATTGAATATGGGGGGATTTCTTTTGCCCTCCTGTGTTCGATGATCTGGGCTCTTCGTCGCTATCGTCGCTTTGAGACCCCTCTTCGTCTTTGGCGCCTACCTTGCCGGCTTGTTTGAAGACCCAGCATTCTCTGTTGGTATGGGTGGCTGGCGTTTCTAGGGTGCCATGAATTTGGCATTCGTGATCGAGTATGCGGTCCAGACTGGATTGACCCAGATTTTTATTTTTGGGTGGCCCTTTCCGCTGATCGGACTTTGAGCGCCTGAACCCGGCATTAACTGCCGTATTTTTGGTGTTTTCACCATATTTGCGGCGCATGTGTTTGTTGCGTCGTGGTTTGCTGTTGCTATCCCAGGCTTCTGATATGCCAGGATTGCTTGCTATATGGGTACTACGAGCCAACCAACTATCTTCGCCCGCACAAAAGCGGTTCATAAGTGTCGTGAGGGCTGCCATGGATTTTGGCTTCTCTTGGACGAGGTGTCGGGCGAGCCATTCGTCACGGATATTATGCTTAAATGCCGCGAAGGCCTCTGCATCCGGCATCGACAATTTGGTTATTCTTGGTTAGGAACCTGGTCCAATATTTCCTGGCCGATTCCCCTGGCTGCTGAGTTATATGACTTAAATCGTCAGCGTCCGGCGGTCGCACATAAGTGCCCTGGAAATTGTCCAGGAATGCCTCTACCAGGTTCTCCCAACTTCCGATGGAGTTTGCTGGCAAGCTATTGAGCCAATGCCGAGCTGGCGCTTTGAGTTTTAGCAGGAGATACTTGATGGCATGTAGGTCATCCCCGCAGGCCATGTGAATGTGGAGGAAGAAGTCTTCTATCCATACCGCGTGGTCTATAGTACCATCGTATGATTCAATGTTTACGGGTTTAAAACTTTCTGGGAATTCGTGATCCATTACTTCATTAGTGAAGCATAAGGGGTGTGCGGCGCCTCTGTGCCGGGCTATATCACGATGCGGTTCATACGAGTCTTGTCTGCCGTGTTCGGCTCAGCCGGATTTGCTTTTAGTGTATCCGGCGTGACGATCATCGTCGCGTGTTGGTGCGCGCCCCCGTGATCCGTAGATCGATCTTTCATGTTTTGCCTTGTTTTCCAATACGTTTCGCAGGTCCTGCATGTTGCCCCAGGCCTTGGCATTTTTGTTTGATTGACGTCGGGGTGCGGGCTGGACTTCGGGCTGAAATACCTCTCTATCTCGGCCACGAGGTGGCCCGTCAGCCGCATCATATGCTGGTGATGTAGGTTTCAATGCTTCCTCCTTGAGGTGAGGTAGCAACCTGCGCTTTGGGTAACTCTTGGAGGGGTGCTCGAGTTCGTATTCCTCGGCCGCAAGGACTTTGGTTCATCTGTCTGCTAGCAAATCTTGATCAGCTTGAAGTTGTTGTTGCTTTTTCTTCAAGCTATTTGTTGTGGCCATGTCAGGACCCCGATTCCAAGTCACATAGATCTAGCCGGTAACACCTCATATCACATTGCGGCCTCACGCACGGTATCCCCATGGGTGTCGCCTTACCATGGCCCGGGACCGTTTGCGCCTTTTGGCTCACGTATATGATAGTGTCGCTATCATCCATATGACAGAGAACCTGGGCCGACATGGCTAGTCATGAACCCAAGGCGGCACAGACCTATGGAGACAGGCATACATGAATCACATCGAGCATCTCGGTCATCAGCGAGTGAATCCGGGCGGTAGCACTGGGCTAACAGGACTCCGGGGAACCCGGGCTATAGCAGGCTAGGCAGGACTCCGGAAGTCACCGCGTGACATTTCCCCGAAGGGATAGCCAGAGGAACAAAGTGAAACACATGCCGACCAGTCAAGTGTCCTGAGTAGGAGTGCTGGGCTAGCAGGACTACGGTGAACCGGGCTGTAGCGGACTACTATGGCTCAAGGAGCACTAGACTACATTTCCCCATAAGAGAGGCTGCCAAGGATAAACAACTAGATTGTCGGATCCCACACATACCAAGCATTTCAATCATACACACAATATGCTCGATATGTGCAAATACAACATGGCATCACAACAAAACTCTACAACTCAAGTACTTTATTTAAAGGCTCCAGAGAGCCATACATAACATGTTCGTACATGTAGGGGTCACATGACCCGACACTCAAGTCATACAAGCATACAAGCACATGCGGAAGCAAATAGTCTGAGTACAGACACTAGAAAGAAAGAAGGCTTCTCGAAGCCTGTTTATCTACATAGGGCCCTCCATGGCCAGGATCACCACCTGGGTGGCAAGTCACTCATCGACGTCGAGATCTACATAAAACCCATCGGAGGGGGCAGTGTTGTCGTCTGAAAACAATAATTAAGCAAACATGAGTACAAAGGTACTCAACCAGTCTTACATCAGAACCTACTATACATGCTCATTCTCAAGAAGGTGGTGGAGTTATTGCAGCAAGCCAGCTTTGACTCTTGGCTAAGCTATCCTACGGGACACCACTAGTAAAATAGTTTTTGCACACGAGTCCACTAATCACCAACACGATACTCCACCGGGGATCCTCTCTCGTCATCTTACGAGAGGGCCATCCTCGGTACTCACACTTATCTTGATTCTTTTAGTAGTAACCATTAACTTGTCTATGA
This sequence comes from Triticum urartu, assembly GCF_056163025.1. Lineage (NCBI taxonomy): Eukaryota > Viridiplantae > Streptophyta > Magnoliopsida > Poales > Poaceae > Triticum > Triticum urartu. Next base: position 256,047,295 of record NC_141877.1, read on the forward strand.
ACTATATAAGCAACCAAGTAGTCCTTTACCGCGGACGCGGCTATTCGAATAGATGATGTTAACCCTGCAGGGGTGTACTTCTTCATACACGCTCTCACCACTTACCGTCGTTTACACGACATGTACTCGGCAACCTTCAAGCGGAAGCGCAACGAGGGTGTCGGCCACTGCCTACCTAAACACTCAAGTCTCTAGTCCAAGTTTATCGCCTATCCAGGTTCCACCCGCAGGGAGTCCGGCCGAGGTTTCCACATACGGCCCCGAACAATGTGAACAGGGTCCCGAGACGCCAATCGGGCGCCCGGCATACCCGGCCACAGTGTATCTACCGCAACATAGCCCACCCCTAGGGTTAGCGCTACGCACGGCCGCCAGCACATAACCTACAAACACCAGAAACTAATTGCAAGTCCTGGACAGAGTACTAGGGTGATTAAGAAGCCGAGATGGTCCATTGGTTTCGGGCCCAATGTATGGTAGTAACTGAATCTTAAATCGCACATACAGATCTCAGTTCTTAGGGACGGCCTCAATGAAACAACCCACCATGTACTCCTACATGGCCTCTCATCGATACCTTTACCAAATCATGTTCAACACATCCCTCACATTACCGACATAATCATTTCACTCTAGCCCATCACCCAGATGAACCAAACCTGACACAACTCTAAGCATAGCGGGCATAGCAAGGTAGGAAACACAAACATGGCTCAATCAACTCCTACACATGCTAGTGGGTTTCATCAAGTTACTGTGGCAATGGCAGGTCAAGCAGAGGATAAGGGTTCAACTATCGTAGCACACAGCAGTTTGAAACGATGTTGTCTTAATGTGGTAAATGAGAGCAGAGGCGAGAACATGGGATTGTATCGATATGATCAATGAGGCTGCTTGCCTGACGGAGTGGTAGTAGGGTACTGCCCTTCAGTTGGAGACTCGGAGATATCCTCGGAGGCAGGACCTACCACGAAGGACACACAGAACATAATCAACACATGACAATATGCAACAATATGATGCATGCTATGACATGGAAAAATGATGTGTCCTGCCTAATTCAATGTGAAACAAGTTGAGATGGGTCCATTTGAATCAAAGATTCAAATGAAGGTCAAAGTTCTTATGCATAATAAGTGTGTTAGCTTGTTTCACCTAAACAACAAGGTTAAAGTGGTTTTTCATGCATGAAACCATTACAGATGGATATATTGAATTTTTCTGATCATTTTTCATATATAATTTGTTTGATTTGGAGCTATGGTTGATTTTCTATGATTTTTAGAAGTTTTGGCTATTTTATGGAATTCCCTATATAAAAATAAATCCAGAAAATGAATAATTGCGTCAGCAATGCATCACTGTGACGTTAGCGAGTCAAAGGCGCCAGGGCTAGTCAAACCTGACTGGTGGGCCCCGTCTGTCAGTGTCTCAGCTAACTAACAGAATTAAGTTAGTACTAATTAATTGTCAGTGGGGCCTGGGCCCACATGTCAGTGACCTAAACTAACTAAAATTAGTTAACACTAATCCTAAACTAATTTACAAGCCAGCCCCACCTGTCATAGGCTCAGGGGGGGAGTCAACCTGGGCCCACACGGGTCAACGGGTCAAAGCCTGCCGGTGTTTAGCCGCCGGCGAGGCCAGACGCGGCGGCGCACTGCGGGATTTGCCCACTGGGCATCATTTGCTGCGTGGAGAGCAGCTACGGGCAGCTGGTGCTCGCCCGCATCCAGCCGTGGTGATGGCTTGGCTGGGGAGTGGCCGGAGCATCGCCGGCGACGAGCTTGGCGGAGGCCGAAGCTCGGGTCAGCTCGTGCGCGTGGCTGTAGTGGCCTAGGCGGCATGGCGCTAGCACCTACAACATCTACGCGATGCGGTAAGCATGCTAGACGTGCCAGCGGGACCGCTAAGCGGCCGAAGCTACGTCGGCGACGAGCTCAGGCGGCGGTGCGTTCGGACGGAAAAGGCACGGTGGCTACAGAGCTCTAGCGACAAAGCGGAGAGAAGGGGGAGGAGCAGTAGCTCACTGGGAAGCCGTAGAGAAGGTCAGCGTGCTCGAGGAAGTCTCGGTGCGGTCGGAACAGCGATGGGGATCTCGGCGGCCCGAGGTTGAAGACGATGGCGGCGGGGACGATGCAGGGACTCCGGCATCGTGAGGCTTGGCTAGTCGACGTAGTCGACGACGGCGAACCGTCCGGACACGGTGAGAGGGCGCGGGGACGGTGTTGGACGCGGCGGCGACGAGCGGCGGCAACGGTGACGTCTCGGGTGACGTCGGGGAGGGCGAGAGAGAGGAACCAGAGGGAGGAGCGAATGTCTGCGAGGTCAGGGAGAGAGAGGGGGTTCGTCCCACGTCGACAGCTCGACTTGGGGAGCGGCGAGGCGGCGGGCAGCTGCCTGGCACGCATGTTGTGCTCGCCGTCGAGCAGTTGCTTGCCTGCCTGGCCAAGCCAAGCAGCTCGCTGGAGCGTTGGCTGGGCTGGGCCGGCAGGTGGGCCTGCTGGGTGGGCGCCAGGTAAGCTTTTCTCTTTCTCTCTTTTCCTGTTTGTTTTCTTTTTCTATTTTTCTGTAACTTTAGGGCTTTATTAAAAATACTTAGGCACTTACTAAAATCCTGAAAATAATTGTGGGCTCTGTTGGGATTATTCCTAACAGCCCTCACTTAAATCCAGAATTATTTGGGAATTTAAAATATTTTATAGCATTTAAATGCCCAAATTCAAATACTTATGATTTAATTCAAAAAATCCAGAATGTCCTAGAAAAGAGTGCACCAATTTTGCCAGGGGTTTTAACCCAATCCAGAAATGATGAACATTTTGTGAAGGGCATTTTGGGTTCATTGAAAATAATTTTAGTAAACCCTAGTTGTTTCCAGCGGGGTGCTGGCAGTTCTGTCATCCCCATTTCAAGTTTCTGTAAAAGTGGACATGATGCAACACTCTAATGCATGAACCAGCTAGGGTGTGACAACTCACCCCCACTCAAAAGAATCTCATCCCGAGATTTAGAATCCTCCGGGAAGAAGGTGGGGTACTCGAGTCGAAGACGATCCTCCCTTTCCCAAGTGGCTTCTGTCTCGGAATGGTGTGACCATTGAACCTTAAGAAACTTGATATTATGGCGTCGAGTGGTACGCTCGGCTTGATCAAGGATACAAATGGGATATTCCCGATATGAGAGGTTATCTTGTAGATCAAGCGTTTCGTGGTCCACTCCACAGATAGGATCCGCGAAGCAATGCCTGAGTTGAGAAACGTGGAAGACATCGTGAACTCTGGAAAGATGCAAAGGTAGTTCCAATTGGTAGGCAACTTCTCCTCGTTTGGCAAGAATGCGAAAGGGTCCAATGTAACGAGGAGCCAATTTGCCTTTGATACCGAAACGATGGGTTCCCTTTAGCGGAGTAACCCGAAGGTAAGCCTTCTCGCCGACTTCATAAGTCATGAGCTTATGTTTACGATCATATTGGCTCTTTTGACGAGATTGGGCTGTTTTCAATTTCTCACAAATAACGCGAACCTGCTCTTCTGCTTCCTGAATCATATCTGGGCCAAAGAGTTGTCTTTCCCCGGTTTCTAACCAGTTAAGAGGCGTTCGACATTTTCGTCCATAGAGAACTTCGAAAGGAGCTTTGCCCGAGCTAGCTTGATAACTATTGTTATAAGCAAACTCCGCAAATGGAAGGCATTTCTCCCAACCCATTCCGAATGAGATGACAGAAGCTCGGAGCATATCTTCCAGAATTTGATTGACTCGCTCTACTTGACCACTTGATTGAGGATGGAAGGCGGTGCTAAAAGAGAGACGAGTTCCCATAGCATTTTGGAAACTTTCCCAAAATCGAGAGGTGAAGAGACTCCCACGGTCTGAGTTAATTTCCAATATGACACCATGAAGAGACACTATTCGGGAGATGTATAAATCAGCTAGCTGGCTAGCGGTGATACTCTCACGAACAGGTAGGAAATGGGCTACTTTGGAAAGACGGTCGATCACGACGAAGATGGCATTATTCCCTCTCTTGGTCCTGGGAAACCCAGTGATGAAATCCATACTGATTTTATCCCATTTCCACTCAGGAATAGCCAAAGGTTGAAGGGTGCCAGCAGGCCGTTGATGCTCTGCTTTAACACGACGACAGACATCGCAACTAGCAATGTATTGAGCAATTTCTCTCTTCATCCTTGTCCACCAAAACCTCTGGCGTAGGTCTTGATATATCTTAGTACTACCGTGATGAATGGTGAGAGGGGATGCATGAGCTTCCTTAAGGATCAGCTGCCTCAGGTTTCGTGCCTTGGGAACCACTAATCGGTTTCCAAAGTATACGACACCTTGATCATCAACGGAGAAACAATTTGCGACTCCTTTCTTAATGTTTCTCTTAATACGGGAGATTCCCGGATCTACCTTTTGTGCCTTGATGATCTGATCCGTAAGGGTAGGTTTCACCACCAGGGTGGATAGGAATCCTCGAGGAACAATGTGAAGATTAAGCTTACGAAATTCCTCATGGAGAAGTGGTTGACTTTGTTGTAACATCAGGTTGTTACAATAGAATTTACGATTTAGTGCATCCGCCATGACATTGGCTTTGCCCGGGGTGTAAGTTATTCCTAAGTCATAATCTGAGATCAACTCGACCCAACGTCATTGCCTGAGATTCAAATCCGGTTGGGTGAAGATATATTTCAAACTTTGGTGATCGGTGAAGATCTCGCAACGATTACCGAGAAGGTAATGTCGCCAAGTTTTGAGTGCATGGACTACAGCTGCAAGCTCTAGATCATGTGTGGGATAGTTTTCCTCATGTGGGTGTAATTGCCGTGAGGCATAGGCAATTACCTGACGATCTTGCATGAGTATGCAACCTAGTCCTTGTTGCGAGGCGTCGCAATAGATAATAAAGTTCTTGGAAAAATCTGGTGGTACCAGTATGGGAGCAGATGTCAGGCGTCTTTTCAATTCCTGAAAGCTGAACTCACACTGTGGGGTCCACACGAACTTTTTATCTTTCTTGAGGAGTTCAGTTAGAGGTTTAGCAACCTTGGCGAAATTCTCGACGAAGCGGCGGCAGTAGCTCGCTAAGCCAAGGAAGCTCCGAACTTGCTTGACCGTCTCAGGTGGAGTCCAATCAAGGACGGCTTGAACTCGCTCAGGATTGACAGCAATACCCTTACCAGAGATTACATGGCCTAGATAGGTCACTTTGGGCAACCAAAATTCACACTTGGAGAATTTGGCATAAAGGCGATGCTCTCGAAGTTTCGTCAATACTAGCCTTAGATGTTCGGCATGTTCCTCTTCATTCTTGGAGTAGATGAGTATGTCATCGAGGTATACTACGACGAATTTATCCAAATACTCCATGAAGACCGAGTTCATTAACCGAGAGAAGGTGGCTGGGGCATTGGTTAAACCGAAGGACATAACGGTGTACTCGTATTGGCCATAACGAGTGACAAAGGCCGTTTTGGGAATGTCCCCGTTTCTGATTTTGATTTGATGGTAGCCCAACCTCAAATCCATCTTGGAAAAGACTGAGGATCCAGTGAGCTGGTCATACAGATCGTTGATCCTGGGAAGTGGATACTTGTTCTTGATAGTGACCAAGTTGACAGGTCGGTAATCTACAACCATCCGATCCGTTCCATCCTTCTTCTTGATGAAGAGGACGGGGCAAGCCCAAGGAGAGGAACTAGATGGATGAAACCCTTTTTCAAGGACTCATCGAGTTGGTTCTTAAGCTCGGCTAGTTCTAAGGGTGCCATCTTATAGGGTCTTCTAGAAATTGGAACGGTTCCTGGAACAAGGTCTATCACAAACTCGACATCCCTGTCAGGTGGAACACCTGGCAGTTCTTCTGGAAAGACATCCGGAAAGTCCCGGACTATCGGAATATCTTCAAGGTCTGGAAGGGGGTAACACCTCATATCACATTGCGGCCTCACGCACGGTATCCCCATGGGTGTCGCCTTACCATGGCCCGGGACCGTTTGCGCCTTTTGGCTCACGTATATGATAGTGTCGCTATCATCCATATGACAGAGAACCTGGGCCGACATGGCTAGTCATGAACCCAAGGCGGCACAGACCTATGGAGACAGGCATACATGAATCACATCGAGCATCTCGGTCATCAGCGAGTGAATCCGGGCGGTAGCACTGGGCTAACAGGACTCCGGGGAACCCGGGCTATAGCAGGCTAGGCAGGACTCCGGAAGTCACCGCGTGACATTTCCCCGAAGGGATAGCCAGAGGAACAAAGTGAAACACATGCCGACCAGTCAAGTGTCCTGAGTAGGAGTGCTGGGCTAGCAGGACTACGGTGAACCGGGCTGTAGCGGACTACTATGGCTCAAGGAGCACTAGACTACATTTCCCCATAAGAGAGGCTGCCAAGGATAAACAACTAGATTGTCGGATCCCACACATACCAAGCATTTCAATCATACACACAATATGCTCGATATGTGCAAATACAACATGGCATCACAACAAAACTCTACAACTCAAGTACTTTATTTAAAGGCTCCAGAGAGCCATACATAACATGTTCATACAGGTAGGGGTCACATGACCCGACACTCAAGTCATACAAGCATACAAGCACATGCAGAAGCAAATAGTCTGAGTACAGACACTAGAAAGAAAGAAGGCTTCTCGAAGCCTGTCTATCTACATAGGGCCCTCCATGGCCAGGATCACCACCTGGGTGGCAAGTCACTCATCGACGTCGAGATCTACATAAAACCCATCAGAGGGGGCGGTGTTGTCGTACATGCTCTCACAACTTACCGCCGTTTACACGACATGTACTCGGCAACCTTCAAGCGGAAGCCCAACGAGGGTGTCGGCCACTGCCTACCTAAACACTCAAGTCTCTAGTCCAGGTTTATCGACTATCCAGGTTCCATCCACAGGGAGTCCGGCCGAGGTTTCCACATACGGCCCCGAACAATGTGAACAGGGTCCCAAGACGCCAATCGGGCGCCCGGCATACCCGGCCACGGTGTATCTACTGCAACATAGCCCACCCCTAGGGTCAGCGTTACGCACGGCCGCCAACACATAACCTACAAACACCAAAAACTAATTGCAACTCCTGGACAGAGTACTAGGGTGATTAAGAAGCCGAGAGGGTCCATTGGTTTCGGGCCCAATGTATGGTAGTAACTGAATCTTGAATCACACATACAGATCTCAGTTCTTAGGGACGGCCTCAATGAATAAAACCCACCATGTACTCCTACATGGCCTCTCATCGATACCTTTACCAAATCATGTTCAACACATCCCTCACATTACCGATATAATAATTTCACTCTAGCCCATCACCCAGATGAACCAGACCTGACACAACTCTAAGCATAGCGGGCATAGCAAGGTAGGAAACACAAACATGGCTCAATCAACTCCTACACATGCTAGTGGGTTTCATCTAGTTAATGTGGCAATGACAGGTCATGCAGAGGATAAGGGTTCAACTACCGTAGCACACAGCAGTTTGAAACGATGTTGTCTTAATGCAGTTAATGAGAGCAGAGGTGAGAACATGGGAATGTATCGATATGATCAATGGGGCTGCTTGCCTGATGGAGTGGTAGTAGGGTACTGCCCTTCAGTTGGATACTCGGAGATATCCTCGGAGGCAGAACCTACCATGAAGGACACACAGAACATAATCAACACATGACAATATGCAACAATATGATGCATGCTATGACATGGCAAAATGATGTGTCCTGCCTAATGCAATGTGAAACAAGTTGAGATGGGTCCATTTGAATCAAAGATTCAAATGAAGGTTAAAGTTCTTATGCATATTATGTGTGTTAGCTTGTTTCACCTAAACAACAAGGTTAATGTGGTTTGTCATGCATGAAACCATTACAGATGGATAGATTGAATTTTTCTCATCATTTTTCATATATAATTTGTTTGATTTGGAGCTATGGTTGATTTTCTATGATTTTTAGAAGTTTTGGCTATTTTCTGGAATTTCCTATATAAAAATAAATCCAGAAAATGAATAATTGCATCAGCACTGGGTCATTGTGACGTTAGCGAGTCAAAGGCGCCAGGGCCAGTCAAACCTGACTAGTGGGCCCCGCCTGTCAGTGTCTCAGCTAACTAACAGAATTAAGTTAGTACTAATTAACTGTCAGTGGGGCCTGGGCCCACATGTCAGTGACCTAAACTAACTAAAATTAGTTAACACTAATCCTAAACTAATTTAAAGGCCGGCCCCACCTGTCATAGACTCAGGGGGGGAGTCAACCTGGGCCCACACGGGTCAGACGTGGTCAACTCGCCGGTCAGTGGGTCCAAGCCTACCGGCGTTTAGCCACCAGCGAGGCCAGACGCGGTGGCGCGCTGCGGGATTTGCCCACAGGGCATCATTTGCTGCGCGGAGAGCAGCTACAGGCAGCTGGTGCTCGCCCGCCTCCAGCCGTGGTGATGGCTTAGCCGGGGAGTGGCCGAAGCATCACCGGCGACGAGCTTGGCGGAGGCCGAAGCTCGGGTCAGCTCGTGCGCGTGGCTGCAGTGGCCTAGGCGGCGTGGCGCTAGCACCTATAACATCTATGCGATGCGGTGAGCATGCTGGACGTGCCAGTGGGACCACTAAGCGGCCGGAGCTACGTCGGCGACGAGCTCAGGCGGCGGTGCGTTCGGACGGAAAAGGCACGGCGGCTACAGAGCTCTAGCGACGAAGCGGAGAGAAGGGGAGGAGCAGTAGCTCACTGGGAAGCCGCGGAGAAGGTCAGCGTGCTCGGGGAAGGCTCGGTGCGGTCGGAACGGCGATGGGGATCTCAGCGGCCCGAGGTTGAAGGCGACGGCGGCGGGGACGATGCAGGGGCTCCGGCGTCGTGCGGCTTGGCTAGTCGACGTAGTCAACGACGGCGAACCATCCGGACACGGTGAGAGGGCGCGGGGACGGCATTGGACGCGGCTGTGACGAGCGGCGGCGACGGTGACGTCTCGGGCGACGTCGGGCAGGGCGAGAGAGAGGAACCAGAGGGAGGAGCGAATGTCTGCGAGGTCGGGGAGAGAGAGGGGGTTCGTCCCACGTCGACAACTCGACGATGGGAGCAGCGAGGCGGCAGGCAGCTGCGTGGCACGCATGCTGTGCTCGCCGTCGAGCAGCTGCTTGCCTGCCTAGCCAAGCCAAGCAGCTCGCTGGAGCGTTGGCTGGGCTGGGCTGGGCTGGCAGGTGGGCCTGCTGGGTGGGCGCCAGGTAAGCTTTTCTCTTTCTCTCTTTTCCTATTTGTTTTCTTTTTCTATTTTTCTGTAACTTTAGGGCTTTATTAAAAATACTTAGGCACTTACTAAAATCCTGAAAACAATTGTGGGCTCTGTTGGGATTATTCCTAACAGCCCTCACTTAAATCCAGAATTATTTGGGAATTTAAAATATTTTATAGCATTTAAATGCCCAAATTCAAATACTTATGATTTAATCCAAAAAAAATCCAGAATGTCCTAGAAAAGAGTGCACCATTTTTGCCAGGGGTTTTAACCCAATCCAGAAATGGTGAACATTTTGTGAAGGGAATTTTGGGTTCATTGAAAATAATTTTAGTAAACCCTAGTTGTTTCCAGGGGGTGCTGGGGGTTCTGTCATCCCCATTTCAAGTTTCTGTAAAAGTAGACATGATGCAACACTCTAATGCATGAACCAGCTAGGGTGTGATAGGCCATAAGCCGGCGCTTGAAGCGCTCCTGCTCGACGGGATCCTCAGGCACAATAAATTCTTTGTCGCCGAGGCTCACCTCGTCTTCGGAGAGAGGCATGTAATTGTCCTCCTTCGATTCTCCATCTGCTGCCTGCTCTAGAGGGCTAGCTTGTTCACCCTCCCGCTCTAAATCGTGCTGGTGGGGATTGTTTTCGTCTTCGGCACTATCCGGTGTGTTATTGTCTCTTGTGCTGGTATCACTACTTTTGCTATGGCGGGACTAGAGCGGTGCCGCTGACGTCGGCGCTTGGGTTGCTTCTTGGAGGGGTCATCCTCCGCTGTCTCGTCACCATTGCCTTCTTTGGGGTGTCCACCATGTATATATCATATGATGAGGTGGCGGTCCAGTGCCCTGTGGGCGGTGGTTCCTGTTCGTCTCCTGCATCGTCGTCCATACCGTCGATGTCTTCGGAGTCGAAGTCGAGCATGTCGGTTAAATCGTCGACAGTGGCTACTAAGTGGGTGGTGGGTGGGGAGCAAATTTCTTCATCGTCCGCATCCCATTCTAGCCGGACATAGTTCGGCCAAGGTTCTCCTGACAAGGAGAGAGACCTTAATGAATTTAGCACGTCGCCAAAAGGTGAGTGCTGAAAGATATCCGCAGAGGTGAACTCCATGATCGGCGCCCAATCGGATTCGATAGGCATGGACGTAGGCCGCTCGGAGTCCGTGGCCGGAGACGAATCCAGTGGTTCAGCAACACGGCTCTCGTAAGGGGTGAAGTCAGTATCCGGCTCTATCGCAACTGAGAGTGCGGCCTCCATGGCGGGGTCTATCCAGCCGCCCTCGGATGGCGCAATTTGCTCCGGATTGAAGGCTGGAGTAGTTGCAGGTGTGATCTCCTGAACACTGTCCGACGGAAGAGCTAAATCACGCTCGTCGTGATCGTGCGGCGCACCTGGTATAGGCTCGAATCCGTCGAGGATCAACTCTCCGCGGATGTCGGCAGTGTAGTTCGAGTTTCCCAACCTGACCTGATGGCCAGGGGCATAGCTCTCGATCTGCTACAGATGGCCAAGCGAGTTGGCCCGCAGTGTGAAGCCGCCGAATACGAAGATCTGTCCAGGGAGGAAAACCTCACCTTGGACCGCATCGTTACCGATGGTCGAAGGAGCCATCAAGCCTTACGGTGACGGCATAGTGGAACTCTCAATGAAAGCACCAATGTCGGTGTCAAAACCGGCGGATCTCGGGTAGGGGGCCCCGAACTGTGCGTCTAAGGCGGATGGTAACATGAGGCGGGGGACACGATGTTTACCCAGGTTCTGGCCCTCTCAATGGAGGTAATACCCTACTTCCTGCTTGATTGATCTTGATGATATGAGTATTACAAGAGTTGATCTACCACAAGATCGTAGAGGCTAAACCCTAGAAACTAGCCTATGGTATGATTGTTCTCGTCCTACAGACTAAACCCTCCGGTTTATATAGACACCGGAGGGGGCTAGGGTTACATAGAGTCGGTTACAAGGAAGGACATATACATATCTGTATTGCCAAGCTTGCCTTCCACACCAAGGAGAGTCCCATCCGGACACGGGACGAAGTCTTCAATCGTGTATCTTCATAGGCCAACAGTCCGGCCAAAGGATATAGTCCGGCTGTCCGGAGACCCCCTAATCCAGGACTCCCTCAGCCGCAGTCTCTCTCGTGGAGTAGATCCGATGTGGATGAGCAATGCTCTATCTCTAAATATGAGCTAAACCAATGCTAACCCTAGAAAATAGGATGAGGTGGAGTATATATAGTCTATGGGGGCGAAGGGGTACACGGGCCTCGGCCCTTACACTGTGCGCAGACAGAGGAGGCCAGATGTCCGGGCGTAGGGCCGGATGTCCGGGTGTTCGCGGAGGGCTAGTGAAGCTAGCCATGTTGCTCTCGGGTTCATGGGTGTCCGGATATCTGGGCTGGCAGCCGGATTTCGGGGGGCTTGGGAAGGGCCAGATGTCCGGGCTGGCGAGGCCGGATGTCCAGGGCCTGTAGTGTCCTGGTGGCTGAGCGGCTATGGTGGGTGAAGCTCCAAGGGCCGGACGTCCGGGGTCATGGCCGGATCTCTGAGGCCCAGGAGGTGTCCTTGACTCCTTCAGTTGGTTTTCTTCATCCGTGAACTCGGGGGCTTGTACATCTTCACGTGCATCTTTGGGAGTATCCTTTTGATACCTAATCATTCACAACGTCTCGGACTTATGTAGTAGCCATGTCTCACGCATAGAAAGTGGAAGTTCGGAGAGGAGTGAGTTCACCTTATCTTCGATAGCCTTGGCTCGGGCACTTGTCATTGGTCCAAGTGGTGTCGTTGGAGGTGTAGGTGCATCCATGGGGATGATCATGAGATGCTCCGCATCATTTTATACTTAGTCACTAAATAACTGACTAGCTCTCGTCGCATCATGGCAGTCAATTTTCGGCTTTCTCTACTGAGGTGTTTGTCCAGGTGAACCAGAAACACAATCGCAGTAGTTCTCTCTTTACTACCTTAGGCGATCAAGCGAAACGTAAGGTAGTAACCATAGGAGCCAGGCAACCCAACTATTGACTAAAGACATGATTCGGAGCCAATGCATATAATGCTATATTCGGGACGCCGAATTGTACTATAAAAGTGTTTGGACTTTATTTAGTATTAGAAGATGTACGTGGCTTAATAGAGCCCCTGGCGATTTAAGTCATACCAAGGCGTACATGACAATCGGAAAAAAGAAACAGGGAAACAAATGTTAATAGATGAGCCAACGCCACGTAGGTTGGGCTAAAAAATTGTTTCCATTATAGTCTGATTGATACGTCAAAATGTATTGGGTCAAATATTACAGTAGGCAACAAGGCTATTTTACATGCCAAACACAAGGGAAAGCTGTGTATGTACTCTGCCACGTGCCTATGTTGCTTTTCTCCTTGGTGTATTGTCCCTCAAGAGGATCATCGACCAGTGTTTTCATAATAGGCCTCTAAAAGAGGCCTTGGTACCGTCAAAGAGGTGATGTGGGTTTTAAGGAACCTAGAAAAATAAAGAGGAAAGAAAAAGGAAATATGAGTGTTCGGATAGGGTCTAGCCAGATTGATGTAGGGTGGAACCCTAATCGGCCGATCTTTCACGAAAGGAGTGGATCCCGCGAAGAACATGAGGAGGGAAACAAGGGAAAACATAAGGGGAAATACAAGAGGAACACTCAAACTAACAAGAACAAGTCACACATGTGCTAGATCCTCGGATACATAACGAAAGATACACGATCCACGGACAACTAAGGACGATACAAGGGTAGCCGGTCTTCTCCGTGAGGAGGTCTGGAGTTCTTCCCTAAAAGGGGTCTTGAATCCGCTTGGGGGATCTTCTCCGGTGGAGGCTCGAATCTCCAAGGAGAAGGTAACCAAGTGGATGAGCAAAGCTCTCACACAAAATATGAGCTAATCCTTTGCTAACCCTAACTAGGAGGTGGGAGAGGTCTATTTATAATGTTAGTGCAAATGGGGGGGGTGAAGGGGTTCATGGGCCTCAGCCCGCAACTGGACACAGCCAAGAGCCGGACGTCCACTAGAGACCAGACGTCCAGTGGCTCAGGGGTGGCCGAACGTCCGGTGGTTGTCGGTCGCCCGCTCAATCTGGCGCGGATGCTGATGTAGCGGATTTCCGGTGGCTGCCGGTCGTCCGGTCGCCGGACGTCCGTTGGCACTGGTCGTCCGCTCATTTGGCTCGGGTGCAGGGGCACCGGTCGTCCGGTCCGGAGTGGACATCCGCTCGCTGGGGCATGGCTGTTGCTTCAGGCTCTAGACGTCCGGTCCCGGCCGGTCGTCCAGTGGCTGGGATTCCTTCTGCAGCCCTTCTTCTTCTCCATCTTCACGTCCATCTTCCTCCTCTTCTTCTCCTTGCTCCTTAGCTTCTCCATGATACCTTAGTATGCACAAAGTGTCCGTATGAGGTAGTAGCCATGTCTCATGTGCATCAAAGTGGAAATGTGAGAGGAGAGATGTCACCTCGGTTTCAAGAGCTCTTGCAAGTGCTCGTGTCATGTGTCTGCTAGGCACTTGGTGAGACGATGGTAGGTCCATGGGGATGACCTTGGGATGCTCCGCATCATCTCCTCTCCGTTGGGGAAGATCCATCCTCGAATCAAATTCTTCATCACCATGGAAGGGCGAGAGGTCCTTGACATTGAAGATATCGCTCACGTTGTACTTGTCGCGTGGAATGTCGACTTTGTAGGCGTTGTCGTTGTAGCGTGCAAGCACCTTGAAGGGTCCATCCGCTCGTGGTCGAAGCTTGGACTTGCGTTCTTGTGGAAAGCGGTCCTTGGGAAGGTGTAGCCACACGAGATCACCAATGTTGAAGACCATGGGGTGCTTGTTGATGTTGAGCTTGGTCGCAAGTCGTTGTACTTGGCGCTCGATAGTATGTCTTGTATCTTCATGCACCTTCTTGAGATGAGTCACACGTGCACTTGCGTCCAAAATGATGCGATCTTGGAGTGGTAGAGGGAGAATGTCCAATGGTGACAAAGGGATGAATCCGTAGACGACCTCGAAGGGGGACTTTGCCGGTTGTTGAGTGTCTTGCTCGGTTGTAGGCGAACTCGGCGATAGGTAGGCACTCCTCCCACTCCTTGATGTTCTTCTTGATGAGTACTCGAAGTAGAGTGGAGAGTGTGCGGTTGGTGACTTCCGTTTGGCCGTCGGTTTGTGGATGATACGCTGTGGAGAAGAGTAGCTTGATTCCGAGCTTGGCGCATAGGGTCTTCCAAAAGTAGCAAAGGAACTTGACGTCGCGGTCCGAGATGATCGTTTTTGGCACTCCATGTAGACGCAATATTTCCCTGCAAAATAGATTAGCAACATATGAAGCATCATCTATCTTGTTGCAAGGAATGAAATGTGCCATTTTTGAGAAACGGTCCACAACGACAAATACCAAATCCTTCCCATTTCTAGTCCTAGGCAAACCAAGTACAAAGTCCATGCTAACGTCTTCCCATGGTTGATATGGAATTGGTAGAGGCATATAAAGGCCATGGGATTGAGCTTTGGCCTTAGCTTTGCGACATGTAGAGCATCGGTTGGTGAAGCGGTTGACGTCACGAAACATCTTGGGCCAATAGTAGTTCTTTGAGAGCGTAGCGAACATCTTGTCGCGTCCAAAATGTCCCAATAAGCATCCTAGATGAGATTCCTGCAAAAGCAACAAACAAAGAGAAGACTTGGGGATGCAAAGTTTGTTAGCTCTCATACGATATCCATCTTTGATGTAATAGCGTTCCCAAAAGGTGTGCCTCAAACACTTGGTATAAGCAGTAGCAAAGGTAGGATCGTGCTCAAACAAGTCTTTTATATGCTCAAAGCCAATGACATCTAGCTCAAATTGAGTAACAAGCATGCATATCCGGGAAAGGGCATCTGCCACAATGTTTTCTTTACCTTTGATGTACTTGATGACATACGGAAAAGATAAAATAAATTCACTCCATTTAGGATGACCCTTGTTCAACTTGGTTTAGCCCTTAAGATACTTGAGCGTTTCATGATTAGTATGAATGTGATAGAGGCGAGGGTCCCGATCTTTCGATGAGATGGTGGCTATCGTTTTGGGGGAAGTCAACTTTGACGATCCGACTACGAACGTGCGAGGACGTCGCACCTTATCAATCGCTAAACCAACTCCGAGAGGTTATTGACCACGCCGGAGCATGATCAACCTGACCACGAAGGTCTGTTTCCTGCAGGCAAATGAAGAACAAGCACGAAACTGATATTGCAATCTGGATATTATGAATATAAGAGGAAAGCTTTATTGATCAAGGTGGGGTTCTGTGACGTCTTGGTCTTGTCGTTGGACACAAACGAAGTACACGAACTTGCAGCTATGGTGAACTTTTAATCTAAACAAAACCCAAAGTCTAAACGATGCCCTAAGGGCTGTATATATGGAGGAAGAGGGGGGGGCTTTCGTGGCCCTTGGAGGAGGGGTCCGAAACCAACCCTAACTCTTGTTTCCCCACACATACGGACTCTAAAAACATCCTATACTTAAGTATTTCGAAAATACATGGGCCTGGCCCAATAATAAGGTGACGCAACACCTAGAATAGCCTCTGGACGAAATTTATGAAGTGGCATCTTGTATATTTCGTCCAAGGCTTCATGCACTCCTTATGGTGGCTTCAAAGTCCTGAAATCATCACTTATAACTCCGATCTTGATCCCCTTGCGCATGCCATCATCTCCATGCTTGAACTTGCTCCAAGGTTCATCTTTCTTGTCCAAGCTAGGCCCTTCATTTGTAAGCAAAACAAATGTATCCAATTTAGGCAGCATCATATTCTCATGAACATTAGAATCGTTACCAAGAAACGAAAGTACCTGATAATTCAATTGGCGTGCGCGAACTCTAGTAATTGGTCCAGTATGTATAGCAGCATGGGCTGTGGGTGTAACAATGATGTCCACATCATCCTCCCCTTCTTGAAATGAAGTCGTCCTCGACGAAAGTTCATCTTTCTCACCCAAATAAGGCTTCAAATCTGCAATGTTGAAAGTGGGACTAACCCCAAAATCTGCAGGCAGCTCAAGTTTATATGCATTATCATTTATTTTCTCTAACACCTTAAAAGGACCATCAGCACGTGGCATTAGCTTTGATTTGCACAAATTAGGAAATCTATCCTTACACAAATGTAACCAAACAAGATCTCCAGGTGCAAACACAACATGTTTTCTACCCTTATCTCTAGCAAGTTTACATTTATCATTCATATGCTCAATGTTTTCCTTTGTCAACTCATACATTTTTAAAATCAATTCAACACGTTCTTTAGCATCAAAATTAACCTTCTCCGAAGATGGAAGAGGCAACAAATCAATAGGTGCACAAGGTAGGAAACCATACACAATTTCAAAAGGGCACATCTTAGTAGTAGAATGCAATGAACAATTATAAGAAAATTCAATATGAGGCAAGCATTCTTCCCACATTTTCTTATTATTCTTCGAAACAGCCCTAAGCATAGTAAACAATGTTCTATTGACTACTTCAGTTTGTCCATCAGTTTGGGGGTGACAAGTAGTACTAAAAAGCAGTTTAGTCCCCAACTTAGCCCATAAACATCTCCAAAAGTGGCTAAGAAATTTAGTATCACGATCTGAAACAATAGTATTTGGCACACCATGCAAGCGTATAATTTCACGAAAGAACAAATCAGCAACATTAACAACATCATCGCTTTTATGACATGGTATAAAGTGTGCCATTTTCGAGAACCTATCCACGACAACAAATATGCTATCCCTCCCCATCTTTGTTCGAGGTAAACCTAAAACAAAGTCCATAGATATATCCTCCCAAGGAAAACTAGGTACAGGCAAAGGCATATGTAAACCATGAGGATTGAGTCGTGCCTTAGCTTTTTGACATGTTGTGCAGCGAGCAACAAAACGCTCAACATCCCGTCTCATCTTTGGCCAAAAGAAATGTGTAGCAAGTATATCCTCTGTCTTCTTGACGCCAAAGTGTCCCATTAATCCTCCTCCATGCGCCTCCTGCAACAACAAAAGACGAACGGAGCTAGCTGGAATGCATAGCTTCTTAGCACGAAACACAAATCCATCGTTAAGAACGAACTTGTTCCAAGTTCTCCCTTCCTTACAATTCTACAATACATCTTTAAATTCAGCATCATGCACATATTGATCTTTGATGGTTTCCAAACCAAATATTTTAAAGTCAAGTTGTGAAAGCATAGTATAACGACGAGACAATGCATCAGCAATAACATTTTCTTTACCCTTCTTGTGTTTAATGACATAAGGGAAAGTCTCAATGAATTCAACCCATTTAGCATGTCTACGGTTCAGTTTTGCTTGACTTTTAATGTGTTTCAAAGATTCATGATCAGAATGTATAACAAATTCCTTGGGCCATAAATAATGTTGCCATGTTTCTAAGGTCCGAACAAGAGCATATAATTCTTTATCATAAGTAGAATAGTTCAGACTAGGCCAACTCAATTTTTCAGAAAAGTATGCAACAGGTTTGCCATCTTGTAATAACACACTTCCTAATCCAATTCCACTAGCATCACATTCAAGCTCAAAAGTCTTATTAAAATCAGGAAGTTGGAGTAAAGGAGCATGTGTCAACTTATCTTTCAATACCGTGAAGGCTTCCTCCTGTGCGGTACCCCAAACAGAAGGCACATCCTTCTTTGTAAGCTCGTTGAGAGGTGAAGCAATGGTGCTGAAATCTCTCACAAAATGCCTATAGAAACCAGCGAGGCCAAGGAAACTCCTCACTTGTGTGACCGTTTTGGGCTGCGGCCAACTCTCAATAGCTTCAATCTTGGCTTTATCAACTTCAATTCCCTGCGGAGTAACAACATAGCCAAGAAAAGATTCTCGGTCGGTGCAAAAGGTGCACTTTCCAAGGTTACCAAACAAACGTGCATCACATAGAGCAATAAAAACAGCACGTAAATGCTCCAAATGTTCCTCCAAAGATTTGCTATAAATCAATATGTCATCAAAGTAAACTACCACAAATCGTGCAATGAAAGCACGTAAAACCTCGTTCATTAATCTCATGGAAGTACTAGGTGCATTAGTTAACCCAAAAGGCATGACTAACCACTCATATAATCCAAACTTAGTTTTAAATGTTGTTTTCCATTCATCTCCCAATTTCATACGAATTTGATGGTATCCACTACGCAAATCAACTTTGGAGAATATTGTAGAGCCACTCAATTCATCAAGCATGTCATCTAGCCAAGGAATTGGATGACGATAATGAATAGTAATATTATTAACGCCTCTACAATCAACACACATACGCGATGTACCATCCTTTTTTGGCACTAAAATGATAGGAACAGCACAAGGACTAAGGGATTCGCGCATATAACCTTTGTCGAGCAGTTCTTGTACTTGACGCATAATCTCCTTCGTCTCCTCTGGATTGGTATGGTATGGTGCACGGATGGGTAATGATGCACCAGGAATTAAGTCAATTTGATGCTCAATCCCTCGAATAGGTGGTAATCCCGGGGCACGTCTTGTGGAAAGACGTCAGCGAACTCCTGCAAAATGTTAGTGACAGCAGGACGCAAAGAGGAAGGCACGTCCTCGAATGAAAATAATGCCTCTTTGCACACAAAGGCATAGCAAACAGATTTGCTAAAATCTAGATCATCAATATCAGATTTGGTGGCAAGTAAACATGCACTTTTCAATTTAATTTCAGAAGCTACACTACATGGTTTATTATTAGGCTTCACTTGTTGCTCAAATTCTTTTGCCACAATCTGATTTTCACTTTTATTTTTCTCCTGTTTTGCTTTATTAGCTCTATTAATATCATCTTTCAAAATGGAATCAGGAGTCATAGGAAGCAAAGTAATATTTTTATTCTTATGAACAAGAGTATACTGATTGTTTCTACCATGGTGTACAGAATTTTTATCAAATTGCCATAGTCTACCAAGAAATAAGGAACATGCTTGCATAGGTACCACATCACAATCAACATAATCAGCATATGTAGAGATACTAAAATGCACACGAACAGTATGTGTTACCTTAACCTTGCCGCTGTTGTTGAACCATTGGATGTAGTAAGGATGTGGATGTGGTTGTGTGGTGAGAGATAGCTTCTCCACCATCTCCATGCTAGCCAAGTTATTGCAGCTCCCTCCATCTATGATGACGCGAACAGAACGTTCCTTCACAACTCCCTTTGCATGGAACAAATTATGCCTCTGATTTTGCTCAGCTTGTGTAACCTGCACACTCAAAACACGTTGAGCAACTAAACATTCATACCTGTCAGCATCTTCAACAGCCATGTATTGCGTCACATGATCAGAATCATCTCCACCGTGTTCTTCATGTGTAATAAGAGCCAAAGTCTCCTCATCATAGTCACTAGCGGACTCATACCCACCATCCTTAGTAACAATCATCACACGTTGAGATTTGCATTCTCTCACAAAATCTCCTCTTCCCTTACAATGAAGACAAATAATATCACTTGTGTGCCCTGTTGATGCCATGGAAGAAGAGCTCTGCGCAGGCCCAGCAGGTGTGCTCTTAGCAGATAGTGGTGGTTGTGCTTGCTTCTTGTATCACGGATGGAGGTGGCACCTGATGGAGGTGCTGGTCCAGTGGAAGTAGAGGATGCACGTGGTGTCCATGATGAAGATTGACCTGCATAAAAATTAGTTCGCGCCAATGCCTGTCGATCCTGCACTTCACGTTCAGCTTTACAAGCAAGATGGAATAAACGAGTGATATTAGTATACTCCTTATACTCTAGAATTTTCTGAATCTCTCTATTTAATCCACCCACAAAACATGCAAGCATAGTTTCATTCTCCTCAACAATACCACATCTAATCATGCCAGCTTGTAATTCCTAATAATATTCTTCTACAAAAAAAATTCCTTGTCTTAAACGCTACAATTTTTGAAGTAATTCACATTGATAATATGGTGGAACCCAACAAGTATGCATAGCAGTTTTCAACGCAGCCCAAGTAGCTGGAATAGGATATAATCTACAATGTTCAGACCACCAAACACATGTGAAGCTAGTGAAAGCACAAACAGCAGCAGGAACATGTCTCTCCTCAGTATATTGTAAACATGTAAATCGTTGTTCAGTTTCTAACTCCCAAGTAAGATATATATCAGGAACATATCTACCCTCAAATGGTGGAATATTCAATTTCAGTTTAGGGAGATGGTCATGATCTCGTACTTGAGGGGGAGCCCTACCATTGCCATTATTTGCATGTGGACGACCTGGTGGTTGTGGTGCTGGTGCTTGCATGTAGTTCTGATTTTGATCAACCTCATCCCCGTAATCTCCCACATAATCATCCTCCTCCGCATCAGCAGCAGGAGCCACAGAAGAATTAACAGCAGCACCAACAGTTTGACCAGGCGCAAGAGGGACACGGCTCGCTCGGCGGAGGGCTATTTCGCGATGTGGAGGTAGTCGTCGTTGTTGTTTTTGTTGTTGTAGATGTGCGTTAGGTGCAGCTGATGGTGGTGGTGGAAGACGCGCGAGCAATTCATTAAACTTGTTATCGAGCTTTGTTTCGAACGTCTTCTCCATGCCATCAATCTTCTCCATGGCCTCTTCAAATCTTTTTAGCACATCTTGCACCTGTCCACTCATCATTTGCTGAAATTTATCATGCAACTCCTTATTCGTCATGTTCTCCCAGTCAGTATCGTCAGCTTGTGATCCTGCCATGGTTAGCAGCAATATAAACACACAAGAATATTATCCTACAAACTACTAACAAGAGGTGGTGGTGGCTGTCACAAATCTGTCAACCAAATCTCAAATTCTTACCAGTTCTTACCCAGTAGCAGACGGTGATCGGCAACCGTCGTAGTCAAAACTCTCAAAGCTTGGATAGAGCGATTACCAGGGAGAGTCAAACGCACGACGTAGATGTATGTGAGCTGGGAAGGCTTATCATCTGGTAGCAAAAAGGGTCAGCAATAATCAATTCAGAGATGCAAAGTTGAATAAACGCTCAATGACGGTACTATGCTGGTCCTAGGCTAGACCGTGCTAGAGACGCGAGCCTAGAACAGTAACAAAATCATGGCGCTGCACGTAAACAAGGGAGGAGCACGCTCTGAATTGTTTTTCTCTTTTTCACTTTTTTGCACTTTTTTTCCTCTTCTTTTTTGCCCTGCAACAATTTTTTTCGAAAAAGTCTACAAATGGTCTAAAAACTGCCTAGCCAGAATTTTCCAGACTTAGTTTTTTTTTTGAGTTTGGAACTATTTTTCTACTGCGGATAGCACGAAAGTTGGGGAGTTCGAATCTGTCACGACTCGGAGTATGGCGTGATATGGAAATCCAAAACAAAGCAACAAATACTGGACTCGGACTAGGACTGGTGGCGGAGATAAATCTGGAGGAAACTCGGACTGGTGGCGGATATATGTAGGCGGTGGAACTCGGACTGGTGGAGAATCGATGATGGAGGTGGACTCTGATTATCATGATGGCGGTGGATATGTGGTAAAGGCAGCGGTGATGACGATGGCGGTATATGGCAGCGGTGATGACGATGGTGGTATATGGTAGCGGTGATGACGATGGTGGTATATGGTAGCGGTGATGACAATGGTGTGGCGGCGGCGTGACAACTTGTGAACAGAACTCGAAACTCTAAAGGACTAGACACTAAGACCAGCAACTAGACACGACGATGCAACCGCAAATTCAACAATGCAAAACCCTAAAAAGATTATGCAAAGGCTCAGATTGGTTCGGATATGATGAACTAACCCTATTTTTTTTGGTTTTTCGTGGACTGTAGGTATGAAGAACGGACTCGATCTAAACTACAAAAAACTGTAAAATCTCACTGAGCAACCTGGAAATCTGATACAACTTGATAGAGGCAAGGGCTCGATCTTTCGATGAGATGGTGGCTATCGTTTTGGAGGAAGTCAATTTTGACAATCTGACTACAAACATGTGAGGACGTTGCGCCTTAGCGATCGCTAAACCAACTCCGAGAGGTTATTGACCACGCCGGAGCACGATCAACCTGACCGCGAAGGTCTATTTCCTGCAGGCAAACGAAGAACAAGCAAGAAACTGAGATTGCAATCGGGATATTGCGAATATAAGAGGAAAGCTTTATTGATCAAGGTGGGGTTCTGTGACGTCTTGGTCTGGTCGTTGGACACAAATGAAGTACGCGAAGTTGCAGCTATGTCAAACTTTTAATCTAAACAAAACCCAAAGTCTATACGACGCCCTAAGGGCTGTATATATGGAGGAAGAGGGGGGAAATTTCGTGGCCCTTGGAGGAGGGGTCCGACACCAACCCTAACTCTTGCTTCCCCACACATACGAACTCTAAAAATAGCCTATACTTAAGTATTTCAAAAATACATGGGCCTGGCCCAATAATAAGGTGACGCAGCACCTAGAATAGCCTCTAGATGAAATTTATGAAGTGGCATCTTGTATATTTCGTCCAAGGCTTCATGCACTCCTTATGGTGGCTTCAAAGTCCTGAAATCATCACTTGTAACTCTGTTCTTGATCCCCTTGCGCATGCCATCATCTCCATGCCTGAACTTGCTCCAAGGTTCATCTTTCTTGTCCAAGCTAGGCCCTTCATTTGTAAGCAAAACAAATGTATCCAATTTAGGCAACATCATATTCTCATGAACATTAGAATCATTACCAAGAAACGAAAGTACCTGATAATTTAATTGGCGTGCGCGAGCTCTAGTAATTGGTCCAGTATGTATAGCAGCAGGGGTTGTGGGTGTAACAATGGTATTGATGTCCTCATCAAGCCAAGTCTTAATAGCATTGATCTTGGACTCATCAACATGAACACCCTTAGAAGAAACAACAAAACCCAAGAAAACGAGCTTGTCAATGCCAAAAAGGCATGTCTCCATATTAGCATAGAGATGCTCTTTTCGAAGAGTTTGCAAAACGGTTCGGACATGGGTGACATGCTCTTTGAGAGACTTGCTAAAAACAAGGATATCATCGAAGTAGACCACAACAACCACACCAATGTAAGGGCAAAAGACATGATTCATAAGACGCCTAAAAGTACCCGGTGCTTCCGAGAGACCCATAGGCATGACTATCCACTCATACAAGCAAAACTTGGTTTTGAAAGCGGTTTTCCATTCATCACCCTCTTGTATGCGGATTTGATAGTAACCACTCTTAAGATCAATTTTGGAAAATATAGTGGCACCACTAAGTTCATCAAGCATATCATCAAGGCGTGGAATGGGATACCTATAAGGAACGGTGATAGCATTGATAGGTCTACAATCGGAGCACATGCGAAAGCTACCGTCTCGTTTTGGCACAAGAATGACCGGGACGGCACAAGGGCTCAAACTTTCACGCACATGTCCATGGTCTATGAGATGCTTTACTTGCCTTTGTATTTCTTTGGTTTCTTTGGAGTTGACGCGGTAGGGAGCTTTGTTTGGAAGCGGTGCTCCGGGGATGAGGGTGATTCGGTGCTCAATACCTCGTAGTGGAGGTAGTCCCGGCGGTAGCTCGTCGGGGAAAACATCGTGAAATTCCTACAGAAGAGAAGACAACACTAGAGGAAGGGTGTGAGAAGTGTTAGTTTGTGGTGCATTGTCCTTGCACACAAGGACGTAGTGTAGGACACTAGATGGGTTCTCACACACTCCTCTTATCTAACTTTTGGTGGCAAATAGGACTAAGTTCTTCTTTTTCGTCATCGTGGATGTGTTCGATTTAGGCTTGTGGCGCTCACTCTCTTTTTGGTGGCTCGCTCTCTCACTATGATCTCTACGATGGGTGGCTTTCTTGTCGGTGATCACTTGGCTTGGCGACATTGGACGGAGGACGTACTCCTTGCCCTTCATCTTGAAGATGTAGTGGTTCGTTCGGCCGTTGTGGATGACTCCTCTATCAAATTGCCATGGGCATCCAAGGAGAAGGTGGCAAACGGTCATTGGAACGACGTCGCACTCCATGGTGTCTTCGTAGGCACCAATTTTGAAGGAGACTTGTACTCGGTGCTCGACTTGGATAGTGTCGGAGTCGCTAAGCCATTGCACTTTGTATGGATGTGGGTGCTTCATCTTGGGCAATTGGAGCTTGGAGAAAAGTTCTTCACTTGCGAGGTTATGACAACTCCCTCCATCGATGATGACCTTGACGGATCATCCATTTGATGCCGGCCATGGTGTGGAATATGTGGCATATTTGGTCTTCTTCTTGGTGATGTTGGAGAGTCAAGATTTTGGAGACAACAAGAGCGGGACTTGAATCTTCATCGCAAAAGACTTGTTCCTCTTCATCGTTCACTTGCCGGTGCATGGCGACTTGCTCAAGAGCGTCCATTTCTCCTTCTCTCATTGAGTCATAGGTTTCGTCGTTGTTGAAGATCATGGTCCGCTTGTTGGTGCACTCGTAGGACTTGTGGCCTCGGCCTCCACATGTGAAGCATTTGAAGGAACTTGTCTTGACGGTCTCATCGGTTGGGGTGGATGATGATGAAGCTCTCGGCTTGAAGTTGCTCGTAGTAGGACGATGACTTGGAGTTGACGAAGCTTTCTTGGAACTCGACTTGTCAATGTTGCTTGTAGAAGGCTTGGTAGACGGTGTTGGAGTCGTTGAAGCTTGGGTGTTGGAGAAACCGTATGACTTGGATGAGAACTTGGCATACTTGAAATCATCTTGCACTTGGCATTCCTCTTTGGTAGCTTGATGCACTAGCTCGATGAGGTTCGAGTATGGTTGAAAGTCGGCGATCTTCTTGATAGGATGGTTGAGTCCGTTCAAGAAACGTGCCATAGTTTGCTCATCATCTTCCGTGACATTGGCTCGTATCATGGCAATCTCCATCTCCTTGTAGTACTCTTCAACGCTCTTGGTCCCTTGCTTGAGTAGTTGGAGTTTCTTGAAGAGGTCGCGGTTGTAGTAGGTAGGCACAAAGCATGCTCTCATGTCATCCTTCATTTGCGCCCAAGTAGTGATGGGTGGTTCACCTCTTGCCTCTCGGCGCTCGATAACTTGTTCCCACCAAATGAGGACATAGTCTTGGAACTCAAGGGATGCCATCACGATCTTCTTCTCTTCTTCATAGTCATGCAAACGGAAGATTTTGTCGACCTTCAATGCCCATGATAGGTACTATTCGGGATCGTTGCTTCCATTGAACTTGGGCATGGTGAACTTGAGCTTTCCGTAGCGTTGCTCTTCATTGTGTTGGGGTCGGGGATGATGATGCCCATGTTGTTGATGATTGTCAAACTCATGTTGCTCTTGGTGAGGAGGGTTGTCAACCTCATGTTGCTCTTGTCGTGGAGGATTTCCATTAACGGCATGCTCTTGATGAACTTGATGTTCTTGGCGAGCTTGTGGAGGAGCTTGTCGAGCTCGAGGAGGAACTTGACGATGCACGCGAGCTTGAAATCTTTGTTTTTGAATTTCTTCGCGAAGTGATTCTTCTTGTTCACGAGCTTGTCGGCCTCGGTCGGCTACGGCTCAACTTGAATCTTGGAGGGCTTGTTGCGCCGCAAGTGCTTGAGCTTCACGGAGTTGTTGTTCTTGGCGTTCTGCCTCGGCATCTTGTGCATCTTGATGTAGACGCGCGCTCTCTTCCTCTTCATGTTGGCGTTGTCGTTGCCATTCTCGTAGGGGATTGAGGCTTGCTTGACAATCGTTGCGCGCGGTGCGGCATAGAGTGTTCGATGTTGGTGTACTTGAGACGGAGAGGGTGAAGTCGGAGTGTCGACTTGAGCGAGTCCTTCTTGATGAAGACAAAGTGGAAGAAGAACAGTTGAGCAACAAAGCGCGGATTTCGTCCATCCTTGCATCATTTTCTTGCTTGTGATCGTCGATTTTGTGGTCGAAGTAGTCCCTTGTACGTTGCTCGGAGAGTCGCAAGTCGGCGGCGAGGTTGTCGATGCGTTCACTCATTGCTTGTTGCTCTTGATGCAAAGCACGTTGTGCACCAAAGAGGTGGCTCTCGGTGACGTAGGAGTTCATGTCGTCGTCGTGCTCAATGAAGAGTAGGTTGGTAGAAGTACTTGGCCTATCCATCATTCCAAGAAAAATGTGAGTGGTAGAAAGAGAAGAACGAATACCAAATGTACCTTGACCGAAGTTGAAAGTGGATCGATGATCACTCCAATGTAGGACAAGGAAATAGCACAATTGGTATGAGCTCTTGTCGGTTTCTCACACCTACACAAGTAAAAGCTTATGGTGGAGCTTGGTTAGGATGGTGGCACAAATTTTGATGTGATTGTAAGTGAGCTTCAATAATGTTGGAAAATATTCGCAAGATGCAATGTAACAAGTAGACCAAGCATATACGGTACACGGAAACACACACGCAAAAAGATAAGTGGGGTCGAGCAACCAAAGGTGAGCCAAAATGTGGAATCCACAAAAATGCTCTTGTTGCACAACACTAGAGAGATGCTAGCACGATTGCACAATAGGCGGATACAAAGAACTTGTGCACAACCTACTTAGCAAAAATGCAATGACTTCTATCCCAAGTATGCTCTATGCAAGGTGTTTCTATGCGATGATCCAAGATGATCGAGTATGACAATCTTAATGTTGTATGATGATATGGTTCTTGCTTAAAAGCTCTTTTCTTATCTTTCCACTTTGCTTAAAAGCTTGTTTGGATCTTTGATGTTTGGGCTCTTTTCTCATGCAATGCTTGACGAACCAAGATAGCAATTTTATATGCGATGACAACTTTGTGACACAAGAGATGATACCGATATATGCAACAATGGTGTACGTATGCTATGGGAAGTATGATCACTAATGTGCACAAGTCTCGTTGTCGGCAATACTCAATGGCTAGTCTCGATGGGTAAGCAATGCAAAGGAGTAAGGCTATGATGTCTATCAATGTAATAGCAATGGTGATATGTCCAATGCCAAGACGAGGTTACCTGTTCTTGCGGATGGTATGGTGTCAAAATGGTAGCATGAATACCAAGATGTAGTCAAGGTGGTCGTTGTTGATGATGCGTCCGTGGCATAGATGAGCGGCGGTGATGTTGATGCAGAACCATACCTAGATAGCCGAAACACAAAACGATACGGAACCGTAACTCAAATTTTCAAAGCTCGAAGTGGCAACACGTGTTGAAGGGCGAAACAGGTAAGCAATGGTGGTGTTATGCGGAAGTGGTGATGGTGTAAAGGTGGTAGGAGTGCGTATGCGGGAAAGTGGGGCAGTGGTGGTGACTAAAACTGAAAAGATTCAGTTTCGTCAGGGTTTGTTGGACGTCCGGGCTGGGCCGGTCATCCGGTCGTCGGACGTCCCGTAAGGGTCGGACGTCTGGTGCCTGGGCACGACTCGGGCACGGGAAGAACTGCTAGGGTTCGTGATGGAGACACGGGAAATCATCAAATCCGGAGGATTTTGTGGATGGAAAGGGTGGAGACAAGGGGACAAAGCTAGATCCACTCAAAACAAAGCAAATCCACGGATCCAAACCAACAAAATTTCAACACACCAACAAATCACAAAAAAATTGGGGCTATTTTTGTGGAGAATTTTTCGAATTTGGGAAAAAAACAAAAACTAGGCTAGCAACACAACGGGGAGGCTCCGAAATCGTGATCAACTTGGCTCTTGATACCAAGATGATGTAGGGTGGAACCCTAATCGGCCGATCTTTCACGAAAGGAGCGGATCCCGCGAAGAACATGAAGAACACGAGGAGGGAAACAAGGGAAAACACAAGGGGAAACACAAGAGGAACACTCAAACTAATAAGAACATGTCACACATGTTCTAGATCCACGGATACATAAGGAAAGATACACGATCCACGAACAACTAAGGACGATACAAGGGTAGCCGGTCTTCTCCGTGAGGAGGTCTTGAGTTCTTCCCTAAAAGGGGTCTTGAATCCGCTTGGGGGATCTTCTCCGGTGGATGCTCGAATCTCTGAGGAGAAGGTAACCAAGTGAATGAGCAAAGCTCTCACACGAAATATGAGCTAATCCTTTGCTAACCCTAACTAGGAGGTGGGAGAGGTCTATTTATAGTCTTAGTGCAAATGGGGGGGCAATGTGAAGGGGTACATGTGCCTCAGCCTGCAACTGGACACAGCCAGGGGCCGGACGGGCTCAGGGGTGGCCGGACGTCCGGTGGCTGCCGGTCGTTCGCTCAATCTGGCTCGGATGCTGATGTAGCGGATTTCCGGTGGCTGCTGGTCGTCCGGTCACCAGACGTCCATTGGCGCCGGTCATCCGCTTGTTTGGATCGGGTGCAGGGGCACCGGTCGTCCTGTCCGGACCGGACGTCCTCTCGCTGGGGCTCGGCTGTTGCTTCAGGCTTCGGACGTCCGGTCCCGGCCGGTCGTCCGGTGGCTGGGATTCCTTCCGCAGCCCTTCTTCTTCTCCATCTTCATGTCCGCCTTCCTCCTCTTCTTCTCCTTGCTCCTTAGCTTCTCCATGATACGTGAGTATGCACAAAGTGTCCGTATGAGGTAGTAGCCATGTCTCATGTGCATCAAAGTGTAAATGTGAGAGGAGAGATGTCACCTTGGTTTCAAGAGCTCTTGCACATGCTCGTGTCATAGGTCCGCTAGGCACTTGGTGAGATGATGGTAGGTCCATGGGGATGACCTTGGGATGCTCCGCATCACGTATTGTGGACTTTGTCTTTATTATGCCTCCATCCTTTCCCATGGTATTTTTAGTGCGTAATTATGTACGCGTGGTACATATGCCAAAATTTGATAGGGGTTGGCATGGAGGCCGAATTGCTAGTCGAGCTCCTGACGAGCTGGGCTGTCGTACTGTGGGGTAGTCCGGACTCGTTTGACAGTGTCCGGGGACTTGGCTGCCGACGTAATAGTCGGCTTGATAAGGCCACCCTATACTTCTACTGCCAGGGCTGCAGTGTGCTCCTTAGTATAGAGGGAGCATTCCGTGTTTCCATTGAGTATTATAACACCGCGTGGTCCGGGCATCTTGAGTTTGAGGTAGGCATAATGTGGGACCTCATTGAAGCGAGTGAATGCGGTTCGTCCGAGCAGTGCATGGTAGCCGCTGCGGAAGGGGACGATGTCGAAGATCAAGTCTTCGCTGCGGAAGTTGTCCGGTGAACTGAAGATGACCTCCAATGTCATTGAGCCCGTGCAGTGGGCCTCTACGCCAGGTATTACTCCTTTAAAGGTAGTTTTAGTGGGCTTGGATCGATGCCCATCTTGCGGACTGTGTCCTGATAGAGCAGATTAAGGCTGCTACCGCCATCCATTAGGACTCGCGTAAGGTGGAATCCATCGATGATTGGGTCAAGGACCAATGCGGCCAAACATCCGTGACGGATACTGGTCAGATGGTCCCTGTGATCGAAGGTGATCGGGCAGGCCGACCATGGGTTGAATTTTGGGGCGACTGGCTCTATTGCATAGACGTCCCGTAGGACGCGCTTGCGCTCCCTCTTGGGGATATGAGTGATGTATATCATATTCACTATTTTGACTTTGGGGGGAAGTGTTTTCTGTCCCCTGTTTTTGGTGCATGAGGTTCTTAATCATCGTCCTCGCTGGGCGACCCTTTCTCCTTATGTTCGGCATTTAACTTGCCGGCCTGTTCGAAGACCCAACATCTTCTGTTGGTGTGGTTGGCAGGCTTATCAGGAGAGGATCTAGCAGGGTCGATCCAGTATTCGGTCCAGCCTTGATGAACCGTCTTTGTTTTGTTTGAATGGATTCTTACGTTGACCGGATTTGGAGCCCCTGAATCTGGCGCTGACTGTTGTATTCTCTGTATCATCATTGTTGTTCCGACGCTTGTGTTTCTTGCGTCGGGGCCTTCCGTTGCCGTTTCTGGCTTCGGAAATGCCGGGGTCGCTGGTACTGTTGCCGCTACAGGATAGCCAGCTATCCTCGCCCGTGCAAAAGTGGGTCATTGATACGTCTCCATCGTATCTACTTTTCCAAACACTTTTGCCCTTGTTTTGGACTCTAACTTGCATGATTTGAATGGAACTAACACGGACTGACGCTGTTTTCAGCAGAATTACCATGGTGTTATTTATGTGTAGAAACAAACGTTCTCGGAATGACCTGAAACTTCACGGAGCAACTTTTCAGAAAATATGAAAAATACCTACAAAAGATGAAGGCCGGGGGGCCCACCACCTCTCCACGAGGGTGGGGGCGCGCCCCCTACCTCGTGGGCCCCCTGTTGCCTCTCCGACTCCAACTCGAACTCCATATATTGTGTTTCGGGGAGAGAAAAAATCAGAGAGAAGAAAATCGTCGCGTTTTATGATATGGAGCCGCCGCCAAGCCCTAAAACCTCTTGGGAGGGCTGATCTGGAGTCCGTTCGGGGCTCCGGAGAGGGGAATCCGTCGCCATCGTCATCATCAACCATCCTCCATCTCCAATTTCATGATGCTCACCACCGTGTGTGAGTAATTCCATCGTAGGCTTGCTGGACGGTGATGGGTTGGATGAGATCTATCATGTAATCGAGTTAGTTTTGTTAGGGTTTGATCCCTAGTATCCACTATGTTCTGAGATTGATATTGCTATGACTTTGCTATGCTTAATGCTTGTCAGTAGGGCCCGAGTGCCATGATTTCAGATCTGAACCTATTATGTTTTCATCAATATATGAGTGTTCTTGATCCTATCTTGCAAGTCTATAGTCACCTATTATGTGTTATGATCCGTTAACCCCGAAGTGACAATAATCGGGATACTTACGCGTGATGACCGTAGTTTGAGGAGTTCATGTATTCACTATGTGTTCTTGATCCGGTACTCTATTAAAAGGAGGCCTTAATATCCCTTAGTTTCCGTAAGGACCCCGCTGCCACGGGAGGGTAGGACAAAAGATGTCATGCAAGTTCTTTTCCATAAGCACGTATGACTATATTCGGAATACATGCCTACATTATATCAATGAACTGGAGCTTGTTCTGTGTCACCCTAGGTTATAACTGTTATATGATGAACCGCATCTGACATAATTCTCCATCACTGATCCATTGCCTACGAGCTTTCCATATATTGTTCTTCGCTTATTTACTTTCCCGTTGCTATTGCTATCATCACTACAAAATACCAAAAACATTACTTTCACTACTGTTACCTTTTGTTACCGTTACCACTACTATCATATTACTTTGCTACGAAATACTTTGCTGCAGATATTAAGTTTCCAGGTGTGGTTGAATTGACAACTCAGCTGCTAATACTTGAGAGTATTCTTTGGCTACCCTTGTGTCGAATCAATAAATTTGGGTTGAATACTTTACCCTCGAAAACTGTTGTGATCCCCTATACTTGTGGGTTATCAGTCATTAGTGTTGTAAGGGCTGCCATGGACTTCGGCTTTTCTTGGCCGAGGTGTCGGGCGAGCCATTCATCACAGATGCTGTGTTTAAAGGCTGCTAGGGCTTCGGCGTCCGGACATTCAACGATCTGGTTCTTTTTAATTAGGAACCTGGTCCAGAATTTCCTTGCCGACTCTCCAGGCTGTTGGACTATATGACTGAGGTCGTTGGCATCCGGAGGCCGGATATAAGTGCCTTGGAAGTTGCCTCTAAAGGAATCCTCCAAGTCTTCCCAGCTTCCAATAGAGTTTTTGTTGTAGGGTGGAACCCTAAGTGGGGATCTTTCACGAATTAGAGGGGGAATCCCCAAGAACAAGATGAACACAAGAGGGAAAACAAGAGGAAACACTCAATTGACTAGATCAAATCACACATATGCTAGATCCAAGAACATACAAGAGGTCACAATGATTCAAGAACAACAAAGGAAAGATACAAGATAGTAGTTCATTCCAATCATATGAGGAGAGAGGTCTTGATGATCCTATGATGGGGATCCTTCCCACATGTGGGGGTCTTGATATCCACAAGTGGATCTTCTCCCTTAGGAGGACATGATCTCCTAGAGGAGTGGGTACAAGGAGCAATGCTCACATAATCATCTCATATACTTTGCTATCCCTAACAAATGGTCTAGGTACGGAATATATAGGTAGGTGGATGGAGGGGACGAAGAGGAGGCCCAACAGCAGCTCACAGCCATCCTTCCAGTTGGGCCAGTGCGCATGGGGTAAGTTGGGCCCGTGCGCACAGGGGTCCCGTGGGCACGGTACATGCCCGTGCGCACGGGGTGCTCCAGCGCTAGCTCCCTGTGTAGCCCGTGGACATGGGGTCTCAGGGGCCCGTGCGCACGGGGTCGCCTGGGACTTCTTGTCCAGCTCCTGTTGTGCTTCTCCTTCTTCCTCGTGGTCTTGTGGTGCTTCTCCTACTCCTTTGGGGTGTTCCTCACCAGCTTGTGGTCGTCGGCCCTCGTATCTAAGGACACATAGAGCACTTTGGTGAGGTAGCAAGCAAGTCCAATGGATATTCATGATATTCTTGAAGAAGAATGGGTTCACCTTAATTCCGGTAGGTCTACTTGGGATTCGAGCTGCTATGACGGTGTACATGGAGATGACCGTGGGATGCTCCGCATCACCCCCTCCCCCTTGGGAGAGATCCGACCTCGGATCGTAAACCGTATCGCCATGTACACAGTAGGAATTGATGCCTCGTCGCTCAGTGAGGTACTCTAAGATGTTGGTGACGTGCAACATGTATTCCTTCCTATGACGATGATAGCTCATTATGGTACCACCTTGCAAGACCTTCAAAAAGAAACAACATGACAAACACTTGGAAAAACCCATGAGGTTAGCGTGAACGCAAAGCCTATCATTTGGGAAGGGAAATGCCCAACAAGTGTATGCATCATGCTCATCATAAGAAGGGACAAGGTGTGGTGTGGTATGAAAGCATATGATGCAACTACTACCAAAAAGATTAAGCTCAATCAGACAAGCATGCATCACAAGTAATATGCCCAAGTCTCCAAGATCGATAAGCATCGCATGGGTGCACTCACTACAAGTTGATATCAATGGTGCAACTAACGGAGACAAGAGACAATGATTAAGAAAAATCAAGTGAGAGTCATGAACATATATGCCATCAACCCAAGAAAGCGAGCAAGAATGGAACATGGGTGATGCAACCAAGCAAGTAGTCATATGCATGAAGTTATGCAAGCTAGTAGTGCAAAGATGCAACATACTAGAGGTAATCATGGAAATCATGTCATGGGTGCAAATAGTGGGCATATAAAATGTGCATGACATAGCACAAGCATGAAAGCAAGATATGATGAAGGTATCATCATTGTATTGGTGAGATTCCATATGTAAATAGCAAAGGGACATCATGACTCTCCCAAGACAACAAGCATGAATAGCATGAGGCACATGATAAACATGGCAATAGCAAAAAGGATCTCCCCCAAGCATGCAAACACACATAGAAGTAGTATAATGGTGAATCACATGTAAGTGCAAGAAAGGGTCACAATTGCATGGCAAAGGCATGGAAAGAGGCATGGCATGCAAAGTGAACACGAGAAAATGGGCATAACGTAACAAGTGATATATAACCCAAAGCTGTGTGAGAGCCAAGTAGAAGAGATGCGCGTAGTGGTTGCGCGAAGAGAATGGTAGGGAGGACAATCCATGGGATCCCAAATCGTCGTTGCTCTCAAGAGCTCGTTTCGTCAACTCTTGGGATTGAGAGGTTGACGAGTATACATGAGTACCTACACACAACACAAACAAAGGGAAAATTCTGTGTGCGTGGTAGATGTACACATCATACATCATGATGTGCACGTGCTTGTATTGGTTAGCACAAAATATCCAATGCTCAAATAAATGAGTTGCATGATATAGAAACATGTCATCCATCATGAGAGGTTTGTTGTTATGTATAGCATAATGGAGACTCAAAGGATGTAATGCATCATTCGCAATATCAAGAGCATTGTGAGAAATGGTATGCATGTGGTGCACACAAGGGATGTAATCATGTGAAACACAATATTTTTCATGGCATGGCATATAAGATGAATTGCACAAATTTTGCAAAGGAAGCATATCAATATCATCGCAAGAGAAACAAGAGACAATGACCATCATCTCGTCATCTATGCCATATGTGCAAATAGGATTTATTTTAATGGGGTGAGCATAGTTACTATGTTGAGATTGAGATGATGCAATATGGGATAGCTCACTCATAGCATATGACAAGTTCAATGTATTGTCAAACATGATGTGACCAAAAGAATCTTCACATGATATCCTATGGAGCATAGCATCACAACTAGGCAACTCAACATGATCATCATCATATTTATCATAAATAGGTAAGTCATGAAATGATGAAGTCGCACTAGCATGAAGTATGATAATAGGTGTGTCAACATCATGCGAGCAATCATTGTGAATATAGTCCAGTAGTGGGACAAGAGAAGCACCATCACCTATGTTACCTTTGGAGCTCCACTCATGTGGTGTAGGGGAGGTTTCAAAGACCGAGTCGTGGTCATCTTCATCGTGATGGAACCATGTGGGGGGTGCATCATATTCCACCATGGCCATCATCTTGTCCATAGGAAGGACGAAGTCGTCGAGGATCGGCGCATCATCATAAATGGGACCTAGCACCAAGTGAGAAGACACAATAGAGGTAGAGGTCAAGTCGTTAGAGTTGAAAGTGGCCTCACATGACCTATCAACTATCTCACTCTCTCTATGTGGTGGTTCAATCACTCCCTCAAGGTAGGTGCACTCAAACTCACATATGGTGGAGTCACTCATCTCACTCAAGTGGTGGGGGTTGTGGCTCTCCTCACATGGGAGTTGTGGTAACTTGTCATATATGGGGCTAGTGGTGAAGTCACTCTCACTCTCAATATGGTGGCACAAGTCACTCAAGTCATCATATGTCGTCGTGGTCGAAGGGAAAATCCCATGCTCAACCATCTTCCTTGAGGGGCTTCCGAAGATGGAAGTGTCGCCCTCTCTCGTAGGTGATCGCCTTGGACTTGATGATGTCGAAGTAGGCGTACTCGTGGGAAGTAGGCAAAGATGCCGTACATCCAAAGGCGAAGATGCCTTGGCGTCACTTGGCGAAGATGCCAAAGTTGTTGTTGAAGCCGCAGCCTTGGGGTCGATGGTGCTGTTCTGTAGAGCCCATGCGCACGGGGGTGCAGGAGGCAGTGGGCACGGGGTCCCGTGTCTATGGGGATCCAAGACCCGTGTGCATGGGGGTGGTAGAGAAGCCATCTCTCGTCCCGAAGGTCGCTCTTCATGGTCTTGGCGGTCGCCTCGAAGATGATGACAGTGCCGCGTGGTACTTGAATTGCGTGGCCGTAACGAAGACTTGCGACTTGGGCGTCTCCGCCGTGAAGATGACGAAGAGGAAGAAGACTTGTAGTTGGCCCACACGTTTCGGATGTCATCCAATTGTGTGTCCAACTTGGTGTCGATGTAGTCCCTTGTACGTGCTTCGCGTTGGTGAATGTCGATGGTGAGTCGCTCAATGCTTTGCATTGCTCGTTGTAGTCCGAAGATGGTCGTTTTGGTGATGTAGTTGTTCGCGCCGTCGTTGTCGTGGAAGACCGGAGATGAAATGCCTTGCCTATCCATCACAAGACTCGAGCAAATGTGAGTGGAAGAAAGGAAAGAACTAGACCAATGTACCTTATCCAATGTTGAAGATGGATCAATGATCACTCAATAATGTAACAAGGAAATAGCACAATTGGTACCAGATCTTGTCAATTCTCACACCTACACAAGTAAGGCTTATGGTGGAGCTCGGTGAGGATAGTGGCACAAAACTTTGATGCAAAAATGTTAGCAAGAGTCAATAATGTTGGAAAAGATTCACATATTCGCAAGTGAAACAAGTAGACCAATAGCAATATGTGGCACACGGAAACACACACACACACACAGATAGATAAATGGGGTCGTGCAACCAAGGAATGAGCACAAAATGTGGAATCCACGGAAAACGCTCGTGTTGCACAACTCAAGAAAGACGCTAGCATGATTGCTCAATAGGCGGATACGACACCTGTGCACAACCTATAAGATGCAAAATGTATGAGCTTTCTATCCCAAGTATGCTATGTGTATGATGTTCCGGTGTTTTGCATATGATGATCCAAGATGATCAATATGGTAGTATGGTATGCAATGTGGCGATGCTATGGCTCTTGCTTACAAGCTTCTTTGCTCTCTTTTCTTTTGCTTAAAAGCTTATTATTATTATTATTATTATTATTTGATATGGCCACTATGCGAAATGCACAAACCAACCTAGCGATTTTGTATATGCGGGAACAATCTTGTGGCACAAGAGATGATATGATGCCAAGATGATACCAATATGATATGGTATGTATGCAATGGAAGGTACGTATCACTAATGTGTACAAGTAACATTGCCGGCAATACTCAAATGGCTAGTCTCGATAGGCAAGTGACGCAAAAATGGGCTAAGGGGTTAACAAAGTAATGGCAAGAATGTACAATGATGTGATACCACGATACCAAGATGATATAGAGGTTACCGTTCTTGCTTACGGTTAGGGTGTCAAAATGGTGAAGTGGTCAATGTCGATGACGACCTCGTGGCGATGATGAGTGGTGGTGGTCTTGATGTAGACCCGTCCCTAAGTAGCCGAAACACCTTAGGTAACGGTAAAAACCACAAACTCGAAATCTCAAAGGAAAATGTCAAATGGTGGAAAAACCAAGATGAGCCGCTCGGGCACGTCGCTGGCTTTTCAACGAGCTAAAGAACACCCAAATCGGAGTTCGGGAGTGGAAGTTATGGGTGAAAACGTAAAGTGGACGCGGCTGATTCTGGGAGGGCCGTGCGCACGGGGTCTATGGTCCGTGGGCACGGGGTCCCGTGGGCATGGTACACACACCGAGGGCACGGGGTCACCTGGGACATGCGAGTTTGGCAGAGTTCTTCGCGATCTGGGCTCCAAATGGATGGATCTCGTTGTTGGGTTGAGCTGGGGGTATGGGGGTGGTATGGGAGGGTGGGGGCGAAGGGGCAGCGGCGGAAACACACTGGAGGGGTCGTGCGCATGGGGGCTGCGAACACCGTGTGCACGGGGTCCCGATGGCCCGTGAGCACGGGGTGCTCTGCGAGCGGACGAACTGTTCCAGATCCGTGGGTAATCTCGAATCTGAGGTCAAAATCGAAGGATGGAAGGTAGGGGAAGGTGGAGGAAAGCTAGATCCACTTGAAACCAAGCAAATCCATGGATCAAATCCAACAAAACCTCATCAAACCAACAAATCACAAAAAAATTGGGGCTATTTTTGGTGGGGAATTTTCGAAATTGGGACAAAAACAACAAAACTAGGCTAGAAAACAAAGAGGGGGGCTCCAATTTCGTGATCAACCTTGCTCATGATACCAAGATGTTGTCGGGTGGAACCCTAAGTGGGGATCTTTCACGAATTGGAGGGGGAATCCCCAAGAACAAGATGAACGCAAGAGGGAAAACAGGAGGAAACACTCAATTGACTAGATCCAATCACACATATGCTAGATCCAAGAACATACAAGAGGTCACAATGATTCAAGAACAACAAAGGAAAGATACAAGATACTAGTTCATCCCAATCCTATGAGGAGAGAGGTCTTGATGATCCTATGATGGGGATCCTTCCCACATGTGGGGGTCTTGATATCCACAAGTGGATCTTCTCCCTTAGGAGGACATGATCTCCTAGAGGAGTGGGTACAAGGAGCAAAGCTCACATAATCATCTCATATACTTTGCTATCCCTAACAAATGGTCTAGGTACGGAATATATAGGTAGGTGGATGGGGAGGATGAAGAGGAGGCCCAACGGCATCTCACAACCATCCATCCTGATGGGCCCGTGCGCACGGGGGTCCCGTGGGCACGGTACATGCCCGTGCGCACGGGGTGCTCCAATGCGAGCTCCCTATGTAGCCCGTGGACACGGGGTCTCGGGGGCCCGTGTGCATGGGGTCGCCTGGGACTTCTTTTCCAGCTCCTGTTGTGCTTCTCCTTCTTCCTCGTGGCCTTGTGGTGCTTCTCCTACTCCTTTGGGGTATTCCTCACCAGTGTGTGGTCGTCGGCCTTCGTATCTAAGGACACATAGAGCACTATGGTGAGGTAACAAGCAAGTCAAATGGATATTCATGATATTCTTGAAGAACGGGTTCACCTTAATTCCGGTAGGTCTACTTGGGATTCGAGCTGCTATGACGGTGTACATGGAGATGACCGTGGGATGCTCCGCATCAGTTTTCTGGGATGCTATTTAACCAGTGTCGAGCTGGCCCCTTTACTTTTAGGGCAAGGTATTTGATGGCGTGTAGATCATCACCGTGTGCCATGTGAATGTGGAGAAGAAAGTCTTCAATCCATACTACGGGATCTGTTGTGCCATCGTATGATTCAATGTTCACGGGTTTAACCCTTCTGGGAACTGGTGCTCCATTACCTCATCGGTGAAGCATAGGGGGTGTGCGGCGCCTCTGTATCAGGCCATGTCACGCGCAGCTCAGATGGAGTCTGTATGTGGTTTTCAGCATGGGGTTGGTTATGCTTATCGCACGAGGCTTGATAGCCCTCCTCTCGCGCCGGAGCATGCCCCCGCGATCCGTAGATTGACTTGGACTGACCTGCTCTATTTTCCAGGTCTTGTCGTAGGTCGTATGTGTATCCCCGAGCTGTTGTTTCTCTGCTTTTATGGCAAGGTGGTGCGGGCGAGTGTTCAGCTTGAGTTGTCAGTCTGTCCCGACCACGCGGTGGGCGGCCGGGTCCGTCAACCGCGTTATGCGCGGGTGGTATAGGCTCCAGCGCCTCGTTGTCGAATTGGGGTAGCAGCTTGCGCTTTGGGTAACTCTTTGCTGGGCGTTCGAGGCCATATTCATCGACTGCCAGGATGTTAGTCCATCTGTCGTTGAGCAGATCTTCGTCATCTTGAAGCTTCTACTATTTATTTTTTAGGCTTCTTGCCGTGGCTATTAGCCGGCTCTTAAAGCACTCTTGTTCGAGGGGTTCCTTTGGCACGATAAAATTTTCGTCGCCGAGGCCCATGTCATCCTTGAAGAGTGGCAGATAGTTGCTGTCCTCCGAGTCTTTGTTCCCCGCTTGCTTGTTAGGGTCAACTTGCCCGTCCTCTCGATCATCCTGTTCGGATATTGGATTGATGGGGTCTTCTTGGTCTTCGGTGTTCTCTGGAGTATCATTGCCTCCGGTGCCGGTATTGCTATCTTTCCCGCGGCGCAATTTAGAGCAGCGCCACTGACGTCGATGCTTCGGTGGTATTTCAGGAAGTTCGCCCTTGACTGGATCCTTCCCGTTGTCGTCATCGCCTTCTTTAGGTGTGTCCACCATGTAAATGTCGTATGAGGAAGTGGCCGTCCAGCGTCCGGTGAATGGCGGGTTTTGGGCCTGCTCCTCTCTGGCATCGTCGTCCATACCGTCGATGTCTTCTGAGCCATAGTCAAGCATGTCAGTTAGATCCTCGACAGTGGCTATAAGGTGAGTGGTGGGTGGGACGTAAAATTCCCTATTTCCAGCCCCTAGTCCAGGCTGGGCACAATTTGGAAACGGTTCCTCTATGATGGCGAGGGACCGCATTAAGTCCAGGGCCTCGTTTAAGGGTGAGGTTTGGGCGGGGACAGAAGTTTCCGGCCCGAGCTCGCATGATGCAGGCTTCGAGGGTTTGGAGTTGGTGTCCGGAGAAGAGTCCATCTTTGTGATGATAGCCGGAGATGCTATCCTCTCCGGTTTTCCGGTATTGAGCTTTAAGGCCGCAGAGACTCTGGTGGGCTCTAGACTCCCGTCTTTGAACCCGATGATGCATCCCGAATCTAAGGCCGGAGCGGCGGTTGGGACCGTGAACCCTTGGAAGATCAAGTCTCCTCAGACATCAACGACATAGTTCAGATTTCCAAAATTGATCTGGTGACCAGGGGCGTAGCTGTTGATCTCCTCCAGGTGGCCAACCGAGTTGGCGCACAGTGTGAAACTACCAAATACGAAGATCTGGCCGAGGGGAAGGATCTCCTTCCCGGCAGCGTTGTTGTAGATGATTGATGGAGCCATCGAGCCTTTCGACGACAGCACAGAGGAACTCTCAATGGAAGCACCAATGTCGGTGTCAAAACCGGTAGACCTCGGGTAGGGGGTCCTAAACTGTGCGTCTAAGGATCGAGGGTAACATGAGGCAGGGGACACAATGTTTACCCAGGTTCGGCCCCATCTGAACGGAGGTAATACCCTACTTCCTGCTTGATTGACTTTGATGAGTATAGGGGTTACAAGAGTTGATCTACCTCGAGATTGTAATGGCTAAACCCTAATTGTCTAGCATGTATGTTTATGATTGCCTCTACGGACTAAACCCTCCAGTTTATATAGACACC
Source organism: Triticum urartu (assembly GCF_056163025.1). Lineage (NCBI taxonomy): Eukaryota > Viridiplantae > Streptophyta > Magnoliopsida > Poales > Poaceae > Triticum > Triticum urartu. Next base: position 256,087,881 of record NC_141877.1, read on the forward strand.
GAAGGGGGCTAGGGTTTGTACAGAGTCGGTTTACAGAGAAAGGAATCTTCAGATCCGCAAGCCAAGCTTGCTAGCCACGCAGAGGAGAGTCCCATCTAGACACGAGGGAAGGCCTTCTATCTTGTATCTTCACGACCCATCTGTCTGGCCCATGTTACATAGCCCGGACACCTAAGGACCCCATAATCCAGGACTCCCTCACCCACCCCTTCTTTTATAGGCGGGCTGGGGTTGGTAGCCGACCCCTCAGCGGGTAACCGTCGTCCTCCTCCACAAATCCGAGAAGGGAGGGCAGAGGCCGCAGATGAAATACGCACAGAACAATCGGTATGAATCTGGCGGGTCCTCTTTCCCCTCCGCTAGAACTTTGGGTGCGCACCCTTTCGGGACTTCCCTCCCCCGCAGGTATTCGTACCTTGCCTCCAGCACCCCGCCATCCAGATTTGACGGGAAGAAGACGACGTCTCCCCTCCGCCTCTTGTCCAGCTTTGTTGCCCTCTTGCTCCCCTCAGCAACCGCCTCTTTCGCGGTGGTCATCCACTTCCCCTTGGCGGCGGCTTTCTTCCTCATCTCCTCAAGCTGCAACAGGGATGGGGGAAGGTAGTAGGATGGGGGACCGGTGGTGAGTATGGGCGAAGAGGAAGAGCGGTTGTTTGTCTTGCGGAAGAAGATGGTGGAGGAGCGGAGCGGGCAATGAATGAGCAGTGCCCTTCCGCGTTTTCCTCTCTTAAGGAAAGAACGCGGGGGAGGGCGTGACTCTTCAAAAAGTTACCATTTCACATTAACTGCTACAGTCCCACTACCCATGACCCGCGGTAAATACACGAAGTGGACATTGGATCGACTGATTATCATGACAAATCGCTGCACGCACAACGTTTCCTCGCCACATGTCCGTGACTGTTTTGGGGCCTAACCCAACGTGCCCAGTGACAAGTATGGCTTAGGCCCGGGGGCTTCTGTCAGGGTACACAAACAAGGGCGTATGTTTCCCCCTGACTTATGCATGGACAGCAAGCCACCAACCCAACAAGATTACAACACCCAAGACAAGACCATGTACAAGAGATCAGCTCTTTGAAGAATCAGAGTGCAGATTAAGAAGACCAAGTCAAGCCAAAGGAGCAAGAGACAACTAAGGGTAAAACCTCCCTTGCTGGGAACGCGAGCCTGATGAAGTCGAGGTTACCCCAGAAGCGAGCCTCAAGGTTGTCTCGGCAGGCCTGCTGGGCCCTACGAAGGCAAAACACCCCGCCAAGACTCCACCACACCACCTCACAATGAGGTAAGTCATCGATCGGTGCGATGTCAAGTCCCAAAGTGACTAAGTGGCTATTTTTTGCCACATGGCAGCCACTTCCTATAAAAATCACCTCCAAATGACACCCTCCAGCGATGTGTCCTACAAACATGAGAGAAGGTGGCCGAACCGCCCAGCAAGGCATGTCGGGCAGGCCATGATGTCACACTAAGTAACGCATTTAATGAGCTATGCCCTGTCGGTAGAGTTAGGTATGATAGCACTGTTTGCTATCTAATTAGTGCAGAATGACTGATTTTCCACTACGGTGACCCTTTGATCTATAAAATGAGGCCCATGGCAACCATAGAAATGATTCGGACCCTTGTACACTCATATGCGCGTAGCTGCTCTCGCCCCGAGGCAACCCTGCCGAGTTAGAGCGTTGCGCTTCCACCATAATCCACCATCAATCCACCAAAGCAGGAGTAGGGTTTTATGCCTCGCGGCGGCCCGAACCTGGGTAAAATTGCATGTGTGATCTCCGCCGTGCTGCGCGACACTCTCCGCTCTTTGTGCAATGTGCTCATGCCCCCTGCCGAACCACAAGGGTCTCATGGCCCCATTAGTGGTCATGGTTTTGCACGATACTCTGGATCCTAGATGCGAGCCACACACACCTCCATGTATCTCTGCCAACAACATTAGTCCATCTTCATGACTAATACACTTCAGCTACACACCGTTTTGGCCCCTTTCTATACAGAATGTTGTCCACAAAGTGGTACATACTCGATTGTCGGGCTACTTTCTCAGATTCCTCTTGGGCATCAGGAAGTTCTCCAGTTTGTAAGAAGTGGACTATGTGTTGTGCCCATGTAGGAACTTGAGGCTTGACGACAAGGACTAGAGGCACCTCCTCTATTGTGGGAGCGCTTGCCTCAACAGCATGAACTTGGGATTCTGCTAGAGAACCCAGCTCGCCAGCTAGCATAGGGTCTCCCCCAGCAACCTTCTCACCAACGGCCTCGGGGAGCTCTACCGGGAAATGTTTGCCGGTGTTGTGTTTTCTTCATTTCCTCGCCAAAGATGACGGAGAAACCGATGGTTGGGTTAGGTGGAGTACAAAAATTCCTTGTTCGACAGGAAGCTTTTGCACAGCACACTTCGACACATGATCAACAATGTTGTTTTCCGCACGAGGTATGTGCTCTGTTTGCAGCCTGTCGAAGTGTTCCTCCAGCTTCCTCACCTCTTCCACGTATGCCTCCATCAGTGGGCTCTAATAATCCTTATTCACCTGCATCACAACGAGCTGAGAGTCGCCACGTATGATCAACTTCTGTATCCTCAACTCTACTGCAATCCTGAGCCCGGCAAGGAGTCCTACATACTCTGATGTGTTATTGGTGGCATCTTCCTTGGGAAAATGCATTTGGATGACGTATTTGAGGTGTTCTATGGTGGGTGTATAAAGTAATACTCCTTTCCCATCACCTTGGAGCGAGAAAGCACCGTCAAAGTACATGATCCATTCCTTGGGGGGCTCCTTGTCGGGGAGGGAAGTTTCCATAATCTCTTGATCGGGCGTTGGTGTCCATTCTGCAATAAATTCTATCAGTGCTCTACTTTGTATAGTTCTCGTGCTCTTAAACTTCAAAGCAAAACTTGACCCGAGCCCATTCTACTATCCTACCGGTGGCTTCGGGGTTCCTTAAGATACGCTGCAGCTGAAGGCGGGTCACAGCTGTGATTTTGTGAGCTTGAAAGTAATGGCGCAGCTACCTCGAGGCCATAAGGAGGTCGAAGATTAACTTTTGGACCCCAGAATACCTTAACCTAGCCCCCTACAAGAGGGAGCTGACAAAGTAAACTAGTCGTTGCACCATCTTCTTTCTTGCTAACCCCTTCCGCTTATCAGCATTAATTTGTGGCTCCCCTTCATTATCACCATCAGGCCCTGCCGGGGATAAAGTTGGTCCATCACTGGGTGGTTCTGCCGCGGTAGTTTCTTCAGTATCCACTTCTCTCTGCGCCACCAGGGCAGCACTAACCACTTGATTCGTTCCTGCCAGATACAACAACAACGGCTTTTGTGGTTTGGGTGCGACCAGGCTTGGAGCAGAGGAATGGTAAGCTTTCAAATCCTGCAGCGCAGCCTCGGCCTTTGGAGTCCATTTTATTGGACCACCTTCTTCAATATTTTGAAGAACTGTAGGGCATGCTCAGCGGATTTTGAAATGAACCTACTTACTGCAGCAAAACAGCCAGCTAGATGCCTCACATCCTTAATGGTCTTCAGAGCTTGAATCCGTTCTATTGTCTAGATCTTATTGGGTTGGCTTCTATCCCTCGCTGAGACACGAAGAATCCAAGGAGCTTGCCTGAAGGAACGCCAAACACACATTTCTCTGGGTTGAGCTTTAAGTTGATCTTCCACAAATTTGCAATGGTTTCCTCTAAATCTTCATTCAGTGTAGATTTATCCTTGGTTTTGACCACTATATCATCCATATATGCTTCAATGTTCCTGTGCAGCTATGGTTCAAAACCAATCTCTACGACCCTTGCAACATGGAACCATCGATTTTTAGCCCGAAAGGCATACGTACAAAGAAGTACATGCCACATGGGGTAGTAAAGGCGGTCTTTTCTTTGTCTTCCTTGGCCATGAAGATCTGATGGTAACCAGAGTAAGAATCAAGGAATAAGAGCCAATCACATTTTGAGGTGGAGTCAACAATCTGATTATTGTGTGGCAAGGGGAAGGGATCCTTTGGACAAGCTTTGTTCAAGTTAGTGAAGTCGATACAAAGTCTCCACTTCCCATTTTCCTTGCATACCACCACTGGATTTGCTAACCAAGTTGGATGCATTACTCCTATGACTAAACATGCTGCCTCAAGCTTCTTAATCTCTTCAACAACGAACTATTGCTGCTCCAAGGCCTGCTTCCTGACTTTCTGCTTGACAGGATGGGTGTGAGGACAGACAGCAAGGTGGTGCTCAATTACCTCCCTGGGAACACCGGGGAAGTCAGATGGTTGCCAGGTAAATACATCGACAATCGCCCACATGAAGGTAACGAGCGCGCTTTCCTATTTGTCATCGAGGGTGGCACTAATGGTGAAACTACCATCAGTGCCATCCTACCGCGTCGGGACTTTGTTGGCTGCCGGAGGGGCAGCCTTGGATCTTTTGCTAGCCGAACTCTCCGGCAAGTCGTTGCCGAGCACAGTGCACTCCAAAGAGGAGCGATTCCTGGGGTCCTTGTCGGTGTCCTCCCAGTCTTTTTAATTTTCTTCTCTTCCTCGGCGGGAGCCGAGGCCTTGATGGCCTCTGCTGCTACCGCGTCTCTATACATCTTATCCACACAAATGACCACATCTCTCTTATCCGATGGGATGGAAATGACTCCCATAGGACCAAGCATCTTTAGAGTGTCATATGCATAATGGGATGCTGCCATGAACTTGGCCAGTGCTGGAGAGCCAAGGATCCCATTGAACGGCAAGGGAAGCTCATCGACATTGAACACAATCTTCGCAGTCCTGAAGTTTACTTCCCCGCCAAATGTTACCGACAAGGTAATTTTTCCCTTCGGCTGGCTCCTCCCCTAGTTGATCCCTTAGAAGGTACTAGTCTTCTACAGGTCCTCATCAGGAATTTGGAGTTTCTTTAGCACATCGGGGGAAATCAAATTCAACCCTACCCCTCCGTTGTGACGCCCCAAGACCAGAGCTTCAGATGCCTTCCTTGTTTTTTCTGAGATTCGTTGTGTGATTTGTTTCATCTTTGCATCATGTGCATTGCATCATGTGCATTGCATCATGTCATCATGTCATAAGTCTTTTGCATCTCAACTAAATAATTTGTGTAGATCTTCGATCCATTTAAATCAAGGGAAGAGTGACTTCTCTTTATAACATTATCCTCCTAATATTTAGGGAGCTATTATAAATATTTCCATTCTTTTGGAATTTACCTTAACACACTTGCATATTAATTCCTTTGGCCTTTTCTTCTTCAAGTGTTGACTCTCTAACCTTGCCTTGTATCCTTTCATCATTTTCCGGAGCTCCACCTAAAATTTCAACATTTTTGGTCACTCCAAAAACCTCGTCCCAGTTCAAACCCATTTGAATTAAATTCAAATGAGTTTGAAATCTTTTGTTCGATCGGGCTTTTTCTATTTTTCTCGGAACGAGCATATTTTTGTGAGTTCGGGAAAATTATCCCCATACTCAAAATCCTTCCCTAACCCTCTCTTTCTTTTCCTCTCTCTAATTTCTTTTTGGTTAAAGGATTAAGTTTTAGAGAGAGAGAGAGAGAGAGAGAGAGAGAAGAGAATCGAGGCCCATCTTTTCCCCGCAGTCCAACCAGCCCTAAGGCCCACCTAACTATACCTTGCGGCCTGACCTAGATGGCCCGACCAGCCACCAGCCTCCCTAGGCCAAACTCCAGCGCTGGCCCAAGGCCCAGCCGCACCCACCAACCCTAGCGCTATCCTTAGCCCGATACTCCTGCGCCCTCTCGCTCTCGATCCCTCCCTCAGCGCCGCCAAGAGAGGAGGAACCGCGCTTGACCCTCCTCTGCCCGATTCCATCTCCCCGATCCCCTTGTTCTCTCCCTCGATCCCTTCCCTCGTTTCCCTCAGCGCCGCCAGGGGCCTAGCCTCGATCTTTTTCTTTCTCTCATCTCGATCTTCTCCTCCCTCCGTGCAGCCGCCTCGGACCGCGACCACAGGAGCAGGAGCAGGAGCTCCTCGGCTCGCGCACCTACGCCCGTCCCTGGAGGTCTCCTTCCTCTCGTCCTCGAGCTTGCCTCGATCTCCAATGCCGTCGGAGCACCAGCAGCCAACAAGAGCTCGCCGGCGGCGACCAGCAGGAGTGCATCTTCGACGCCGGTCCTCATCCGCAGCACCCCGGTGCCGTTGCGCCCCGTTTTCGACTCGGTCTGACCAAGATCGGTCCGTCCTGCTTCGCCAGCCTCCTCCGGTGCCCGAACCTGCTCCGCCCTTCATCCTCTATGCGCCCCCAAGCCCTGTGTCGTCAGCCTCGCCTCTGCTTCGAGCAGGAGATGAGAGCCCGCCGCTGCGTCGATCTGCGATGCCCGAGGCCACTTGGCTTTGTTTCGCTCTGGATGCATCGAGACCATCGTTGCAACGTTGCTACCTCTGCCCCGGAGTACCTCAAGTTTGTGTACATGAAACTGCCAAGTACCTCTACGCACAGACACCGTCAAGTACCTACACCGGCAAGGCTACACAGACGTTCGTTCCACTACAACACCGAAACTTCAAGGTCGACTATGTTTTGTTGCCCCGTCCGTAGTCGTCAAGTACCCGAAGACCGTATTGGCACCAAGTACATCAAGCATCGTCTTCGGAATCGCTAAGAATGTCAAGCACCCCTTCGAGATGACGAGACCGACAAGTTCAAATGACCCCAAGTACCTCTCCGAAAACAAGACGTATACCGCTACCGTCGCAAGAATCGAGACCGACAAGTCCGAAGATGTAAGTACCACTCCGAACCATGTATGACCGTCGCCAAAGACCCGTGTAATGCAAACATCAAGTTCAACTACCGTCGCGTGAACCGCTACTTCCCACGACGACCCCGTGAACAACTATTTCCCCTTCAACACGTGTACCCCTACCGCCGAACTCGATCCGTTCCGATAATGCACGCTTCGAAGGTATAACCCGAGACGACGTCCATGAACGAATGCTTGCGATGTTTGAGATGCTCGTGTTTGTACCATGTCCAAATTGTCACTCGTTTCCTTGTCGTCAACTCGTGGGACACCCGGAATCCGGGAGCGCCCCGCCATCTTTTGCAGGCATCCGCACACTTCTCATTTGCAACAGTATCTCAATTCAGTTACCGGAACCGGAACCCTGCCGTGGCACCGTTTTCGTTATCGTTGCCGTGGCACCACTTTTCCTTTCCACCACGGTGACAAATGCTTCATAATGCTCTTGTCAACTTTTAATAAAAATTGCATAAACTTGTTCATGTCATCCGCATCATGATAACAACTTCAAGAATGTTTGAAGTGTTGTTTGCATTAAATTACTAATGCATATGGGGATTTACCGGGTTTGTTGTTTGTTATATCCGGCCCCATTTAAATTGTTTAGATGGTATAGTTTTGTTATGTTTCACCTCTTGGCATGCTTAACAACATTTAATATTGTTGAGTACATAAACGAGATCGAACTAAATAACTTGAATGTGGTGTTTCGTCAATATGTGACGGAGTTGCATGTTGAGCTCCACTTAATTTGTAGGATTGTTTGTGCATTTTGTCATGCCATGTTTCATGAAACCGGACATGCATCATACTTGGTTGTGCATCATGCCATGATTATGTGGTGGTTGTTTACTATGTTGCCTGCTTCTTTCCGGTGTTGCTTCTTCGGGTTAGTTCCGATAACGTCGCGTTTGTGAGGATTCGTTCGACTTCGTCCGTTTTTCTTCTTCATGGACTCGTTCTCCTTCCTTGCGGGAGGCAAGATGACCATACCCTCGAAATCACTTCTATCTTTGCTTGCTAGATGCTCTCTCTTTTTCTATGCCTATTCTGCGATACCTACCACTTGCTTTACCTTGCCTCTCATATTGCCATGTCAAGCCTCTAACCCACCTTGTCCTAGCAAACCATTTTGGCTATGTTACCGCTTTGCTCAGCCCCTCTTATAGCGTTGTTAGTTGCAGGTGAAGATTGGAGTTTGTTCGATGTTGGAACATGGTTTTTTGTTGGGATATCACAATGTCTCTCTTATTATATTAATGCATCTATATACTTGGTAAAGGGTGGAAGGCTCGGCCTTATGCCTGGTGTTTTGTTCCACTCTTCCGCCCTAGTTTCCGTCATACTGGTGTTATGTTCCTTGATTTTGGGTTCCTTACACGGTTGGGTTATAATGGGAACCCCTTGATAGTTCGCCTTGAATAAAACTCCTCCAGCAAGGCCCAACATTGGTTTTACCATTTGCCACCTAGCCTTGTCTTTCCCTTGGGTAGGCCTGCCCAAGGGTCATCTTTATTTAAACCCCCGGGCCAGTGCTCCTCTTAGTGTTGGTCCAAACTGAGCGATGTCTGGAGCTACCAGGGGCAACTCTGGGCTGGCCCACCCGACGTCTTGCTCATCCGGTGTGCCCTGAGAACGAGATATGTGCAGCTCCTATCGGGATTTGTCGGCACATCTGGGTGGCTTTGCTGGTCTTGTTCTACCATTGTCGAAATGTCTTGTAACCGAGATGCCGAGTCTGATCGGATTGTCTTGGGAGAAGGAATATCCTTCGTTGACCGTGAGAGCCTGTGATGGGCTAAGTTGGGACACCCCTGCAGGGTTTTGAACTTTCGAAAGTTGTGCCCGCGGTTATGGGCAGATGGGAATTTGTTAATGTCCGGTTGTAGAAAACTTGACACTTAACTTAATTAAAATGCATCAACAGCGTGTGTAGCCATGATGGTCTCTTTCCGGCGGAGTCCGGGAAGTGAACACGGTGTTGGAGTTATGCTTGAACGTAGCTTGTTCTAGGATCACTTCTTGGTCATAGATTCTCGAACGTGCTTTGCCTTCTCTTCTCGCTCTCATTTGCGTATGTTAGCCACCATATATGCTAGTGCTTGTTGCAGCTCCACGTCATACCTTTTTCCCTACCTATAAGCTTAAATAGTCTTGATCACGAGGGTGTGAGATTGCTCAGTCCCCGTGACTCACAGATACTTCCAAAAACCAGTTTGCAGGTGCCGATGAAACCGTATAGGTGACGCAACCGAACTCAAGGAGGAGCTCGATGAAGACCTTGTTTGTTATGTTGTTCCATTTTTCAGCTGATCAGTAGTGGAGCCCAGTTGGGGCGATCGGGGATCTGTGTAGCATTTGGGGTAGTCTTCTTTTATTTTGGTTCCATAGTCGGACCTTGATTGTATCTGGATGATGTAATGCTTTATTCATGTATTGTGTGAAGTGGCGATTGTAAGCCAACTATGTATCTCTTTTCCTTATGTATTACATGGGTTGTGTGAAGATTACCTCACTTGCGACATTGCTTACAATGCGGTTATGCCTCTAAGTCATGCTTCGACACGTGGGAGATATAGCCGCATCGTGGGCGTTACAAGTTGGTAATCAGAGCCTTCCCCGACTTAGGAGCCCCCTGCTTGATCGAATCGCTAGCGTTGTTGAGTCTAGAAAAATGTTTTGAGTCATTTAGGATTATATATATCAGAGAGTAGGATTCTTTTTACTCCTCAGTTCCTTCGTCGCTCTGGTGAGGCATCCCGACGTAGAGTTTTGACTCTTCTCTTCTCAAATTTCACTAAAAAAAATTTAGGATCACGCGGGTATCTTGGAATCGTTCCGATGGTTTTGTGACGAGAACATTATTCTTGGTGCCTCCTGACATTTAGAGGTTGCGGCAGTGTCCCGGGGAGTTGAGCTCCGAGGTGTTGTCGTCATAATTTTATCGTTGCAGTTCTGGAATACCTGAGTTTCGCCGACATCGAAAATCTCTTTTATGCAGTTGTTGGTGAGATAACCTCGACGCCACCTAGTACTGGGGCGGGAGTTCGGGAGTATTGCCATAACTCGTATAACAGATGCTTTTCGAAGGTTGAGGTAAATGATTTCCGAAGGTTTCTTGGTTATGTGTTGAAGGATGGATACAGCTGGATGTAGGATTTGCTAGCTTTGGGTGAGATATTATGCTTCCCCTGTATCCCCAACACCTGATTGCATAACCGGAAAGTTTCGGGAGTTTATAAGGGGGAATTCAAGTAGCTCTTAGGATATCTTTCTGACAGATGTATGATATGAAATTGGGGTTCGACGTCTAGTGGTCTGCCTATCCACGGTTGGTTTTACAGTGGTCTCGTTGTGTCTTAAAGAGTCCTTGGCTATGCTGACTCGGGGACACTTCATATGTCATGTGCACTGCCCTGTACATGTTGGTGCTGTACAATCGAGCCCGTGTAGGTCCCACCATGAAAACTTCGGACAAAATCTCTATCATATGTTTGTTCTGGCTTATTCTGCAAGCCAATCCTTGTTTTTTTGTTTTGAGTTGTGGTATTCGAGTTGCTTCAATGTCAAGTGTTGATTCCATACCTTTCCTAAACGGTGTTCTCATACTCCGATGTGAATACCAACCCTTCATGATAATCAAGATTGTCATGTCAATCCTTTTCACCGGTGTGTTTTCTCTTCAAGTGGATCCGATCATTTCAACATCCGCAAGATCAATTATCAATTCTTCTCAACGGTGTTTGTTTTCATCCGTCTCCAAGTTGTCTTTGTTTTCCCACCCTCCCACCCTTGTTTCTTCAAGGACTCGGATTTCTTTATCAAGTATCCATCTTATCAATGGGAAGGCGCTCCATTCTTTTCCGTCAATGTTCGTATCCGGTGATTCTCATGAAGATTCTAACGAATCTTCAAGTTCATCATTCTTCATTCGTTTCCTTCTCCGGTGGATTCAATTCAAGCTTTGGTATTGAGCATAGTATTTTCTTTTTGCCCAATGCTTTTCTTATGCCGGTGCACCTCATAATCATTCCCCGCTTGCTATTCAATTGTTCCGGAGTGCTCAAGATATCTCGAAGATTCATGTTTCTACTCTGCTTTCGTTCAAACTCTTTCGAGGATGTTATCTCATTCAAGCCTTTTAATTCAACCGGCGCAATCTTCCTTTTAAATTGTTCAACGGTGTATCTTTTGAGTGGGCCCTAACCCACAGGTCTTTTTCCAGGATCTTACCTGACTCTTCTAATTTTCCCGGAGCTATCCTAAATTCTTTTCAAAGTTTGACGTAAGAATGATTCATCATCAGTCATATGTATTTCTCCAAGATTTTTTTTCAAATTATTTTCATCGTTTGCTCAACCTTTTCCATTCTTCATTCCGGAGTGCCTCAATAACTCTTGGTGGTGTTTCTCGTTGTCAGTCTCGACATCTGAAGACTGAACAAGAGTTTTCCTCCAAATCTTATCCATTCTCTCAAAGATTCGTCATTCTAGCTTGATGTCATCCTCTCATAATTATTTTCAATTGTGAGAATTATTTCCACCTATCCGGAGCAATTCAGGAGTATTTTCAATTTAATCATCCGGAGCCCATCATCTCAGATTTATTCTTTCTCAGCATTCAGCTCTCGTTCTCCAAATCTAACTGGTGCATCATTCAAGTATATTCTCTAATCAGTTCATGATCTCTCCGTTCTCTTGTATCTAAACTCTCTCGTGTATCTTCGTTCATTTGCTAATTCTTACTGGTGATTCACCCGTTTACTTCGTTCATTTTTTAATTCTTACGGTGGTTCGTTCAAGAGTTCTCTTCCTTCGTCACCGTGTCAATTCATTCGTTGTTTTCAAATCCTTCCGGTGGATCGTTGAAGACCTTCCCAAGTTTGCGCTATATCTATCTTAATCCTTTCTATGAGAATAAGTAGTATGTCAAATCTGTTTGCTCATCATCAATTTAAATTGGTGAAGGATAAGCATAATGTAATTCTTATTCTTGTTTCATCGAGTGATTAATTCCTTATTCCGAAGGCTCATCAAATTCTCGGTTTCATTTGATTCATTTTTCTTTTCCCGGAGCTCCAAGTTCTCTCAATCATTTCATCGCGAAGATCCATCTAATCATTGCAAGGCTTCACCTGGTGTTTTCAACTTCTCTTTCCTTTCGTTTGTTCATTCTTTTGTTTAACGGAGTTCTTCATGAAGATTATACGTGATGGTTCATCAAGGATTTAATTCCTTCTCGAAGTGTTCATCAACATTCTTTTAAGAGGAGCCCAAGCATCATTCATCTTGCAATCCAGAGTGCAATTCTTTCTACCTTATCTTTTGAGATGGTGTTATGTCACTCTTGACAATTTGAGTTTGTGTTCCATGATTCACATGTTGTTAAGAATGAGATATTTTAAATCCTTCAACCTCTTCGTGGGAATTATCTTGGGTTATATACTTCACCTAAAGCCTTCCCTAAGGATTGTTGCTATTTATGGTGCTCATAAAAGACCCAAGTTCTTCTTTTATCCTCCTGGTGAAATAGTTTTCTCGTCTCCTTGTCCTCATCAATTCAATCTATTGTTTCCTTTAGTGGCAAAATTTCACCTCATAATTTCGAGATGTTTTCCATAAGCCCACTTCAAGCTTATCCTTCCATTGTTGGTTTTTTTCCAACAACTCAGTTCGACCTTTCCCCTAAGGATGCCTTTTCAAGCTCTTTTGTGGAAGAAGCTAGCACTTTCTTCTCCATTCTTTTCTTTCAATTACCTATCTTCTATTTCTTTCTTCCGAAGGCATTGCGATGTTGTTCTCTTCAACCCATCTACTTGTTTTGTCAAGATCATTTTCCTTTCCTTTACTTATCCATTTAATCGGAGTGCTGTCTAAAATCGTTCTTACCCCTTGTGCCATTCTTTCAATAGTTCCGGAGGCAGTGTGTTGTTGATTTCATCAAGTATATTCTCATCTTATCAAGTTCTTATTCAATTCATTTTCTTTTCAGTCGGAGTGCTGTCCAAATTATATCAGTCTTATTCCTTCTCTACCTTGTTTTAACCGGAGTGTTATGTCTATCATTCCTCTTCTAACCGGAGTCTCATCCAAGTGCTTTCGTTTGGCAAAGTTTATATTCTTTACCTTCCTTGTCCAATCGGAGTGTTGTCGTAATTAATCCTTATCATTCCTTGTACATCTCGTTTTAACCGGAGTTCTCGCATGTACTTCTTGTCCATTGCAACTTTTTTTCTTATGGTTGCCAAGCTATAGGGTTCTCGTGATGTTCCTTGTTCCTCTTTTCTAACGGAGTGTTTTCAACTTTGAACATCTTAGTCGTTTTTTCTTTCTTTCAATTTGTTCAACCTCGCAAGGTTCATTGGTTTCACTCGTTTGTCAAAGAAGCAAATTAGTTTTACCTTTTCTCTTCCTCTTCCGTTTCTCTCCGGTGCCATCCTAGATCTCGGGACGAGATCCTTTCGTAGTGGTGGAGTGTTGTGACGCCCCAAGACCAGAGCTTCAGATGCCTTCCTTGTTTTTTCTGAGATTCGTTGTGTGATTTGTTTCATCTTTGCATCATGTGCATTGCATCATGTCATCATGTCATAAGTCTTTTGCATCTCAACTAAATAATTTGTTTGGATCTTCGATCCATTTAAATCGAGGGAAGAGTGACTTCTCTTTATAACATTATCCTCCTAATATTAAGGGGGCTATTATAAATATTTCCATTCTTTTGGAATTTACCTTAACACACTTGCATGTTAATTCCTTTGGCCTTTTCTTCTTCAAGTGTTGACTCTCTAACCTTGCCTTGTATCCTTTCGTCATTTTCCGGAGCTCCACCTAAAATTTCAACATTTTTGGTCACTCCAAAAACCTTGTCCCAGTTCAAACCCATTTGAATTAAATTCAAATGAGTTTGAAATCTTTTGTTCGATCGGGCTTTTTCAATTTTTCTCGGAACAAGCATATTTTTATGAGTTCGAGAAAATTATATCCATGCTCAAAATCCTTCCTAACCCTCTCTTTCTTTTCCTCTCTCTAATTTCTTTTCTGTTAAAGGATTAAGTTTTAAAGAGAGAGAGAGAGAGAGAGAGAGAGAAGAGAATCCAGGCCTATGTTTTCCCCGTAGTCCAACCAGCCCTAAGGCCCACCTAACTATACCTTGCGGCCTGACCTAGACGGCCCGACCAGCCGCCGGCCTCCCTAGGCCAAACTCCAGCGCTGTCCAAGGCCCAGCCGCACCCACCAACCCTAGCGCTATCCTTAGCCCGATCCTCCTGCGCCCTCTCCCTCTCGACCCCTCCCTCAGCGCCGCCAAGAGAGGAGGAACCGTGCTCGACCCTCCTCTGCCCGATTCCATCTCCCCGATCCCCTCGTTCTCTCCCTCGATCCCTTCCCTCGTTTCCCTCAGCGCCGCCAGGGGCCTAGGCTCGATCTTTTTCTTTCCCTCATCTCGATCTTCTCCTCCCTCCGTGTAGCCGCCTCGGACCGCGACCACAGGAGCAGGAGCAGGAGCTCCTCGGCTCACGCACCTACGCCCGTCCCTGGAGGTCTCCTTCCTCTCGTCCTCGAGCTTGCCTCGATCTCCAATGCCGTCAGAGCACCAGTAGCCAACAAGAGCTCGCCGGCGGCGACCAGCAGGAGTGCATCTTCGACGCTGGTCCTCATCCGCAGCACCCCGGTGCCGCTGCGCCCCGTTTTCGACCCGGTCTGGCCGACATCGGTCCGTCCTGCTTCGCCAGCCACCTCCGGCGCCCGAACCTGCTTCGCCTTCGGCCTCTATGCGCCCCCAAGCCCTGTGTCGTCGGCCTCGCCTCTGCTTCGAGCAGGAGACGAGCGCCCGCCGCTGCCTCGATCTGCGATGCCCGAGGCCACTTGGCTTTGTTTCGATCTGGATGCGTCGAGACCATCGTTGCAATGTTGCGACCTCTGCCCTGGAGTACCTCAAGTTCGTCTACATGAAACTGCCAAGTACCTCTACGCACGGATACCGTCAAGTACCTATACCGGCAAGGCTACACGGACGTTCGTTCCACTAGAACACCGAAATGTCAAGGTCGACTATGTTTTGTTGCCCCGTCCGTAGTCGTCAAGTACCCGAAGACCGTATTGGCACCAAGTACATCAAGCATCGTCTTCGGAATCGCTAAGAATGTCAAGCACCCCTTCGAGATGACGAGACCGACAAGTTCAAATGACCCCAAGTACCTCTCCGAAAACGAGACGTATACCGCTACCATCGCAAGAATCGAGACCGACAAGTCCGACGATGTAAGTACCACTCCGAACCATGTATGACGACCGTCGCCGAAGACCCGTGTAATGCAAACGTCAAGTTCAACTACCGTCGCGTGAACCGCTACTTCCCACGACGACCCCGTGAACAACTATTTCCCCTTCAACACGTGTACCCCTACCGCCGAACTCGATCCGTTCCGATAATGCACGCTTCGAAGGTATAACCCGAGACGACGTCCATGAACGAATGCTTGCGATGTTTGAGATGCTCGTGTTTGTACCATGTCCAAATTGTCACTCGTTTCCTTGTCGTCAACTCGTGGGACACCCGGAATCCGGGAGCGCCCCGCCATCTTTTGCAGGCATCCGCACACTTCTCATTTGCAACAGTATCTCAATTCAGTTACCGGAACCGGAACCCTGCCGTGGCACCGTTTTCGTTATCGTTGCCGTGGCACCACTTTTCCTTTCCACCACGGTGACAAATGCTTCATAATGCTCTTGTCAACTTTTAATAAAAATTGCATAAACTTGTTCATGTCATCCGCATCATGATAACAACTTCAAGAATGTTTGAAGTGTTGTTTGCATTAAATTACTAATGCATATGGGGATTTACCGGGTTTGTTGTTTGTTATATCCGGCCCCATTTAAATTGTTTAGATGGTATAGTTTTGTTATGTTTCACCTCTTGGCATGCTTAACAACATTTAATATTGTTGAGTACATAAACGAGATCGAACTAAATAACTTGAATGTGGTGTTTCGTCAATATGTGACGGAGTTGCATGTTGAGCTCCACTTAATTTGTAGGATTGTTTGTGCATTTTGTCATGCCATGTTTCATGAAACCGGACATGCATCATACTTGGTTGTGCATCATGCCATGATTATGTGGTGGTTGTTTACTATGTTGCCTGCTTCTTTCCGGTGTTGCTTCTTCGGGTTAGTTCCGATAACGTCGCGTTTGTGAGGATTCGTTCGACTTCGTCCGTTTTTCTTCTTCATGGACTCGTTCTCCTTCCTTGCGGGAGGCAAGATGACCATACCCTCGAAATCACTTCTATCTTTGCTTGCTAGATGCTCTCTCTTTTTCTATGCCTATTCTGCGATACCTACCACTTGCTTTACCTTGCCTCTCATATTGCCATGTCAAGCCTCTAACCCACCTTGTCCTAGCAAACCATTTTGGCTATGTTACCGCTTTGCTCAGCCCCTCTTATAGCGTTGTTAGTTGCAGGTGAAGATTGGAGTTTGTTCGATGTTGGAACATGGTTTTTTGTTGGGATATCACAATGTCTCTCTTATTATATTAATGCATCTATATACTTGGTAAAGGGTGGAAGGCTCGGCCTTATGCCTGGTGTTTTGTTCCACTCTTCCGCCCTAGTTTCCGTCATACTGGTGTTATGTTCCTTGATTTTGGGTTCCTTACACGGTTGGGTTATAATGGGAACCCCTTGATAGTTCGCCTTGAATAAAACTCCTCCAGCAAGGCCCAACATTGGTTTTACCATTTGCCACCTAGCCTTGTCTTTCCCTTGGGTAGGCCTGCCCAAGGGTCATCTTTATTTAAACCCCCGGGCCAGTGCTCCTCTTAGTGTTGGTCCAAACTGAGCGATGTCTGGAGCTACCAGGGGCAACTCTGGGCTGGCCCACCCGACGTCTTGCTCATCCGGTGTGCCCTGAGAACGAGATATGTGCAGCTCCTATCGGGATTTGTCGGCACATCTGGGTGGCTTTGCTGGTCTTGTTCTACCATTGTCGAAATGTCTTGTAACCGAGATGCCGAGTCTGATCGGATTGTCTTGGGAGAAGGAATATCCTTCGTTGACCGTGAGAGCCTGTGATGGGCTAAGTTGGGACACCCCTGCAGGGTTTTGAACTTTCGAAAGTTGTGCCCGCGGTTATGGGCAGATGGGAATTTGTTAATGTCCGGTTGTAGAAAACTTGACACTTAACTTAATTAAAATGCATCAACAGCGTGTGTAGCCATGATGGTCTCTTTCCGGCGGAGTCCGGGAAGTGAACACGGTGTTGGAGTTATGCTTGAACGTAGCTTGTTCTAGGATCACTTCTTGGTCATAGATTCTCGAACGTGCTTTGCCTTCTCTTCTCGCTCTCATTTGCGTATGTTAGCCACCATATATGCTAGTGCTTGTTGCAGCTCCACGTCATACCTTTTTCCCTACCTATAAGCTTAAATAGTCTTGATCACGAGGGTGTGAGATTGCTCAGTCCCCGTGACTCACAGATACTTCCAAAAACCAGTTTGCAGGTGCCGATGAAACCGTATAGGTGACGCAACCGAACTCAAGGAGGAGCTCGATGAAGACCTTGTTTGTTATGTTGTTCCATTTTTCAGCTGATCAGTAGTGGAGCCCAGTTGGGGCGATCGGGGATCTGTGTAGCATTTGGGGTAGTCTTCTTTTATTTTGGTTCCATAGTCGGACCTTGATTGTATCTGGATGATGTAATGCTTTATTCATGTATTGTGTGAAGTGGCGATTGTAAGCCAACTATGTATCTCTTTTCCTTATGTATTACATGGGTTGTGTGAAGATTACCTCACTTGCGACATTGCTTACAATGCGGTTATGCCTCTAAGTCATGCTTCGACACGTGGGAGATATAGCCGCATCGTGGGCGTTACAAGTTGGTAATCAGAGCCTTCCCCGACTTAGGAGCCCCCTGCTTGATCGAATCGCTAGCGTTGTTGAGTCTAGAAAAATGTTTTGAGTCATTTAGGATTATATATATCAGAGAGTAGGATTCTTTTTACTCCTCAGTTCCTTCGTCGCTCTGGTGAGGCATCCCGACGTAGAGTTTTGACTCTTCTCTTCTCAAATTTCACTAAAAAAAATTTAGGATCGCGCGGGTATCTTGGAATCGTTCCGATGGTTTTGTGACGAGAACATTATTCTTGGTGCCTCCTGACATTTAGAGGTTGCGGCAGTGTCCCGGGGAGTTGAGCTCCGAGGTGTTGTCGTCATAATTTTATCGTTGCAGTTCTGGAATACCTGAGTTTCGCCGACATCGAAAATCTCTTTTATGCAGTTGTTGGTGAGATAACCTCGACGCCACCTAGTACTGGGGCGGGAGTTCGGGAGTATTGCCATAACTCGTATAACAGATGCTTTTCGAAGGTTGAGGTAAATGATTTCCGAAGGTTTCTTGGTTATGTGTTGAAGGATGGATACAGCTGGATGTAGGATTTGCTAGCTTTGGGTGAGATATTATGCTTCCCCTGTATCCCCAACACCTGATTGCATAACCGGAAAGTTTCGGGAGTTTATAAGGGGGAATTCAAGTAGCTCTTAGGATATCTTTCTGACAGATGTATGATATGAAATTGGGGTTCGACGTCTAGTGGTCTGCCTATCCACGGTTGGTTTTACAGTGGTCTCGTTGTGTCTTAAAGAGTCCTTGGCTATGCTGACTCGGGGACACTTCATATGTCATGTGCACTGCCCTGTACATGTTGGTGCTGTACAATCGAGCCCGTGTAGGTCCCACCATGAAAACTTCGGACAAAATCTCTATCATATGTTTGTTCTGGCTTATTCTGCAAGCCAATCCTTGTTTTTTTGTTTTGAGTTGTGGTATTCGAGTTGCTTCAATGTCAAGTGTTGATTCCATACCTTTCCTAAACGGTGTTCTCATACTCCGATGTGAATACCAACCCTTCATGATAATCAAGATTGTCATGTCAATCCTTTTCACCGGTGTGTTTTCTCTTCAAGTGGATCCGATCATTTCAACATCCGCAAGATCAATTATCAATTCTTCTCAACGGTGTTTGTTTTCATCCGTCTCCAAGTTGTCTTTGTTTTCCCACCCTCCCACCCTTGTTTCTTCAAGGACTCGGATTTCTTTATCAAGTATCCATCTTATCAATGGGAAGGCGCTCCATTCTTTTCCGTCAATGTTCGTATCCGGTGATTCTCATGAAGATTCTAACGAATCTTCAAGTTCATCATTCTTCATTCGTTTCCTTCTCCGGTGGATTCAATTCAAGCTTTGGTATTGAGCATAGTATTTTCTTTTTGCCCAATGCTTTTCTTATGCCGGTGCACCTCATAATCATTCCCCGCTTGCTATTCAATTGTTCCGGAGTGCTCAAGATATCTCGAAGATTCATGTTTCTACTCTGCTTTCGTTCAAACTCTTTCGAGGATGTTATCTCATTCAAGCCTTTTAATTCAACCGGCGCAATCTTCCTTTTAAATTGTTCAACGGTGTATCTTTTGAGTGGGCCCTAACCCACAGGTCTTTTTCCAGGATCTTACCTGACTCTTCTAATTTTCCCGGAGCTATCCTAAATTCTTTTCAAAGTTTGACGTAAGAATGATTCATCATCAGTCATATGTATTTCTCCAAGATTTTTTTTCAAATTATTTTCATCGTTTGCTCAACCTTTTCCATTCTTCATTCCGGAGTGCCTCAATAACTCTTGGTGGTGTTTCTCGTTGTCAGTCTCGACATCTGAAGACTGAACAAGAGTTTTCCTCCAAATCTTATCCATTCTCTCAAAGATTCGTCATTCTAGCTTGATGTCATCCTCTCATAATTATTTTCAATTGTGAGAATTATTTCCACCTATCCGGAGCAATTCAGGAGTATTTTCAATTTAATCATCCGGAGCCCATCATCTCAGATTTATTCTTTCTCAGCATTCAGCTCTCGTTCTCCAAATCTAACTGGTGCATCATTCAAGTATATTCTCTAATCAGTTCATGATCTCTCCGTTCTCTTGTATCTAAACTCTCTCGTGTATCTTCGTTCATTTGCTAATTCTTACTGGTGATTCACCCGTTTACTTCGTTCATTTTTTAATTCTTACGGTGGTTCGTTCAAGAGTTCTCTTCCTTCGTCACCGTGTCAATTCATTCGTTGTTTTCAAATCCTTCCGGTGGATCGTTGAAGACCTTCCCAAGTTTGCGCTATATCTATCTTAATCCTTTCTATGAGAATAAGTAGTATGTCAAATCTGTTTGCTCATCATCAATTTAAATTGGTGAAGGATAAGCATAATGTAATTCTTATTCTTGTTTCATCGAGTGATTAATTCCTTATTCCGAAGGCTCATCAAATTCTCGGTTTCATTTGATTCATTTTTCTTTTCCCGGAGCTCCAAGTTCTCTCAATCATTTCATCGCGAAGATCCATCTAATCATTGCAAGGCTTCACCTGGTGTTTTCAACTTCTCTTTCCTTTCGTTTGTTCATTCTTTTGTTTAACGGAGTTCTTCATGAAGATTATACGTGATGGTTCATCAAGGATTTAATTCCTTCTCGAAGTGTTCATCAACATTCTTTTAAGAGGAGCCCAAGCATCATTCATCTTGCAATCCAGAGTGCAATTCTTTCTACCTTATCTTTTGAGATGGTGTTATGTCACTCTTGACAATTTGAGTTTGTGTTCCATGATTCACATGTTGTTAAGAATGAGATATTTTAAATCCTTCAACCTCTTCGTGGGAATTATCTTGGGTTATATACTTCACCTAAAGCCTTCCCTAAGGATTGTTGCTATTTATGGTGCTCATAAAAGACCCAAGTTCTTCTTTTATCCTCCTGGTGAAATAGTTTTCTCGTCTCCTTGTCCTCATCAATTCAATCTATTGTTTCCTTTAGTGGCAAAATTTCACCTCATAATTTCGAGATGTTTTCCATAAGCCCACTTCAAGCTTATCCTTCCATTGTTGGTTTTTTTCCAACAACTCAGTTCGACCTTTCCCCTAAGGATGCCTTTTCAAGCTCTTTTGTGGAAGAAGCTAGCACTTTCTTCTCCATTCTTTTCTTTCAATTACCTATCTTCTATTTCTTTCTTCCGAAGGCATTGCGATGTTGTTCTCTTCAACCCATCTACTTGTTTTGTCAAGATCATTTTCCTTTCCTTTACTTATCCATTTAATCGGAGTGCTGTCTAAAATCGTTCTTACCCCTTGTGCCATTCTTTCAATAGTTCCGGAGGCAGTGTGTTGTTGATTTCATCAAGTATATTCTCATCTTATCAAGTTCTTATTCAATTCATTTTCTTTTCAGTCGGAGTGTTGTCCAAATTATATCAGTCTTATTCCTTCTCTACCTTGTTTTAACCGGAGTGTTATGTCTATCATTCCTCTTCTAACCGGAGTCTCATCCAAGTGCTTTCGTTTGGCAAAGTTTATATTCTTTACCTTCCTTGTCCAATCGGAGTGTTGTCGTAATTAATCCTTATCATTCCTTGTACATCTCGTTTTAACCGGAGTTCTCGCATGTACTTCTTGTCCATTGCAACTTTTTTTCTTATGGTTGCCAAGCTATAGGGTTCTCGTGATGTTCCTTGTTCCTCTTTTCTAACGGAGTGTTTTCAACTTTGAACATCTTAGTCGTTTTTTCTTTCTTTCAATTTGTTCAACCTCGCAAGGTTCATTGGTTTCACTCGTTTGTCAAAGAAGCAAATTAGTTTTACCTTTTCTCTTCCTCTTCCGTTTCTCTCCGGTGCCATCCTAGATCTCGGGACGAGATCCTTTCGTAGTGGTGGAGTGTTGTGACGCCCCAAGACCAGAGCTTCAGATGCCTTCCTTGTTTTTTCTGAGATTCGTTGTGTGATTTGTTTCATCTTTGCATCATGTGCATTGCATCATGTCATCATGTCATAAGTCTTTTGCATCTCAACTAAATAATTTGTTTGGATCTTCGATCCATTTAAATCGAGGGAAGAGTGACTTCTCTTTATAACATTATCCTCCTAATATTAAGGGGGCTATTATAAATATTTCCATTCTTTTGGAATTTACCTTAACACACTTGCATGTTAATTCCTTTGGCCTTTTCTTCTTCAAGTGTTGACTCTCTAACCTTGCCTTGTATCCTTTCGTCATTTTCCGGAGCTCCACCTAAAATTTCAACATTTTTGGTCACTCCAAAAACCTTGTCCCAGTTCAAACCCATTTGAATTAAATTCAAATGAGTTTGAAATCTTTTGTTCGATCGGGCTTTTTCAATTTTTCTCGGAACAAGCATATTTTTATGAGTTCGAGAAAATTATATCCATGCTCAAAATCCTTCCTAACCCTCTCTTTCTTTTCCTCTCTCTAATTTCTTTTCTGTTAAAGGATTAAGTTTTAAAGAGAGAGAGAGAGAGAGAGAGAGAGAAGAGAATCCAGGCCTATGTTTTCCCCGTAGTCCAACCAGCCCTAAGGCCCACCTAACTATACCTTGCGGCCTGACCTAGACGGCCCGACCAGCCGCCGGCCTCCCTAGGCCAAACTCCAGCGCTGTCCAAGGCCCAGCCGCACCCACCAACCCTAGCGCTATCCTTAGCCCGATCCTCCTGCGCCCTCTCCCTCTCGACCCCTCCCTCAGCGCCGCCAAGAGAGGAGGAACCGTGCTCGACCCTCCTCTGCCCGATTCCATCTCCCCGATCCCCTCGTTCTCTCCCTCGATCCCTTCCCTCGTTTCCCTCAGCGCCGCCAGGGGCCTAGGCTCGATCTTTTTCTTTCCCTCATCTCGATCTTCTCCTCCCTCCGTGTAGCCGCCTCGGACCGCGACCACAGGAGCAGGAGCAGGAGCTCCTCGGCTCACGCACCTACGCCCGTCCCTGGAGGTCTCCTTCCTCTCGTCCTCGAGCTTGCCTCGATCTCCAATGCCGTCAGAGCACCAGTAGCCAACAAGAGCTCGCCGGCGGCGACCAGCAGGAGTGCATCTTCGACGCTGGTCCTCATCCGCAGCACCCCGGTGCCGCTGCGCCCCGTTTTCGACCCGGTCTGGCCGACATCGGTCCGTCCTGCTTCGCCAGCCACCTCCGGCGCCCGAACCTGCTTCGCCTTCGGCCTCTATGCGCCCCCAAGCCCTGTGTCGTCGGCCTCGCCTCTGCTTCGAGCAGGAGACGAGCGCCCGCCGCTGCCTCGATCTGCGATGCCCGAGGCCACTTGGCTTTGTTTCGATCTGGATGCGTCGAGACCATCGTTGCAATGTTGCGACCTCTGCCCTGGAGTACCTCAAGTTCGTCTACATGAAACTGCCAAGTACCTCTACGCACGGATACCGTCAAGTACCTATACCGGCAAGGCTACACGGACGTTCGTTCCACTAGAACACCGAAATGTCAAGGTCGACTATGTTTTGTTGCCCCGTCCGTAGTCGTCAAGTACCCGAAGACCGTATTGGCACCAAGTACATCAAGCATCGTCTTCGGAATCGCTAAGAATGTCAAGCACCCCTTCGAGATGACGAGACCGACAAGTTCAAATGACCCCAAGTACCTCTCCGAAAACGAGACGTATACCGCTACCATCGCAAGAATCGAGACCGACAAGTCCGACGATGTAAGTACCACTCCGAACCATGTATGACGACCGTCGCCGAAGACCCGTGTAATGCAAACGTCAAGTTCAACTACCGTCGCGTGAACCGCTACTTCCCACGACGACCCCGTGAACAACTATTTCCCCTTCAACACGTGTACCCCTACCGCCGAACTCGATCCGTTCCGATAATGCACGCTTCGAAGGTATAACCCGAGACGACGTCCATGAACGAATGCTTGCGATGTTTGAGATGCTCGTGTTTGTACCATGTCCAAATTGTCACTCGTTTCCTTGTCGTCAACTCGTGGGACACCCGGAATCCGGGAGCGCCCCGCCATCTTTTGCAGGCATCCGCACACTTCTCATTTGCAACAATATCTCAATCCAGTTACCGGAACCCTGCCGTGGCACCATTTTCGTTATCGTTGCCGTGGCACCACTTTTCCTTTCCACCACGGTGACAAATGCTTCATAATGCTCTTGTCAACTTTTAATAAAAATTGCATAAACTTGTTCATGTCATCCGCATCATGATAACAACTTCAAGAATGTTTGAAGTGTTGTTTGCATTAAATTACTAATGCATATGGGGATTTACCGGGTTTGTTGTTTGTTATATCCGGCCCCATTTAAATTGTTTAGATGGTATAGTTTTGTTATGTTTCACCTCTTGGCATGCTTAACAACATTTAATATTGTTGGGTACATAAACGAGATCGAACTAAATAACTTGAATGTGGTGTTTCGTCAATATGTGATGGAGTTGCATGTTGAGCTCCACTTAATTTGTAGGATTGTTTGTGCATTTTGTCATGCCATGTTTCATGAAACCGGACATGCATCATACTTGGTTGTGCATCATGCCATGATTATGTGGTGGTTGTTTACTATGTTGTCTGCTTCTTTCCGGTGTTGCTTCTTCGGGTTAGTTCCGATAACGTCGCGTTTGTGAGGATTCGTTCGACTTCGTCCGTTTTTCTTCTTCATGGACTCGTTCTCCTTCCTTGCGGGAGGCAAGATGACCATACCCTCGAAATCACTTCTATCTTTGCTTGCTAGATGCTCGCTCTTTTGCTATGCCTATGCTGCGATACCTACCACTTGCTTTACCTTGCCTCTCATATTGCCATGTCAAGCCTCTAACCCACCTTGTCCTAGCAAACCATTGTTTGGCTATGTTACCGCTTTGCTCAGCCCCTCTTATAGCGTTGTTAGTTGCAGGTGAAGATTGGAGTTTGTTCCATGTTGTAACTTGGTTTTTTGTTGGGATATCACAATATCTCTCTTATTATATTAATGCATCTATATACTTGGTAAAGGGTGGAAGTCTCGGCCTTATGCCTGGTGTTTTTTTCCACTCTTGCCGCCCTAGTTTCCGTCATACCGGTGTTATGTTCCTTGATTTTGTGTTCCTTACACGGTTGGGTTATAATGGGAACCCCTTGACAGTTCGCCTTGAATAAAACTCCTCCAGCAAGGCCCAACATTGGTTTTACCATTTGCCACCTAGCCTTTTCTTTCCCTTTGGTAGGCCTGCCCAAGGGACATCTTTTATTTAAACCACCGGGCCAGTGCTCCTCTGAGTGTTGGTCCAAACTGAGCGATGTCCGGAGCTACCAGGGGCAACTCTGGGCTGGCCCACCCGACGTCTGGCTCATCCGGTGTGCCCTGAGAACGAGATATGTGCAGCTCCTATCGAGATTTGTCGACACATTTGGGTGGCTTTGCTGGTGTTGTTTTACCATTGTCGAAATGTCTTGTAACCGGGATGCCGAGTCTGATCGGATTGTCTTGGGAGAAGGGATATCCTTCGTTGACCATGAGAGCTTCTGATGGGCTAAGTTGGGACACCCCTGCAGGGTTTTGAACTTTCGAAAGTCGTGTCCACGGTTATGGGCAGATGGGAATTTGTTAATGTCCGGTTGTAGAAAACTTGACACTTAACTTAATTAAAATGCATCAACAGCATGTGTAGCCGTGATGGTCTCTTTCCGGCGGAGTCCAGGAAGTGAACACGGTGTTGGAGTTATGCTTGAACGTAGCTTGTTCTAGGATCACTTCTTGGTCATAGATTCTCGAACGTGCTTTGCCTTCTCTTCTCGCTCTCATTTGCGTATGTTAGCCACCATATATGCTAGTGCTTGCTACAGCTCCACCTCATACCTTTTTCCCTTCCTATAAGCTTAAATAGTCTTGATCGCGAGGGTGTGAGATTGCTGAGTCCCCGTGACTCACAGATACTTCCAAAAACCAGTTTGCAGGTGCCGGTGAAACCGTGTAGGTGACGCAACCAAACTCAAGGAGGAGCTCGATGAAGACCTTGTTCGTTATGTTGTTCTGTTTTTCAGCTGGTCAGTAGTGGAGCCCAGTTGGGGCGATCGGGGATCTGTGTAGCATTTGGGGTAGTCTTCTTTTATTTTGGTTCCGTAGTCGGACCTTGATTGTATCTAGATGATGTAATGCTTTATTCATGTATTGTGTGAAGTGGAGATTGTAAGCCAACTATGTATCTCTTTTCCTTATGTATTACATGGGTTGTGTGAAGATTACCTCACTTGCGACATTGCTTACAATGCGGTTATGCCTCTAAGTCGTGCTTCGACACGTGGGAGATATAGCCGCATCGTGGGCGTTACATCCGTCCACCAACATCTTGGTGACGTTGAGGTTGCGGACTGTTGGTGAAACCAACAATGGCAAGCATCCAGCCGCGGTAGTGTGATCTGGATGATCCTGAATGTCAAAGATGATGGGCGTGCGGGACCACTTAAGTTGTTCTTGAGCGCATGCTACAGGTTCTGCCACATTAACCTCACATGCCCACTGCTTGAGCTGGCGGTGAGAGGAGTGCAAGGATGCACCCCCGTCAATGCACATTGCCTCAGTAGCTTACTGAAACTCCTGCTCACTGGTCTCGTCATCCTCTTCTTCACTGTCATCTTCATCTTCCTTCTTTTCACGGCCCCTAGCGGGCTTCTCTTTCTACTGACCGAGCTTGCCATGGTGTCCATTGCAGCCACCTCGGCCTTTCCCGCCAGCATGTTCTGGCCTCTCTCCTTGTCGCCCCTTTCATACTCAGCCTTCTGCTTCTCAACCAACTATTCAACTTGCTTGCAATCTTGGAGATCATGACCCTTGCTCCTATTAATCTTGCAGCATGGTCCGTCAGACATGCCAGCTGTTTCCGCCTGGCAGTCAGTGCAAGTAGCAGTTTCCTTGCCGGGCATCTCAATTTTTTGCTTTCTTGCCGGCGCTAAGATCACCGGAGCTCTCAACGGCCGTCACTGCTTTCTCATTTCCCTTCTTATTGCACTTTATGTTCTTCTTCCTAGGGGTGGTAGTGTTGTCATCTTCTAAATCGACTTTGACACCAACCTCTTCCCCAGGAAGTCTTCTTCCTTCTTCAACACGGGCGCACTTGTCCGCCAACCTGTAGAGTTCGCTGACGGTTTTGGGCAACCAAACATTCATCTTGGCCCACATCCTGCGGTTGCGCACATTTGTGTGGAATACGACAATCACAGTTGTCGGGTGTATCTTTGGAATGTTACGGTGTACTCGGCTGAACTTCTACAAATACTTGGGCAAACTTTCGCATTCTTTTTGTAGAAGGGTTTGCAGGTCACTGGGTTGCCCCGGTTCTTGATGGCCACCTATAAAGGCACCAACGAACTCGTTACACAAGTCTGCCCAGGAGGAAATGGAATCCTTCAACAAGTGCATCAGCCAATACCTCACATTTGGCTTGAGAGCCAGCGGGAAGTAATTGGCAAGCACTTTTTCATCTCCCCCCCGGCGGCTTGAACGGCAATCGTATATATGCCCAAAAACTCTGCTGGGTTTAGCTTTCCATCATACCTCTCCGGAAGGTCAGGCTTGAAGGTGCGAGATGATGGCCAATGGACTTGTCGTAGCTCGCGAGTGAAGGTTGGGCATCCTACCTCGTAAGGCTGGTACCCGCCAACACTGGGCGCGGGTTCGTCGACATCGGCTCCATTACGCCTGTCTGGCTGACGGCGCGTCTCACGACGCCGCTCAATGGTGATGCGGGCGTCTTACAACTAACTAAACTAGAAAGAAAAACTAAATATAAGTGATAAATCTTTTTTTGGATTTTATCAAAGTTTTTCAAACACACAAGAAGAAAGCAAGAAAAATATACTAACATGGATGATATAATGAAAGAGGATGAACACCGAGAAGTGAAATGAATGTGTGATGCTTGAATGTAATGTTGGTGGGAAATACATAATCCCCCCAATCTTAGGCCTTTGGCCTAAGTTGGTCTATGGCCACGACTCGAAGTAACCCTCTCCTGGATACCGTGGAGGATCCTGAGGGTTCCACTGGTTGGCGAGCTCCTATGGCTCCCACTGATACACAGACTCCTGATATGCCTCGGGTGTTGAAGCTGGCTCAGGCACTGGGGGTTGCGTTAAGCTCCAGTACACACAGATGTCATCGGGCATAATAGTGTACCTGCATGAACGAATATTGAACAAAGAAGGTGTAGGCAAGGTAATAATCTCACAAGTACCCTGACTGAATACCAAGTTGTACAGGAGTCGCTTTTGCTTATCATTGTTAAGAAAGTGCTGCGCTGCCATGCTAGCATAATCTAAATATTTAGTGGGTAGCAGCATCTCCTTATCCTCCTCATGTGTAATAGGAATCTCAAAATGTTTAGCGAGGCGGGAGGAATATACACCACCAAAAATACTACCCTTCGAACGGTTTGTGTGTAATCGCCGGGCATAGTACCCAAAATAAAAGTTCTATCAACATATAGAGCATGGAGTAAAATAGCAAGGTCAGGTGCACTGAGAGTCCCACTCTCCCCACGACCAGTCAAACATCTCCCGGCAAGTAATGCATAGTAACGTAAAACAGGAAAATGTAAACTAACCACTCTCGCTTCTGACACTCCTCTCTCTTCCCCCACAGTAGCTTCATACATGAAATCCTCCATGTCTCTAGGACGTGGCTCACTAATGTGGCCCTCATGAGGTATTTTCCAAACATTGGAAAAATCATATAATTTCATTTCCTTAGGCACATCGTACAAGCGGAATTCTACCATGGGTGATTCCTTCCTAGGAAAAAAGCGAAAGTTTTGCACGAAGGTATTAGTGAGTAGGAGGTATTGGAGGAAAGGGACAATGCCAGCATTATCCGCCAAATAATAGAACTCATCATAAATTTCTGCCTCCTTTAAAAATGTATCACTTCGCCATTCACACGGCTGAATCTCCGCCGCACGCGGAAGATTGTACTTGGGCTTCTCCTCCGGAGTTTCCTCCGAATTACGGCTTGATAAGCCCCTTAACCACATCCTCATGGTTTTTATTTTCTCTGAAAATTTCTAAATAATTTAGTGACTCAAAATAAAAGTGAACCAAACTCATCAAAATTGATACCAACTACTCCCACAAGTGCTTAGAAGCTATATCATGCAACAAAACTACTTTGAACCATATAAATTTGACATGCAAGCTCAAGAACATGCTCACCACAGCAGCAAAAAATTGTAATATATAAAGCACTAGAGCAAAAACTAATTGGCCCATTGGAGGAGTCAGATACCGATGAATAATCCCCTTAATCAGTTTCAGAAACAGAGCTCCGAGCAAGAAGATCGAAAATGGCAGCAAAATCAGCAAGAACGCGGGTTTGAGCAAGTGTGCAATTTTTTCTAGAGGAAGAAGAAGTGGATGGGTGGCTGGAATAAGTGAGGGGGCCTACATGGGCCCGGATAGCACGCCTAGGAGGTGGGCACGCCCTGTGAGCTTGTGGCTCACAGGTGCACCCCCCTGGGGTGTGTTCAGTGATAAAAAAATTCAAATATTCTAGAAAAAATTATATAAATTTTTAAGGGCATTTGGAGAACTTTTATTTTCTGGTCATTTTTTTATTGCACGGGTAATTCAGAAAACAGTAAAATAATAGTATTTCTACTTTATTAATACTAAATAACAAAAAGTAAAAAGTGTGATGTAGGGTAGAACCCTAATCGGCCGATCTTTCACAAAAGGAGCGGATCCCGCGAAGAACACGAGGAATACGAGGGGGAAAGGAGGGAAAACCAAGGGGAAACACAAGAGGAAACACTAAGCCAACACAAATAAGTCACACATGTGCTAGATCCTCGAGTACATAAGGAAAGATACACGATCCACAGACAACTAAGGACGATACAAGGGTAGCCGGTCTTCTCCGTGAGGAGGTCTTGAGTTCTTCCCTAAAAGGGCGTCTTGAATCCGCTTGGGGGATCTTCTCCAGCGGAGGCTCGAATCTCCGAGGAGAAGGGAACCAAGTGGATGAGCAAAGCTCTCACACGAAATATGAGCTAATGCTTTTCTAACCCTAACTAGGAGGTGGTGGAGGAGTATATATAGTCTAGGGACACGAAGGGGTAAGTGAGGGGTACATGGGCTTCGGCCCGCAACACTGGACACAGCCAGGGGCCAGTCGTGCGAGAGGTACCGGACGTCCGGTGGCTCACGAGCGTCCGGTCGTCCGGTACTTGGTGGACGTCCAGCGTTTTTGGCTCGGATGAGGTGGCGCCGGATTTCCGGGGGCGGTCGGACGTCCGGACGCTGGAGTGCATCGGACGTTCGGGACTTGTCGGACATCCGCTCATTTTGGCACGAGTGCGGGATCACCGGTCATCCAGTCCGGGCCGATCGTCCGGTGGGTCTTTAGGCATCGGACGTCCGGTCCCGACTGGTCGTCCGATGGCTGGAGCTTCTTCTGTGGCCCTTCTTCTTGTTCCCGTGCTTGGTGTCCTCGCCTTCTTGTCCATGGTCTTCCTCTTTGTTCCTGGTCATGCATAGCACATATATTTGAGGTAGTAGCCATGTCTCATATGTGGAAAGTGATGGTTCGAAGAGGAGCGAGTTCACCTTGTGTCCAATGGTGTATAGTCGAGGTCTCATCTTATGTATCCTTGGGGCTTGGAGAGTAGTCGGAGTATGCATGGGGATGAACGTGGGATGCTCCGCATCATCTCCCCACCCCCTTAGGAAAGATCCAACCTCGGATCGTGATCCTCATCACCATGGGAACGGTTGTCGTGGACGTACTTGTAGTTGGACAAAGTGGAAGTCATGGTGCAATCCAAGTACTCCAAGGTGTCGCCGGAGGAGTATACATGCGAAAAGAGCAAACACAAACAACACTCGGAAATACAATGGTTAGCGCACATAAAGGGTCCATCATGTAAGAATGAGTCCGTTCGGCAAGATTGTTCGTGACAAAGCGCATGAAGCTTATGAAGATGATATAGAATGATATGCAAAGCATTCATGGTAGCAAAAGCATTCATTGTGCACACTAATGTATTGTGAATATGATCAATGCAACTACGGTACAAAATGATGTCATAATGGGATGGTTTATCAAAAGCATGAACATGGTAATGGGTGCTCAAAATGAGTATGTGATCATGTAATTGATGATGGGCAACATGATCATGATGTATGTATATGCCATCAAGGTAGATCACAACAAATTTGCTAAGAAAATGCACAAGCTCATATATCATGGATGACATGGGGATACAAGATGCAACAAGGCAATCATAATGTCAGTCAATCCATGCATAAGATGCAAATTTGTCATGTGTATGATATGTCCATCGAGCATGACATGTGTGAGCACAATCAACAAATATGGAGGTGTTGGTGTACCAATGCTCGATGTCGTGGCATGAGTGGAGTTCGAAGGTGCATCCAATAAGTCCGAGCGCTCCTCAACTTGAAGGTCCATAGAGCCAATCTCCCATGTCGCTCCTTCATTCGCGAGATGTATCATGTAGACAACAAGAAGGAGACAACAATGAAAGAGTGACCCATCCAATATGTGTAATTGAGGATGGCTCAAAGGGAAGGAGTTCACCTTTAGGAGATTCTCGCAAATGTTGGTGTTGCACATCGTGTATGCCTTCACATAACCAAGTTGTTGCATAATGTCACCGCCTGTGAATCCTCCAAAATGGAAGAACATGACAAACACTTGGAAAAACAAATGAGGTTAGCGGAAGTGCAAAACCTATCATTCATGTGGTAAGATACCCAACAAGTGTATGCATCATTCTCATCATAAGAAAGGACAAGGGAGAATTTCATAGTATGGAGGCATATGATGCGACAATGACCAAATAGAATAGGATCAATCAAGCAAGCATGCATCACAACTAAAGTGTCCAAGTCTCCAGGATCAATAACCATAGATGCAACAATTGGAGGCAAGCGACAATGAACAAAATATATCATGTGAGAGGCATGAACATATGCGTCATCAACCCAAGAAAGTAAGTAATAATGGAACATGGGTGATGCGACAAGGCAATCAATCATAACAAACGAGTGGTGTGAGCTAGTAGTGCGAAGATGCAACATACTAGAGGGAATCATAGCAAGTATGTCATGGGTGCAAATAGTGTGCATGAATAATTCACATGACATAGCACAAGCATGAAAGGGGGATATGAGCAAAATAGCATCAATAGCATGAGGCACATGATAAACGTGGCAATAGCAACATGGATCTCCACCAAGCATGCAAATACACATAGGAGTAGCATAGTGGTGAAACATGGGTAGATGCACACAAGGGTTACAATTGCAAGGCAAAGGCATAGAAGTAAGCATAGCATGCAAAGTGAACACAATAAAATGAGCATGAAGCGACAAGCGGTATATAGCCCATAGCCGTGTGAGAGCCAAGTGAGAGAGATGCGCGTAGTCGTTGCGCGAAGAGAGCGGTGGGAAGGGTAGTTCATGGGATCCCAAAACGTCTTTGCTCTCAAGAGCTCGTTTCGTCAACTCTTGGGATTGAGAGGTTGACGAGTATACGTGAGTACCTACACAAAACAAAGACAAAAGGAAAATTGTGTGTGCATGGTAGATGTACACATCATCCATCATGATGCGTATGTGCTTGTGTTGTTTAGCACAAAATATCCAATGCTCGAATAAATGAGATGTGCAATATAGAAACATGTCATCCATCATGATAGGTTTGTTGTTATGTATAGCATAATGGAGACACAAATTGTGTAATGCATCAAAATAAATATGTAGAGCATTTTTATTCATGGAATGCATACGGTGCAAGCAATTATGAGAATCATGCAATGTATGGAATGCATCAAAATCTCCTAATATGTACGAGGAAACTATGGGGGTCTCCTCATGAGCATTAATGGAAATGTCACAAGGAGAATATTGACAACATTCAAAACAATGCATATTTGGAACATTGTGATCATGGAATGGCATAGTAGATGAATTGCGCAAATTATGTAAAGGAAGCATGGCAATATTATCACATGAAAAACAAAAGCCAATGACCATGATCTCGTCATCTATGCCATAAGTGCAAATGGGATTTATTTTAATGGGGCATGCATAGTTACTATGTTGAGATTGAAATGATACAATATGGGATATCTCACTCATAGCATATGACAAGGTTAATGGATTGTCAAACATGATGTGACCAATAGAATTTTCACATGATATCCTATGGAGCATAGCATCACAACTAGGCAAATCAACATGCTCATCATCATATTCATCATAAATTGGCAAGTCATGACATGAAGAATTCGCACTGGCATGAAGCATGGTAATAGGTGTGTCAACATCATGCAAGCAATCGTTCGCAAAATAGCCCACTAGTGGGACAAGTGAAGCACCATCACCTATGTTACCTTTGGAGCATTGCTCATGTGTTGTAGGTGAGGTGTCGAAGACCGAGTCGTGGTCATCTTCATCTTGATGGAACCATGTGGGGGGGTGCATCATCGTCCTCCATGGTTATCATTGTCTCCATTGGAGGTATGGACTCCTCGAGGGTAGGCACGTCGTCATGTAGGAGACCTAGCACCAAAGAAGAAAACACAATTGGAGTAGAGGTTAGGTCGTTAGAAATCATAGTGGCCTCACATGCCGTGTCAACTACCTCACTCACTAAGTGTTGTGGCTCACTCACTCCCTCTTGGATGCTCTCACTCATATGGTTGGTGGAGTCACTCAAATGGCTCTCAAACTCACATAGGATGTGTGGCATGCTCTCAAGTGTCGGGCTAGTGGTGGTCACACTCATCCTCTCATAGGAAATGCTCTCAATGTCACGTATGGTGGAGTCACTCATGTCACTCATGTGGTGGTGGCTCTCCTCACATGGCAATTGGGGCATCACATCATATGTGGGTGTCAGAGAGATGTAGATGCAAATGTCTCCATGCTCAATCATGTCGTAGTCATAGCCATGGATGAAGGCCGAAGATGGCACATCATCACTCTCCTCTAAGACCAAAGATACAGTCTCATGTGCGGTCTCGTAGCTTGACTCGGAGTATGAGTCCAATATGGGCGTCGTCTTCATGTTGTTGAAGAGGTTCGTGCTCATCGCCGTGGCCGAAGGGGATGGCCCTTGCTCGAACTTCTTGTCACCGTCTTGTTGTTGGAGGCCCATATGATGTGGCACCTCGTAGCTCGTCTCCATGACCGAAGGGAATTTCTCAAGCTCGGCCATCTTTCTTGAGGGGCTTCCGAAGAAGGAAGTGTCGCCCTCGCTCGTAGGTGGTCTCCTTGTACTTGATGATGTTGATGTAGGCGAACTCACGGGAAATAGGTGAAGATGTCGTATGTCCAAAGGTGGAGATGCCTTGATAGCACTTGGCGAAGATGCCGAAGTGGTTGTTGTAGTTGTAGCTCCGTCTTGGTGGTGCTCATCTCGCGGTCTTCTCTTGTGCTCATGAAGTTTGGACTTGGCGTGAAGTAGGGCTTGTTGGGACTTGTGTATTTGTGCTTGGTGAGCATCGTCATGATGATGTTGGCGTTGTCGCACTTGAGCTCATAGTAGATGTCGTTCGTCATCGTCGTGCACATGTTGCTTGGAGGTGACTTGCCCTTCATATGAGGTGGATCACAAACATGATGGTGGCCGCTATGGAGATGTGGACATGGATGACTTGCGCTTGCATCATTTTTGCGCTCCGAAGACTTGTGACTTGAACGTCGTCGCCGTGAGGATGATGAAGGGGAAGAACGGTTGATCAACAAGGCCCGAATCTCCTCCATCCTTGCATCTTGCTATTCCTTTTGTGCGAAAAGCTTGTTGTCGATGTAGTCCCTTTTCCTTGCTTCAGAGTGACGAATGTAGATGGAGAGGTTCTCGATGCGCTCTCGCAATCTTGATTGTGCGCCTTGCATTTGTCGTTGTAGATCGAAGATTGATACTTTGGTGATGTAGTTGTTCACGCCGTCGTTGTTGTCGAAGACCGGAGATGAAATGCCTTGCCTATCCATCACTCCAAGAGAAAAATGTGAGTGGTAGAAAGAGAAGAACGAACACCAAATGTACCTTGACCGAAGTTGAACTTGGATCAATGATCACTCCAATGTGGACAAGGAAATAGCACAATTGGTACCAATTCTTGTCGGTTTCTCACACCTACACAAATAAGGCTTATGGTGGAGCTCGGTGAGGATAGTGGCACAAAAAAAATTATGTAAAATGTTAGTAAGAGTCAATAATGTTGAAAGAGATTCACAATTTCGCAAGTATAACAAGTAGACCAATAGCAATATGGGGCACACGGAAACACACACACGGATAGATAAATGGGGTCGTGCCACCAAGGAATGAGCACAAAATGTGGAATCCACGGAAAACACTCGTGTTTCACAACTCAAGAGAGACGCTAGCATGATTGCTCTAAAGGCGTATGCGACACTTGTGCACAACCTATGATATGTAAAATGTATCGACTTTCTATCCCAAGTATGCTATATATGTATGGCTCCCGGTGTTAAGATCCAAGATGATCTTATATGCAATGTGGTATGATGCTATGGCACTTGCTTACAAGCTTGTTTGCTCTTTCTCTTTTGCTTAAAAGCTTTATTCTTTTTTTGTATGGCCACTTTTGCACAATGCACAAACCAAGATAGCAATTGGGTATATACGGGAACAAACTTGTGGCACAAGGGATGATATGATACCAATATGATATGGTATGGTATGTATGCAATGGGAGGTGTAGATCACTAATGTGCACAAGTAACATTGCCGGCAATACTCAAAGGCTAGTCTCGATAGGCAAGTGACGCAAAATGGCTAGGGGTTATCAACGCAGTGGCAAGGGAATATACAATGGATGGATACCACGATACCAAGATGATATTGAGGTTACCGTCCGTGTCGATGATGAGTGGCGGTGATCTTGATGGAGATACCAAGATGATGGGGACACGTCCCTAAGTAGCCGAAACACCTTAGGAAACAGAAAAACCGCGAACTCAAAATCTCAAATGTAAAATGGTGGTAGCGGGAATGCGGTGGTGGTTGCGGAAGCTCAATGGGATTGCGGAAATGCAATGATGGGTTGTGCGAGTAGGCAATGCGGAAGTGGAGGTTAAGGTGGTGGACTATACATGGAGTCGGAGTTGGAAGCACGGTCTCTAAGTAGCCGAAACACCTTAGGAGACACAACTCACAACACAAACAAAATCGGGTTAAGTTGGGGTGGCGGAAGTGCGAGGTGGGAAAAACTATGCGGAAGTTATGGTGGTGGTGGTTGATGAAGAAGCAACCATCCCTATGTAGCCTAGACACCTTAGGAGACTCAAATCACTCCTCAAATAACCACTAATGTGATGGGAAACAAAATTGGTTAGGTTGCGGAAGTCGGTGGTGGTGTAGCGGATGATGTGGTGGAAGCCCTAGGCAAAGATGCCAAAATTCACAAAATTTGAAAGAGTCAAAAGATGTTGGTGGTATATTTGTGGGAAGGGGGGTGTCAAGAGCTTTAAAACGATCTAAAGAACGCGAAAATCAGACTCCGGATGTATTAGTTATGGCCAAAACAAAAATCAGCTGAAATCTGAAACTACAGGTTACCGACGTCCGCACAAGGTCGGATGTCCGCGGGCCGGACGTCTGGGAGGTCTCGGAAATATGTAAATTCGGCTCGGATTAGGGGTTCCGGTCGTCCGGAAAAGGTCGGACGTCTGGTTGTTCCAGGGGCTCCGGACGTCCGGTGGTCGAGGTCAACGTGGGATTTGAGATCCGGGACGCGATTTTGGGTGGAAAATGGAGATTTTGGGGTCAAAATTGATGAGATTTTGTGAGTGAAAGATGGGGAAACTTGGGGAGATTCTAGATCCACTTCAATCCAATAAAATCTATGGATCAAATCCAACAAAACTTCTTCAAACCAACAAATCACAAAAAAACCTGGGGCTATTTTTTGTGGGGATTTTCGAAATTGGGGAAGAACACAACAAAATTAGGCTAGAAAACAACGAGGGGAGGTTCCGAAATTGTGATCAATGTGGCTCATGATACCAAGATGATGTAGGGTAGAATCCTAATCGGCCGATATTTCACGAAAGGAGCGGATCCCGCGAAGAACACGAGGAACACGAGGGGGAAAAGAGGGAAAACCAAGGGGAAACACAAGAGGAAACACTAATTAAACCAACACGAATAAGTCACACATGTGTTAGATCCTCGATTACATAAGGAAAGATACATGATCCACGGACAACTAAGGACGATACAAGGGTAGCCGGTCTTCTCCGTGAGGAGGTCTTGAGTTCTTCCCTAAAAGGGGGTCTTGAATCCGCTTGGGGGAACTTCTCCGGTGGAGGCTCGAATCTCCGAGGAGAAGGTACCCAAGTGGACGAGCAAATCTCTCACATGAAATATGAGCTAATCCATTGCTAAACCTAACTAGGAGGTGGTGGAGGAGTATATATAGTCTAGGGACATGAAGGGGTAAGTGAGGGGTACATGGGCTTCGGCCCGCAACACTGGACACAGCCAGGGGGCGGCCATCCGACAGGTACCAGACGTCCGGTGGCTCGCGAGGGTTCGGTCGTCCGGTACTTGTCGGACGTCGGGCGTTTTGGCTCGGATGAGGTGGCGCTGGATTTTCGGGGGCGGTCGGACGTCCGGACGCTAGAGTGTGTAAGACATCCGGGACTTGTCGGATGTCCGCTCATTTTGGCTCAGGTGCGGGATCACCGGTCATCTGGTCCGGGCCGGGTCGGTCATCTGGTGGGTCTTTAGACGTTGGACGTCCGGTCCCGACCAGTCGTCCGGTGGCTGGAGCTTCTTCCATGGCCCTTATTCTTGTTCCTCCCGCTTGGTGTCCTCGCCTTCTTGTCCATGGTCTTCCTCTTTGTTCCTGGTCATGCATAGCACATATATTTGAGGTAGTAGCCATGTCTCATATGTGGAAAGTGATGGTTCGAAGAGGAGCGAGTTTACCTTGTGTACAATGGTGTATAGTCGAGGTCTCATCTTATGTATCCTTGGGGCTTGGAGAGTATTAGGAGTGTACATGGGGATGAACATGGGATGCTCCGCATCAAAGTGGATACGGAAAGTTGTGTTTACTAAATTCATCCATCTCATGCCCATCAAAAGGAATCCCTTAATAAGGTTGATCAAGTCCTATTAACAAAATTCTTCTGAATGGTATGAAATCAGAGAATCTTCATGCAACACTAGGTTACCTTAATGGGGATATGCATGTCCCCAACAATAAGAATTTCATATTTCTTTTTTATAGTAGGAATAGGGAATTCAAAACCTCTAGTAGTAATTGTCAAAATATTTCCAGTAGAATTGATACTATTCACTTGAGGTTGTTTCTTCGGAAAGTGTACCGTATGCTCAATACCATTAACATGAAAAGTGGCATTGCCCTTATTGCAATCAATAACAGCCCCTGCAGTATTCAAAAAGGGTCTACCAAGGATG
Organism: Triticum urartu; assembly: GCF_056163025.1. Lineage (NCBI taxonomy): Eukaryota > Viridiplantae > Streptophyta > Magnoliopsida > Poales > Poaceae > Triticum > Triticum urartu. The sequence continues at coordinate 256,125,961 of NC_141877.1, forward strand.
ATTGACATACTGTCATTCTCGGGTATATCAAGAATAACAAAGTCCGTTAAGATAGTGACATTTGCAACTACGACTGGTACATCCTCACAAATACCGATGGGTATAGCAGTTGATTTATCAGACATTTCCAAAGAGATTTCAGTTGGTGTCAACTTATTCAAATCAAGTCTTTGATATAAAGAAAAGGCATAACACTAGCATCAGCTCCTAGATCACATAAAGCAGTTTTAACATAGTTCCTTTTAATGGAGCAGGGTATAGTTGGTATTCCTGGGTCTCCTAGTTTCTTTGGTATTCCACCTTTAAATGTAGAATTATCAAGCATGGTGGAAATTTCAGCTTACGGTATCTTTCTTTTATTTGTAACAGTATCTTTCATATACTTTGCATAAGGAGACATTTTCAGAATATCAGTCAAACATAAATGGAAAAAGACAGGTCTAAGCATTTCAACAAAGCACTCAAATTCCTCGTCATCTTTATTCTTTGAAGCTTTAGGAGGAAAGGGCATGGGTTTCTGAACCCAAGGTTCCCTTTCTTTACCATGTTTCCTAGCAATGAAGTCTCTCTTATGATATCTTTTATTCTTAAGTTGTGGGTTGTCAAGATCAACATCAGGTTCTATCTCCACATCATTATCATTACTAGATTGAGCATCAACATGAACATCATCATTATCATTATTACTAGGTTCATGTTCATCACCATATTGTGTTTCAGCATCAGAAATGGAAATATCATTTGGATTCTCAGGTGTGTCTATAATAGGTTCACTAGAAGCATGCAAAGTCCTACCATCTTTATTTTTATTTTTAGAAGGACTAGGTGCATCAAAATTAATTCTCTGAGAGTATTTCTCAATTCTTTTAGGATGGCCTTCAGGATACAAAGGTTCCAGAGTCATTCTACCACCCCTAGTCATAACTCTAACAACATGATCATTCTTTTTATTGTTCATCTCATTAAACAAATCATTTTGTGCCTTAAGAACTTGTTCTACTTGAGTTTTTATCATGGAAACATGTTTACTAACAACCTTGAGATCATTAACAGTTCTAAACATATAGTCACTCAAGTGTTCAATCATGTAAGCATTTTGTTTCAATTGTCTATTAACATATGCATTGAAGTTTTCTTGTTTAACAATGAAGTTATCAAATTCATCCAAGCATTGACTAGCAGATTTAGTATAAGGAATATCACCTTCATCCAATATATAGAGAGAATTTACCTCTACTACCTGTGTCGGGATATTGAGACCATGCATTTCTTTAATAGGTGGTAAATTCTTAACATCTCCAGCTTTAATACCTTTTTCTTCCATGGATTTCTTTGCCTCTTGCATATCTTCAGGAGTGAGAAATAGAATACCCCTCTTCTTCGGAGTTGGATTAGGTGGTGGTTCGAGAAGAGTCCAATCATTATCATTAATCAATATAACAATAGTTCTTTAGCTTGTTCAACAGTTCGTTCCCTGAAAACACAACCAACACAACTATCTTGGTGGTCCCTAGAAGCATCAGTTAGTCCATTATAAAAGATATCAAGTATTTCATTTTTCTTGAGAGGATGATCAGGCAAAGCATTAAGTAATTGGAGAAGCCTCCCCCAAGCTTGTGGGAGACTCTCTTCTTCAATTTGCACAAAGTTAAATATTTCTTGTAAAGCAGCTTGTTTCTTATGAGCAGGGAAATATTTTTCAGAGAAGTAATATATCATATCCTGGGGACTATACACACAACCAGGAGCAAGAGAATTATACCATATCTTAGCATCACCCTTTAATGAGAAAGGAAACAACTTAAGAATATAGTAGTAGCAAATTTTTTCCTCGTGAGCAAATAGGGTGGATATATCATTTAGTTTAGTAAAATGTGCTACAGCAGTTTCAGTTTCATAACCATGGGAAGGATCATATTCAACCAAAGTAATTAACTCAGGATCGATAGAGAATTCATAATCCTTATCAGTAACAAAGATAGGTGAAGTAGCAAACTTAGGATCATATTGCATTCTAGCATTTAAAGATTTTTCTTTCAACTTGACTAGTAGTTTCTTAAGACCATCTCTATCCTTAAAAGTAAGAAAGTCCCTAGCTACCTCTCCACCAATAACATAACCCTCAGGTATGTTAGGCAATTCGTATCTAGAAGTGCTAGGACTAATAGGTGTTTCAAAGTGTTCAGTTTCAATAATTTCAGAAATATCATCAGTTTCAGCATTCTCAATATCATTAACTCTAGCAAGTTGTTCATCAAGAAATTCACCTAGTGGCACAGTCTTATCAAGCAAAGTACTAGCATCATCATAAGTACCATTCATAGCAGAAGTAGCATCATCAATTATTGCCGACATATCAAGATTAATTGCAGGTGGTGGTGTCGTAAGCTTACTCAAAATAGAAGGTGAACCAAGTGCAAAGCTAGATGGCAGTTCCTTACCCCCCTCGTCCTTGAGGGAACGATTTTGGTTCCGATATCTTTCAGATTCTTCATAGTGATCAACAGATATAAATCCCAAGTGACTCAGCAAATAGAGATATGCTCCCCAGCAATGGCGCCAGAAAAAGGTCTTGATAACCCACAAGTATAGGGGGTCGCAACAGTTTTCAAGTGTAGAGTATTCAACCCAAATTTATTAATTCGACACTAGGGGAGCCAAAGAATATTAGCAAGTATTAGCAGTTGAGTTGTCAATTCAACCACACCTGAAAGACTTAGTATCTGCAACAAAGTATTTAGTAGCAAAGTAGTATGATAGTAACGGTAACAGTGTCAATAGGAACACTAGCAGTTTTGTAGTGATTGTAACAGTAGGAACGACAAAAGTAACTTAACAAAGATCAATGTGTGAAAAGCTTGTAGGCATTGGATCGGAAATGATAATTGTGTTGGATAATATTCATCATGTAGCACTCATAACCTAGGGCGACATAGAACTAGCTCCAATTCATCAATATAATGTAGGCATGTATTCCGTATATAGTCATACGTGCTTATGGAAAAGAACTTGCATGGCATCTTTTGTCCTACCCTCCCGTGGCAGCGGGATCCTATCGAAAACTAAGGGATATTATGGCCTCCTTTTAATAGAGAACCGGAACAAAGCATTAGCACTTAGTGAATACATGAACTCCTCAAACGATGGTAATCACCGAAGAGAATCCCAATTATTGTCACCTTGGGGTATGCGGATCATAACTTCTAATAGGTGTATACAACTTGCAAGATAGGATCAAGAACAGAAATATATTCGTGAAAACATAATAGGTTCAGATCTAAAATCATGGAACTCGGGCCCTAGTGAAAGCATTAAGCATAGTGTTGGGGATATTCCCCACGACCAAGACCCAGCTCATAATGATAAGCCGCCCTAAGACTTAAGTCATTTCTGGGTTTAAGTCGCCCTGACGTTAAGTCATATCTGGACTTAAGCAGCCATGTTAAGTCATCTCGGATCCTAACCCGGTAGGTCTAACCCGGCAGGTGTGACCCAACAGACAATTCTAACCCTCCAGACAGATTGTAAGCCAGCAGACAGATTGCAGCCCGACAGACAGGTGTGACCCGACAAACAGTTATAACCCGGCAAGTACTTAGCCATGAAAATGAGTCGCCTGGAGATAAGAAGCCCATGTGTTAAGAATCCCACAAAGAGAAGCCCAGGGTTAAGAAGCCCGCAAGAAGAAGTCAAAACTAGGCTAAGTCCTAATCCTACTAGGACTCTACATGTAACCTGCCCCTTCAACTTATATAAGGAGGGGCGGGGCACCCAAGAGGGTCATATTTTTACGGGTCACAATAGACGGGTTTTAGACAGACAGACAAGTCTTAGACCATATCAAAGTAGATGCTCTCGAGATAGAGCTAGCGAAACACCACCCTTGTAATCAAGATCATCATTATCATCAATATCAATGAAGCAAGATGTAAGCTTTTACCTCCACCGTGAGGGGCCGAACCTGTGTAAAATCTTGCGCCTCTCGTCCCGCTCAACCCCGTTCAAGCTACGACCTAGATGCGTTGGCCTCACGACCAAGTCCTCACACTAGGACATCTGCCATGACATAACCATGACACATAGCAAAGTCACAGCAACATCAATCTCAGAACATAGTGAATACTAGGGATCAAACCACTGGTATGCGTCGGTCCTATACAAACGGTTTTAACCCCTTTCCGCGATGGCATTTGGAACCGTCACCAAGTGAGTGTGGGTGATAGGGGGGTCCTTCCGACACGACCCAGAAACCGTCGGGGATATGCCCTGCTGGCACACACGCTCGGCAAAATGTGGTCATGTGCGACTGGCGAGCGCTCAAAGACGAAAATACGTACATTAGAGCTAAAAAATACAATTATACGGCGAAATTGTTTTCCGTCGCAAGTACATCCCACACAGTCAGTCCCCGCTAAACGTTTCCGTTCGTATGTACATCCCACACAGTCGCTCCAAGGAAAACGTTTTCGTTCATAGGTACATCACACACAATTTTTCCTGTTAAATCGTTTGCGTTATTGAATGTATCACACACAGTCTGTAGAAGAAACTGTGTGGAAATGGCTATCCCTCACACATAGTTTTTATGTGGTAAACATTGGTGCAAGGTGTCCTAACGCAAACAGTTTTCAAGAGAAAGTCGTGTGTGATTGTTCATTGATCCAACATGGTTTATTCCTAGAAACTGTGTGCGTTGCCTCAGGTCATCGCCCATGGTATTTTTTCAACAACCATTTGCAATAGCAAAACCCAATTAGTAGGCTAATTATCCGAATGTTCATAATCCATTTATTAAACTAATTGGAATTTCATATTAAGCACACAATATATTTCATTTTCATAATTGAAAAGTCAAAAATTTACAGAGAACTATTTTGGAATATTTGTGATTTTTAGGAGGTGGAATCAACGCAAACAAAGGCTCGCGACCTCCATAACCCACCAGGGTGTGCCGAGCACCCTCTGGCGCGCCCAAGTGTCTTGTGCCCTCCCCATAAGTCGGTTGGGGCCCTTCTTTGGGCGCAAGAAAGATAATTTATGGAAAGAAATCGTGTAAAAATTTCAGCGTAATCGGAGTTACGGATCTCCGGGAAGTTAAGAAACGGTGGATGGCCAGAAAACGGGAACACAAAACAGAAGAGAACAGAGAGGGAGATCCAATCTCGGAGGGGCTCCCGCCCCTCTGATGCCATGGAGGCCATGGACCATAGGGGGAACTCTCCTTCCATCTAGGGGGGAGGCCAAGGAAGAAGAAGAAGGAGGGGGGCTCTCTCCCCCTCTCTCCTGATGGCGCCGGAGTGCCGCCGGGGCAAAGATCGTGACGACGATCTACATCAACAATCTTACTACCGTCAAAACAACTCTCTCCCCCTCTATGCAGTGGTGTAACACCCCTTATCCCCACTGTAATATCTACTTAAATATGGTGCTCAACTCCATATATTGTTTCCTGATGATATTTGTCTATCCGATGATGTTTGAGTAGATCTGTTTTGTCCTATGGGTTAATCGTGATCTTGGTTGGTATTATTGTATATTTTATTTATGGTGTTGTCCTACGGTGCCCTACGTGTCACACAAACGGAGGGGTCCCCGCTATAGGGTGTTGCAACATGTTCATGGTTTGCTTATTGTTGGTGTTGCAGGGGTGACAGCAGCCTAAACGTGAATAAGTGGGTTATGACGTATGGGAGTAAAGAGGACTTGATAATTAATGCTATGGTTGGGTTTCACAACCTTAATGATCTTTAGTAGTTGCTGTCGGTTTCAAAACCAGCCGATCTTGGGTAGGGGGTCCTGAATTATGCGTGTGAGGATCAAAGGTAACAAGGGACAAGTGGGACACAATGTTTACCCAGGTTCGGGCCCTCTTAATGGAGGTAAAACCCTACGTCCTGCTTGATTGTATTTGACGAGTATAGGGGTTATAAGAGTTGATCTACCTCGAGATCGTAATGGCTAAACCCTAGTTGTCTAGCTTATGAGAATTTTGATAGCCTCTACGGACTAAACCCTCCGGTTTGTATGCACACCAGAGGGGCCTAGGGTTGTATAGAGTGGGTTTGCGGGGGAAGGAAACAACACTCCTTCCAATGTTAAGGAGCCCATGCAGTGGTCCTCTATGCTGGGAATCACTCCTTTAAAGGTAGTGTTACTGGGTTTGATTGTTGACGGGTCAATACCCATCTTACGAACAGTTTCTTGATAAATCAGGTTAAGACTGCTACCGTCGTCCATAAGGACTCGAGTGAGATGGTATTCATCAATGATTGGGTCGAGTACTAGGGCCGCCGAACCTCCATGACGGATACTAGTTGGGTGGTCCCTGCGATCGAAGGTGATCGGACAAGCCGACCATGGGCTGAATTTTGGGGCGATAGGCTCTACGACGTAGATGTCCCTTAGTGCGCGCTTGCGCTCCTTCTTGGGGATATGTGTGACATATATCATGTTCACTGTTTTCACCTCAGGGGGGGATTTCTTCTGTCCCCTTGTGTTCAGTGGACGGGGCTCATCACCGTCCTCGCTTTGAGGCCCTTTCCCCTTGTGTTCGGTATTTAACTTACCGGCCTGTTTAAAAACCCAGCAGTTTTTGTTGGAGTGGTTGGCAGGCTTGTCGGGGGTGCCATGAATCTGGCAAGGCAGGTCTAGTATCTTATCCAAATTATATGGGCCGTCTCTATTTCCTTTGAATGGCTTTTTCCGCTAACCGATTTTGGAGCCACTTAATCTGTCATTGACCGTCGTATCTTTAGTTTCTTTATTGTTGTTTCGGCGCTTGTTTTTGTTACGTCGTGGCCTTCCGTTGCCATCCCTAGCTTCAGAGGTGCCAGGGTCGTTGGTACTATTTCTTCTACGAGCCAACCAGCTATCTTCGCCCGCGCAGAAGCGGGTCATAAGTGCAGTAAGAGCTACCATAGTCTTTGGATTTTCCTGGTCGAGGTGTCGGGCAAGCCATTCGTCATGGACGCTGTGTTTAAAGGCCGCTAAGGCTTCGGCATCCGGACAGTCGATGATTTGGTTGTTTTTAATTAAGAACCGAGTCCAGAGTTTACGGGCTGACTCTTCGGGTTGCTGGACAATGTGACTAAGGTCATCAGCATCCGGTGGCCACACATAAGTACCTTGGAAGTTGTCTCGAAAAGCATCCTCCAAGTCTTCCCAGCTTCCAATAGAGTTCTCTGGGAGTCTATTCAACCAGTATCGTGCTGGTCCTTTTAGCTTTTGGGGGAGGTATTTAATGGCGTGGAGATCGTCATCGTGAGCCATGTGAATATGGAGAAGAAAATGTTCAATCCATTCAGCAGGATCTGCCGTTCCATCGTATGCTTCAATGTTTACGGGTTTAAACCCTTTTGGAAACTGGTGATGCATTACCTCATCGCTAAAGCACAAGGGGTGTGCGGTGCCTCTGTATCGGGCAACGTCACGACAGAGTTCGGATGACATCCGTGTTCGGTGTTCGGCCCGAGTTTGGTTATGCTTATCGCGCCAAGATTGATGGCCGTCGTCTCATGCTGGAGCACATCCCCTTGATCCGTAGATTGATCTAGTCTGACCAGCCCTATTGTCCAGGTCCTAACGTAGGTCGTAGGTACAGCCTGGAGCCACTACCTCTTTGCCTCGATGCTGAGGTGGCGCGGGCTGGTGTTTGGCGTAAGTAGCCGCTTTGTCTCGTCCATGTGGTGGTCGGTCTGGTTCGTCAGCATGATTATATCTTGACGGTATTGGCTCAAAGGCCTCGTCGTCGAATTGTGGTAGTAGCCTGCGCTTCGGGTAGCTTTTTGTTGGGCTCTCAAAGCCATATTCTTCGGCAGCCACGACCTTGGTCCATCTATCGTTGAGCATATCCTGTTCAGCTCGAAGGTGTTGCTGTTTCTTTTTGAGGCTCCTCGTAGTGACGATGAGCTGTCGCTTGAAGCATTCTTGCTTGAGGGGTTCCTCTGGCATGAGGAAATCTTTGTTGCCGAGGCTGACATCCTCCTCGGAGGTGGTAGATAGTTACTATCCTCCGAATCCTCATGCTCGACAAGTTCGTTTGAATTGACTTGTCCGTCCACCCACTCATCTTGCTCACCAGCAGGCTCGACGGGGTGGTTGGAGTCTTTGGCACTCTTTGGAGTGTCGTTGTCTCCGGTGCCGGTATTGCCATCCTTTTCATGACGCGATCGTGAGCGGCGCCGCTGACGTCTGTGTTTTGGTGGTGCCTCGACAGGCTTGTCCTGAATCGGGTCTTGAGCGCTATTGTCGTCCTTCTTTTCGGGGGTATCCACCATGTACACATCGTAAGTAGAAGTGGTCGTTCAATGCCAAGTGACAGGAGGTTTTTGGCCTAGTTCAGCTCTGACATCATCGTCCATACCGTCTATTTCTTCGGAGGCATGGTCTAGCATGTCAGTCAGGTCCTCAACAGTGGCTATTAAGTGGGTGGTGGGTGGGATGCAAAATTCCCCACGCTCAGCCCTTTGTTCAAGCAGGGCGTAGTTCGGAAGTGACACTTCCGTGATAGCGAGAGATCACATTAAGTCCAGAGCCTCGTTTAGGACCGATAGCTAGATGGGTGACCGAGGGCCTGTGGAGCTGGGTCTGGAAATCGCTACTTGACTGTTGTCAATGGATGCAGACCTCAAGAGTTCGGAGTTAACATCTAGAGGTGAGTCTGGCTTCCCGATGACAGGGAGGGCCCTATTTGATTCCAGGCCTGCCGATAATATGGTCACCTCTGGGTCTCCGGGAGGGAGCTCCATGGTAGGAGAGCGTCCGGCGGGCTTCATATTCCCGTCTTCAGACAGGGTGGTCCGCTCTGGATCTAAGGCCAGGACAGGAACAATAGGTGATCCTTGAACGGAGCCTGGTGGTGGATCCAGCGGGCTTCCTTCATATAGATGAGGAGCGGCGGTCGAGGCCGAGAACCCTTCGAATATCAAGTATCCTTGGATATTAGTGATATAATTTTGGCTTCCGAACTTGATCTGTTGACTAGGCGTGTAGTTGTCGATCTGTTCAAGGTGACCAGTTGAATTGGCACGCAAAGCGAAGCCGCCAAACACGAAAAGTTGACCAGGGAGGAAAGTTTCCCTAGAAACAGCATCGGTGTCGATGTTCGAATAAGCCAATGAACCTTCTGCCGATGACACAGTGTAACTCTCAATGAAAGCACCAATGTCGATGTCAAAATCGGCCGATCTCGGGTAGGGGGTCCCGAACTGTACGTCTGAAGATCGAAAGTAACAAGGGACAAGTGGGACATAATGTTTGCCCAGGTTCGAGCCCTCTTAATGGAGGTAAAATCCTATGTCCTGCTTGATTGTATTTGACGAGTATAGGGGTTACAAGAGTTGATCTACCTCGAGATCGTAATGGCTAAACCCTAGTTGTCTAGTCTATGAGAATTCTGATAGCCTCTATGGACTAAACCCTCCGGTTTATATACATACAGGAGGGGCCTAGGGTTGTACAGAGTCGGTTTGCGGGGGAAGGAAACAACATATCTGGACACCAATCTTGCCATACATGCATAAGGTAGTCCTACCCAGACACGGGGGAAGGTCTTCCGCCTTGTATCTTCACGACCCATTAGTCCGGCCTATGTTCAATAGCCCAGACACCCGAGGACCCCCTAATCCAGGACTCCCTTAGTTAGGTATGCTTGCTAGGGGTCCAATCATAAGTGCATATGATCCAAGTAGAGAAAGTATGTTAGCTCATGCCTCTCCCTCATATAAAATTACAATAATGATTACCGGTAGTTGTTATCGATTGCCTAGGAACAAATGACTTTCTTGTTGACAAAAGCTATCCACTTTTATTATCTTGCAATTTATTCGTAGTTTTATTCTCGCAAAGTACTCGTAGTTTTATTCTTGCAAAATAGTTTCATACTTGTTTTAGGCAAAGCAAACGTCAAGTGTGCATAGAGTTGTATCGGTGGTCAATAGAACTTGAGGGAATATTTGTTCTACCTTTAGCACCTCATTGGGTTCGACACTCTTATTTATCAAACAAGGATACAAACGATTCCCTATACTTGTGGGTTATCAGCTTGCATGTTGAATTGTTTGAGTTCTAAGTAGTTTGAATGCTTGATATAACCTCTAGCCATCCAAATGAGTAGTTGCTATCAATCTTCTGAAGTTTTGTTGACATCATTTTGTGCCCAAAAATTTCAGAAATTCGTTCATACAAAAATGAACCTCTTTAGGACGATTTCTTCGAGGAGGAGGTCCTCGGAGGGATCGCCGAGTGAGAGCTCAATTCGACAGGCTTATGTTGAACCAAGGGCAAGCTCGGTGTGTATTACCGATATCGAATCATGTCAATGGCTGTGCGATAAGTTCATGATAGGCTCGGGTATTAAAGAAGAATTCGATGAATATATTCATAACACTGAGCTCGCTCTTTTCCTCATAGATAAGTGTACTCAGTACTATAATCTCACTCGGTCGTTCACCAAAAAGTGTAAGTACCACTCTCGTGATTCTAGAGTTTTACTTCATCTTTATGAAAGAGCCTATGGTATGCCTTTAGAAGAATTATATGATGCATGCGAAATTCCATTTTGGGGTTCACTTGATGAACCACAAAAGTTTGATTATAAAATGTTCCTTGATAGCCTTTGCAATGGTGAGAACAGAGGAGTCACACAAGCTAGAATAAAAAGTATCCAATTTCCCTCTGTTCGTTACTTCACACTGTTTAATGGTAAATGCATTGTTGGTAAACAACATTGTAGTGCACTATGTGCCCCTGACTTGAGCATTATTCATACTGCTCTAACGGGCCACAAATCATATAATCTTGGGGCAATTGTTGCGCGAAGGCTGTAACACAACGCTGATAGTGGTCATTTATATCGAGGAATTTATGCTTCCTGCCTAGCTGCAAAGGTAGGAGTCTCACCTAGGACCAATGATCCTATCTCACCTGATAAATACTTAGACTTTGAGACAATGCAGCGCCATGATTTCATGAAGGATGGAGCTCAGAACTATGATTACAACTTAATTTTCAATAAGAAAACGCATTGTATCTATTATTTTTCCTGCACCTACCCTCTTTGATTTCAGAGGAAACAAAGATATTTCATCTATGAGAGCGAGGCACACGAGCACAATGCAGCAGTAGAAGCCACTCGCCAGGCAGAAGAGGAGGCACAGAGAGCCTCCACAAGCTACCACTTTGATTATTACCTAGACCAGTGATGGTGATTACCAAGCTAGGCGAAATCCTAAGCTTGGGGGAGTACGTATTTCTCACTCACATTACATTCATGTTCACACATTTCATTCCAGTTGTCGGTGTTCATCCTTTTTCATTGTATCATCCATGTTAGTTTTATTTTCTCGCTTTCTTCTTATGTGTTTGAAAAACTTTGATAAAATCCAAAAATATTTCTCGCTTCTTTTCGGTTTTTCTTTCTAGTTTAATTAGTTGTAGTATTAAAAGAAAAACCAAAAATATTTCTCATTTCTTCTTTTACTTGTTGGGAGGTTTCCCGTGTAAATATTTTTTCTCGTCTTTGTTTTCCCTACTTCAATTTGCTTTCTTCAAGAAAAAGAATCAAAAACTCCAAAAATATTTCAATGTGTTTCTCTGACATACTTATCTTTTTTTGAGTCATTCTGAGGAGAAGACCACGATGAAAATGTTGAGTAGCTCTCATATGCATTATTGTTGGTCTAACAAAGAGCCCATATTACCTTATCTTCTCCTTTGAATAAAACATTTGTAGATTGCAGCTTAGTCCACGACACTCTTGCACTATTGTTATTTTTGTATCACTCGGTCGAACAAGTTAAAGGCAATAATGACGATATTTGATAAAGTGACTGTGGCAAGGAAAAGAGGGTATGAACTCAAATTGTTTTTTTTGTAAATATGTTTAACTTAGTATACATGATTCAGCATATTATGATTAAACATTTTTATGATGACAATTAGAGATTGTAATTTCTCATGCCATGCTTAAGTAGCTAGGAGTGGATAAGGATTTATCTTGGGTGTCAACATCCATTGAAATGATTGTGATATAGTATGATGATATGATCTCCTCTGAATGTTTCAAATGGTTTGCTTAGTGCATTTTCACGCAAGTAGTTGATTCAACACGAACATAGTCTCCATGATATTTATATTCATGGTGTTTATATCCTACTCATGCTAGTATTTGATGTCGTTTAAAGCTACGTCGGTATTTCCCCAAAGAGGAAGGGATGATGCAGCATAGTGGCAGTAGGTATTTCCCTCGGATATGAAACCAAGGTTATCGAACCAGTAGGAGAACCAAGCAACACAATGTAAACAACACCTGCACACAAATAACAACTTCTCACAACCCGACGTGTTAAAGGGGTTGTCAATCCCTTCCGGGGTACGGCGCCTCAAGATAGGCAAATGGAGTGAGGTAAATTTGTAGTAGATTGATAGATCGAATGCCAAATAAATAAATAAGAATAAATTGCAACAAGATATTTTTGGGTTTTTGGTTTAGTAGATCAGAAAATAAAAGCAAGAGAAAACTAGATCGCAAAGGCAAATATATGAGAAAGAAGACCCGGGGGCCGTAGGTTTCACTAGTGGCTTCTCTTGAGAAAAATAGCAAACGGTGGGTAAACAAATTACTGTTGGGTAATTGATAGAACTTCGAATAATTATGACAATATCCAGGCAATGATCATTATATAGGCATCATGTCCAAGATTAGTAGACCGACTCATGCCTGCATCTACTACTATTACTCCACACATCGACTGCTATCCAGCATGCATCTAGTGTATTAAGTTCATGGAGAAACGGAGTAATGCAATAAGAATGATGACATGATGTAGACAAGATCTATCTGTGTAGAGATAGACCCCATCGTTTTATCCTTAGTAGCAACGATACATACATGTTGTTTCCCTTTCTGTCACTGTGATCAAGCACCGTAGGATCGAACCCACTACAAAGCACCTCTTCCCATTGCAAGATAAATGGATCAAGTTGGCCAAAAAAAACCCAAATATCGGAGAAGAAATACGAGGCTATAAGCAATCATGCATAAAAGAGATCAAAGAAACTCAAATACTTTCATGGATATAAAAAGATAGATCTGATCATAAACTCAAAGTTCATCGATCCCAACAAACACGCTGCAAAAGAGTTACATCATATGGATCTCCAAGAGACCATTGTATTGAGAATCAAGAGAGAGAGAGAGAGAGATGAAGCCATCTAGCTACTACCTACGGACCCGAAGGTCTACAGCGAACTACTCACGCATCATCGAAGAGGCGCCAATGGAGGTGGTGAACCCCATCCGAGATGGTGTCTAGATTGGATCTGGTGGTTTTGGACTCTGCGGTGGCTACATGAATATTTCTTCGACTCTCCTAGGGTTCTGGAAATATTGGGGTATTTATAGAGCAAAGAGGCGGTCCTGGGGGGCACCCTAGGTGGGCACAACCCACCAGGGCACGCTTGGGCCCAATGGTGTGCCCTGGTGGGTTGTGCCCCCTCGGGGCACCCCCCCCAGGCGCAGCCAGGGCCCATTGTGTTCCTTCTGGCCCATAAAAATTCTCTGTAAAGTTTCGGAGCATTTGGACTCCGTCTGATATTGATTTTCTGTGATGTAAAGAACATGGAAAAACTGCAACTGGCACTTGGCACTATATCAATAGGTTAGTACCAATAAATGATATAAAATGACTATAAAATGGTTATAAAACATCCAAGATTGACAATATAACAGCATGGAACAATCAAAAATTATAGACACATTGGGGACGTATCATCGTCCCCACGCTTAACTCCTACTCGTCCTCGAGTAGGTAAGTGATAAAAACAGAATTTTTGATGTGGAATGCTGCCTAACATGTCATATCATATTTCTTTTATTTATAACATGGACATTTGGACTTTTAGTTGTTCAAAGCAATAGTCTAGTTTTGACATGATAATTTAGATATTCAAGCATATCAACAAGCAACCATGTCTTTCAAAATATCAACGCTAAAATAAGTTATCCCTAGCCCATCATGCTCAACCATTGATCCATTCATGAAACACATTCAAGTATTAGCTACACCCAATACTTAAGTACGATCATATTGCCTCCTAGTTGGTGCTTTTATAAGAGAAGATGGAGACTCAAAATAAAAATTGCATAAAGTAAAAGAAAGGCCCTTCACAGAGGGAAGTAGGGATTTGTAGAGGTGCCAGACTCAAAGCGAAAAACTTAGAGATAAAAACATTTTGGGAGGTGTATCCATCCCACCAACAAAAACGACTTAGAGTTGCCAATACTTTCCATGCATAGATATATCATAGGCGGTTCCCAAATAGAAAATAAAGTTTATTCCTTTTTCCACCATACTTTCACATGGCTAACCATATCCACAGGTGCCCTCCATACCAACACTTTCCAATGAATTTATTATTTGATAACATAAAGTAAATTCATTTTTGCATTTCAGGACTAGGCATCCATAATACCTTTGCCTTACTCTCGTGCAATGACAAGTGAATAAACATTCATCGTGAGAATAACACATCTAGCATGAAAAATATTAGCCACCCCTCACCGCTCCGCGAGCGAAACAAACACACAAAAGAGAAGTTTATTTTGAAAAATTAGAGATGGCACATACAAATTTGCTTAGAATAGCAAAAGAATACCGCATATAGGTAGATATAGTGGACTCATGTGGCAAAACTGGTTTAAAGGTTTTTGGATGCACAAGTAAAGATCATACTTAGTGCAAAATGAAGGCTAGAAAAAGATTGAGAAGCAACCAACCAAGAAACGGATAATCCCATAAGCAAGCATTATGCATAAATAACACCGAATAATGCACCACAACTAGGATATAATTTCATTGCATGACTATTGACTTTCGTACTTGCATAGGGAATCACAAACCTTAATGCCAATATTCTTACTAAAGCATAATTACTCATCAAGATGACTCACATATCACATCATCATATCTCAAAACTATTACTAAGAATCAAGTTTATTTTGTCCAATGATCTTCAAGAAAGTTTTTATTATATCCTTCTTGGATATCTATCACTCTGGGACTAATTTTCATGTGTTGCTTTTCATAAGCTCAAAAAAATATAAGTGAAGATCATGAGCATAATATTTCTTTCTCTCAAATTAATTTAAGTGAAGCAAGAGAGAATTTCTTGAACATTTTACTAACTTTCAAATAAATCTAAGTGAATCAAGAGAGCATTTCTTCAAAAATACTAAAGCACACAATGCTCAAAAAAGATATAAGTGAAGCACTAGAGCAAGTCCATAGCTCATAAAAAATTTAAGTGAAGCATAAAGAGCAATTCTAACAAGTCATGACATAATTTTGGCTCTCTCAAATAGGTGTGTCCAGCAAGGATTGCTGACTCAAGACACAAAATAAAACAAGCAATGACTCATATCATACAAGATTCTCCAAGCAAAACACATATCATGTGACGAATAAAAATATAGTTTCGAGTAAAATACCGATGGTCGTTAGAAGAAAGAGGGGATGCCACTCGGGGGAATCCCCAAGCTTAGTTGGTTGCTCATTTTTGGATAATAGCTTGGGATGTTGGGGCATCCCCGAGCTTAGGCTCTTCTATCCTTTATTCCTTCATCCATCGTAAGATAACCCAAAACTTGAAAACTTCAATCACACAAAACTCAACAAAACCTTCATGAGATCACTACTATAAGTATTGTATCGAACCAATTCATATTTTGTTTTTGTATTATATCTACTGTATTCCAACTTTTCTATGGCAAAAAATCATCAAAGAAAACCATAGAGCCATCAAAATAAGCACACAACACAAAGAAAACAAATCTGTCAAAACAGAACAGTCTGTAGCAATCTGACTATTTCAAATACTTATGTAACTCCAAAAATTCTGAAACTTTAGGACGACTTGTGCAATTTGTATATTAATCTACTGCAAGTGGAATGGGTATTTTATCGCTCTCTGGTAAAAAATGAAATTTATTTTTGTGAGCGTAAAAGTTTCTGTTTTTTCAGCAAGATCAAACAACTGTCACCCAAGAAGATCCTAAAGGCTTTACTTGGCACAGACACTAATTAAAACATAAAAAACACAATCATAACAGTACCATAATTGTGCTAACACTCAAAACAGGAAGCAAAAAGCAAAAATAAATTTTATTCATTGGATTGCCTCCTAACAAGCGTTATAGTTTTACGCCCTTAGCTAGGCATAAAGCAAGGATCTAAATTTTCTATCAATGGAACTTAATTTTCTATTTTGTGAAAGCACATGGCCATTGATAGTAGAAGAAAGATTAAGCATGTCGTGAAAATTCTTATCTAAACTAGCCTTCATCTCTTTAATTTTTTCATTTTGATAAAAGCACAAAAGAGTGGTTGATTCAACATTTTCTCCTTCGGGGTGCCCAAATATAGCTTTCATCCTCTCATAAGTATCAACGGCATCCCCTTTAAGGAAACCATTTTTAAATGTAGAATCTAAAACTTGTTTGAAGGAAGAAGGTAAACCATCATAAAAAAATTTCAAGTATATCTATTTCTGGTATTGGGGCACATAGCTAGCTCAAATTCTAAACGACCTATCCCAAGCATCTTTCAAAGATTCATCAAGTAAATAACAAAAAAATTCTAGAATCATCTTCATCGTAATGGTTAAGATTTTCCTTAACAACCCTGGTAGATCCTTCCATAGGATCATTGTTTATGAGATGAGAGAGGACAGAGGGGCTATCCAAAGTATTAAGACTCGGGAGAAAACTATTAGCTCTTTTAAGATCGGACATGGCAAAAAAATGGCGAACAAAAAAGAGGGGCAAATAAAACGACAAATTTTTTGAAGTGGGGGAGAGGAAAACGAGAGGCAAATGGCAAATAATGTAAATTGCAAGGAGATGAGATTTGTGATTAGGAACCTGGTATATGTTAAAAATCCTCCCCGGCAACGGCGTCAGAAATTCCTTCTGATGTTGCTTAAAGCTACGTCGGTATTTCCTCAAAGAGGAAGGGATGATGCATCACAGCGGCGGTAGGTATTTTCCTCAGATATGAAACCAAGGTTATCGAACCAGTAGGAGAACCAAGAAACACAACGTAAACATCACCTGCACACAAATAACAACTTCTCCCAACCCGACGAGTTAAAGGGGTTGTCAATTCCTTCCGGGGTACGGCACCTCAAGATAGGCAAATGGACATGAGGTTAATTTGTAGTAGATTGATAGATAAATAAATAAGAATAAATTGCAACAAGATATTTTTGGGTTTTTGGTTTAGTAGATCTAAAAATAAAAGCAAGAGAAAAGTAGATCGCAAAGGCAAATATATGAGAAAGAAGACACGAGGGCTGTAGGTTTCACTAGTGGCTTCTCTTGAGAAAAATAGCAAACGATGGGTAAACAAATTACTGTTGGGCAATGGATAGAACTTCGAATAATTATGACGATATCCAGGCAATGATCATTATATAGGCATCACGTCCAAGATTAGTAGATCGACTCCTGCCTGCATCTACTACTATTACTCCACACATCGACCGCTATCCAGCATGCATCTAGTGTATTAAGTTCATGGAGAAACGGAGTAATGCAATAGGAACAATGACATGATGTAGACAAGATCTATCTATGTAGAGATAGACCCCATCGTTTTATCCTTAGTAGCAATGATACATACGTGTTGTTTCCCTTTCTGTCACTGGGATCAAGCACCATAAGATCAAACCCACTACAAAGCACCTCTTCCCATTGCAAGATAAATAGATCAAGTTGGCAAAACAAAACGCAAATATCGGAGAAGAAATACGAGGCTATAAGCAATCATGCATAAAAGAGATCAAAGAAACTCAAATACTTTTATGGATATAAAAAGATAGATATGATCATAAACTCAAAGTTCATCGATCCCAAAAAACACACCGCAAAAGAGTTACATCATATGGATCTCCAAGAGACCATTGTATTGAGACTCAATAGAGAGAGATGAAGCCATCTAGCTACTAACTACGGACCTGATGAGGACATCAATACCATTGTTACACCCACAGCCCCTGCTGCTATACATATTGGACCAATTACTAGAGCTCGCGCACGCCAATTGAATTATCAGGTACTTTCATTTCTT
The DNA here is from genome assembly GCF_056163025.1 of Triticum urartu. NCBI lineage: Eukaryota > Viridiplantae > Streptophyta > Magnoliopsida > Poales > Poaceae > Triticum > Triticum urartu. Next base: position 256,144,086 of record NC_141877.1, read on the forward strand.
GGTAACGATTCTAATGTTCATGAGAATATGATGCTGCCTAAATTGGATATATTTGCTTTGCTTACAAATGAAGGGCCTAGTTTGGACAAGAAAGATGAACCTTGGAGCAAGTTGGCATGCGCAAGGGGATCAAGAATGGAGTTACAAGTGATGATTTCAGGACTTTGAAGCCACCATAAGGAGTGCATGAAGCCTTGGACCAAAATATACAAGATGCCACTTCATACATTTCGTCCAGAGCCTATTCTAGGTGCTGCGTCACCTTATTATTGGGCCAAGCCCATGTATTTTCGAAATACTTAAGTATAGGCTGTTTTTAGAGTCCGTATGTGTGGGGAAACAAGAGTTAGGATTGGTTTCAGACCCCTCCTCCAAGGGCCACGAAATTCCCCCATCTTCCTCCATATATACAGCCCTTAGGGTGTCGTTTGGACTTTGGGTTTTGTTTAGAATAAAAGTTCACCATAGCTGCAACTTCGCGTACTTCGTATGTGTCCAACGACCAGACCGAGACGTCACAGAACCCCACTTTCATTAATAAAGCTTTCCTTTTTATTCGCAATATCCAGATTGCAATCTCAGTTTCTTGCTTGTTCTTCATTTTCTCGTGGGAAATAGAACCTCGTGGTCAGGTTGATCGTGCTCCGGCGTGGTCAATAACCCTCGGAAGTTGGTTTAGCGATTGCTAAGGCGCGGCGTCTTTGCATGTTTGTAGTCGAATCGTCAAAGTCGAGTCCCACAGAAAACGATATCTGTCTCATCGAAACATCAGGACACCTTCGCCTCTATTAGGACCCGAAGGTCTACAAAGAACTTGATGTAGGGTAGAACCCTAATAGCCCGATCTTTCACGAAAGGAGCGGATCCCGCGATGAACACGAAGAACACAAGGGAAAACACGAGGGGAAGGACAAGAGAAACACTAAACCAACAAGAAATAGTCACACATATGCTAGATCCTCGAGTACATAAGAGGTCACATGATCCACGGTCAACTAGGGACAATACAAAGATAGCCGGTCTTCTCCATGAGGAGGTCTTGAGGTTCTTCCCGCAAAGGGGTCTTGAATCCTAAGGGATCTTCTCCGAAGAGGGGCCGCGGTCTCTCTCGTGGAGTAGATCCGATGTGGATGAGAAATGCTCTGTCTCTACTATGAGCTAAACCAATGCTAACCCTAGCTATAAGGAATAGGAGGTCTATTTATAGTCTTAGTGCAAAAGGGGATGAATTGGGGGGTACATGGGTTGCGCCCCAACACATAACAGCACACAGGCGTCGAACATCCAGGAGTCACCGGTCGTTCGGAGGCTCATGAGGGCCTGAATGTCCGGTGCTCGTCGGACGTCTGTAGATTCGGCTCGGGTGTGCTTCGGTCGGACGTCCGATCGGGGTCAGTCGTCCGGGCGTCGGTCGTCCAGAGGGCTTCAGAATTCCATAGTACTGGCTCGGGTGTGAGTGTGTCGGTCGTCCGGAGAAAGTCGGACGTCCGGAGCCTGGACATATTCGGATGTCGGTCTTGGTCGGCCGTCCGGAGCCTGTAGATCATCGGACGTTCGGTCTTGCTCAGTCGTCCGGAGCCTGTAGCTTCTTCCGCATCTCTTCTTCTTCACGTCCATCTTCCTCTTCTGATTCTCCTTGCTCCTTAGCTTCTTCATGGCTAACTCCTTGATACCTGAGTATGCATAATGTCTTTGTTTGAGGTAGTAGCCATGTCTCATGTGCATCGAAGTGAACTTGTGAGAGGAGAGATGTCACCTCGGTTTCAAGAGCTCTTGCACGTGATTGTGTCATGGGTCCGCTAGACACTTGGTGGGACGATGGTAGGTCCATGGGGATGACCATGGGATGGTCCGCATCATCTCCCCTCCCTTGGGGAAGATCCATCCTCGGATCAAATTCTTCATCACCATGGTAGGGCAAGAGGTCCTTGACATTGAAGATGTCGCTCATGTTGTACTTGTCGCGCGGAAGGTCGATCTTGTAAACGTTGTTGTTGTAGCGTGCAAGAACCTTGAAGGGTCCATCCGCTCGAGGTAGAAGCTTGGACTTGCATTCGGTGGGGAAGCGGTTTTGTGAAGGTGTAGCCACACAAGATCACCAATGTCGAATACCATGGGTTGCTTGTTGATGTTGAGCTTGGTCGCAAGTCGTTGTACTTGGCGCTCCATGGTGTGCCTTGTATCTTCATGCACCTTCTTGAGATGGGTCACACGTGCACTTGCGTCCATATTGATGTGCTCTTGTAGTGGTAGAGGAATAATGTCCAATGGGGACAATGGGTTGAATCCGTAGACGACCTCGAAGGGGGACTTGCCAGTTCTTGAGTGTCTTGCTCGGTTGTAGGCAAACTCGGCGATAGGTAGACACTCCTCCCACTCCTTGATGTTTTTCTTGATGAGAACGTGAAGTAGAGCGGAGAGTGTGCGGTTGGTCACCTCCATTCGGCCGTCGATTTTGTGGATGATACGCCATGGAGAAGAGTAGCTTGATTCTGAGCTTGGCGCATAGGGTCTTCCAAAAGTAGCTTAGGAACTTGACGTCGCGGTCCGAGACGATCATCTTTGGCACTCCATGTAGATGCAATATTTCCCTACAAAAGAGGTTGGCAACATGTGAAGCATCGTCTATCTTGTTGCAAGGAAAGAAATGTGCCATCTTAGAAAATCGGTCCACAACAACAAATACCAAATCCTTTCCATTTCTAGCCCTAGGCAATCCAAGTACAAAATCCATGCTAATATCTTCCCATGGTTGATATGGAATTGGGAGAGGCATGTAAAGGCCATGGGATTGAGCTTTTGACTTAGCTTTGCGACATGTAGAGCATTGGTTGGTGAAGCGGTTGACGTCACGAAACATCTTGGGCCAATAGTAGTTTGTGGAGAGCGTATCTAAAGTATTGTCGCGTCCAAAATGTCCCATTAGTCCTCCTCCATGAGATTCCTGCAAAAGCAACAAACGAAGAGAAGACTCGGGGATGAAAAGCTTGTTAGCTCTCATAAGATATCCATCTTTGAGGTAATAGCGTTCCCAAGAGGTGTGCGTCAAACACTTGGCATAAGGAGTAGCAAAAGAAGGATCATGCTCATACAAGTCTTTTATGTGCTCATAGCCAATGACATCCAATTCAAGTTGAGTAACAAGCATGCATATGCGGGAAAGGGAATCCGCCACAATATTTTCCTTACCTTTAATGTACTTGATGATATAAGGAAAAGACTCAATAAATTCACTCCATTTAGCATGACGCTTGTTCAACTTGGTTTGGACCTTAAGGTACTTGAGCGTTTCATGATCGGTATGAATGATGAATTCATGAGGGCGAAGATAGTGTTCCCATTCGTGCAAAACTCGCACTAAAGCATATAGCTCTTTGTCATAGATGGGGTAATTGAGTTGCCCTCCGGAAAGTTTCTCACTAAAGTAAGCTATGGGGCACTTCTCTTGCATTAACACACCTCCTATACCATTACCACTAGCATCGCAATGAATCTCAAAGGGCTTGTCAAAATTGGGTAAAGCGAGCACGGGAGCATGAGTAAGAAATTTTTTAAGCTCGTTGAAAGCGGTATCTTGGGATGGACCCCAAACAAAAGGCGCATTTTTCTTGCTCAAAGCATGCAAAGGTGAAGCAATTGTGCTAAAGTCCTTCACAAATCTACGGTAGAAACCGGCTAAGCCAAGGAAACTACGCACTTGTTGCAAATTGGTTGGTTGGGGCCAAGTTTTAATAGCATTGAGCTTAGAGTCATCAACATGAACACCCTTCGAAGATACAACAAAACCGAAGAAACCGAGCTTATCAACGCCGAAAAGGCACTTTTCCATGTTAGCATAGAGATGCTCGTTTCGAAGAGTTTGCAAAACGGTTCGAACATGGGTGACATGATCTTGAAGAGATTTGCTATAGACAAGGATATCATCAAAGTAGACCACAACAAACACACCAATGTAAGGGCGAAAGACATGATTCATAAGAGGCATAAAAGTAACGGGTGCTTACGATAGACCGATAGGCATGACTAACCACTCATACAAACCAAACTTTGTTTTTAAAGCGGTTTGCCATTCATCACCCTCTTGTATGCGGATTTGATAGTAACCACTTTTAAGATCAATCTTGGAGAAAATAGTGGCACCTCTAAGTTCATCAAGCATATCATCAAGGCGTGGAATGGGATACCTATAGCGAATGGTGATAGCATTGATAGGTCTACAATCGGAGAACATGCGGAATCTACCCTCTCGTTTTGGCACAAGAATGACCGGAACGGCACAAGGACTTAAACTTTCAGGCACATGTCCATGGTCTATGAGATAGATTACTTGCCTTTGTATTTCTTTGGTTTCTTCAGGGTTGACACGGTAGGGAGCTTTGTTCGGAAGAGGTGCTCCAAGGATGAGGTCGATGTGGTGCTCGATGCCTCATAGTGGAGGTAGTCCCGGAGGTAGCTCGTCGGGGGAAACATCTTGAAATTCCTGCAAAAGAGAATACAACACTAAAGGTAGAGCATGAGAGGTGTTAGCTTGTGTTGCATTTTCCTTGCACAAAAGGACATAGTGTAGGACACTAGATGGGTTCTCACACACTCCTCTTATCTCACTTTTGATGGCAAATAGGACTAAGTTCTTCTTTTCACTCATCGTGGAGGCACTCGATTTGGGCTTGTGGTGCTCACTCTCTTTTTGGTGGCTCGCTCTCTCACTATTCTCTTCATGATGGTTGGCTTGCTTGTCGGCGATCACTTGGCTTGGCGACATAGGGCGAAGTATGTACTCCTTCCCCTTCATCTTGAAGATGTAGTGGTTCGTTCGGCCGTTGTGGATGACACCTCTATCAAATTGCCATGGGCGTCCAAGAAGAAGGTGGCAAACGATCATTGGAACGACGTCGCACTCCAAAGTGTCTTCATAGGCACCAATTTTGAAGGAGACTTGTACTCGATGCTCGACTTGGATAGTGCCGGAGTCGCTAAGCCTTTGAACTTTGTAGGCATGTGGGTGCTTCGTCTTAGGCAATTGGAGCTTGGAGCAAGGTTCTTCACTTGCGAGGTTATGACAACTCCCTCCATCGATGATGACCTTGACGGATCTTCCATTGATGCCAGCCTTGGTGTGGATTATGTGGCATATTTGGTCTTCTTCTTGTTGATGTTGAAGAGTCAAGACCTTGGAGACAACGGGAGCAGGACTTGAATTTTTGTCACAAAAGACTTGTTTCGTGTCTTCTTCGTTCATTTGCCGGTGTATGGCCACTGGCTCAAGGGCTTCCATTTCTCCTTCACTCATTGAGTCATAAGTGTCGTCGTCGTTGAGGATCATGGTCCGCTTGTTGGTGCACTCATAGGACTTGTGGCCTCGGCCTCCGCATGTGAAGCATTTGATAGAACTCGTCTTGATGGTCTCATCGGTGGGGCTTGATGATGATGAAGCTCTCGGCTTGAAGTTGCTTGTAGGAGGATGACTTGGTGTAGTCGAAGTTTTCTTGGAACTCTACTTGTCGACGTTGCTTGTAGAAGGCTTGGTAGACGGTGTTGGAGTCATTGAAGCTTGGGTGTTGCAGAAGCCGTATGACTTTGATGAGAACTTGGCATACTTGTAATCGTCTTGCACTTGATGTTCCGCTTTGGTAGCTTGATGCATGAGCTCGATGAGGTTTGAGTATGGTTGGAAGTCGTCGATCTTCTTGATAGGATGGTTGAGTCCATTCAAGAAACGTGCCATAGTTTGCTCATCATCTTCCGTGATGTTGGCTCTTATCAAGGCAATCTCCATCTCCTTGTAGTACTCTTCAACGCTCTTGGTTCCTTTCTTGAGTAGTTGGAGTTTCATGAAGAGGTCGCGGTTGTAGTAGGTGGGCACGAAACGTGCTCTCATGACATCCTTCATTTGCGCCCAAGTAGTGATGGGTGGTTCACCTCTTGCCTCTCAACGTTCAATGACTTGTTCCCACCAAATGAGGACATAGTCTTGGAACTCAAGGGATGCCATCGCGATCTTCTTCTCTTCTTCATAGTTGTGCAAGTGGAATATTTGTCGACCTTCAATGCCCATGAAAGGTACTCTTCGGGAGCGTTGCTTCCATTGAACTTGGGCATGGTGAACTTTAGCTTGCTGTAGCGTTGCTCTTCATTGTGTTGGGGTCGGGGATGATGACGCCCATGTTGTTGATGATTGTTAAACTCGTTGTGCTCTTGGTGAAGAGGGTTGTCAACCTCGTGTTGCTCTTGTCATGGAGGATTCCCATTTTCTTCATGCTCTTAACGAACTTCATGTTCTTGGCGAGCTTGTGGAGGTACTTGTCAAGCTTGATGTTGCACGCGAGCTTGAAATCTTCGTTCGTGAGCTTCTTCGCAAAGTTCTTCTTCATGTTCACGATCTTGTCGTCCTCGGTTAGCTACGGCTCGACTTGAATCTTGGAGGGCACGTTGCACCTCAAGTGCTTGAGCTTCACGAAGTTGTTGTTCTTGGTGTTGTGCCTCGGCATCTTGTGCATCTTGGTGTAAACGCGCTCGCTCTTCCTCTTCATGTTGGCATTGTCGTTGCCGTTCTCGTGCTAGCGCAAAATCTGCTTGGGTTTGACATTGTCGGTGCTCTTGAGAGTCAGTGTCGCATAGTGGATTGAGGCTTGCTTGACGATCGTTGCACGCGGCACGTCGAAGAGTGTTCGATGTCGGTGTAGTTGAGCTGGAGAGGGTGAAGTCGAAGTGTCGACTTGAGCAGCTCCGTCTTGATGAGGACGAAGTGGAAGAAGAGCGGTTGAGCAACAAAGCACGAATCTCGTCCATTCTTGCGTCGTTCTCTTGCTTGTGATCGTTGAGCTTGTGGTCGAAGTAGTCCCTTGTACGCTGCTCAGAGAGTCGCAAGTCAGCGGCGAGGTTGTCGATGCGTTCACTCATTGCTTGTTGCTCTTGATGCAAAGCACGTTGTGCACCAAAGAGGTGGCTCTTTGTGACGTAGGAGTTCATGTCGTCGTCGTGCTCAATGAAGAGTGGGTTGGTATAAGTACTTGGCCTATCCATCATTCCAAGAGAAATATGTGAGTGGGAGAAAGAAGAACGTATACCAAATGTACCTTGACCGAAGTTGAAGGTGGATCAATGATCACTCCAATGTGGGACAAGGAAATACCACAATTTGTACCAATTCTTGTCGGTTTCTCACACCTACACAAGTAAAAGCTTATGGTGGAGCTTGGTTAGGATGGTGGCACAAAATTTGATGCAATTGTAAGTGAGCTTCAATAATGTTGGAAAAGATTTGCAAGATTGCAATGCAACACATAGACCAAGCAATATAAGGTACACGGAAACACACACACATAAAGATAAGTGGGGTCATGCAACCAAGGATGAGCCAAAATGTGGGATCCACAAAAATGCTCTTGTTGCACAACTCTAGAGAGACGCTAGCACGAGTGCACAATAGGTTGATATGAAGACTTGTGCACAACCTACTAAGGAAAAATGCAACGACTTCTATCCCAAGTATGCTCTATGTATGGTGTTTCGATGATATGATCCAAGATGATCTAGTATGACAATCTTAATGTTGTATGATGCTATGGTTCTTGCTTAAAAGCTCTTTGATTATCTTTCCCTTTTGCTTAAAAGCTTGTTTGGCTCTTTGGTGTTTGAGCTCTTTTCTCATGCAATGCTTCATGAACCAAGATAGCAATTGTGTACGCGATGAAAACCTTATGACATAAGAGATGATACCAATATATGCACCAATGATGTATGTATTCTATGGGAAGTATGATCACTAATGTGCACAAGTCTCGTTGCCGACAATACTCAAAAGCTAGTCTCGATGGGTAAGTGACGCAAAGGAGTAAGGCTATGATGGCTATCAATGTAATGGTAAGAATGATATGTCCAATACCAAGGTGAGGTTACCGCTTCTTGCGTACGGTATGGTGTCAAAATGGTGGCACGAATACCAAGATGTAGTCAAGGTGGTCGTTGTTGATGACGCGTCCGTGCCGAAGATTGGCGACGGTGATGTTGATGTTGAACTGTACCTAAATAGCCGAAACACAATAGGACACAGAACATCAACTCAAATTCTCAAAGCTTGAAGTGGCAAAACGTGTCGGGATGCGAAACGGGTAAGCAATGGTGGTGGTATGCGGAAGTGGTGATGGTGTATAGGTGGAGGTAGTGCGTATGCAGAAGTGGGACGTGGTGGCGACTAAACTAAAAAAAATCAGTTTCATCAGGGTACGTCGGATGTCCGGGATGGGCCGGTCGTCCGGTTGTCGGACGTCCGGAGACGGTCGGACGTCCGGTGCCTGGGAGAAATTTTGGGCATGGGAAGAACAACTAGGGTTCGTGATGGGGATGGCGAAAATGGTCAAATCTGAAGGATTTTGTGGATGGAAAGGGTGGAGACAAGGGGGAAAAGGTAGATCCACTCAAGGCAAAGAAAATCCACGGATTAGATCCAAGTCTCCAACAAAATTTCAACAGACCAACAAATCACAAAAAATGGGGCTATTTTTGGTGGGGATTTTCGAAATTGGGGAAGAACACAACAAAATCAAGCTAGAAAATGAAATGGGGAGGCTCCGAAATCGTGATCAACGTGGCTCTAGATACCAAGATGATGTAGGGTAGAACCCAATCGCCCGATCTTTCACGAAAGGAGCGGATCCCGCGACGAACACAAAGAACACGAGGGAAAACACGAGGGGAAACACGAGAGAAACACTAAACCAACAAGAAATAGTCACACATATGCTAGATCCTCGAGTACATAAGAGGTCACACGATCCATGGTCAACTAGGGACGATACAAAGGTAGCCGGTCTTCTCCGTGAGGAGGTCTTGAGGTTCTTCCCGTAGAGGGGTCTTGAATCCAAAGGGATCTTCTCTGAAGAGGGGCTGCGGTCTCTCTCGTGGAGTAGATCCGATGTGGATGAGCAATGCTCTATCTCTTATATGAGCTAAACCAATGCTAACCCTAGCTAGAAGGAATAGAAGGTCTATTTATAGTCTTAGTGCAAAAGGGGACGAAGTGGGGGGGTACATGGGCTGCAGCCCAACACATAACAGCACACAGGCGTCGGACGTCCGGGAGTCACCGGTCGTCCGGAGGCTCATGAGGGTCTGGATGTCCGGTGCTCATTGGACGTCCGTAGATTCGGCTCGGGTGTGCTTCGGTTGGACGCCCGGTCGGGGTCGGTCGTCCGGAGGGCTTCGGAAATCCGTAGTATTGGCTCAGTTGTGGGTGTGTCGGTCGTCCGGAGAAGGTCGGACGTCCAGAGCCTGGAGATCGTCGGACGTCCGGTCTTGGTTGGTCGTCCGGAGCCTGTAGATTGTCGGACGTCCGGTCTTGGTCGGTCGTCCGGAGTCTTTAGCTTCTTCCGCATATCTTCTTCTTCACGTCCATCTTCCTCTTCCGATTCTCCTTGCTCCTTAGCTTATTCATGGCTAACTCCTTGATACCTGAGTATGCATAATGTCTCTGTTTGATGTAGTAGCCATGTGTCATGTGCATCGAAGTGAACTTGTGAGAGGAGAGATGTCACCTTAGTTTTGAGAGCTCTTGCACGCGCTCGTGTCATGGGTCCGCTAGGAACTTGGTGGGACGATGCTAGGTCCGTGGGGATGACCTTGGGATGCTCTGCATCAGAACTACTCACGCATCATCGGAGAGGCACCAATGGAGGTGGTGAACCCCATCCGAGATCATGTCTAGATTGGATCTGGTGGTTCTGTACTTTGCGGCGGCTGGATGAATATTTCGTCGACTCCCCTAGGGTTCTGGAAATATTGGGGTATTTATAGTGCAAAGAGGCGGTCCGGGGGGGCACCCTAGGTGGGCACAACTCACCAGGGCGCGCCTGGGCCTCCTGGCGCACCCTGGTGGGTTGTGCCCCCCTCGGGGCACACCCCAGGTGCAGCCAGGGCCCATTGTGTTCCTTATGACCCATAAAAATTCTCCATAAAGTTTCGGGGCATTTGGACTCCATCTGATATTGATTTTCCGCGATGTAAAAAACATGGAAAAACTGCAACTCGCACTTGGCACTATGTCAATAGGTTAGTACCAAAAAATGTTATAAAACGACTATAAAATAATTATAAAACATCCAAAATTGATAATATAAAAGCATGGAACAATCAAAAATTATAGATACGTTGGAGACGTATCAGTATTCAATGTTGATCATTCATTATGCATGCTAATGACCTTTTTCGCTCTCTAGTTGGTATCTTCTCAAAATATATGCTAGTCTTCGCGTGTACTAAGTGGGAATACTACTTGTGCATCAAAATCCTAGGAAAACAAGATGAACTTGGAAGACTGGAGAACAATCTTTGGAAAACCGACAGATTACTGGTCGAAGAGATGGAGAAGAATCAAAAGTTGATCGAAAAGCATGATGCTTTCTCTTCAACTATTGATGATCTTTCCAACCGATATGATTCCCTTACAATTGACTACTAGAGTTTGTTAGATGAACTCCTTAATAGGAATCAAGAACTCGAGTCAATGAAAGAGTCTCATAACATGCTAGCGAAAGAAAATGCTTCTCTCTTCGTCGAGCAATGATATCGGCTTCCTGATAACTTTGTGCCTCCATGCTGACAATGTCTAGAATGATGCAATGCTGACTCTAATGCTGAATCCTCTTGATACCACTTGATAGAGGCGACGGTGTCCAAATCTTTCGATGAGATGATAACAATCGATTTGGTGGAGACGACTTTGACGATCCGACTACAAACGTGCATGACGTTGCGCCTTAGCAATCGCTAAACCAATCTCTCGAAGTTACTGACGATGCTGGAAGCACGATCAGCCTGACCACGAAGGTCGGTTCCTGCACGCAATCGAAGAACAAGCAAGAATATGATAATGCAATCTGAATATTGCGAATATATATGAACTATTGACAATGGTGGGGATCCGTAAGCGGTCTTGGTCTGGTCGTTGGACACAAACGAAGTACACAAAGTTGCATTGGCTAACTTTTAACTAAACAAATCCCAAAGAAAAAGCTACTAGATGGATCTACTTATATAGGAACTAGGGGTGGCCGCCAAGGAGGTGAAAGGACGTCCCAAGGCAGCCTAAAACTAATCCTAGGTCGTACAAGGCCCATGGGCCCAAGTGGTGCAACACCTTTGGACTTGTTGTCTGACTCGGATTCTGCTGCAGCGTCAGATTGTTTCATCGATATTTCAATGTTCCGGACGAATTTGAAGGTGATTCCAATTGGGTTGGAAAGAGAACGAAATATACTTTCCAAAAAAAAATAATCACCCAATTTGGAGTCCGTATGAAAAAGTTTTTGATGTTTTGAGTCAGGTATGTCTGTGTAGTCCGAATCTGAATCCAGAACGTGAGAGACTTGGACTCTATCTTCTCTTGGCCCAAAGGTGACGTGAGAGGGATTTTTGAATAGAACCTAAACTTCTCCTTTTCCCTTATCTTCATATGTGGATTGTACAAATGTCCCATACACCTACGATTAGAAAAAACACAAAAGTGTGTGAAGTATTTTTGTTTTGAATAACATAAATAGATTATTGAATAGTTTGCACTAGAAATCACCTCACAAATATGCATGTATGCAATATTTTTGGTCGTATCCAAGGTAGTCATGTCCTCATCACTTCTAATGTTATCATAGAGAATATTGCAACTACTACGAATGATACCTCTAACCCCTTTCCCGAGGGATTTATTGCTCTCTTTGATGAAAATTGTAGATTAAAGAACTTGATTGAGACAGGAATGCTAAAGAGCCTCAAAGGGCATCAAACTCTCTGTGGTGTACTCAAGAAGTCCATTCTGCACAAACATCCTCGAAAGGAAGGATTAGGTTTCAAAAGAAAACTCAATGTTGATGGAACTTACTGGACTCCCGAGCAGTATCCACGAATGAGTCGGGTTCTTGCCAAAACTAAAACTCTCGAACCTGTAACTCTATTTGGATATGACTCACCCATTTCTGTTGTTTCTGATGAGTATGATGACTCAAACTACAAACTCTTCATACAATAGAATGGTAAGTTATTTGCTCGATATATTGGGATGAACTGCAAGGTCTGGCACACCCAAGAAGCAAATCTGGGTGAAAAAGTGCATTATTAGAAATCTATCTGTCACTGCTAACTTGAACTTGCAGAAAGAATCTCTTCGAGGAAATGATTATTATTCACAGATTGGCACTGAAACTCCCTCGAATGGATATCAATCAAACATTCAATAGAAGGAGTACATGTGTACCTCTTTGCATCATTAAATAGATGTCTTTGGAAACAACATCAATGCTTATTCATTTGATTACTCTCGAAATACACAGGTGAACTATAGATCTCGCTGAAGGAATGTTCTGGCTTAGACTAAGCAAATGAGTTTCTCATTGCCCACTCAAGTGTGGGTTGCGAAGAAGAACTAACCCTTCTTTTTGGAATTATCTCAGGGATTCTATTCACTATCCTTAGTACTGAGATCTATATTGTTGGTGCCAGTTATTTATGTTTTCGTTCAAATGTTTTATTCCTTGTTTTTGTTGTGTTTGTGTTTTGTCCGAAGATCAACTCACTCATAGCTCCGTATTTTATGTTTCCTCTTGTTTGACTGAGTGTTTTGCTTCAGTCCCTTTTATCCCTCTATTCTTTCTCATCCAATCTTTGTTGTCCATCATAAGCATGCAATTCAAACTGTAGTAAATTTCTATCCGACGTCCTTGGTCTCAAAATAAATCGGCTTTGAACCTTAATGTGTTTTTGGCATTTGCCTTTCCTCAAACCTTTCGGTCTCCCTCTCAGTTTTTGATTTCATAGGAAACAGTTGCCATGTGCCCACGATCCCCACGATCGTTATCGTGTCCGTTGAATGTGGAACATCCCACGTTTGTAGGTCGTATATTTTGGTGAGGTGGTTCTGCTCTCTTGCTATAAATACCCCTCCAGGTGTCTTCTTCCTCACTTGTTCCTCATACCTTCATCCCCCTTCTCCCGAGCCTGAGCTTGAAGCAACGTCTTCGAAGTGCCTCGCTGTGAAACTCCGGTGAAGTCTTGTCACCATTGGTCGCGCCAGTGCGGTAATCTTCCTCTCCGCATTGCCATAATTGATCTATGCTGCCAAGTTAGGGTGCCTAGGTCTGAATCTGCTCCTGCTCCATTCTTTGTTCCTAGGGCAATTCATATCGACGCCATTTCTTTTGATTTATTTCCTTGTAGTAGATCTTTAGGAATAACTATGCCATGGCTGGTATGGTTTGTATTTTTTCCCCGTACTATTTCTCCTTGAATCTAGGGTTCCTGAGTACTTATTCAAAGGAATAGATAGTGTTTTACTCAGCATGATCACTCTATGGCATGTTACAAATCTATCAATGATATCTTCTCTAAGTATACAATGGCTTCCTTTGTTTCCTCTAAAAATCTTTCTTTTTCGCTCAAAAAGCCTCAGTGCATGTTTATGAGCCTACCTTGTTTTCCCTCGTATCTATTATTTTTCATAGGTCAGCAATGGCACAGAGTTCGGATGAGTATACAGATTCTGATGGGGATTTGCCTCGGTCACCCCCAAGAACAGACCAAATGAGATTGACTGGTGGAGGAAAATCATCAAAGCCACCAAAGACACCAAAGAAGAAATCCGAGTCTGAATCCGAAGGAAATGATGAAGAAGTTCCCTCTACTCACAGTTAGCCCGAGGATGAACTAGTCAATGATGCTCTCACCCTCTTCGCTGAGATGTCTAAGCCAGAGGGCTACAGAACTCCACCAGGAGTTGAAACAATCATTCAACGCAACAACAGGTTGCAAAGGATTCGTCGTCATTGGGTGAAGAAATGGTTTGACTATGAAAACATTTAAGAGAAATATCAATTTCTATTTGCTTTCACTCCTCCATGGAATGACTACATTGCTGAGAATTTCCTTGGGCCAGACAATAAAAAAGTCAGACCACCAGCGCCTTCAAATGCTCACCCAGACTCCCTCAAAACCATCGCAGATTTTCCCGATGAAGTAGCCAAGAGACAGAACGCCAAAGCCAAGCGTGAAGCTAGGGCTGCAAACAAAAATTGGGTTGAAGCCAGATTGTTGCACTAACTCAACAAGACATGCAAAAGAAAAACGATCGTGCTTCCCGAAAGAAATTGTTGACCTTACTAGGGCACTTAGTGTCATGAGAAATGACAAAAATTACTGGCTCTTGCGATTGAAAATGGATATTTCTCAGCTGTGCGACAGAAGGAATGATGAAATTGAGTGCAAGGCTGATCTGGCTCGAAGGATAATCAAAGAGGAAAAATGTCTGAAGGCCAAGTCAAGAGCCAGCAAGCCAAAAGGAATCAAGGATCGCCGCCCTCAGACTGCTGCTGATGCTCCCATTGACTCACGTACTCCTCTGCAGCAGATTCTGCCATCTCCTCCGCATGAAGATGAACCCGTGCAGCAAGCTGAGAATGTGGAGGCTTTCATTCCTGTTACATCTGCCCAATAGCAAATTGTTGTTGAAATTTTCCTTAAAAAGACAGACGAACAAAATGCTCTGCCTGAGCAGCAATTCAAAGATGATAAAACTGACGAGGAAATTGAGGTTGAGAAGGCAAACCCATCGCCTTCTAAGAACTTGCAAGCTGAGCCCTCCGGATCTATCAAGGAGGAGAATGACAAGATTGTGGGGGAGCTTAATGCTTCCTGGGAGAACACTACCCCAGTCATATCATCTAGTGCCCCTACCCAGATGGATATTGATCCCACTCCTCGTTCCACTACTTCATAGTTGGAAGAGGAAGAGAAGAAATCTGAAGAGCCCATGGCTCACGAAGGAATTGTCCCACCTGTTGTACCCAAGACGTCCGAGAAAGAAGTTGTTGTGCCCCCAGTCAAAGAAACTAAAGAGAAAGAAAAGGCTCTGGCGCCTGAAATTCAGGAAGTCATTGAAGGAGTTCCAACAAAGAAAAATGATAATTCCGGTTCTTCAAAGAAATCAGCCCAAGAGAAGTCAAGGAAGCTTCGTGCCCCACTGAAGCCTATCGAAGAAGGTGTGCAAGCACCTTATGATATTCGGACCAGGAATGTGAGCGAAGAACATCTGAAAAATACTTTGGAAACATTTTCGTTGTTCCCAGCTGAATATGGCCAAAATGGTCCTGCGTTTAACGAACTGTTTCACCTCTCAAAACTTGCATTCTTTGGTACCAGCCCATATGAAGGAGAGAGAACCTCTTTATCACCAAGATTCTGGACTAAAGAACAGGCTATGTATTATGCTCGCATCCTATAAGAAAAGAATTGCGTCTTCAAGCACCAAATTCTCAACTTTGCTGAGCTCGAAAGCTTACCCTACTTTCATCACACAACCAAGAAAATTGAGCATGTTTTCTTGAAGAGTTTTCTTCGCTTCAATCATAGCTGGAGTCATGAAGTAATTCATAAATTCTATGCCACTCTGTATATCTCAAGAGAACTTCGAGATAGTTCTATAGGGATCCTTGAATGGATGAAAGGAGAGGAAAGGATTAAATGCTCGGAAGATCAATTGTTAGTGTTGTTGAATCTGCCTCGTTGCGAATTTGATACTGATCGAGAGCACACACTGCACTATTGGGAAGTGTCCAAAGCTAAACTGCATATGCTGATGGACCCCAAGCTGGTTGGTGATGAATACATTGAGATCAACCCAAAGAATTTGGCATATGAGAATAAAGTTCTATTCTAATATCATAGCCCCCTGCAACTCCCTCACTCCAACTAACAGGCTAGAAACCATCAATGGTATCGTGGGAAATGCACTACATGTCATTGCTCAGGGTATTCATTCTGATATCCCAAATCTTTTCATTCGCAACTTGGCTTGTGCAGCTACTGGCCCTCAAGTCTTAAAGCCATATGCTCCTTGGATCATGTATGCCATTGAGCAGCTCCTTGAAGAAAAGTTCTACTGCCCATATGATCTGAAATTTTTCATGCCCCCTATCCGTGACACGCTGAAAAATTGTGAAGCGCATAGGGAAAGGGAAAATTCTAATGGATGCCATTATTTCTGCTTTTGTGCCTGCTTCTGCTAGGGTTCCGAAGATCAAGAAGGCTAAAGTAGAAATTCCTAGTTAAGAAAATCCTTCATTATATGAGATTTGTCTTTGCACTCTGCAGGCATTAGAAAGGCGCATTAAGCTCGATAGAAAAGTAAAGCTGGAAATGATGACAGAGATCAATCCGCTTCATAATTATGCTCGGCAAGCTTTCTTGTATGAGAAGGCACAGAAGAAGTGCTCATATACACTTCTTCGCAAGAATTACACTCGCAAGCAACATTCAGCCGAGGGCATCAAAAAGGAATATGCTTATCTGGAGCAATTTGAAGTACCTCGGATTCAAAGGCAGACACCAGTGCGCCCTCATCGTTCTGCCTCAACTGACCTGCTGTTTGTCGAACCTGGTGATATTCTTGAAGACACGGCAGGGACTTTCATCTACAAGCAGAAGCACCTAGTGCTACTCCTCCCAAAGAAAATCCTGAAGCCCGTGTTGTATCTCCAGCTCCTGCTTCGGCCTCAACCATTCCTCATTCCACATCTCCGAACAGTTCAAGTTCTTGTTCTGAGGGTTCTTCAGACGAGTAGTTCCTTGTATGCATTCTCTTTCCTTTTTGATAATTGTTGACAAAAAGGGGGAGTGGTACATCGAGTGAAAGATTTGCGGGGTATTTGCAGGGTGTTGTGCTTTTTATTCGCCATTTGCTTTTCTACCGAACATTTTCGTTTCGTCGAACAATTTGCTTTGCAACTTAAAGCACCATGTGTGGTGTTGAATTACTCAGTCGTCATGTACAGTTAATAACCCTCCTACAATGCTATTTGCTTCCAACTATATGTTTGCTGGTGCTATCGAAAGTTTACTCCCTAGCAATGATTATCCTCAGTGATTATCTATCGTGTAGGGAAAGTGAAAGCTTTTCAAGGAGGATTGGAAACCATGCTTCTCTAAACGAGATATCTCACTCCTTGATTCTATATATGTCTGCTGGTTAGATATTTCATAATGATTATCTTTTGCTATCTAACCTTGTAGAAGAAGAAAGATGCTTCAGATAATTTCACTTGTTATTCAAGAGAAAATTATTTCTATCTATCAAGTGTTTTTCCTTGCACTTCTCCTTCACAACATCTTTGTTGCAGGAAAACTCCGTCTGAAGCATATCTACTATGATCAATATATCTATAATTCCTTTGCTTTGTTCTCCCTCGTATATCTAACTTGCAGGTAACCCATATCTCGTGTGGATTTAAATCGTGTTATGAGAAAATCTTAATGGATTATTCTTCATCACAAATCATTTCAAAGTAATAACTTTATCTAACAAATCTTCTTAAAGATTGTGTGTGATAGGAAACACCTCGTACACTATCGAGTGTACTGGAAGAGACCACGAATGAGATCATATCTCAATATCACTCGTACGAAGATTCATATCGTTTCATTCCATTTCTTTCACCTATGCATTCGATGCATATCTTGAGGGGGAGCGTATTTTATCTTCGTAACTATCCCTCATCTTTCATTATCCTTCGCATTTCATTTCATTCATTTATATATCCTTCGATTTATTCTGTTTTGTTAACAATCGTCCAAAAAAGGGGGAGATTGTTGGTGCAATAATTCCTGTGTTTACGAGATTGTTGACAGAAACAAGCATGGACTGATTTGTCTGCTAGTGCATATAGAGAGAAATAGTCCATGCAGAACCGAAGACAATGCTACAGAACGCGAAAAGTTGCCTGAGGACGAAGATGTCCCCGGTGCTGATGCCGTCTCTAATGACCAGGCGAGCCATCGACCCTTCGGCGGTCCGACAGAAAAACTCTCAATGAAAGCACCAGTGTCGGTGTCAAAACTGGCTGATCTCGGGTAGGGGTTCCCCAACTGTGGATCTTGGATCGATGGGGAACAAGGGATGTGACACATGATATTTACCCAGGTTCGGGCCCTCTCAAAGAGGTAACACCCTACACCCTGCTTGATTGTATTGTTTGTGTATATGGGGATTACAGAGTTGATCTACCACGAGATCGGACGAACTAAACCCTAGACTAGTAGGATGGTGATTGTTGTTTTAGCCTCTATGGACTAAACCCTCTGGTTTATATACACACCAGGGGTACTAGGGTTTACATATAGTCAGTTACATCGGGGAAACGCCGGATCTTCCATCTTGACTTGGTGTACACACCAAGGCACAAAAGGTATTTGGTCCGGATACAGTGCGGCCCAATAGTCCGGCCTATGAGAGATAGGTTGGAAACCCAAGGAACCCTGATGTAGGGTAGAACCCTAGTGGCCTGATCTTTCACGATTGATGTGGAGCATACCAAGGCCATCCCCATGGACCCAACTACATCTCCTACGGCACCTCTTGGACCCATGACACGAGCACGTGCAAGATCTCTTGAAACCGACGTGACATCTCCCCTCTCACATTTCCACTTTGATGCACATGAGACATGGCTACTACCTCATACGGATACTTTGTGCATGCTTGGGTACCATGGAGAAGCTAAGGAGCAAGGAGAAGAAGAAGAGGAAGATGGACGTGAAGACAGAGAAGAAGAAGATGGGCTGTTGAAAGTCTCCAGGCTCCGGACGACCGACGAGCCCCGGACGTCTGACGACCTCTAGGCTCCGGACGTCCGGCCTCCTCCGGACGACCAACACTTCCACATCCCAGCCAAAATAGACGGACATCCGACGCCCTTATGACGACCAGCGCCCGGACGTCCGACCCCGACCGGACGACCAACCGAAGACAACCCGAGCCGAATTTACGGACGTCTGACAAGCACCGGACGT
The DNA here is from genome assembly GCF_056163025.1 of Triticum urartu. NCBI lineage: Eukaryota > Viridiplantae > Streptophyta > Magnoliopsida > Poales > Poaceae > Triticum > Triticum urartu. The sequence goes on from NC_141877.1 coordinate 256,162,911, forward strand.
CCGGACCCTCACGAGCCTCTGGACGACCGGTGTCCTCCGGACGTCCGACGCCTGTGCACTGATTCATGTTGGGACGCAGCCCATGTACCCCTTCGCCCCCCTCTTTTGCACTAAGACTATATACTCCACCTCGTCCAACTTTCTAGGGTTAGCGTTGGTTTAGCTCATTTTGAGAGATAGAGCTATGTCATCCACATTGGATATACTCCTCGTGAGAGACCGCGACCTCTTCGGAGAAGATCCCTTTGGATTCAATACCTCCTTGCAGAGAAGAACATCAAGACCTCCTCACGGAGAAGACCGTTACCCTTGTATCATCCTTAGTTGACCGTGTACCGTGTGAACTCTTACGTATCCGAGGATCTAGCACATGTGTGACTTTCTTGTGTTGGTTTAGTGATTCTCTTGTGTTTCCCTTGTGTTTTCCCTCTCTTTCCCCTCGTGTTCTTCGTGTTCATCGTGGGATCCGCTCCTTTCGTGAAAGATCAGCCGATTAGGGTTCTACCCTACATCATCTTGGTATCCTGAGCCACGTTGATCACGATTTCGGAGCCTCCCCTCATTATTTTCTAGTCTAATTTTGTTGTGTTCTTCCCTAAATCAAAAATCCCCACCAAAAATAGCCCCAATTTTTTTGTTATTTGTTAGTGTGTTGAGATTTTGTTGGTTTGGATCCGTGGATTTGCTTTGTTTTGACTGGATATAGCTTTTCCCCCCTTTCCCCACCCTTTCCATCCACAAAATCCTCCAAATTTGACCATTTTCGCCATCTCCATCGCGAACACGTGAAGTTCATCCCGTGCCCGATTTTTGCCCAGGCACCGGATGTCTGACCCAGCCCGAATGTCCGACGACCGGACGACCGGCCCAGCCCGGACGTCCGATCGACCCTGAGGAAACTGAATTTTTTCAGTGTAGTCACCACCACCGCCCCACATTTCCGCATACACACTCCTACCACCAATACACCTTCACCACTTCTGCATACCACCGCCATTTGGACCGTTTCGCTCTCCACACGTGTTGCCACTTCGAGCTTTGAGAATTTGAGTTGTGGTTCCGTATCCTTTTGTGTTTCGGCTATCTAGGTACGGTTCGACATCAACATCACTGCCGCTCATCTTCGCCATGGATGCGTCATCGACAACGACCACCTTGACTACATCTTGGTATTCGGTCCACCATTTTGACACCATACCATAAGCAAGAACGGTAACCTCGTCTTGGTATTGGACATATCACTCTTGCCATTACATTGATAGCCATCATAGCCTTACTTCTTTGCGTTGCTTACCCATCAAGACTAGCCATTGAGTATTGCCGGCAATGAGATTTGCACACATTAGTGATCATACTTCCCATAGCATACATACATCATTGTTGCATATATTGGTATCATCTCTTGTGTCACAAAGTTGTCATCGCATACACAATTGCTATCTTGGTTCGTCAAGCATTGCATGAGAAAAGAGCTCAAACATCAAAGAGCCAAACAAGCTTTTCAGCAAAGAGGAAAGATAAGCAACAAGCTTTTAAGCAAGAACCATAGCATCATACAACATTAAGATTGTCATACTAGATCATCTTGGATCATATCATCGAAACACCTTGCATAGAGCATACTTGGGATAGAAGTCGTTGCATTTTTGCTACGTAGGTTCAGCACAAGTTCTTTGTATCCTCCTATTGTGCAATCGTGCTAGCGTATCTATAGTGTTGCGCGACAAGAGCATTTTTGTGGATTCCACATTTTAGCTCACCCTTGGTTGCCCGACCCCACTTATCTTTTTGTGTGTGTGTTTCCGTGTACCTTATATGTTGGTCTACTTGTTACACTGCATCTTGCAAATCTTTTCCAACATTATTGAAAATCATGTACAATTGCATCAAATTTTGTGCCACCATCTTAACCAAGCTCCACCATAAGCTTTTACTTGTGTAGGTGTGAGAAACCGAGAAGAGCTAGTACCAATTGTGCTATTTCCTTGTCCTACATTGGAGTGATCATCGATCCACTTGCAACTTCGGTCAAGGTACATTTGGTATTCGTTCTTCTCTTTCTACCACTCACATTTGTCTTGGAATGATGAATAGTCCAAGTACTTTTACCAACCCACTCTTCATTGAGCACGACGACGACATGAACTCCTACGTCACCAAGAGTCACCTCTTTGGTGCACAACGTGCTTTGCATCAAGAGCAGCAAGCCATGAGTGAACGCATCGACAACCTCGCCGCCGACTTGCGACTCTCCGAGCAACGTACAAGGGACTACTTCGACCACAAACTCGACGTTCACAAGCAAGAGAATGACGCAAGGATGGACGAGATTCGTGCTTTGTTTCTCAACCGCTCTTCTTCCACTTCGTCTTCATCAAGAAGGACTCGCTCAAGTCGACACTATGACTCCACCCTCTTCAGCTCAAGTACACTGACATCGAACACTCTACGTCGTCCTGTGCGCAACGATCGTCAAGCAAGCCTCAATCCTCTATGCGATACTGACTCTCAAGAGCGCCAACAACGTCAAACTCAAGAGGCCTTTGCATTAGCACGAGAACAACAACGACAATGCTAACATGAAGAGGAAGAGTGAGCGCATCTACACCAAGTTGCACAAGATGCCGAGGCACAATGCCAAGAACAACAACTCCGTGAATCTCAAGCACTTGAGGCGCAACAAGCCCTCCAAGATTCAAGTCGAGCCATAGCCAACCGAGGCCGACAAGCACGTGAACAATAGGAAGCACCTCGCGAAGAACTTCATGAACAACGACATCAAGCTCACGTGCACCATCACGTCCCTCAAGTTCCTCCTCGAGCTCGACAAGCTCCTCCACAAGCTCGCCAAGAACATCAAGTTCATCAAGAGCATGAAGAGAATGGACATCCTCCACGACAAGTCCATCATGAGGTTGACAATCCCCCTCACCAAGAGTGACACGAGCTTGACAATCATCTACAACACGGGCGTCATCATCCCCAACCCCAACACAATGAACAGCAATGCTATGGCAAGCTCAAGTTCACCATGCCTAAGTTCAACGGAAGCAACGATCCCGAAGAGTACCTTTCATGGGCATTGAAAGTTGTTAAGATCTTCTGTTTGCACAACTACGACAAAGAGAAGAAGATCGCGATGGCATCCCTTGAGTTCCAAGACTATGTCCTCATTTGGTGGGAACAAGTTATCGAGCGCCGAGAGGCAAGAGGTGAACCACCCATCACTACTTGGGCACAAATGAAGGATGTCATGAGAGCATGCTTTGTGCCTACCTACTACAACCGCGACCTCTTCAAGAAACTCCAACTACTCAAGCAAGTAACCAAGAGCGTTGAAGAGTACTACAAGGAGATGGAGATTGCCATGATAAGAGCCAATGTCACGGAAGATGATGAGCAAACAATGGCACGTTTCTTGAATGGACTCAACCATCCTATCAAGAAGATCGCCGACTTCCAACCATACTCGAACCTCATCGAGCTAGTGCATCAAGTTACCAAGGTGGAACGTCAAGTGCAAGACGATTTCAAGTATGCCAAGTTCTCATCCAAGTCCTACGGCTTCTCCAACAACCAAGCTTCAACGACTCCAACACCATCTATCAAGCCTTCTACAAGCAACATCGACAAGCCGAGTTCCAAGAAAGCTTCATCAACTCCAAGTCATCATCCTACTACGAGCAACTTGAAGCCGAGAGCTTCATCATCATCCTATCCAACCGATGAGACCGTCAAGACAAGCTCCTCCAAATGCTTCACATGCGGAGGCCGAGGCCACAAGTCCTATGATTGCACCAACAAGTGAACCATGATTCTCAATGATGATGGCACCTACGATTCCATGAGTGAAGGAGAAATGGACGCTCTTGAGCAAGTCGCCATGCACCGGCAAGTGAACGATGGAGAGGAACAAGTCTTTTGCGATGAAGACTCAAGTCCCGCTCTTGTCGTCTCCATAGTCTTGACTCTCCAACATCACCAAGAAGAAGACCAAAGATGCCACATATTCCACACCAAGGCCAGCATCAATGGAAGATCCGTCAAGGTCATCATCGATGGAGGGAGTTGTCATAATCTCGCAAGTGAAGAACTTTGCTCCAAGCTCCAATTTCCCAAGACGAAGCACCCTCATCCATACAAAGTGCAATGGCTTAGCGACTCCGACACTATCCAAGCCGAGCATCGAGTACAAGTCTCCTTCAAAATTGGCGCCTACGAAGACACCTTGGAGTGCAACGTCGTTCCAATGACTGTTTTCCATCTTCTCCTTGGACGCCCATGGCAATTTTATAGAGGAGTCATCCACAATGGCCGAACGAACCAGTACATCTTCAAGATGAAGGGCAAGGTGTACATCCTTCGTCCAATGTCGCCAAGCCAAGTGATCGCCGACAAGCAAGCCACCCATCATGGAGATCATAGTGAGAGAGCGAACCACCAAAAAGAGAGTGAGCACCACAAGCCCAAATCGAACACCTCCACGATGAGAGAAAAGAAGAACTTAGTCCTATTTGCCACCAAAAGTGAGATAAGAGGAGTGTGTGAGAACCCATCTAGTGTCCTACACTACGTCATTGTGTGTAAGGACAATGCACCACAAACTAACACCTCTCACACTCTTCCTCTAGTGTTGTGTTCTCTTTTTCAAGAATTTCACGATGTTTTCCCCGACGAGCTACCTCCGGGACTACCTCCACTATGAGGCATTGAGCACCGCATCGACCTCATCCCCGGAGCACCGCTTCCGAACAAAGCTCCCTACCGCGTCAACCCCAAAGAAACCAAAGAAATACAAAGGGAAGTAAAACATCTCATAGACCATGGACATGTGCGTGAAAGTTTGAGCCCTTGTGCCGTCCCGGTCATTCTTGTGCCAAAACGAGACAGTAGCTTTCGCATGTGCTCCGATTGTATACCTATCAATGCTATTACCATTCGTTATAAGTATCCCATTCCACGCCTTGATGAAATGCTTGATGAACTTAGTGGTGCCACTATCTTTTCAAAAATTGATCTTAAGAGTGGTTACTATCAAATCCTCATACAAGAGGGTGATGAATGGAAAACCACTTTCAAAACCAAGTTTGGCTTGTATGAGTGGTTAGTCATGCCTATGGGTCTCTCGGAAGCACCGGGCACTTTTATGCGTCTTATGAATCATGTTTTTCGCCCTTACATTGGTATATTTGTTGCGGTCTACTTTGATGATATCCTTGTTTACAGCAAATCTCTTAGAGATCATGTCACCCATGTTCGAACCATGTTGCAAACTATTCGAAAAGAGCATATCTATGCTAATATGGAGAAATGCCTTTTTGGCGTTGACAAGCTCATCTTCTTGGGTTTTATTGTTTCTTCTAAGGGTGTTCATGTTGATGAGTCCAAGATCAGTGCTATTAAGACTTGGCCACAACCAACCAATTTGCATCAAGTGCGTAGCTTTCTTGGCCTTGCGGGTTTCTATCGTCGCTTTGTGAAATATTTTTAACACCATTGCTTCGCCTTTGCATGCTTTGAGCAAGAAGAATGCGCCTTTTGTTTGCGGACCATCCCAAGATACCGCGTTCAATGAGCTTAAGAATTTGCTTACTCATGCTCCCATGCTTGCATTACCCAACTTTGACAAACCCTTGGAGATTCATTGTGATCCTAGTGGTGATGGCATAGGAGGTGTGTTAACGCAAGAGAAGTGCCCCATAACTTACTTTAGTGAGAAACTCTCTGGCGTGCATCTCAATTACCCCATCTATGACAAAGAACTATATGCTTTAGTCTGAGTTTTGCATGAATGGGAACACTATCTTCGCCCTCATGAGTTTATCATTCATACCGATCATGAAACGCTCAAGTATCTTAAGGGCCAAACCAAGTTGAACAAGCTTCATGCTAAATGGAGTGAATTTATTGAGTCTTTTCCTTATGTCATTAAGTACATTAAAGGTAAAGAAACATTGTGGTGGATGTCCTTTCTTGCATATGCATGCTTGTTACTCAACTTGAATTGGATGTCATTGGATTTGAGCATATCAAAGACTTGTATGAGCATGATCCTACTTTTGCTACTCCTTATGCTAAGTGTTTGTCGCACACCTCTTGGGAACGCTATTACATCAAAGATGGATATCTTATGAGAGCTAACAAACTTTGCATCCCTGAGTCTTCTCTTCGTTTGTTGCTTTTGCAGGAATCTCATGGAGGAGGCGTAATGGGACATTTTGGACGAGACAAGATGTTTGCCACGCTCTCAAAGAACTACTTTTGGCCCAAGATGTTTTGCGACGTCAACCGCTTCACCAACCGATGCTCTACATGTCGCAAAGCTAAGTCCAAAGCTCAATCCCATCGCCTTTATATGCCTCTACCAATTCCATATCAACCATGGGAAGACATTAGCATGGACTTTGTACTTGGTTTGCCTAGGACTAGAAATGGGAAGGACTCGGTATTTGTCGTTGTGGGCCGTTTCTCAAAAATGGCACATTTCATTCCTTGCAACAAGATAGACGATGCTTCACATGTTGCTACTCTCTTTTGTAGGGAAATATTGCGTCTACACGAAGTGCCAAAGACGATCGTCTCAGACCGCGACGTCAAGTTCCTTAGCTACTTTTGGAAGACCCTATGCGCCAAGCTCGAAATCATGCTAATTTTCTCCACGGCGTATCATCCACAAACCGATGGCCAAACGGAAGTTACTAACCGCACACTCTCCGCTCTACTCGAGTACTCATCAAGAAGAACATCAAGGAGTGGGAGGAGTGCCTATCTAGTGCCAAGTTCGCCTACAACCGAGCAAGACACTCAACAACTGGCAAGTCCCCCTTCGAGGTCGTCTACGGGTTCAACCCTTTGTCCCCTTTGGACATTCTCCCTCTATCACTCCGAGAGCGCATCAATTTGGACGATAGCGCAAGAGAGACACATCTCAAGAAGGTGTGTCGGTGTCAAAACCGGCGGATCTCGGGTAGGGGGTCCCGAACTGTGCGTCTAGGTCGGATGGTAACAGGAGGCAGGGGACACGATGTTTTACCCAGGTTCAGGCCCTCTTGATGGAGGTAAAACCCTACGTCCTACTTGATTAATATTGATGATATGGGTAGTACAAGAGTAGATCTACCACGAGATCAGAGAGGCTAAACCTTAGAAGCTAGCCTATGGTATGATTGTATGTTGTGATTGTTGTCTTACGGACTAAAACCCTTCGGTTTATATAGACACCGGAAGGGGTTAGGGTTACACAAGGTTGGTTACAAAGGAGGAGATATCCATATACGTATTGCCTAGCTTGACTTCCACGCCAAGTAGAGTCCCATCCGGACACGAGACGAAGTCTTCAATCTTGTATCTTCATAGTCTAACAGTCCGGCCCATGGAGATAGTCTGGCTGTCCGGAGACCCCCTAATCCAGGACTCCCTCAGTATCCCCTGAACCAGGCTTCAATGACGATGAGTCCGGCACGCAGTATTGTCTTCGGCATTGCAAGGCGGGTTCCTTCTCTGAATACATCACAGAAGAATTTGAATACGAGGATAGTGTCCGGCCCTGCAAAATAAGTTCTACATTCCATCGTAGAGAGAATAATATTTTCACAGATCTAATTTGCTGGCTTGTTTTGGCAGCACGACGTTATTCGAACCGTTTCTCCACACATAACGCGAGGCAGTTTCTTGACACGTCTTGCCGAAGCGGAGATCGTGTTCCCTCAATTGCGGGATTCTCACTAATGCGGTTGTGGGTAACCCAACCGTGTCTAGGACTCCTAGATTATAGGCAAGTCCTAAACGGCTATGGAGAGGACGCTTGATATTCACCCTCTTTATAAAGGGACAAAGTTTTCGCTTTTTCCCTCTCGTGCTCAATCGAACCCTTCCCCCGCCTCGAGTTCTAACACCCAAAGCCTAGGTTAGGTGCTCCGGATCTTCAACCATGTCCAGCCTTCAAGGCCGATGGACGCCCTCCTCCATTACGGAAGAGGATATTAAGAAGTTGAGGGAGGCCAGATACCTGACCGCCGAGGTTTTGCATCGGCTACCTGCTCGAGGGCAGATCGTCCCTACTCCCGAACCCAACGAGAACGTCGTGTTCATCTCACACTTCCTCCGAGGTCTAGGCCTCACTCTAGATCCCTTCGCCAGGGGTTTGATGTTCTATTACGGGCTAGATTTCCATCATCTAGCTCCAGACTCCTTTCTCCACATCTCAACATTTATTGTCGTGTGCGAGGCCTTCCTCCGCATCACCCCTCACTTCGGCTTGTGGCTCAAGACCTTCGAAGTGAAGCCGAAGATGATCGAGGGGCAACATGCAGCGTGCGGAGGTGCATCAATAGGCAAGATGGCAGGAGCTCCATGGCCGAAAGGTTCCTTCCCAAAGGTGTCCGAATTATGGCAGCAGGAGTGATTTTACGTCACAGCTCCCAGAAGTGCCAAGTGGGCGGCTGCCCCTGCTTTCTGCTCGGGCCCCCCACCACAACTGATGTCATGGATTAGCAGAGGTCTGAGTTGGGGTCCATCCAAGGACGTGCCTATACTGCAAAGCCGCATCCGAGATCTCTTCGAGGGAGATTTTAATTTGGTTGCTGTAATACAAGTTATGCTGGTTCGTCAAGTCCAGCCTTGCAAACGCCGTCCCCTTCGCTTGTGGGAGTTCAACCCAGAGGGACCACATGCCATTCAAAGTTTCCTCGGCCTAACGCACGAGGAGATGTACAAGTCATTCTTCGGACCTCAAGTAGAATGTCCGGATATTACTGAGGACGCAGGCTTGAACAGTAACCGCGCCGCCGAACAAGTAAGAAATCCTCTAGCCGAGCACACTGTCTTTTATTCGAAGTTATTTCTGAGAGTTCGCTTTTTGACCAGGACTGGCTAACAAAGGCGAAGATGATTTGGTGTTTGGCCCCCCTCCCTGAGGGTTTGGAAAATCGGATATTGGAAAAGATGCTCGAGGTCGCACCTTGCCCGGAGCCCTTGAAGGAAGATACTGGGGGGGATAATACGGGCGGACGCGGGCCCCCATCGCCGCCCGTTCCAACCGAGGGAACGAGCGTCTCCACGAAGGCGGACAACCGGGGGAGGAAAAGGACTGCTTCCGAGGATCCGGAAGCCGAAGCCTCCAAATGGGAGAAGTCTCCCACAGAGGGTCCTGCCTCGGGGGGGTGCTTTTGCCGCACAAAGTCCGCGAGGGGATCAGCCCTCCAACGAGTCGTAAGTGATCCAAAATACTTTAATAGTAAAGGTATGCTATCTTTTTTTCTGAGAGAATAACCACCGCATATATCTTGCAGTTCGGGCCTTAGCCCCTCTTAGCTGAGCTCGTCTTCGGGGGATCTTCTTCCAGAGATGATGGAGAGCGAAACGCCTCCCCCGGACTCCTCTGCTCAAGAAGAGGGCGACCCCGAAGTGTCGTCATGGAGGGCCTCTCCGGATCCGGTGAGGCCAGAAGATAATCCCATAGACCCCCGAAGTCCCCAGCGTCCGTCTCCCGAAGAGAGCAGACAGAAGAGTCCGGCACCATCTGGTGTGCGATCAGACGTTCTGAGGGAGTTGGTGGGGTGAGCGGCCATCTCAGAAGAACACCGTATGCTGATGAGTACGGTGATGTAGAGAATCTCGTCCGCCGAAAGCGGATTACATGAAGCTTTTATGAGTCTACTGACAGACTTTGAGGTACGTGAGATAATATGTGATAGTACTGCACATGTTAGGTGTGCCCTGTGTAGATAGTAGCCCCTGAGACTCTGGTTGTCGTCCAGAACGGCGGCGAACAGAGGATCATATTCCCAGGCAATAACCAGACTGCCCCTATGTGCAGGTGGTGGAAGCTCCGGTGGCTAGCCGGACTAGTGAGTTTGCGAAATTACAATGGCAACTGGATGCGGCAGACGCAGACATCGAGCTTGTTAACAAGAGGCTTGACGAGGCACAAGGTAAGTGTTATTATCTGGTGAACGCCACATAGTAAGAGCAGCATGATGCCAGTATCTTTAATATGTTGTGACTGCAGATGGAGCTGCCACCGTGGAAGCCTTGCGGGCAGAACTTGCCCGAGCCAAGGAACAAGCGAGGATTAGTAATGCGGCTGCTTTGAAGGTGGCCGAAGAGTTGAAAGCCGAGAAGGCCGCACATTGCGAGAGCCAAGAGAAGATGACCACGATGGCCATAGAATTAAAAGACACTGCCGACCGTTGTCGGGTCCTTGAAAAATAAACCGGGCGAAGGCAACGGACCTTGAGAAGGCCACGGCGGCGGACAAAGACACCCGTTCTGCTATGAGAGCGAAGAAGGAGGAGCTGCGGGAAGCCGGGGATATTGCGGTTGGAAAACCCTTCATGTTACAGAGGAAGTTCGGGGATCCACGGTATGCCCCTCTGGATCGGCTGTGGAGTTCGGCAGATGCGTATATGGATTTGGCGGCGAGTGCTGCCGATGCGGCCAAGTACTTCCAAGGTCAGACAGATCATGAAGCGGACAAGCTATTCTGGTCGCAATTCCACGTTCAAGAGCGCCCGCTTTCATTGACTGACCAGCTAGCCGAATGGGCCGAACTGAATAGGTTGTCCGGACTCGCCATGAGGTTTGTCGTGGATCAGCTATGGCCGAAAAAGCCAAAGCCCAACAGCTATTTCAGCTTAGTGCAGCAGTACCTTGGTGCGGTGCCGCACATTAATGCGATGAAGAGGTCGACGTGCATAGAAGGCTCGCGAATGGCCCTTGCCCGTGTTAAAGCATACTGGGCGGAGATGGACGCTACCACTGTTGCGGCGCAGGGTTCGGCCATAGGCCGAGTGGCTGCCGAGCATTATTTCGAGGAGGTTCTCGAAGGTCCTCGTTTGATAGAGGCCCAGTGCTCGAAGAATATTATGTTTGAGTGATATGTATTCTCATTGTAAACACAATGTTTTTATGAAGTTTTTATAAGGCTATGTTTATACTTTTGCCTGAAAGTAGTATGATGCCTCCTGTGCAGCCGTTTATGTATACATGTGTATAACCTGAAAGATTGCAGCCGTCGGCTTCAACCCCCACGCATATAATGCGGAGGTGCTAGCAAAAAACGCATGTTCACACTTAACCCAACGTCCTAGTCCTATTAAGGAGGTGATAGCATAGCGAGCGAGGCAACCGGACTATAATGCTTTAACACTTTCACTTAGCCATAGGAGTTTGACAGTGGGGCTACTAGATAGCCCCTGGTGGCTCCGCACTCTCCCAGTCACGGGGTGCGTACATGCCTGGCCAGAAAACGGCCCTTCGTTAAGGCGTAGGAATTCTAACATTCCTATAGGTCGTCAAGTGGTTGACCAGTCTCACGCTATATCATGACAGTCAGTTTTCGGCTTTCTCTACTGAGGTGCTCGTCCAGATGAACCAGGGCACAATCGCAGTAGTTCTCCTGGTGCTACCTTAGCCGGTAAAGCGGAACATAAGGCACCAAAACACAGGAGCCGGGCAAACCCGACATTTGACCAAAGACAATGAGTCGGAGCTGATGCATATAAGACCAAACTCGCGACGCCGAACACTCCCTAAGGTATTCGGTCTTTATGGTATAAACTGGGCCTAAATAGTGCCATTCGTAAGAAGCCCCTTGTGTCCAGGTACGTGCATTATTCTGACGTGGCCACATGCCAAGACGTCAGCATCCTTCTCAACTGTTCTGAGAATTCGGTGGATATGTATCAACAAGAGCCAGTAAAAAAGGTTTACGCAGGGTCTTAATCTAAAAAGAATCCTTGGAGCGGGTCCCTGCTGCACGTCTGCGCCTGTGTCTCCATTGTGCCGTATCCTGGACGGGTGTAGCACGATGATCATCTATAAAAGAGAGGAACTTAGGTGAAAAAGTTGTCGTGCGAAAAGATAGTTTTTAAAGAAACCATATATAATTCAAGATGAGTAAAAATTGCCACTTGTCTGCGCGTGTTGAGCCCCTTGTATTTGTAATAGGGGTGTGACCATTGATCCGTTATAAATTACATATAGCTGCGCCAGACTCGAATAACCGTGTCCGAGGTCTTGATGACCTGTTAAATGCTTTAGTTGGTGAGGCCGTTTTTAGTGTACGGCTGCCAAGGCAGCCGCACTCTCTTCGGCGCGCAAAGATTGCTTAATACTTCCTTTTACTGTAATGATGCCATATGGGCCGGGCATCTTGAGTGTGAGGGAAGCATAGTGCGGTATTGCATTAAAGCGAGCGAAAGCATTGCGTCCGAGTAGTGCTTGATAGCCACTTTGGAACGGAGCGATGCAGAAGGTTAAATGTTCGCCACGGAAGTTATTGGGGAAGCCGAATATAACTTTTAGTAGCAGGGAGCCCATGCAATGAGCCCCTGGGCCTGGCGTTACTCCTTTAAAGGTAGTATTGCTATGGCAAATTTTTGTTGGGTCTATCCCCATTTCGCGTATTGTATCCTGATATATCAGGTTTAGACTGCTGCCACCGTCCATCTGGACTTGTGTGAAGTGGTATCCGTCAATTATTGGGTCTAATACCAGGGCAGCCCATCCTGCACGCCGGATACTTGCTGAGTAATCACGATGGTCGAAAGTGATCGGTTGAGACGACCAGTGGCAGGACTCCGCGGTGATAGGCCCTTGGGTATATTTTTCTGGGAGTGCCGTTTTGTTTCTTCCCTTGATCATGTGTAACACGTTTACTGTTTTCACTTCTGGTGGAAATTTCTTTTGTTCCCCAGTGTCTTGCTTGAGAGGCTCATCCTCGTCTTCGCTTGGTGTATCCCCCCCCTTGTGTACGACGTTGAGCTTGCCGGACTACTTGAAGACCCAACATTCTCTGTGGGTATGATTAGCAGGTTTGCCAAGGGTGCTATGGATCTGACATATTTGGTCCAAAATTTGTTTAGGTTGGACAGTTCGTCTCTGGCGCCTTTAGAGGGCAGCTTTTGCTGACCTGACCGAGAGCTTTTGAATCCGGCGTTTACTGCTGTGCTCTTCGTGCTGTCTTCTTTATTCCGGCGTTTGTTATTGCTGTTGCGCCATGATTTCCCGTTTCCATCTCTAACTTCAGATGTACTGGGGTCATTGGTGCTGCATCTGGCTAGCCAGCTGTCCTCACCTGCGCAAAAGCGGGTCATGAGGCTTGTTAATGCTGCCATTGTTCTCGGCTTTTCTGGGCTGAGGTGTCTGGCAAGCCATTCGTCACGGACGCTATGCTTAAAAGCTGCTAAGGCTTCGGCGTCCGGACAGTCGAAAATTTGGTTCTTTTTAGTAAGAAACATGTTCCAAAGTTTTCGGGCTGACTCTCCGGGCTGTTGAGTTATATGACTCAAATCGTCCGCGTCCGGAGGTCGGACATAAGTCCCTTGAAAATTTGTCCGAAAAGCATCTTCGAGCTCTTCCCAGCTTCCAATGGAGTTTTCGGGGAGGCTTTTGAGCCAGTGACGAGCTGGCCCTTTGAACTTGAGGGGTAAGTACTTGACGGCGTGGAGATCATCTCCTCGAGCCATATGGATATGGAGGATATAGTCCTCGATCCAGACCCCGGGGTCTGCTGTTCCGTCGTATGCCTCTATGTTTACGGGTTTGAATCCCTCTGGAAATTCATGGTCCAGCACCTCGTTGGTGAAACATAGGGGGTGTGCGGCACCCCTGTATCTGGGTGTACCGCGTTGTTCGGATGTTTGTTGTGTTACATCATATGCTAGGGCGCGCTTGTGTGGTCCATAGATGGATCTGGTTGCGCCGTCCTTTTGGGGCGAGCCCTCGCGTGTATCGCGTATTGGCTTGTGAGTGGCGTTGTTTGCCGCTCGATGTTGGCCGTGAGGTCGTCTATCCGGCCAGGTGGCTGTTTTGATTTTTGGTTGTGGGGGGTCTGAGGCCTCCTCGTCGAATTCAGGTAGCAGCTTCCGCTTTGGGTAGCTCTTGGTGGGGCGATGTTGGGGAACGTAGTAATTTCAAAAATTTACCTACGCACACGCAAGATCATGGTGATGCATAGCAACGAGAGGGGAGAGTGTTGTCCACGTACCCTCATAGACGAAAGCGGAAGCGTTAGCACAACGCGGTTGATGTAGTCGTACGTCTTCACGATCCAATCGATCCATGTACCGAACGCACGACACCTCCGAGTTCTGCACACGTTCAACTCAATGACGTCCCTCGAACTCCAACCCAGCCGAGATTTGAGGGGGTGTTCCGTCAGCTCTACCGACGCAGGGCTTCGCCTAAGCACCGCTATGATATGACTGAGGTGGATTATGGTGGAGGGGGCACCGCACACGGCTAAGAGATCAAGAGATCAATTGTTGTGTCTTTGGGGTGCCCCCTGCCCCCGTATATAAAGGAGTGGAGGAGGGGGAGGGCCGGCCCTCTCTATGGCGCGCCCTAGGGGAGTCCTACTCCCACCGGGAGTAGGATTCCCCTTTTCCTAGTAGAACTAGGAGCCCTTCCAAGTAGTAGGAGTAGGAGGGAAGGAAAGGGAAGGGAAAAGGAGAAGGAAGGAAGGGGGCGCCCCCCTCCCTAGTCCAATTCGGACCAGCCCATGGGGAGGGGTGCGGCCACCCTTTGAGGCATTTCTCTCCTTTCCCGTATGGCCTATTAAGGCTCAATACGAATTCCCGTAACTCCCCGGTACTCCTAGAAATACCCGAATCACTCGGAACCTTTCCGATGTCCGAATATAGTCGTCCAATATATCGATCTTTACGTCTCGACCATTTCGAGACTCCTCATCATGTCCCCGATCTCATCCGGGACTCCGAACTCCTTCGGTACATCAAAACACATAAACTCATAATATAACCGTCATTGAACTTTAAGCATGCGGACAATACGGGTTCGAGAACTATGCAGTTATGAGACACGTCTCTGGTCAATAACCAATAGCAGAACCTGGATGCTCATATTGGCTCTCACATATTCTACGAAGATCTTTATCGGTCAGACCACATAACTACATACGTTGTTCCCTTTGTCAACGGTATGTTACTTGCCCGAGATTCGATCGTCGGTATCTCAATACCTGGTTCAATCTCGTTACCGGAAATTCTCTTTACTCGTTCTGTAGCACATCATCCCGCAACTAACTCATTAGTTGCAATGCTTGCAAGGCTTATAGTGATGTGCATTACCGAGCGGGCCCAGAGATACCTCTCCGACAATCGGAGTGACAAATCCTAACCTCGAAATACGCCAACCCAACAAGTACCTTCGGAGACACCTGTAGAGCACCTTTATAATTACCCAATTACGTTGTGACGTTTGGTAGCACACGAAGTGTTCCTCCGGTAAACGGGAGTTGCATAATCTCATAGTCATAGGAACATGTATAAGTCATGAAGAAAGCAATAGCAATAAACTAAACGATCAAGTGCTATGCTAACAGAATGGGTCAAGTCAATCACATCATTCTCCTAATGATGTGATCCCGTTAATCAAATGATAACTTTTGTCTATGGCTAGGAAACATAACCATCTTTGATCAACGAGCAAGTCAAGTAGAGGCATACTAGTGACACTCTGTTTGTCTATGTATTCACACATGTATCATGTTTCCGGTTAATACAATTCTAGCATGAATAATAAACATTTATCATGATATAAGGAAATAAATAATAACTTTATTATTGCCTCTAGGGCATATTTCCTTCAGTCTCCCATTTGCACTAGAGTCAATAATCTAGTTCACATCGCCATGTGATTTAACACCAATAGTTCACATCACCATGTGATTAACACCCATCGTTCACATCGTCATGTGACCAACACCCAAAGGGTTTACTAGAGTCAATAATCTAGTTCACATCGCTATGTGATTAACACCCAAAGAGTACTAAGGTGTGATCATGTTTTGCTTGTGAGAGAAGTTTAGTCAACGGGTCTGCCACATTCAGATCCGTAAGTATTTTGCAAATTTCTATGTCAACAATGCTCTGCACGGAACTATTCTAGCTAATTGCTCCCACTTTCAATATGTATCCAGATTGAGATTTAGAGTCATCTGGACCAGTGTCAAAATTTGCATTGACGTAACCCTTTACGACGAACCTTTTTGTCACCTCCATAATCGAGAAACATATCCTTATTCCACTAAGGATAATTTGATCGCTGTCAAGTGATCTACTCCTAGATCACTATTATACTCCCTTGCCAAAAACAGTGTAGGGTATACAATAGATCTGGTACACAGCATGGCATAATTTATAGAACCTATGGCCAAGGCATAGGTAATGACTTTCATTCTCTCTCTATCATCTGTCGTGGTCGGGTTTTGAGTCTTACTCAACTTCACACCTTGTAACACAGGCAAGAACTCCTTCTTTGACTGTTCCATTTTGAACTACTTCAAAATCTTGTCAAGGTATGTACTCATTGAAAAACTTATCAAGCGTCTTGATCTATCTCTGTAGATCTTGATGCTCAATATGTAAGCAGCTTCACCGAGGTATTTCTTTGAAAAACTCCCTTCAAACATTTATTTATGCTTTGCAGAATAATTCTACATTATCTCCGATCAACAATATATCATTCACATATACTTATCAGAAATGTTGAAGTGCTCTCACTCACTTGTAAATACAGGCTTCACCGCAAGTCTATATAAAACTATATGATTTGATCAACTTATCAAAGCGTATATTCCAACTCCGAGATGCTTAGACCAGTCCATAGATGGATCGCTGGAGCTTGCATATTTTGTTAGTACCTTTAGGATTGACAAAACCTTCTGGTTGCATCATATACAACTCTTCTTTAATAAATTCATTAAGGAATGCAGTTTTGTTTATCCATTTGCCAGATTTCATAAAATGCGGCAATTGCTAACATGATTCGGACAGACTTAAGCATAGATACGAGTGAGAAACTCTCATTGTAGTCAACACCTTGAACTTGTCAAAAACCTTTTTGCGACAATTCTAGCTTTGTAGATAGTAACACTACTATCAGCGTCCGTCTTACTCTTGAAGATCCATTTAAGCTTAATGGCTCGCAGATCAATGGGAAAGTCAATCAAAGTCCATACTTTGTTCTCATACATGGATCTCATCTCAGATTTCATGGCCTCAAGCCATTTCACGAAATCTGGGCTCATCATCGCTTCCTCATAGTTCGTAGGCTCGTCACGGTCAAGTAATATGACCTCCAGAACAGGATTACCGTACCACTCTAGTGCGGATCTCACTCTGGTTTACCTACGAGGTTCGGTAGTAACTTGATCTGAAGTTACATGATCATCATCATTAGCTTCCTCACTAATTGGTGTAGTAGTCACAGGAACAGATTTCTGTGATGAACTACTTTCCAATAAGGGAGCAGGTACAGTTACCTCATCAAGTTCTACTTTCCTCCCATTCACTTCTTTCGAGAGAAACTCCTTCTCTAGAAAGGATCCATTCTCAGCAATGAATATCTTGCCTTCGGATCAGTGATAGAAGGTGTACCCAACATTTTCTTTTGAGTATCCTATGAAGATACACTTCTCCAATTTGGGTTTGAGCTTATCAGGTTGAAACTTTTTCACATAAGCATTGCAACCTCAAACTTTAAGAAACGACAACTTAGGTTTCTTGCCAAACCATAGTTCATATGGTGTCGTCTCAACGGATTTAGATGGTGCCCTATTTAATTTGAATGTAGTTGTCTCTAATGCATAACCCCAAAACGATAATGGTAAATTGGTAAGAGACATCATAGATCGCACCATATCTAATAAAGTACGGTTACGATGTTCGGACACACCATTACACTATGGTGTTCCAGGTGGCGTGAGTAGTGAAACTATTTCACATTGTTTTAACTGAAACCCAAACTCGTAACTCAAATATTTTACTTCTGTGATCATATCGTAGAAACTTTTATTTTTGTTACGATGATTCTCCACTTCACTCTGAAATTCTTTGAACTTTTCAAATGTTTCAGACTTGTGTTTCATCAAGTAGATATACTCATATCTGCTCAAATCATCTGTGAAGATCAGAAAATAATGATACCTGCCGCGAGCCTCAATATTCATCGGACCACATACATCAGTATGTATGATTTCCAACAAATCTGTTGCTCGCTCCATTGTTCCGGAGAACGGAGTCTTAGTCATCTTGCCCATGAGGCATGGTTCGCAAGCATCAACTGATTCTTAATCAAGTGATTCCAAAAGCCCATCAGCATGGATTTTCTTCATGAGCTTTACACCAATATGACCTAAATGGCAGTGCCGCAAATAAGTTGCACTATCATTATTAACTTTGCATCTTTTGGCTTCAATATTATAAAAATGTGTATCACCATGATCGAGATCCAACAAACTATTTTCATTGGGTGTATGACCATAGAAGGTTTTATTCATGTAAACAGAACAACAATTTATTCTCTTACTTAAATGAATAAACATATTGTAATAAACATGATCAAATCATATTCATGCTCAACGCAAACACCAAATAACACTTATTTAGGTTCAACACTAATCCCAAAAGTATAGGGAGTGTGCGATGATGATCATATCAATCTTGGAACCACTTCCAACACACATTGTCACTTCACCCTTAACTAGTCTCTGATCATTCTGCAACTCCCGTTTCGAGTTACTACTCTTAGCAACTGAACCAGTATCAAATACCGAGGGGTTGCTACGAACACTAGTAAAATACACATCAATAATCTGTATATCAAATATACCTTTGTTCACTTTGCCATCCTTCTTATCCGCCAAATACTTGGGGCAGTTCCGCTTCCAGTGACCAGTCCCTTTGCAGTAGAAGCACTTAGTCTAAGGCTTAGGACCAAACTTGGGCTTCTTCACTTGAGCAGCAACTTGCTTGCCGTTCTTCTTGAAGTTCCCTTTCTTTCCCTTTGCCCTTTTCTTGAAACTAGTGGTCTTGTTAATCATCAACACTTGATGCTCTTTCTTGATTTCTACCTTCATCGATTTCATCATCATGAAAAGCTCGGGAATCGTTTTCATCATCCCTTGCATACTATAGTTCATCACAAAGTTTTACTAACTTGGTGATGGTGACTAGAGAATTCTGTCAATCACTATTTTATCTGGAAGATTAACTCCCACTTGATTCAAGCGATTGTAGTACCTAGACAATCTGAACACATGCTCACTGCTTGAGCTATTCTCCTCCATCTTTTAGATATAGAACTAGTTGGAGACTTCATATCTCTCAACTCGGGTATTTGCTTGAAATATTAACTTCAACTCCTGGAACATCCATATGATCCATGACGTTCAAAACGTCTTTGAAGTCCCGATTCTAAGCCGTTTAAGCATGGTGCACTAAACTATCAAGTAGTCATCATATTGAGCTAGCCAAACGTTCATAACGTCTGCATCTGCTCCTGCAATAGGTCTGTCACCTAGCGGTGCATTAAGGACATAATTCTTCTGTGCAGCAATGAGGATAATCCTCAGATCATGGATCCAATCCGCATCATTGCTACTAACATCTTTCAACTTAATTTTCTCTAGGAACATATCAAAAATAAAACAGGGGAGCTAAACGCGAGCTATTGATATACAACATAGATATGCTAATACTACCAGGACTAAGTTCATGATAAATTAAAGTTCAATTAATCATATTACTTAAGAACTCCCACTTAGACAGACATCCCTCTAATCTTCTAAGTGATCACGTGATCCATATCAACTAAACCATGTCCGATCATCATGTGAGATGGATTAGTTTCAATGGTGAACATCACTATGTTGATCATATCTACTATATGATTCACGCTCGACCTTTCGGTCTCCGTGTTCTGAGGCCATATCTGTTATATGCTAGGCTCGTCAAGTTTAACCTAAGTATTCTGCGTGTGCAAAACTGGCTTGCACCCGTTGTAGATGGATGTAGAGCTTATCACACCCGATCATCACGTGGTGTCTGGGCACGACGAACTTTGGCAACGGTGCATACTCAGGGAGAACACTTTTATCTTGAAATTTAGTGAGAGATCATCTTATAATGCTACCGTCAATCAAAGCAAGATAAGATGCATAAAAGATAAGCATCACATGCAATCAAAATATGTGACATGATATGACCATCATCATCTTGTGCCTTTGATCTCCATCTCCAAAGCATCGTCATGATTTCCATCGTCACCGGCATGACACCATGATCTCCATCATCTTGATCTATATCAATGTATCGTGACATGGTTGTCTCGCCAACTATTGCTATTGCAATTATTGCTATCGCATAGCGATAAAGTAAAGCAATTATTTGGCGCTTGCATCTTATGCAATAAAGAGACAACCATAACGCTTCTGCCAGTTGCCGATAACTTCAACAAAACATGATCATCTTATACAACAACTTATATCTCATCACGTCTTGACCATATCACATCACAACATGCCCTGCAAAAACAAGTTAGACGTCCTCTACTTTGTTGTTGCAAGTTTTACGTGGCTGCTACGGGCTTAGCAAGAACCATTCTTACCCACGCATCAAAACCACAATGATAGTTTGTCAAGTTGGTGCTGTTTTAACCTTCTCAAGGACCGGGCGTAGCCACACTCGGTTCAACTAAATTTGGAGAAACTGACACCCGCTAGTCACCTGTGTGCATAGCACGGCGGTAAAACCAGTCTCGCGTAAGCGTACACGTAATGTCGGTCTGGGACGCTTCATCCAACAATACTGTCGAACCAAAGTGTGACATGCTGGTAAGCAGTATGACTTATATCGCCCACAACTCACTTGTGTTCTACTCGTGCATATTACATCAATGCATAAAACCAGGCTCGGATGCCACTGTTGGGGAACGTAGTAATTTCAAAAATTTACCTACGCACACGCAAGATCATGGTGATGCATAGCAACGAGAGGGGAGAGTGTTGTCCATGTACCCTCGTAGACCGAAAGCGGAAGCGTTAGCACAACACGGTTGATGTAGTCGTACGTCTTCACGATCCGACCGATCCAAGTACCGAACACCCGGCACCTTCGAGTTCTGCACACGTTCAACTCGATGACGTCCCTCGAACTCCGATCTAGCCGAGCTTTGAGGGGGAGTTCCGTCAGCACGGCGGCGTGGTGATGATGATGATGTTCTACCGATGCAGGGCTTCGCCTAAGCACCGCTACGATATGACCGAGGTGGATTATGGTGGAGGGGGGCACCGCACACGGCTAGGAGATCAAGAGATCAATTGTTGTGTCTTTGGGGTGCCCCCTGCCCCCGTATATAAAGGAGTGGAGGAGGGGGAGGGCCGGCCCTCTCTTTGGCGTGCCCTAGGGGAATTCTACTCCCACCGGGAGTAGGATTCCCCCTTTCCTAGTAGAACTAGGAGCCCTTCCAAGTAGTAGGAGTAGGAGGGAAGGAAAGGGAAGGGAAAAGGAGAAGGAAGGAAGGGGCGCCCCCCTCCCTAGTCCAATTCGGACCAGCCCATGGGGAGGGGTGCAGCTACCCTTTGAGGCCTTTCTCTCCTTTCCCGTATGGCCCATTAAGGCTCAATACGAATTCCCGTAACTCCCCGGTACTCCCGAGAATACCCGAATCACTCGGAACCTTTCCGATGTGCAAATATAGTCGTCCATTATATCGATCTTTACGTCTCGACCATTTCGAGACTCCTCGTCATGTCCCCGATCTCATCCGGGACTCCGAACTCCTTCGGTACATCAAAACACATAAACTCATAATATAACCATCATTGAACTTTAAGCGTGCGGACCCTATGGGTTCGAGAACTATGTAGAGAGGACCGAGACACGTCTCCGGTCAATAACCAATAGCGGAACCTAGATGCTCATATTGTCTCCCACATATTCTACGAAGATCTTTATCGGTCAGACCGCATAACTACATACGTTGTTCCCTTTGTCATCGGTATGTTACTTGCCCGATATTCGATCGTCGGTATCTCAATACCTAGTTCAATCTCGTTACCGGAAATTCTCTTTACTCGTTCTGTAGCACATCATCCCGCAACTAACTCATTAGTTGCAATGCTTGCAAGGCTTATAGTGATGTACATTACCGAGTGGGCCCAGAGATACCTCTCCGACAATCGGAGTGACAAATCCTAACCTCGAAATACGCCAACCCAACAAGTACCTTCGGAGACACCTGTAGAGCACCTTTATAATCACCCAGTTACGTTGTGAAGTTTGGTAGCACACAAAGTGTTCCTCCGGTAAACGGGAGTTGCATAATCTCATAGTCATAGGAACATGTATAAGTCATGAAGAAAGCAATAGCAATAAACTAAATGATCAAGTGATGTGCTAACGGAATGGGTCAAGTCAATCCCATCATTCTCCTAATGATGTGATCCCGTTAATCAAATGACAACTCTTTGTCTATGGCTAGGAAACATAACCATCTTTGATCAACGAGCTAGTCAAGTAGAGGCATACTAGTGACACTCTGTTTGTCTATGTATTCACACATGTATCATGTTTCTGGTTAATACAATTCTAGCATGAATAATAAACATTTATCATGATATAAGGAAATAAATAATAACTTTATTATTGCCTCTAGGGCATATTTCCTTCAGGCGATTGTCGCCGTACTTCGCTACTGTGTTGAGTACTTTACTCCATCTGATTTGGAGTGTGTCTTGCGTAGCCTTGAGCCTTTGCTTCTGCTTTTTCAGACTCCTCGCGGTGGCAACAAGCCTTTGACGGGCACTCTGCTGCTCCGGGTGCCTGTCCGGCGTTATGTCGTCCGGACTATTATCTTTGACAGAATTGGTTTGTTCGGTTTGATTCTCCGTATTGCCGTGGTCCGGCAGTGGTTCGCCCTGCTCCAACGCTAGGTCTGTATGATCGTTATTTCTGTCGAGGCGGGATTTGGGGCGGCGCTTGCGCCGCCTCTTTGACTGTTTCTCGAGGGAACAAGCCTTCGGTGCGTCCTTCCATTCCACGTCATCGTCTTCTTTTGGTGTGTCCACCATGTATACGTCATATGATGAAGTGGACGTCCGGCGCCCTGTGGGCGGTGGTTCCTCTTCACCTCCCGCATCGTCGTCCATACCGTCGATGTCTTCGGAGTCGAAGTCGAGCATGTCGGTTGAGTCATCGACAGTGGCTATTAAATGGGTGGTGGGTGGGCGTCGAATCTCTTCATCGTCCGCATCCCAATCCTGTTGGCCATAATCCGGCCAGGGCTCTCCTGACAAAGAGAGAGACCTTAGTGAATTCAGGATGTCGCCGAAGGGAAAGTGCTGAAAGATATCCGTGGCCGTGAATTCCTTGATCGGTGCCCAATCGGATTCGATTGGAAGGGGCGCGGATGGTTCGGAGTCCGGAAAAGAGTCCGGCACCTTGGAATCATGGGCTATGCAGACTGTTAGGCTGGTGTTCGGCTCGATCGCCATTGAGACTGCAGCCCCTGAGGCGGTGTCTAACCACCCGTCCTCGACCGGCAAAGTTGACTCTGAGCTAAAGGTCGGAGCTGATGCGGGCGCGGCCTCTGAGGTACTATTCGGCGGCAGAGCTAGGTCATACCCATCGCGACAGTGCGGCGCGCCCGGCTGTGGCTCGAATCCGTCGAAGATCAAGTCTCCGCGGATGTCTGCCATGTAATTCAAACTTCCAAATCTGACCTGGTGGCCAAGGGCGTAGCTTTCAATCTGCTCCAGATGGCCAAGCGAATTAGCCCGCAGTGCAAAGCCGCCGAATACGAAGATCTGTCCAGGGAGAAAAGTCTCACCCAGGACTGCATCGCTATCGATGATAGTAGGAGCCGTCAAGCCTAACGGCGACGACACAGAGGAACTCTCAATGAAAGCACCAATGTTGGTGTCAAAACCGGCGGATCTCGGGTAGGGGGTCCCGAACTGTGCATCTAGGCCGGATGGTAACAGGAGGCATGGGACACGATTTTTACCCAGGTTTGGGCCCTCTTGATGGAGGTAAAACCCTACGTCCTGCTTGATTAATATTGATGATATGGGTAGTACAAGAGTAGATCTACCACGAGATCAGAGAGGCTAAACCCTAGAAGCTAGCCTATGGTATGATTCTATGTTGTGATTGTTGTCCTATGGACTAAAACCCTTCGGTTTATATGGACACCGGAGAGGGTTAGGGTTACACAATTTCGGTTACAAAGGAGGAGATATCCATACACGTATTGACTAGCTTGCCTTCCATGCCAAGTAGAGTCCCATCCGGACACGAGACGAAGTCTTCAATCTTGTATCTTCATTGTCTAACAGTCCGGCCCATGGAGATAGTCCGGCTGTCCGGAGACCCCCTAATCCAGACTCCCTCAAGGTGCATGAAGACACAAGGAACACCATCGAGCGCCATGTTCAACGGCTTGCGTCCAAGCTCAACTACCACAAGCGCCCTATGGTCCTCAACATTGGTGATCTCGTGTGGCTACACCTTCGCAAGGATTGCTTTCCACAAGAACGCAAGTCCAAGCTTCGACCACGAGCGGATGGACCCTTCAAGGTGCTCGCACGATACAACGACAACGCTTACAAGATCGACCTCCCACGCGACAAGTACAACATGAGTGACATCTTCAACGTCAAAGATCTCTCTCCCTTCCATGGTGATGAAGAATTTGATCCGAGGACGGATCTTCCCCAAGGGAGGGGAGATGATGCAGAGCATCCCAAGGCCATCCCCATGGACCCAAGTACATCTCCTACGACACCTCTTGGACCCATGACACGAGCACGTGCAAGGGCACTTGAAACCGAGGTGACATCTCTCCTCTCACATTTCCACTTTGATTCACATGAGACATGGCTACTACCTCATACGGATGCTTTGTGCATGCTCAGGTACCATGGAGAAGCTAAGGAGCAAGGAGAAGAAGAAGAGGAAGATGGATGTGGAGACGGAGACGGAGACGAAGAAGAATGATGAGGACATGACTACCTTGGATACAACCAAAAATATAGCATACATGTATATTTGTGAGGTGTATGGGACATTTGTACAATCCACATATGAAGATAAGGGAAAAAGAGAAGTTTAGATACTGTTCAAAAAGTCCTCTCCCATCACTTTTGGGCCAAGAGAAGATAGAGTCCAAGTCTCTCACGTTTTGGATTCAGATTCGGACTGCATAGACATACCTGACTCAAAACGCCAACAATTTTTTCATACAGACTCCGAATTGGGTGATTCTTTTTTTGTTGGAAAGTAGATTTCGTCCAGAGCATTGAGATATCGACAAAACAATCCGACGCTGCAGCAGAATCCGAGTCAAACAATAAGTCCAAAGGTGTTGCACCACCTCCACTTGGGCCCATGAGCCTTGTACGACCTAGGGTTAGTTTTAGGCTGCCTTGGGACGTCCTTCCACCTCCTTGGCCGCCACGCCTTGCTCCTATATAAGTAGATCCATCTAGTAGCTTTTTCCTTGGGATTTGTTTAGTTAAAAGTTAGCCATTGCAACTTCGTGTACTTCGTTTGTGTCCAACGACCAGAGCAAGACCGCTTACGGATCCCCACTTTTATCAACACTTCATCCATATTTGCAATATTTAGATTGCTTAATCATATTCTTGCTTGTTCTTCGATTGCTTGCAGGAATAGACCTTCGTGGTCAGGTTGATCATGCTCCGGCATGGTCAATAACCTCTCGGAGTTGGTTTAGCGATTGCTAATGCGTAACGTCGTGCACGTTTGTAGTCAGGTCGTCAAAGTCGTCTTCACCAAATCGATAGTTATCATCTCACCGAAAGATCGGGACACCCTCGCCTCTATCAAGTGGTATCGGTTTTCAGGTTGCTCGGTGAGAATTTCCAGTTTTTCCTAGATTAGATTTATTTTCTTACCTATTGTCCAAGAAAAAGCCACAAAAAAGTTAGATATATTCATCCTTTGTCCAAGCCAGTCTGAGCCTTTGCAATTTTCTTTTCATTGCTTGCATAGTTGAATTATCGGTTGCATCGTCGTGTCGAGTTGCTGGTTTTAGTGTCTAGTTTGTTTAGAGTTTCGAGTTCTGTTCACATTAGTCACGCCGCCGCTGCATCTTTATCCCTTCCGCTGTCCACCACCCATCCATCAATTTCCACCACGTGCTACGCATCGTTCATTGTCACAATCATAGTTGAGATCGTTCACATCTTCGCTTGATCTAATCTGCATCTTATCTAGTTTGTTTTGGAAAGAGGGAGAGAAAAAAAAGAGAAAAAACAAGAGAAAAAAATAAAAAAAAAGTCAGAGAAAAAAAAGAGAGAAAAAAAAGTGTGAGGAAAAAAAGAGAGAAGAAAAAAAATTTGGATCTATCTAGACTCAATCTTGTAGTTGAATTCGGATTGGAATCTATTTTGTGCACTGTTCAGTAAAACGGGCATAACTTCCTCACACGAAGTCCGTTTTGGCTTCGCAAGTACTCAAGTGAAAGCTAGCGACGAGTCGCATCTAAATAGTTACAGAAGCTAGTTCAATACTTGGAACCTAAAAATCAGCTTCTAAATAGGTCTTTTTGCTCTCCGAAGTGCACGAACACAACTTATTCCAGTTTTTCACGTCAGTTTTTGAATTTTTTTGACTTCTCATATCAACTCGGAATTGAGTGATTCCTTTTGCGTTTGAAAGCTTGAGTAAATATCATTCTTGAAAGAAATTATCAAAAAATTGGCATAAACTTTTCCAGAGGAAAGTTGGAGACAAAGCTGTTGATATATCCTGCTTAGCTGTTGTTTCACATCATTATCTTTACTGCCGTTGTGATCTTCACTTATATCTTGCTGTCCAGAGCTACTTAGTATCCTTCATTGATGCTAGTTGTGCTACGCTGTAACCTCATTAGTGTTCTAGGCTCGCATCTCTAGTCCGGTCTAGCCTAGGACCAGCACAGTACCGTCGTTGAGCGTTTATTCAACATTGCATCTCTGAATTGATTATTGCTAATCTTTTGCTACCATATATAGCCAAGCCAACTCCACATATTTCTACACCGTGTATACATATGTTTCCCTGGCAATCGCTTTACACAATCTTTGGAGTTATTTGACACCGCTAGTTGCCTGTCACCACCTGCTGCTTGGTAAGAACTTGTAAGATATTGATATTTGCTTTACTGTGAGCGCTTTACCACCACACCCTAGTAGTCCATAGGAACATTATTCTTGAATTTTGTTTCTTGTTTCTACTAATCATGACAGGTTTCAGAGATAGAAGTTCTTGGACTACGGACACAACTTCACCATCATGAGAGTTGGGACAACACACACAAGCACATGGTCAGGTTATCTTTTTACCGTCATTTGAGGGTAGATTTAATTCTGCTATTTATCTATCTTGGAAGGTCGAAGTACAACAAGTTTTTAGTCACCATGATTTTTCTGAACTTGAGAGAGTACGAGCTACCACTAGAGCATTTACTAGTTTTGCTTCTGTTTGGTGGAGTGTACATTGTAAGAAAAACATTGATAACCAACCCACAACTTGAAAGATTTGAAATATGTATTGAGACAACAATTTTTCCCTCCTTACTATCATCATGAATTGCTTCGCAAATTTGAACAATTTAAACAAGGCAACAAACACTGTTCATGCTTACTACCAAGAGTTCAAATCTTATATGCATCGTTGTGACATAGAAGAATCTGAGGATGATACAATGAATAGATTTCTTCGTGGTTTGAACCATGATATTCAGGCAAGATTTCAATATATTCCTCGTTGCGTTACTGGTATGTATGTTCGTGCTTGTACCTTTGAGAGATAGATACAGGAGGCTGCATTGGATGACAACAACAACTACTATTCCCGGTGTCACTTATATTTGCAAACTGAGTTGCAATATTTTCATGCCTTCTACTTCTTGTGATAATTTTTTGGCTTTATATTTTATGAACTATGAAAGTTACTCATGTATACATGTGTCATATGTGCACAAATCAAGGGAAGTTAAAATGGATGACATATACATATACAACATGTACACCTTGTCTCTTTTGTTAGTCACATTTCAGATTAAGCAACGCGAGGATGGCTTTGTTTTCAACAAGGGGAGGATGATGAGGACATGACTACCTTGGATACGACCAAAAATATTGCATACATGCATATTTGTCAGGTGATTTCTAGTGCAAACTATTCAATAATCTATTCATGTTATCCAGAACAAAAATACTTCACACACTTTTGTGTTTTGTCTAATTGCAGGTGTATGGGACATTTGTACAATCCACATATGAAGATAAGGGAAAAGGAGAAGTTTAGGTTCTATTCAAAAAGTCCTCTCACGTCACTTTTGGGCCAAGAGAAGATAGAGTCCAAGTCTCTCACGTTCTGGATTCAGATTCGGACTGCATAGACATACCTGACTCAAAACGCCAACAACTTTTTCATACGGACTCCGATTTGTGTGATTCTTTTTTTGTTGGAAACTAGATTTCGTGATCTTTCCAACCCATTTGGATTCACCTTCAAATTCATCCAGAGAATTGAGATATGGATGAAACAATCTGACATTGTAGCAGAATCTGAGTCAAACTACAAGCACAAAGGTGTTGCATCACCTCCACTTGGGCCCATGAGCCTTGTACGACCTAGGGTTAGTTTTAGGCTGCCTTGGGATGTCCTCCCAACTCCTTGGCCGCCACCCCTTGCTCCTATATAAGTAGATCCATCTAGTAGCTTTTTCCTTGGGTTTTGTTTAGATTAAAAGTTCACCATAGCTACAACTTCGCGTACTTCGTTTGTGTCCAACGACCAGACCAAGACGTCACAGAACCCCACCTTCATTAATAAAGCTTTCCTCTATTATTCGCAATATCCAGATTGCAATCTCAGTTTCTTGCTTGTTCTTCATTTGCTCGCAGGAAATAGACTGTCGTGGTTAGGTTGATCGTGCTCCGGCGTGGTCAATAACCCTCAGAAGTTGGTTTAGCGATTGCTAAGGCGCGACGTGTGCGCACGTTCGTAGTCGGATCATCAAAGTCGACTCCCATAGAAAATGATATCTATCTCATCGAAACATCGGGACACCCTCGCTTCTATCAAAGAAGGGTTGTTTAAAGTCTCCAGGCTCCAGACGAGCGACGAGCCCCGGACGTCCGATGACCTCCAAGCTCCGGACGTCCGGCCTCCTCCGGACGACCGGCACTTCCACATCCGAGCCAAAACAGACGGACATCCGACGCCCTACGGACGACCGGCGCCCGGATGTCCGACCCCGACCAGACGACCAACCGAAGACAACCCGAGCCGAATTTACGGACGTCCGGACCCGCGCGAGCCTCCGGACGACCGGTGTCCTCCGGACGTCTGACGCCTGTGCACTGATCCATGTTGGGCCGCAGCCCATGTACCCCCTCGCCCCCCTCTTTTGCATTTAGACTATATATACTCCACCTCGCCCAACTTTCTAGGGTTAGCGTTGGTTTAGCTCATTTTGAGAGATAGAGCTACGCTCATCCACATCGGATCTACTCCTCGTGAGAGACCACGGCCTCTTCGGAGAAGATCCATTTGGATTCAAGACCTCCTTGCGGAGAAGAACATCAAGACCTCCTCATGGAGAAGACCGTTACCCTTGTATCGTCCTTAGTTGACCATGTACCATGTGAATTCTTACGTATCCGAGGATCTAGCACATGTGTGACTTTCTTGTGTTGGTTTAGTGATTCTCTTGTGTTTCCCTTGTGTTTTCCCTCTCTTTTCCCTCGTGTTCTTCGTGTTCATCGTGGGATCCGCTCCTTTCGTGAAAGATCGGCCAATTAGGGTTCTACCCTACATTGACGATTGGAGTGGATCCCCTCGAAGAACACGATGAACATGGGGAAGAACGGAGAGAAATCACAAGGGGAAAAACTCAAGAACAAGTCCAATCACACATCCACTAGACAATCAAACACACAAGATCCACAAGGTACATGAACAATAAAGGGAAAGATACAAGGTAAGGTTCATCTCCAAAAGGAGGTCTTGATGATATCCTAGACGGATCTTCCTATGAAGGGTCCTTGACGATATATCCCGTAGGATCTTCTCCTAGATGGAGATCTTGGCCTCCAATGGAGTAGTAGTCTCTCTCTCTCAAGAGTAGAGTGGTACAAGGAGCAAAGCTCTCTATCAAATGAGCTATCACTTTGCTAACCCTAGAAAGGAGGTGGAGGAAGTCAATATATAGTCTAGTGGGCGAAGGGGTAAGTAAGGGGGCGAATGGGTACACGGGCCTCGGCCCAAGTCATGCGTGCATGCAAGGCCGGATGATCTGGAAGGGGTCCTGGATGACCAGGCATCGGGGGTCCGGATGATCCGGACATAGTCCCCGATGATCCGGCTTCGGTGGAAGCCTTCGGGTGTCTTCGGCGCACTTATCCGGACGATCCGAGGGATGGTCCGGATGATCCGGACGGCTGTCCGGATGTCCGGCTTGGCTCTAGAAGCCGCTGCATCTTCTTCTTCTCCTTTCTTCCATCTTCTCTTCCATGCTTCCCTCGCGAACGGTGTAGTCATCCCTTGGTGCTTGCACTCCTCCTCGTCCTCCGTGAAGTTCCGACAATACCTATGCATGCACACGGGAGAAGTGTCAAGTAGTATACCATACTCGAAGGGGTCAAGTGAACACGTGTAAAGGAGATGATTCACCTTTATGTATGTGAAGTAGATGTCGGACGTGTCACCTGCCAAACGGACTCTGGACATGGTGATGTCAGTAGGATGCTCCGCATCATCCCCTCCCCCTTGGAAAAGATCCAACCTTGGATCAAAATCCAAATCACCATGGGAAAGAGATGGCGTCGCCATGTAGGAGTGGTTGATCACCAAGTTCTCATCATCTTGAAGCTCGAAATGGGCACTGTCCAATGTCGCACCATCTTGTGATTCCTTCAAAAGGAGTAAGGACAACAAACACTTGGAAAAACAAATGTGGTTAGCGTTAGTGCAAAACCAAGCATTCAAGAGGTGATTCACCAAACAAGTGTCGTAATCATGCAAAGCATAATGTGTGACAAAGGATTGTGACATAGCATGTAAGTATATCAATCGAGCACAAGCAAAGAAATCATGGGGACAAGTATGCAATTTTGAGGTAGTGATGAAAATATATGTGTCAAGATAACAAGCATCTACCTCAAGTTCATAGCAAGCATTCCCAAATTGCTCAATGAAAGGTCTATGGTAGGCATATGAATCATTCACAACAAGAAAGAAAATGAGATGTCTAAACACATGCGTCAAGTGCAAGACAATCCAAGCATAATGTGCATGGGGTGTAGTGAATATCGTGTGGCACTCAACACAATGGAAAGAGCAATTGTTCATCATGTGTGAGGCAATCAAGGCAAGCATGTAGCAATCAATGGGACATGGCATATGTGAAGTGATGACATGGTTGCAACCAAACATATGAGAGGAGCAAGTAAACCAAGAATTGGATGCAACACACAAGGCATATATATCATGATGCATGGAACGGTGAAAATAACAAGTCGAAGCAAGATCTCTAACATGTGTGCAATCAAGTGGTACAAGATGAACAATAAGTCGCATGGTGCAAGCAACACAAGTAGTATGATCCACAATATCCATGCTCAAGAAAGATGTCACCTTGAAGGCGTGTCCTTGTGCAGACTTCACAATGCTGAAGTACAAGAAAGTGCGATGTAGAATCGTCGTGGTAGAAGTTGGTTCGCTCTCAAGAGCTCGAATGGTCAACTCACGTGATGTGGGAGTCGACACAAAGTCCAAGTATCCTACACATGCACACAACAAAACAAAGAACGTATGCGCATGGTAGATAAACACATCATCCATCATGATGGTTCTCTTCTTTTGCACATAACCATTAGAACCACAAGTGCATGAATAATATGATGCAACAATGGCAATATTCATGGCACTAGGTATATGGTGCAAAGAGGTAAGACAAGCATGCTTCACAAGAATTATGTCAAAATCTCCAAATATATGCGAGAATGCTACGGGGGCAAACTCATTATCAAGATGAAAGGCATAATTGCACTGAATACATGGCAAATCATCTAGCATGACAGAGGCAACACATGGAGATATATGACAAGAAGCAATAACAATCATGTGAAAAACATGTAGATGGTTGTCATCAACCGCATGAAATGAGCAAGTATGACTCATTGGTGATGCAACATAAGCAAGCATAGTAATCAAGTTGTGCAAGATAGTAGTGCGAAGATGCAACATACTATAGGAGATAATGGCAATCATGTCATGTGAGAAAATAATAGGCATAGGCAATGCACATGACATATCGCAAGCACGAACATAAAGCAAGATCATAGTATCATCATAGGCATGGGGCACAAAGCAAACATGGCAATAACAAGCAATATCTCCACCAAGCTTGCAAATACACATACAAGTATGAGAATCAATCGTAATGTGTAATGCAAAGCATGGGTCACAAATGCATGTCAAAGGCATAGGAATGAGAATATCATGCAAAGTGAACATGGCAATATGGGCATATAATATGTAATGGACAATAACCCATAACCATGTGAGGGCCATGTAGAATAAATGCATGAAGTTTTTGCACGAAGAGAGCGGTGGGAAAGACAATCCATGGGATCCCAAGTCATCATTTCTCTCTAGATCTCGTTTTGTCAACTCATGGGATTGTGAGGTTGACAAGGAAGCATGGGTACCTACACAACAAATACACCAGCGAAAGAAATTGTGTGTGTGATAAATGTACACATCATCCATCATGATGTGTGATGTAGGGTAGGAACCCTATAGGATGATATTTCATGAGAGGAGTAGATCCCGTGACGGACACGAAGAACACGAGGAGGGAAACCAGGGGAAAAACACAGGGGGAACACAAGAGAATCACTCAAACCAACATGAACAATCACACATGTGCTAGGTCCTCGAAACACAAAGAGAGATACACGATCCAAAGTGAACAACGGACGATACACGGTAACTGGTCTTCTCCTTGAGGAGGTCTTGAATTCTTCCCTAAAAGGGGTCTTGAATCTGTTTGGGGGATCTTCTCCGTAGGAGGCTCGATTCTCCAAGGAGAAGGTAACCAAGTGGATGAGCAAAGCTCTCACACGAAATATGAGCTAATCCTTTGTAACCCTAGCTAGAAAGAATAGGAGGTCTATATATAGTCTTAGTGCAAAATAGGGGGGGCAAAGGGGTACATGGGCTGCGGCCCAACACGAAACAGCACACAGGCGTCGGACGTCCGGGAGTCACTGGTCGTCTGGAGGCTCGCGAGGGTCCGGATATCCGGTGCCTATCGGACGTCCGTATATTCGGCTCGGGTGGTCTTCGGTCGGACATCCGGTCGGGGTCGGACGTCTAGGCGTCGGTCATCCGTTGGACTCCGGAAATCCGTAGATTTGGCTCAGGTGCGGTGTCGTCCGTCGTCCGGAGAGGGCCGGACGTCCGGAGCCTAGAGATCGTCGGACGTCCGGTGGCGAGCGGACGTCCGGAGCCTGTAGCTTCTTCTTCATCACTTCTTCTTCTCCGTCTTCACGTCCATCTTCCTCTTCTTCTTCTTCTTGCTCCTTAGCTTCTCCATGATACCTGAGTATGCACAAAGTGTTCGTATGAGGTTGTAGCCATGTCTCATGTGCATCAAAGTGGAAATGTGAGAGGAGTGATGTCACCTCGGTTCTGAGAGCTCTTGCACATGCTCGTGTCATGGGTCCACTAGGCACTTGGTGAGGCGATGGTAGGTCCATGGGGATGACCTTGGGATGCTCCGCATCATCTCCCCTCCCTTGGGGAAGATCCGTCCTCGGATCAATTTCTCCATCACCATGGTATGGGGATAGCTCTTTGACGTTGAAGATGTCGCTCACGTCAGACTTGTCGCGCGGGAGGTCGATCTTGTAGGCATTGCCATTGTAGTGTGCAAGCACCTTGAAATGTTCGTTGGGGAAGCGGCCTTTGTGAAGGTGTAGCCACACGAGGTCTCCATTGTTGAGTACCGTGGGGTGCTTGTTGACGTAGAACTTGGTCGTGTGTTGTTGTAGTTGGTGCTCGATAGTATATCTTGTATCTTCATGCACCTTCTTGAGATGAGTCACACGTGCACTTGTGTCCATATTGATACGCTCTTGGAGTGGAAGAGGAAGAATGTCCGATGGTGACAATGGGTTGAGTCCGTAGACGACCACGAAGGGGTACTTGCCGGTAGTTGAGTGTCTTGTGCGGTTGTAGGCATACTCGGCGATCGGTAAGCACGGTTGCAAGATTTCCCTGCAAAATAGATGTGCAATATGTGAAGTATCGTGTATCTTGTTGCAAGGTATGAAATGAGCCGTGTTGGAGAATCGGTTCACAACAACAAACACATAATTTTTTCCATTTTTATTTCGAGGCAACCCAAGCACAAAATCCATATGAAAATTTTCCCATGGGTGATATGCAATTGGAAGTGGCAATAAAGGGCCATGAGATTGAGCTTTGTACTTAGCTTTGCGAGATGTAGAGTATTGGTTGGTGAAGCGGTTGACATCGTGAAGCATCGAGTGCCAAGAATAGTGCTTGGAGATCGTAGCAAGTGTCTTGTCGTGTCCAAGGTGGATGAGTAGTTGAACTTTCCATTGGATCTCCTTAGGTTCCTCGGGGTTGACGCGGTAGGGAACCTTGTTAGGAAGGGGGGCTCCGGGGATGATGTCGAGTCGGTGCTTAATGCCTTATAGTGGAGGTAGTCCCGGAGGTAACTCGTCGGGGAAACCATCATGAAATTCCTGCAAAAGAGAAGACAACACTAGAGGAAGGGTGTGATGGGTGTTAGCTTTTGGTTCCTCGTCATTGCACGAAAGGTCATAGTGCATGACACTAGATGGGTTGCCACACGCTTCTCTCATCTCACTTGTGGTGGCAAATAGAACGAAGTACTTCTTGTCGCTCATCATGGAGTCGCTCAATTTGGGCTTGTGGTTCTCACTCTCTTTTTGGTGGCTCACTCTCTCACTATTATCTCCATGATGGGTGGCTTGCTTGTCGGCGACAACTTGGCTTGGAGACATGGGACGAAGTATGAACTCCTTTCCTTTCATCTTGAGGATGTAGTGGTTCGTTCGGCTATTGTGGATGACTCCTCTATCAAATTGCCATGGGCGTCCAAGGAGAAGGTGGCAAACGGTCATTGGAACGACGTCGCACTCTAAGGTGTCTTCGTACGTGCCAATTTTGAAGGAGACTTGTACTCGATGCTCGACTTGGATAGTGCCGGAGTCGCTAAGCCATTGCACTTTGTATGGATGTGGGTGCTTCATCTTGGGCAATTGGATCTTGGAGCAAAGTTCTTCACTTGCAAGATTATGACAACTCCATCCATTGATGATGACCTTGACGGATCTTCCATTGATGCCGGCCTTGGTGTGGAATATGTGGCATCTTTGGTCTTATTCTTGGTGATGTTGGAGAGTCAAGACCTTGGAGACAACAAGAGCGGGACTTGAATCTTCATCGCAAAAGACTTGTTCCTCTTCATTGTTCACTTGTCGGTGCATTGCCACTTGCTCAAGGGCTTTTATCTCCTCATCACACATGCAGTCGTATGTACCATCGTCGTGGAGGATCATGTTGCGCTTGTTGGTACACTCGAATGACTTGTGGCCTTGGCCGCCGCATGTGAAGCATTTGAAGGAACTCGTCTTGACGGTCTCATCGGTTGGGGTAGATGATGATGAAGCTCTCGGCTTGAAGTTGCTTGTAGTAGGATGATGACTTGGGGTGGTCGAAGATGTTGGAGTCGTTGAAGCTTGATTGTTGGAGAAGCCGTCGGACTTGGATGAGAACTTGGCATACTTGAAATCGTCTTGCACTTGACGTTCCGCTTTTGTAGCTTGATGTAGTAGCTCGATGAGGTTCGAGTATGGTTGGAAGTAGGTGATCTTCTTGATAGGATGGTTGAGTCCATTCAAGAAACGTGCCATTGTTTGCTCATCATCTTCCATGACATTGGCTCGTATAATGGCAATCTCCAACTCCTTGTAGTACTCTTCAATGCTCTTGGTTCCTTGCTTGAGTAGTTGGAGTTTCTTGAAGAGGTAGCGGTCGTAGTAGGTAGGCACAAAGCATGCTCTCATGAAATCCTTCATTTGCGCCCAAGTAGTGATGGGTGGTTCACCTCTTGCCTCTCGGCGCTCGATAACTTGTTCCCGCCAAATGAGGACATAGTCTTGGAACTCAAGGGATGCCATCGCGATCTTATTCTCTTCGGCGTAGTTGTGCAAGCGGAAGATTTTGTCGACCTTCAATGCCCATGAAAGGTATTCTTCGGGATCGTTGCTTCCGCTGAACTTGGGCATGGTGAACTTGAGCTTTCTGTAGCGTTGTTGTTCATTGTGTTGGGGTCGGGGATGATGACGCCCATGTTGTTGATGATTTTCGAGCTCGTGTTGTTCTTGGTGAGGAGGGTTGTCAACCTCATGTTGCTCTTGTCGTGGAGGATTTCCATTGTCGTCATGCTCTTGATGAACTTTATGTTCTTGGCGAACTTGTGGAGGAGCTTGTCGTGCTCGAGGAGGAACTTGAGGAACTTCACGATACATGCGAGCTTGAAATCTTCGTTGTTGAATTTCTTCGCGAAGTGCTTCTTCATGTTCATGAGCTTGTCCGCCCCGGTTGCCTATGGCTGGACATGAATCTCGGAGAGCTTGTTGCACCGCAAGTGCTTGAGCATCACGGAGTTGTTGTTCTTGGCGTTGTGCCTCGGCATCTTGTGCATTTTGGTGTAGACACGCTCGCTCTTCCTCTTCATGTTGGCGTTGTCGTTGCTGTTCTTGTGCTAGCACGAAAGCCTCTTGGGTTTGACATTGGCGGCACTCTCAAGAGTAGGTGTCGCGTAGAGGATTGAGGCTTGCTTGACGATCATTGCGCACGACACGGCACAGAGTGTTCGATGTCGGTGTACTTGAGCCAGAGAGGGTGAAGTCGGAGTGTCGACTTGAGCGAGTCCTTCTTGATGAAGACGAAGTGGAAGAAGAGCGGTTGAGCAACAAAGCGCTAATTTCGTCCATCCTTGCGTCATTCTCTTGCTTGTTATCGTCGAGCTTGTGGTCGAAGTAGTCCCTTGTACGTTGCTGGGAGAGTCGCAAATCGGCGGCGAGGTTGTCGATACATTCACTCATTGCTTGTTGCTCTTGATGCAAAGCACGTTGTGCACCAAAGAGGTGACTCTTGGTGACATAGGAGTTCATGTCGTCGTCGTGCTCAATGAAGAGTGGGTTGGTAGAAGTACTTCGCCTATCCATCATTCCAAGATACAAAATGTGAGTGGTAGAAAGAGAAGAACGAATACCAAATGTACCTTGACCGAAGTTGAAAGTGGATCAATGATCACTCCAATGTGGACAAGGAAATAGCACAATTGGTACCAATTCTTGTCGGTTTCTCACACCTACACAAGTAAAAGCTTATGGTGGAGCTTGGTTAGGATGGTGGCACAAAATTTAAAGCAATTGTAAGTGAGCTTCAGTAGTGTTGGAAAAGATTCACAAGATGCAATGTAACAAGTAGACCAAGCATATAAGGTACACGGGAACACACGCACAAAAAGATAAGTGGGGTCATGCAACCAAGGATGAGCCAAAATGTGGAATCCACAAAAATGCTCTTGTTGCAGAACACTAGAGAGACGCTAGCACGATTGCACAATAGGCGGATACAAAGACTTGTGCACAACCTACTAAGGAAAAATACAACGACTTCTATCCCAAGTATGCTCTATGCAAGGTGTTTCTATGATATGATCCAAGATGATCGAGTATGACAATCTTAATGTTGTATGATGCTATGATTCTTGCTTAAAAGCTCTTTGCTTATCTTTTCCTTTTGCTTAAAAGCTTGTTTGGCTGTTTGATGTTTGAGCTCTTTCTTCATGCAATGCTTGACGAACCAAGATAGCAAGTGTGTATGCGATGAAAATCTTGTGACATAAGAGATGATACCAATATATGCAACAATGATGTATATATGCTATGGGAAGTATGATCACTAATGTGCACAAGTCCCGTTGCCGGCAATACTCGATGGCTAGTCTTGATGGGCAAGCAACACAAAGGAGTAAGGCTATGATGGCAATCAATGTAATGGCAAGAATGATGTATCACGATACCAAGACGAGGTTATCGTTCTTGCTTATGGTATGGTGTCAAAATGGAGGACCAATACCAAGATGTAGTCGAGGTGGTTGTTGTTGATGACGCGTCCGTGGCGAAGATGAGCGGTGGTGATGTTGATGTTGAACCGTACCTAGATTGCCGAAACGCAAAAGGATATGGAACCACAACTCAAATTCTCAAAGCTCGAAGTGGCAACACGTGTTGGAGTATGAAACGGGTAAGAAAAGGTGGTGGTATGCGGAAGTGGTGATGTTGTATAGGTGGTAGGAGTGGTATGCGGAAATGTGGGGCGGCGGTGGTGACTAACTGGAAAAAAATCAGTTTCGTCAGGGTTCGTCGGACGTCCGGGCTGGGCCGGTCGTCCGGTCGTGGGACGTCCGGTAGGGGTCGGACGTCCAGTGCCTGGGCGAACTTTGGGCACGGGATGAACAGCTAGGGTTCGTGGTGGGGATGTGGAAATTCGTCGAATCCGGAGGATTTTGTGGATGGAAAGGGTGGGGACAAGGGGGAAAAGCTAGATTCACCCAAAACAAAGCAAATCCACAGATAAAAACTAACAAAATTTCAACACACCAACAAATCACAAAAATATTTGGGGCTATTTTTGTGGGGAATTTTCGAATTAGGGACAAAAACAACAAAAACTAGGCTAGCAACACAACGGGGAGGCTCCGAAATCATGATCAACGTGGCTCATGATACCAAGATGATGTAGGGTAGGAACCCTATAGGACGATCTTTCATGAGAGGAGCGGATCCCGCGATGAACACAAAGAACACGAGGAGGGAAACGAGGGGAAAAAACACAAGGGGAACACAAGAGAATCACTCAAACCAACATGAACGATCACACATGTGCTTGGTCCTCGAAACAAAAAGAGAGATACACGATCCAAAGTCAACAACGGACGATACACGGTAACCGGTCTTCTCCGTGAGGAGGTCTTGAGTTCTTCCCTAAAAGGGGTCTTGAATCCGCTTGGGGGATCTTCTCCGTAGGAGGCTCGAATCTCCGAGGAGAGCGTAACCAAGTGGATGAGCAAAGCTCTCACACGAAATATGAGCTAATCCTTTGCTAACCCTAGCTAGAAGGAATATGAGGTATATATATAGTCTTAGTGCAAAAGAGGGGGGCGAAGGGGTACATGGGCTACGGCCCAACACGAAACAACTCATAGGTGTCGGACGTCCGGGAGTCACCGGTCGACCGGAGGCTCGCGAGGGTCCGGACGTCCGGTGCCTGTCGGACGTCCGTAGATTCTGCTTGGGTGGTTTCGGTCGGATGTCCGGGCATCGGTCATCCGTTGGACTTCGGAAATCCGTAGATTTGGCTCGGGTGCGGTGGCGTCGGTCGTCTGGAGAGGGCCGGATGTCCGGAGCCTGGAGATCGTCGGACGTCCGGTGGCGAGCGGACGTCCAGAGCCTGTAGCTTCTTCTTCATCACTTCTTCTTCTCCGTCCTCACGTCCATCTTCCTCTTCTTCTTCTCCTTGCTCCTTAGCTTCTCCATGATACCTGAGTATGCACAAAGTGTCCGTATGAGGTAGTAGCCATGTCTCATGTGCACCAAAGTGGAAATGTGAGAGGAGTGATGTCACCTCGGTTTCGAGAGCTCTTGCACATGCTCATGTCATGGGTCCGCTAGGCACTTGGTGAGGCGATGGTAGGTCCATGGGGATGACCTTGGGATGCTCCGCATCAATGTGTATGTGCACATGAGAGTTAGCACAAGATAAGCATCTCTCAAAGAAATTTGATGCATGGTATAATAACATGGCATCCATCATGAAAGAATAGTTATTGTGTATAACACGGTGGGCACACAAATTGAGCATGCAAGTATGTGGCCCAACAATAGCATGGTTATTCATGGGAAGCATATGGTGCACACAAGTATTGGGATCATGCAATGAATGGGATGAATCAAAATCTCCTAAAATGTATGAGGAAACTATGAGGGTCTCCTCATGAGCAATATTGGAAACATCGTATGAAGAAAATCACTACTAGGAAAAGGGCTATAGCTAATATGAACATTAATGGCGCACCATGTGTAGGTGCGCCATTAGTGTCCTCATTACTAATGGCACACCAGACACACGGTGCACCATTACTAACAAATTTTTTTCCAAAACTAGTAATGGCGCACCAAGGCATAGTGCGCCATTACTAGTTTTAACTAGTAATGACGCACCACACACTCTATGCGCCACTACTAACATTTTTTACTTTTTTTCAAAACTAGTAATGGCGCACCAGTGTATAGTGCGCCATTACTAGTTCAAACTAGTAATGGCGCAGCACAACCACGGTGCGCCACTACTAACAATTATTATTTTTATTTTTTTGCAAAAACTAGTAATGGCGCACCACGTAACAGGTGCGCCATTAGTAACCAGGGTTACTAATGGCGCATTGGTAGGTGGTGCGCCATTACTAACTTTCTTTGCACCCCCCGGTGGACCGCCTTTTCAGTTTTAGAAAAAATAAAAGAAAATGATGGAAATGTCAAAAAAATAAAAGAAAATAAGTTTCCCATGTGACATGTGGTCTAGTTGTTGGGAAAATTTACAAATATGAATTTCGACTTTATTTGAAAAATCTCTCTAGAATTTAGTAAAATGGGCATAACTTTTGCATACGAACTCGAATTAAATAGTTTTTATATGAAAAAGCATCTACTCGAAAAGTTACATCCGAATTGAACCGGGGGAACTTTGTTCAAGATTTCTAGAATCCCCATAAACCTAACACAACGAAAGATACAGGGCTTTTAAGATCTAGAGGGGGCAAAAATGAAAAAAAAATTCAAACTTACTAGTGGCGCACTGTTTGCTAGGTGCGCCACTAGTAACAAAAAAATAATTTGGTTTCGAAATTGTTTTTTTGATTTTTTTTCATAATATGACACAAAATATGACCGGGAAGTTTGAAATATTTTTTCAAAATTTCATCACACTCATGAACATGAACAAAGTACTAGACATCAACAACGTTTAATAGGATTGATATGATAGATATATCAACAAGTGCCTGTTAAGTGACCTGGTGCTGGGGTTAGATAGAATTGCAAAGTTAAGCGTGCTCGGGCTGGAGTAGTTTGAGGATGGGTGACCTTCCGGGAAGTTTGACCATGGAGTGCAATTTGACTTGAGATTAAGCATATTGACCGGAGATTAATCCATAGTGACCTGAGATTAAGAAAAAAAATGAAAAAAAATGAAAATTTGAAAAAAAAAATCTATTTTTTTTTGAAAAAGAATGTTAGTAATGGCGCACCTCTTTGTGGTGCGCCATTACTAAGTACTAGTGGCGTGATAATAGTGGCACACCTATAGTGCGTCATTAATGGCA
This sequence comes from Triticum urartu, assembly GCF_056163025.1. NCBI lineage: Eukaryota > Viridiplantae > Streptophyta > Magnoliopsida > Poales > Poaceae > Triticum > Triticum urartu. The sequence continues at coordinate 256,204,248 of NC_141877.1, forward strand.
AAAATAGGTGCGCCACTAATTAGCCTTTTCCTATTAGTGAATGGACAACATCCAAAACAATGCATATCCGAAGCTAGGTGGTCATGGCATGGCATATGAGATAAATAATGCAAAGGGAGCATATCAATATCATCGCAAGAAAAACAAATGCCAATAAGCATGGGCTTGTCATCTAAGCCATATGTGCAAATTGGGTTTATTTTAATAGCATATGCATAGTCACTATGGAGAGATTGCAAATATGACATATGATTGATCTCATGCATAGCATATGACAAGTCAAGAGGATTGGAAAACATGATGTGACCTAAAGAATTGTCACAAGAAATCCTATGCAACATGGCATCACAACTAATGGACTCCACATGGCAATCATCAAACTCATCATAAATGGGTAAATCATCGCATGGGGAAGTCGCACTAGCATGAAGCATGGTAATAGGTTGATCAACATCATGCAAGAAATCAATGTCAAGAATGTCCACTAGTGGGACTAGAGCATCACCTTCACCTATGTTACCTTTGTCATTCCACTCAAGTGGTGTAGGTGAGGTGGCAAAGACTAAATGGTGGTCATCGTCATCAACTTTATGGAACCATGTGGGGGGTGCATCATATTCCACCATGGCCATCATCTTGTCCAAAGGAAGGACGAAATTATCATGTATCGGCGCGTCGTCATATATGGGACCTGGCACCAAATGAGAAGACACAATAGAGGTAGAGGTTAAGTCATTATAAATCAAAGTGCCCTCACATGTCGTATCAACTACCTCACTCTCTCTATGTGGTGGTTCACTCACTCCCTCAAAATAGGAACACTCAATCTCACGTATGGTGGAGTCACTCATCTCACTCAAGTTGTGGGGGTTGTGGCTCTCCTCACATGGGAATTTGGGTAACACATCATATATGGGGTTAGTGGTGAAGTCACTCACTCTCAATATGGTGGCACAAGTCACTCAAGTCGTCATACATCACCGTGGTCAAAGGGAAAATCCCATGCTCAACCATCTTGTCGTCGTCACCATGGATGAAGGCCGAAGATGGCACATCATCACTATCGCCTCCTAAGATGCAAGCATCATCCTTGCTCTTCACCATGTCATTCGCCTCCAAAGCTTGGTCCTCGAATGGCTCCATAGTCGTAGTCGTCGTCGCACCATCTTGAAAAAGAGTCGAAGTAGACTCGGCACCATCAATGCCACAAAGAGGGATGGTGGTGAAGTCGAACTTGGGAGCATCGGCTTGGAGCTCGTTGGGCTTGGACATCGTAATGGTACTAGCCTCATGCTCGTTCTCATGGAGCTTGGTCGTCGCGAAGTGAGCTTGGGGTGGAGAAGATTTGGCCTTCATGAGTTCTTGTTCTGCCTTGAGAGCACAAATGTAGTTGTCGTCGAGGGACTTGTAGTTCTCAAGGAAGATCGTGTTGGATATTTCGTTGTGCAATCCCATCATGAAGTGGAACTTCATCGAAATGGGGTCGTCCCCGCCGGCTCGTCGCAAGGCTTTCTTCAACTCCTTGAAGTACTCATCGATGGACTTGGATCCTTGGATGGTGTTCTCCAATTGGCGTTGAAGTTGTTCCATGTAGGTTGGAGGCACGAACTCTCGCCGCAAAGCTCTCTTCGTCTTGGGCCAACTAATGTCGTACGTCTCCGAAGGTGTGTAAAGCCACCATGTGGATGCATAGTCATGGAAGTTCCTTGTGGCGCACTTCACTTGATCTTTGGGAGGAACTTGATGTAGTCGGAGGTAGTCGTCCATCAAACGCTCCCACTCGAGATACTCCTCGGGTTCTAGAGTCCCATAGAAAGGAATCTCATGGTCGGTGTCGAGGCCGTAGTAGCTCGTGGAAGTCACGGACTTGAGCTTGGGGAGCCTCTCTTGAGCGTAGACTTGAGGTGCTTGTTGGCAAAGATGCCGTATATCCGAAGGCGAAGATGCCTTGAAGTCGCTTGGCGAATATGCCAAGGGAGATGGTGAATTCGTTGAGCTATTGTTGGTGTTGAGTTCTTCACCTTCACGTTCGTGGTGGTGATGGTGTTGATGCCGATGTGACCTTGCCGGAGATGGTATCTTGGAAGTATGTGTACTTGAGCGTCTTCTCGAAGATGAGGAAGATCGCTTGTAGGACTTGATGATGGCTTTGATATCCTCCATTTGAGCTTGCATCTTGGCGTTGGTAGAGTTATTCGTGGCTTCAAACTCGTCGTTGTTGTTGTAGACCGAAGGTGCAATGCCTTGCCTATCCATCAGAAGACTCGAGTAGAGGTGAGTAGGAAATGAGATAAACAATACCAAGTTACCTTTTCCCAAAGTTGAGGATGTATCCCGTTTCACTCAATGTGAGATGAAAGAATAGTGGAATTGGTACCGGACTTGTTCACTCACACCTACAAACTAAAGCTTATGGAGTAGCTCGGTGAGGATAGTGGCACAAAAAATTTAATGCAAAATGTTAGCAAGAGTCAATAATGTTGAAAGAGATTCACAAATTCACAAGTGAAACAAGTAGACCAATAGCAATGAAAGGCACACGGAAACGCACACACGGATAGATAAATGGGGTCGTGGAACCAAGGAATGAGCTCAAAATGTGGAATCCATAGGAAACGCTCATGTTGCACAACTCAAGAGAGATGCTAGCACGATTGCTCAATAGGCGGATACGACACTTGTGCACAACCTATAAGATGCAAAGATATATCAACTTTCTATCCCAAGTATGCTATTATGTATGGTTCCTGATGTTTCTCAAGATGATCCAGGATGATCGGATATGACAATCTTATGCAATGTGGTATGATGCTATGTCTCTTGCTTACAAGCTTCTTTGCTCTTTCTCTTTTGCTTAAAAGCTTATTCTTTTTTTGATATGGCCACTATGCGAAATGCACCAACCAAGATAGCAATTGTGTATATACGGGAACAATCTTGTGACACAAGGGATGATATGATGATACCAATATGATATGGTATGTATGCAATGGAATGGTGGATCACTAATGTGCACATGTAACGTTGCCGGCAATACTCAAATGGCTAGTCTCGATAGGCAAGTAACGCAAAATGGGCTAGGGGTTAACAATGCAATTGCAAGGGGAATATACAATGGTGTCGTCGAGGTTACCGTCCTTGGCGATGATGAGTTGCGGTGTTCTTGATGTAGAACCGTCCCTAATTAGCCGAAACACCTTAGGAAACAAAAAACCACGAACTCAAAATCTCCAAAGGCAAATGTCAAAATGGTGGTAGCGGAATGCGGCGGTGGTTGCGGAAGTATTGGTGGAAACCCGGTCAAAATGGGTTATGGTGGTGGAAGGGTATGGTGGGCTATACACGGTGTCGGAGTTGAAAGCACAGTCCCTAAGTAGCCGAAACACCTTAGGAGACATAACTCACAACACAAACAAAATTGGGTTAAGTTGGGATGGCGGAAGGGTATGGTGGACAAGGTTATGCGGAAGTGGTAGTGGTGGTTGATGAAGAAGGAACCGTCCTAATTAGCCGAAACACCATAGGAGACTCAAGTCACCACTCAAACAACCACATATACAATGGGGATCAAAATGGGTTAGGTTGCGGAAGTCGGTGGTGGTAATGTCGATGATATGGTGGAAGCCCTAGGCAAAGATGCCAAAGTTCCAAAAATTTGATGGAGCCAAATGGTTATGGTAGTATTTTTGTTGGAAGGGGGATGTGAAGAGCTTCAAAACGAGCTAAAGAACGTAAAAAATGGACTCCGGATGAATTAGTTATGGCCTAAACAAAATTTCAGCACATTCAGTTTCAGGGTTACCCGGACATCCCGGAGGAGGTCCGGCTGATCCGGGTCGGGTCCGGATGATCCGGGTGTACGTCCGGATGATCCGGGTTCGTCAGCTCCGGATCGGGTATTCGGGTGCGTGGGTTATTCGGACGTCCGGGGGGCGTCCAGCTGATCCGAGGGATGTCCGGATGATCCGGGAGAAGGTCCGGATGATCCGGGCAAGTCAAACTGCTCAGGATTTCCTCTCTGGGATGAATTTTTGGGCGGAAAATGGATGCTTTTCGGGGCAAAATTGAGGAAATATTGTGGATGGAAGGTGGGGAAACTTGGGGAGATGCTAGATCCACTTGCAACAAAGCGAATCCACGAATCAATATCAACAAAACATCATCAAAACTCACAAATCACAAGAAAATTGGGGGCTATTTTTGTGGGTATTTTCGGATTAGGACGGAAAACAAAAAAATCAAGCTAGAAAACGAAGAGGGGGGCTCCGAAATCGTGATCAACGTGGCTCATGATACCAAGATGATGTACGGTAGAACCCTAGTGGCCCGATCTTTCACGATTGGAGTGGATCCCCTCGAAGAACACGATGAACACGGGGAAGAACGGAGAGAAATCACATGGGGAAACACTCAAGAATAAGTCCAATAACACATCCACTAGACAATCAAACACACAAGATCCACAAGGTACATGAACAACAAAGGGAAAGATACAAGGTAAGGTCCATCTCCAAAAGGAGGTCTTGATGATATTCTAGATGGATCTTCCCATGAAGGGGTCTTGACGATATATCCTGCAGGATCTTCTCCTAGATGGAGGTCTTGGCCTCCAATGGAGTAGTAGTCTCTCCCTCTCTCTCTCTCTCTCAAGAGTAGAGTGGTACAAGGAGAAAATCTCTCTATCAAATGAGCTATCACTTTGCTAACCCTAGAAAGGAGGTGGAGGAGGTCTATATATAGTCTAGTGGGCGAATGGGTAAGTGAGGGGGCTAATGAGTACACGGGCCTCGGCCCAAGTCATGGGCGTAGGCAAGGCCGGATGATCCGGACGGGGTCCCAGATGATCCGGGCATCGGGGGTCCGGATGATCCGTACGGATTCTCGGATGATCCGGCTTCAGTGGAAGTCTTCGGGTGCCTTCGGCGCACTTATCCGAACGATCCGGGGGAAGGCCCGGATGATCCGGCTGAGCCCGGATGATCCGGACGGCGGTCCAAATGTCCGGCATGGCTCCAGCAGCCGCTCCATCTTCTTCTTCTCCTTTCTTGTGTCTTCTCTTCCACGCTTCCCTCACGGACGGTGTAGTCATTCCTTGGAGCTTGCACTCCTCCTCGTCGTCCGTGAAGTTCTGACAATACCTATGCATGCACACGGGAGAAGTGTCAAGTATTATACCATGCTCGAAGGGGTCAAGTGAACCCGTGTAAAGGAGATGATTCACCTTTATGTATGTGAAGTAGATGTCGCACGTGTCACTTGCCAAACGGACTCTTGACATGGTGATGTTTGTAGGATGCTCCGCATCAAAACCCTAGTCCGGGACACCCTTAGTAGCCGCCGAACTAGCCTTCAACGCCGACTTCCTGTAACTCCCATGACTGCAGACTCCGGCTTGCAGGCGAGTTCCCTTTCTTTTGAGTGTTCAGAATAATCTTTCTCTAGTTAGATCTTCAAACAGTGCTCGATCCTTGCACGAGAGGCATGTGCCACCTCTAAATATTCAAATGAACATCTGTTTTGTGTGTCCGTACTGCACGTGGAGTGAGAGGGGGTGGTCAGTATTTTTGATGCTAAGCAGGTTATTCTCATGATGAGTGTTCATGTACTCATCCTTGCACGAGACAGGCTGGTAATCGAGATGCCCAGTCCCATGATTAAAATTGCAAAATAATAAAACAAACTCACTCGAAAAGTTGTTGGTATGGAGGGTACCCGAGGATTCGGCTAGCCATGGCTTGTGTTTATTGTTGGAGGGGGCGTAAACTTTACTTTTACTGCTTGGGAACCGCCGCTAATTTGTTTAGCATGGAAGATATTGAAAACTCTCGGTCATAACATTGACAGTAATTGGTCTAGTATGTACAGCAACGGGGGTTGTGGGTGTAACAATGGTATTGATGTCCTCATCACCTAAGGTGTTTCGGCTACTTAGGGATGAGTCTCCATCATCTTGGTATCTCTATCAAGATCACCGCCACTCATCATCGCCACGAATGGTAACCTCCATATCATCTCGGTATCGTGGTATCCCTCCATTGTATATTCCCATGCCATTGCATTGATAACCCCTAGCCTATTTTGCATCACTTGCCCATCGATACTAGCCTTTGAGTATTGCCGGCAACGTTACTTGTGCACATTAGTGATCATTGATCTACACCTCCCGTTGCATACATACCATACCATATCGGGATCATATTGGTATCATATCATCTCGTGTGCCTCAAGTTTGTTCCTGCATATATACAATTGCTATCTTGGTTTGCGCATTGTGCAAAAGTGGCCATACAAAAAAAGAATAAAGCTTTTAAGCAAAAGAGAGTGAACAAAGAGCTTCTAAGCAAGTGCCATAGCATCATATCATACTACCATATTGATCATCTTGGATCATCATGTGCGAAACACCGGGAACCATACATACATAGCATACTTGGGACAAAAAGTTCATATATTTTGCATATCATAGGTTGTGCACAAGTGACATATCTGCCTATTGAGCAATCGTGCTAGCGTCTCTCTTGAGTTGTGCAACATGAGCGTTTTCCGTGGATTCCACATTTTGTGCTCATCCTTGGTTGCACAACCCCACTTATCTATCTGTGTGTGTGTTTCCATGTGCCACATATTGCTATTGGTCTACTTGTTTCACTTGCGAATTTGTGAATCTCTTTCAACATTATTGACTCTTGCTAACATTTTGCATCAAATGTTTTTGTGCCACTATCCTCACCGAGCTCCACCATAAGCCTTACTTGTGTATGTGTGAGAAACCGACAAGAATTGGTAGCAATTGTGCTATTTCCTTGTTACATCATTGAGTGATCATTGATCCATCTTCAACATCGGTCAAGGTACATTTGGTATAGTGCTTCTCCTTTCTCCACTCATATTGGCTCGAGTTTTGTGATGGATAGGCAAGGCATTTCATCTTTGGTCTAAAACAACAAAGATGAGTTTGGTGCCACGAACAACTCCAATGACGCCAAGATGCAAGCTCAAATGAAGGAGATCAAAGCCCTCATCAAGTCATACAAGCGGTCTTCCTCATCTTCGAGAAGATGCTCAAGAGCACATGCCTCTAAGCTACCATCTCCGGCAAGGTCACATCGGCATCGACACCATCACCACCACGAACGTGAAGGTCAAGAGCTCAACACCAACAACCACTCAACGACTTCACCATCTCCCTTGGCATCTTCGCCAAGCGACTTCAAGGCATCTTCGCCTTTGGATGTACTGAAAGTGCGTTATATTGACTAGAGGGGGGGTGAATAGGCTATTTTTATGAATTATTCACTGCGGAATTTGCAGGTGAGGAAATTCCTTAGCGAAGGACTACTAGCAGCGGAATAAGTACTCTAAAGTAAACATAACAGAGCACAAGCATAGTCATCATGATGAAATGAAGACAAGCACAGAGTACAGAAAGCGTAAACACAGGATAATACAGAATGAAGACAAAAGACTGAAGAAATTGAACTGAGGAATTTGAGAAAGTCTTCAGTCAAAGTCTTCAAACACAGATATGAACAAGCACTCAACACAGTTATGAGGAAATGAAAGAGTTGAGGAAATAGAACCAGTGATCTTGGTGAAGACAATGATTTGGTAGACCAGTTACAACTGATGTCTCAGTTGTACATCTGGTTGGAGTGGCTAGGTATTTAAACCTGAGGACACACAGTCCTCACCGTATTCTCCTTGAGCTAAGGTCACACAGACCTCGCCCAATCACTTGTGGTAAGTCTTCAGGTGACTTCCGAACCTTCACAAACCTGGTCACTCGGCGATCCATAATTCCTCTTGGATGCTCTAGACCTTGATGCCTAACCGTCTGGAAGAAGCACAGTCTTCAAAGGTAACAAGCATCGGATCCACGCAGGATCAATCTCTTCAGTGATGCTCAATCACTTGGGGTTTGTAGGTGTTTGGGTTTGGGTTTTCCTCACTTGATGATTTTCGCTCAAAGTCCTTGGAGGATGGGATGCTCTCAAATGACAAGTGTCAGTTTCTCTCGGAGCAGCCAACCAGCTAGTGCTTGTAGGGGGCGGCTATTTATAGCCTAGGGAGCAGCCCGGCATGATAAGACATAAATGCCCTTCAATGATATGACCATTAGGTGGGTAGATATTTTGGGACAGTTGGCGCATAGCACAACAACGGTCGGAAATTTGAGTATCGAATTCCTCAGGGCTATCATGTTCCTCACTATGTAGGTAATCCGCACTGGCGAATTCCTAACTCCTCAGTCAAAACAAATTCCTCAGAGACCAGAAGAACTTCGTCTCTGTCACTGAAGAATATGATTGAACTGTATGAGATTTCCAATGGCTTCACTCGAAGGGATTTTTAGGTGTAGGATTTTGAGTTGAGCATCACATGGAAATTTTTCCTTAGTATTTCCTCGACCCCCTTTAACAGTACGGTGTTTCCTATGACTCAAGAAAGAGAAAATGAAACTACGAAAACAAAAGTCTTCATGCTTCATGTTCCTCGGATGAATACCAAGTCTTCAGGATTGCACCAATTTCTTCACTTTCAAAGTCTTCAGAAATCCAAAGTCTTCAGTCAAAGGACTTCATTTTTAGGGGTCGACTTTCTCTGTAAATATCAAACTCCTCATAGACTTATAGACCTATGTATACTCAAAAACACATTAGTCCCTTAACCTATAAGTCTTCAATACACCAAAATCACTAAGGGGCACTAGATGCACTTTCAATCTCCCCCTTTTTGGTGATTGATGACAATATAGGTTAAGTTTTCAGGGGGGATAAACATATGAAGTGTAAATACTGATATTGAGGAATTTGATTGCAAGATAGAGAAGAACTCCCCGTGAAGATGTGCATGATGAGGAATTTGCTTTTGAAGCATTGCACACTTGAAGAGTAGAGTCATGGAGATCTCCCCCTATATCTTGTAATTCATACACGCATTTGACATATCATAATGAGGAATTTGAAATGCATGATGAAATATGGTGGCTGATGTAATTCAGCATGCGTGCATTAACATATATGAGGAATAAGCATGCAGAAAAACACATCAAACGTATCAGGGCACCAGCGGATTTAAGTTTACAACTCGAGCCAATAAAGTTTCAGAAGAACGAGAGTTGTAACTTAGCAAAAAAACGCCCATATAGACAGACCCACTTGAAGACTAACTCAAAATTCTCCCCCTTTGTCATCGAATGACCAAAAGGATCAAAAATGAGGACTAACGCCCCTGAAGAATATCAAGTTGATGAAGGAGCGCCAGCGTTGTTGGGGTCGTTTATCGTGGAAGGGCCTACTGCAGTGTCGTCCAAGTCTTCATGCTCGTCGGTGTAATGTGATGAAGAATAGGAGCTGGACACCAAAGGAGGAACCTTGAACTTCTTCTATTTCTTTAGTGGAGGTACAGACCAGTCAAAATCTTCCTTGAGACCCATTTTCTCGAGATCTTCTTCACCATACAGATGGGATAGAATGGCCCAGGTGCGACCGAATACTTCATGGAGGTAGTAATGGTTTTTCTTCACTGCATTGTGTGCAGCAGTCATGTTGTGAAGAAATGAACCAAACTGACGCTTAACCCATTTATGGTTTCAATCCACCTTCTGGTGAATACTAAGCAGAAGCTCACGGCCAGTCATCACACGAGGAGCAGTGGTTTGAGGAGTAGACTTGAGTGCATTGGCAGCAGAGTCATGTGTGGCAGAGTCATCATTGGTGGAATAAGATGCAGCTTTGCAAAACTAACCATTCAATGGACGAATGCCTTCATCAATGACTGCAGGGGCCTTGCCCTTTTCATCAGTTGAAGTAAAAGCCTGCTTGAGGACTTCAATCGGGGGCAGATAGCTAAGGTGATTCTGAAAATCAGCCTTGTAGTTGAGTGAAGACCTTGTCCTGAGGAATCTCATAATCCAAGGTGCATAAGGTTTCAGCTCAAACGGAGAAAGTGCAGCATTTGCCAGAGTCCTCATGAAGAAATCGTGATAGTTGATAGGAATGCTATGTATGATGTGAATAGCAAATTGTTCATGATGCCAACTATTTCCTCATCAGATGAGTCGTGGCCTTTGATGGGAATCATTGCCCTCGTCAGAATGCGATAGACAGTCCGAGGCACATATAGTAATTCCTTCACAAGGAATTTGGTTCGTGGGGCCTGACCTGGCTTCAAAGGCTTCATCAGAACTTGCATGTAGTGATTTGTAAGCTCAGGTTCACTGTAGATGCAACGAGCAGCTTCATGGGGAGGACTGAGTGGTAAAGCACGAAGCAATTCAGTAGCTAGTGCCGTGTAATGAGTGTTTTTAGACATCCAATCCAGCACTCATGAATTCACATCTTCAGAATCTCCTGTGATGTGCAGCGTAGCATAAAATTGAAGAATGAGTTCTTCATTCCAATCACAGATGTCAGTGCAGAAATTTAACAGTCTAGCGTCGTGAAGAACACTGAGGACTGGCTCGAAGCACGACAGAGATTCCATATCCACGTGAGAAATGTGCTCATGGAAGTCCAGAAACGCCTTTGTTGAACAGCACTGAGGAATAGAAAATAGCCTGGCTGGCAGTCCAGAAACGCCTTTTCCTAATGCGAGCAGAGTCATAGGGGTTGTAGTCTGTGAAGAATACATGCTCGCCGAAGAAATCATCAGCCTTGAATTTTTGCTTCCTAGAGAATGGATCCTTTGGCTTGGGTAGAGGAGTGTCAGTGAGTTGCATCACAACCTTAGGAATCACAATTTCAGGTTCTTCAGGCTGAGGAATTTCTGGTTCCTCTTCAGTGGAAGTATGCGTCTTCAGATGTTCAGCAAAAGCAGTTTCTTCAGCACTAGTGGCTGGAATTTCTTCACGTACAGACGAAGTGGGGTGAGTTTCTTCAGAGCCCATTTGAACAGTTGGTGTAGGGGACTGAGGTATTTCCTGTAAAGGTGTGAACAGTGGAGAGTTTGGATGCTGACTTTCCCAAAATTCATCACTTAGCAAAGGTGTGGTACAGCCAATGTCCACATCTTCATCTTCCATTTCTTCAATGCCAACCTCTTCAGGTGTGAACTAAGGCATAGGCGAGGAAACAACTGTTGTTGAAGGGATTTGATCCGCTTCAATTTCTTCATCCATCTGCTCTGACGAAGCAGCAGAAGGATTTTCTTCATCAGATCCGCTAGGGATCACATATTCTTCATCAAAAGGAACAAGGTCCTTTGATGGTATGGTTGAGATCGGAACAGCATCAATGGGATTTGCGAACAAACTTGTCATTGACTTCATTTTCTTCGGAGCTAAAGAATCCGAAGTAGCTGATGCTTTCCTTTTCTTCACAGCTGCCCGCTCTGCAACCTTGGTCTTCTTTACATCTGATGCAGATGGAAGGATCGGAATTGGTGTAGGCGCAGGAGGAGCAGAGGAATTTGGTAGATTTTCTTCAGGCACAACTGATGCAGTTGCCCTGACTTCTTCATTTTCTTCAGGAGCACCACTAGTGGATGCCCTGACAATTTCTTCAGCGGCTGGAATGCAGTCATCAGCCCTGGAACTCACATTTTCTTCAGTAACCTGAAAGTCATCAGCGGTGCTAGCATGTTCTTCAGTTGGCTGAGCAGATGCTTCAGCCTGAGGAATTTCCTGTTGCAATGGAGCTACAACATTTGAGGTGAACTTCTCAGTCAGTTTAACAAACCTGACCTTGGCTCCTTGCCAATCAGCATAGTAGGCTTTGAAGTCATCGCTGAGGGTTTTGATTTCAGATTGGATTTTTACAAGTTCATTAGTTGTCATAGTGACAACGTTGTTCTCAGAAATTTCTCCTTCTTATATTGCGCTTTCTTGATCTGCCTGGCCTTCTCATATTTCCATTTTTCTTCTTGGATGAAATGGGTCAGCATGTGACTTTGGCCAGGAGACAACTTGAAATTAGGCAAAGGAGTGTTTGGGTCCTTGTGCCAGAGATCAATATAGTCGAGGATCAACCTTGGATCCAAAAGCACTGGCACATTTGTGCCTTTGGCTCTAGCGGCCCTGACTTGCCTATCTCTGATGATCTCAGCAAGTTCTTCATCATCAGCTTCATCTTCTTCAGACGGCACTTGGAAGGCGACCTGCTTCTTCCGAGGACTAGGGCGAGGACCTCGTCCAGCAGTGGCCTTTATCTTCAGCAGAGAGGGTCCTATTGAAGAATTGGCTGCAGCTGAGGAACTAGCTGAAGCTCCTGAGGCAATAGAGATGTCTATAGTCCTTCGACACGTGGCAAGATGCACAAGTGCAGAGGACTTTGTCGGAGCAGCTGAGGACTTTGGAGGAGATGATAATTTTGGAGGAGCAGGAGCAGCATGAGGAATTGGCCTTGAGGGCTTTAAAGATTTTGGCTGTGAGGGCATTGCTGAGGAACTTGGCCTTGAGGGAACTGAAGGTGAAGCACTTGGCTTACGTGCAGGCTTCTTTTCCATAGATTTCTTCGGCTTGACAGAGGCCTGAGTGGCAGCAGCAGCAGTAGCAGAGTCTTCATTGAATTTCCTCACTGCTTCTTTTGTTTGTTTGGCCAACTTGGCCTGACGCTTGGCCCATTCTTTAGGAAAGTCCTCACCACGCTTGACGCTGGTGGGATCCGCTTCTTGGCCAGGTGCCAATGGAGGTCTTGAGAATGGAGGGGTAACAGCGAATTTCTTCATGTATTTGGGAGTAACATATCTGTACTCCCTCCACTCTCTAGCCCATCTCCTCTCTATCTTCTGAATGCGCACCTTGCGCTGATTTTTATCTTCCTCAGGAGGTGTGCAGCACCCAGCGTAGATGTCATCAGGGATTTCAAACGTTGTGTTTACTTCAGGCCTCTTTCCTCCTTTCTGTGGCTTCTTACCATCAGCCATTTTCCTTAGTTGAGGAATTTGAACAATCAAATTTTCTGAAGAATTATGCAACTTTTCTTCGAGGAACGCTGCAAATGAGTTAAGTTGATGAGAACCTAGTGATTCAGCAGCGGACATGAGTACCTGTGAACAGAGTATAGTTGTGAGGAATTTGAAGAGGTCATATGCGTTCTCAGAAGGTTTTGTAAAAAGAACAAGTTTGAGGAATTTGATCAGATGAGCCTTGAAGAATTTCACTAAGCGTTCTTTGTCTTAGGTTCCAGAGATGTATAGATCGAAAATCCACACATTTGAGGAATCTTGAAGAAAAACATAGCTTAGAGAAACGAATCAAGAACAGATGACACGTGAGGTGTTTTTGTGTGCGAAGATTTGAAGAAAAACACCTTTGAAGATTTTGTAGTTAATCATTTGAATCACAGAGGGCAGTAAAAGTATCTTTTAATTACCCTGAAAGAAGAACACGACGATCTGTGAGGTGGAGAATTGAAGTTCGTCTATGCAGATCTTCCACGCCCTAACTCGGCGGGGGAAGACGGCTACGGCGGCGGCAGAGTGAAGATTTTCGCGGCCGGCGCGAGTACGGCGGTGACGAGGTCGAGGCAGTGAAGCTCTTCCTCACCGGCGACAATGAAGTAGCGGCGGCGCTAGGGTTTGAGAAGCTTGAGCTGAAGAAAGAGGTTGAGCGGAGTAAAGGAAGTGAGGAAGGGGAGAGGGGGTATTTATAGCCACGGTGAAAAATTGTTCGCCCGAAGAATTTGGACGAACGTGCCCCTGACCCTTCTCATTCGCATGACATGTGTCACCCACGTACTGAGAGGTGGAGATCGTGTGCGTTCGTGGGTGAAAGGATAAGTATATCATGGGATGCAGAACGGTTTGAGCGGCAAAGCCGAAAATTTAGATAAGATAGGTTTTAAAGTTCCGTTCGCAATTTCTTCAGCTGACAAGGACACGGTGAAGATTTTGAACGAGTTTCAAATAGAACGCACATGAAGAATTTGTGAAAAGATTGGGTTGAGTATAGCATAGAGGGGGAAGGGTCCGATCTCATTCACTTAGCAAAAAAAACAACTTGAAGAAATAGCCATAAATGAATGCTGTAGAGGACATAAACTCATAAATGGCTGATGGTAAGAAAAAGATGGAAACAGTGAAGACAATGCAAAGTTGAAGAATTTGAACGACTGAGGAATTTCAACTTTTGGTGGTGGCGTGACCCACCATCTAAGAATGATGATTTTAGACACCGCGTACAATTGTCGTAGGGTTCTGAGAATCAAATTCTTCATTAATTTCTTCACACTTAGAGTGTTATTCTTCATTGATTGAAGAAAAACATTTCTTCATGTGTTGTACATCTAAGTCATCAATTTTGCATAAGTGTTAGGATGAGTGTCCTTTTCAAAGAACATTCGAAGATTCTAAGATATTTAGCTCACACTTCAACTTGCTAAATCTCTTCTCATCCAAGGGCTTTGTGAAGATATCGGCTAGTTGTTCTTCAGTCTTCACATGCTCAATAGAAATGGCGCCCTTCAACACATGATCACGAAGAAAATGATGACGAATCTGAATGTGCATTGTCTTCGAGTGCTGAACTGGGTTGTGAGCAATCTTGATGGCACTCTCATTGTCATAGAAGAGAGGCACATTCTTCATGTTGACGTTGTAGTCCTTGAGAGTTTGCTTCATCCATAGCAATTGAGCACAACAAGAACCAACGGCAATGTACTCAGCTTTAGCGGTAGATAGTGATACGCAGTTCTGTTTCTTCGAGGACCAACAGACCAAAGATCGTCCGAGGAAATGACATGTACCAGATGTTGACTTGCGGTCCACACGATCACCAGCATAGTTAGAATCAGAATATCCAATGAGATCAAAAGCCGAGCCCTTGGGGTACCATAATCCAAGTGTTGGTGTGTGAGCAAGATATCGAAGAATATGCTTCACAGCCTTATGGTGTGATTCCTTCGGTGTAGCTTGAAATTGGGCACACATGCAAACACCAAGCATAATATCTGGCCTAGATGCACATAAGTACAATAAAGAACCAATCATGGAGCGGTATACCTTATGATCAAAGTCAATACCATTTTCATCAGTGCACAGATGACCATTTGTGGGCATAGGGATTTTGACGCCTTTGCAATCTTGCATGCTAAATTTCCTCAGTACATCCTTGAGGTATTTCTCCTGAGATATGAATATCCCATTGCGTTGTTGATGAATTTGAAGACCTAAAAAGAATTTCAATTCTCCCATCATAGACATTTGAAATTCTTCACTCATCATCTAGGCAAATTCATCACTATAACATTGGTCAGTATAGCCAAAGATAATATCATCAACATATATTTGGCACACAAACAATTCACCATCATAAGATTTAGTGAAAAGAGTAGGATCGAGTGAACCGGGTTTGAACCCTTTCTTCATAAGGAATTCCTTCAAAGTATCATACAACGCCCATGGGGCCTGCTTGAGGCCATAGAGGGCCTTATTGAGTCTGAAGACTTTGTCAGGATTCTTTGGATCTTCAAAACCTGGGGGTTGAGCAACATATATTTCTTCCTCAAGCTTACCATTGAGGAATGCACTTTTCACATCCATTTGATATAAAGTGATATCATGATGGTTAGCATAAGCAAGTAATATGCAAATAGCCTCAAGTCTAGCAACAGGTGCAAAAGTTTCATCGAAATCAATTCCTTCAACCTGTGTGTAGCCTTGAGCTACAAGTCATGCCTTATTCCTTACCACAAGGCCACTTTCGTCTTGCTTGTTGCGATAGATCCACTTTGTGCCAATGATATTGTGCTTGCGAGGATCTGGACGTTTGACCAGTTCCCAGACGTTGTTGAGCTTGAACTGATGTAATTCTTCTTGCATGGCCTGAATCCACTCGGGCTCCAGAAATGCTTCATCTACCTTAGTGGGCTCTGTGATAGAGACAAAAGCATAGTGGCCACAAAAGTTAGATAAATGTGAAGCTTTTGAGCGTGTGAGAGGACCTGGTGCTTTAATGTCATTGATGATCTTTTTAACTTGCACTTCTTTTGTAATGCGAGGATGAGCTGGTTTTCGTTGAGGTATTTGATCAACATTTTCTTCAGCACCATTTTCTTCAGGTGCATTAGCTCGACGTTCTTCATGTTCTGGAATGAATTCTTCAGCAGATTCTTCAGTAGGAATGACATCCTCAGTATCCTTCAACTTGATAGTTTCCTCAGGTGCTGGTTCATCTATCACAAGGTAGGTGCTCTCTTTGCGAGCCATTAGTTTCATCGAACCGCACATCTACAGTTTCAACAACCTTGCGAAGAACGTTGTTGAAGACTCTGTAGGTGTGCGAGTCCTTTCCGTAACCAAGCATAAAACCTTCATGTGCTTTCGGTGCAAATTTTGAGTTGTGATGAGGATCTCTAATCCAACATTTAGCACCGAAGACTTTGAAATAACTTACATTGGGTTTCTTATCAGTGAGGAGTTCATAGGTAGTCTTCTAGAAGTATTTGTGAAGATATACTCTATTGATGATGTGGCACGTAGTATTAATTGCATCAATCTAGAAATGATGAGGTGTCTTGTATTCATCAAGCATAGTGCGAGCCATCTCAACAAGAGTTCTGTTCTTGCGCTCCACGATGCCGTTCTGCTAAGGAGTATAAGGAGCAGATAACTCATGAGTAATACCAAGTTCATCAAGATAGTCATCAAGACCAGAATTCTTGAACTCAGTTCCATTGTCACTTCTGATGTGCTTGATCTTCACACCAAAGTTGGTTGAAGCCCTTGAGGAAAATCGTTTGAAGACTTCCTGCACTTCATGTTTGTAACTAACAATGTGTACCCATGTGTATCGAGAGTAATCATCAACAATAACAAAGCCATATAGAGATGCATCGTTCGTAACAGCAGAATAATGATCAGGGCCAAAAAGATCCATATGAAGCAATTCAAACGGTCGAGTGGTAGTCATGATTGTCTTTGCTGGATGCTTGGCCTTGGTCATCTTTCCAGCTTCACAGGCTCCGCATAAGTGATCCTTGAGGAATTTGACATTCTCGATGCCAATGACATGCTTCTTCTTCGCAAGCGTGTGCAAATTCCTCATGCCTGCATGACCAAGTCGTCGATGCCAGAGCTAGCCTTCCGAAGCTTTTGTAAGTAGGCAGACGGCTAGTTGTGGTCCTGTAGAGAAATCAACAATATACATGTCTCCTCTCCTAAAGCCTTCGAAGACTTTGGAAATGTCAGCTTCCATAACCACAACACAGCGGTACTTGCCAAAAACAACAACCATATCAAGATCGCAAAGTATTGAGACAGACATGAGGTTGTATCCTACGGACTTGACAAGCATGACTTTGTCCATGTGTCGATCCTTTGTGATCGCAACCTTACCTAGACCCAATACCTGAGTTTTGCCTTTGTCAGCAAAGATGATATGCTTCAGATGTGATGGAGATAAGGGAGCATCCATCAATAGATTCTTGTCACCAGTCATGTGATTTGTACATCCACTATCGAGGACCCACTCAGTGGCTTTGGGTTGATCATCCTACAGATGAATTAGTGCAGCTTACGAACTCATATACTTCACCAGTGAAGAATATGACATCAAGCAAGATAACAGATAAAGAAGTATGAGGACGTGAGAAATGAAAGTTCATTTCTTCATGATTAGCCTACGTCCTTTCAGGCACTCTCAGGTCTCCAGCAAATTCTTCAGACGATTACATACGTCTGGAGACCTAACCCTGCAGAAGAGATTAGTACTTTTTCTTCACCACCCACATCTAAAGGGGTGGCAAAGAGTTCATCACTCCACGAGCTCCATATGAGAAAGGTGGCATAGAATCCAGTCCATTTCGTTTCATATAAGAGGGGTTAGGATACGCATATGAATAAGCAGAGAAATTCTTTGAGGACTTATGAACTTAATAATTAGAAGAATAATGCTCATATTCATAGACCTTAGCTCTTCCATGCGAAACAGAGTTGTTAGCACGATGATATTCATGTGAGGACTTTGTTCCTTTTGAGAAATTTGGTCCATATGAAGAATTTGATCTGGGGTTCCTATTCTTCACAGGTGATGTCCTGAGGACATTCACCTGAAGACTTTCAAGGCACCTTTTGGGAATCCAGATTTTCTTCATAGGGGAACCATTCCTGCAGTTAGTGCCAACATATCTAGCAAATACTTCACCATTCTGATTTTTGAACAGTTTATAGTTGGAGTCAATTGACTCATCATCAGAACGACGAGATTCAAATGCAAAGCCAGATAAATTAGATGGATCAACTAGAGGTCCCTTTTCAGCAACCCATGAGGTTTTGGGGTACTACTCAGGCTTCCAATATGTACCATCAGCATTGAGTTTCCTCTCAAAGGCAATACCCTCTTTCCTAGGGTTCCTGTTGAGGATCTGCTTTTTAAGCACATCACAAAGAGTCTGATGCCCTTTGAGGCTTTTGTACATGCCTGTTATGTACAATTCCTTCAGCCCTGCATCGTCAGTGATACTAGCAGTGTCCTCAGATGAGGAATTAGTGATAGCAGAGGCAGGTGAAGAATTTGAAACATTATCAGCATTTGAACATTCAGGTGAAGAATTAGCAGATTCACGTTCAATGCACTTCAAGCATGGAGGAACAAATTCTTCCTAAGAAGCGCTGATTTGTTGAGCAAGTAATGAATCGCACTCCTTCTGAAGATCTTGATAACTCACTCTTAGCTTTTCAAGATCTTGCTTTCTTTGAAGAAGTTCATAAGAAAGCTTCTCATGATCAGATAAGAGAGTGTTATGATGATCTTGAAGGGTGTGATACTTAGTATGAAGTCTCTGAAGACTTTCAGCCAAAGCTTTTCACTGATCCATTTCTTCACCCAACATGTCATCGCTCTTATTTAGCATGTATTGAACTTTTTCCAAAGCTCTTTGTTGTTTAGTGGCAAGGGAAGCAAGTTTGACATAGTTGAGTCCAAATTCATCACCAGATTTATCATCACTAGACTCGGATAGGTAGCATTCAGTTACCTTAGCATCTTTTGCCATAAGGCATGATGCAGAAGATGATGATTCTGGTTCGAATGTCATCGCTTTGAGAGATTCTTTGAAGTACTCAAACCAAGGATCATGACAGGTTCGATGACCTTCATAGACCTCGGAGAGACAGTCCCAAATAAGCTTCGCATGATCGAGATGCATGATATTCCTGAACTGATCTTGAGACAGACAGGAGTAGATGACGTCCTTCGCCGTGAGGTTGAGAATAGTGTACTTGCGAATGTCATCAGCTTCCGCCATCTTGCACAGATCGGTCAGACCAATCTCCGTGACGGTCCACAGCTCGCTGTTCATCGCCATGAGACGCTTCTTCATCATGGCCTTCCACTTGGGATACTCGTGACCGTCAAAGATGGGGCATGTCACTTTCTTCATACCTGCGGTCGACACAGAACAAGGAAGCACCTTGCTCTGATACCAATTGAAAGTGCGTTATATCGACCAGAGGGGGGTGAATAGGCGATTTTTATGAATTCTTCACTAAGGAATTTGCAGGTGAGGAAATTCCTTAGCGAAGAACTACTAGAAGCGGAATAAGTACTCAAAAGTAAACATAACAGAGCACAAGCATAGTCATCATGATGAAATGAAGACAAGCACAGAGTACAGAAAGTGTAAACACAGGATAATACAGAATGAAGACAAATAGACTGAAGAAATTGAACTGAGGAATTTGAGAAAGTCTTCAGTCAAAGTCTTCAAACACAGATATGAACAAGCACTCAACACAGTTATGAGGAAATGAAAGAGTTGAGGAAATAGAACCAGTGAGCTTGGTGGAGACAATGATTTGGTAGACCAGTTTCAACTACTGTCTCAGTTGTACATCTGGTTTGAGCGGCTAGGTATTTAAACCTGAGGACACACAGTCCCGGACACGCAGTCCTCACCGTATTCTCCTTGACCTAAGGTCACACAGACCTCGCCCAATCACTCGTGGTAAGTCTTCAGGTGACTTCCGAACCTTCACAAACTTGGCCACTCGGCGATCCACAATTCCTCTTGGATGCTCTAGACCTTGCCGCCTAACCGTTTGGAAGAAGCACAGTCTTCAAAGGTAACAAGCGTCGGATCCACGCAGGATCAATCTCTTCAGTGATGCTCAATCACTTGGGGTTTGTAGGTGTTTGGGTTTGGGTTTTCCTCACTTGATGATTTTCGCTCAAAGTCCTCGGAGGATGGGATTCTCTCAAATGACAAGTGTCAGTTTCTCTCGGAGCAGCCAACCAGCTAGTGGTTGTAGGGGCGGCTATTTATAACCTAGGGATCAGCCCGACATGATAAGACATAAATGCCCTTCAATGATATGACTGTTAGGTGGGTAGATATTTTAGGACAGCTGGCGCATAGCACAACAATGGTCGGAAATTTGAGTATCAAATTCCTCAGGGCTATCAGGTTCCTCACTGTGTAGGTAATCCGCACTGGCGAATTCCTAACTCCTCAGTCAGGACAAATTCCTCAGAGACCAGAAGAACTTCGTCTCTGTCACTGAAGAATATGACTGAACTGTATGCGATTTCCAATGGCTTCACTCGAAGGGATTGGTAGGTGTAGGATTTTGAGTTGAGCATCACATGGAAATTTTTCCTTAGTATTTCCTCGACCCCCTTTAACAGTACGGTGTTTCCTATGACTCAAGAAAGAGAAAATGAAACTACGAAAACAAAAGTCTTCACGCTTCATGTTCCTCCGATGAATACCAAGTCTTCAAGATTGCACCAATTTCTTCACTTTCAAAGTCTTCAAAAATCCAAAGTCTTCAGTCGAAGAACTTCATTTTTAGGGGTCAACTTTCTCTGTAAATATCAAACTCCTCATAGACTTATAGACCTGTGTATACTCAAAAACACATTAGTCCCTTAACCTATAAGTCTTCAATACACCAAAATCACTAAGGGGCACTAGATGCACTTACATGTACGACATCTTCGCCGACAGGAACCTCAAGAGGAGCTCCCTAAGTTCAAGTCCGTGACTTCCACGAGTTACTACGACCTCGACATCGACCACACGATTCGTTTCTATGGGACTCAAGAACCCGAGGAGTATCTCGAGTGCGATCGTTTCATGGACGACTACCTCAAGCTACATCAAGTTCCTCCTGAAGATCAAGTGAAGTGCGCCACAAGGAACTTCCACGACTACGCGTCCACATGGTGGCTTCATGCACCTTCGAAGACTTACGACATGAGTTTGCGCAAGACGAAGAGAGCTTTGCGGCGAGAGTTCGTGCCTCCGACCTACACGGAACAACTTCAAAGCCAATTGGAGAACACCATCCAAGGATCCAAGTCCATCGACGAGTACTTCAAGGAGATGAAGATTGCCTTGCGACGAGCCGGCGTGGACGACCCCTTTTCGATGAAGTTCCACTTCATGATGGGATTGCACAATGACATCTCCAAGATGATCTTCCTCGAGAACTACAAGTCCCTCGATGACAACTACATTGGTGCTCTCAAGGCGGCACAAGAACTCATGAAGGCCAAAGCTTCTCCACCCCAAGCTCAATTCGTGACGACCAAGCTCCATGAGAACGAGCATGAGGCTAGTACCACCACGATGTCCAAGCCCGACGAGCTCCAAGACGATGCTCCCAAGTTCTACTTCACCGCCATCCCTCTTTGTGGCACTGATGATGTCGAGTCCTCCATGACTCTTTTTCAAGATGGTGCGGCAACGAGTACGACTACGGAGACCCTCAAGGACCAAGCTTTGGAGGCGAGCGGCAAGGTGGCGAGCAAGGATGATGCTTCCATCTTAGGAGGCGAGAGTGATGATGTTCCATCTTCGGCCTTCATCCATGGCGACGGCGATGAGATGGTTAAGCATGGGATTTTCCCTTCGACCACGGCAACGTTTGATGACTTGAGTGACTTTTGCCACCATATTGAGAGTGAGAGTGACTTCACCACTAGCCCCATATATGATGTGTTGCATAAATTCCCATGTGAGGAGAGCCACAACCCCCACCACTTCAGTGAGATGAGTGACTCCACCGTACGTGAGATTGAGTGCACCTATTTTGAGGGAGTGAGTGAACCACCACATAGAGAGAGTGAGATATGATGCGGAGCATCCTATGGACATCACCATATCAAGAGTACGTTCGGTGAGTGACACGTGCGACATCTACTTCACATACACAAAGGTGAATTATCTCCTTTACACGTGTTCATTTGACCCCTTCGAGCATGGTATCTACTTGACACCCCTCTCGTGTGCATGCATAGGTATTGTCGGAACACTACGAACGACAAGGAGGAGTGCAAGTGCCAAGGAACAACTACACCATCCGCGAGGGAAGCGTGGAAACGAAGACAGAAGAAGAGCTACCAAAGAAGCTACAGCGAGCGGACGTCTGGCCCACACCAAACGACCGGCCAGCGAGCGGATGTCCGGCCTCCACCGGACGACCGGCGCCTGAAGTCCCAGCCGAGCTACAGCAAGCGGATGTCCGACACCACCGGACGACCGGCGACCGGACGACCGGCCACCTCCGGAAATCCGGTACTTCAGCGACCGAGCCAGAATGAGCGGAAGTCCGGCGACTACCGGACGTCCGGACGCCCATGAGCCACCGGACGACCGCTACACACCGGACGTCCGGTACCTGTCTGCGCACAGGATCGGGCCCGAGGCCCATGTATCCCTCTCCCACTTACCCCTTCATGGACCTATACTATATATACTCCTCCACCTCCTTCTAGTTAGGGTTAGCAGAGTAGTAGCTCATTTAGAGATAGAGCTTTGCTCATCCATTACGGATCTACTCGACGAGAGAGACTGCATCCCCTCTTCGGAGAAGATCCACCTTGGATTCAAGACCCCTTGTGGGAAGATCCTTCTAGGATTCAAGCCCCCATCTCCTTTGGATCTGGGATGAACTCTACCATCAAGACCTCCTCATGGAGATGAACCTTACCTTGTATATTTCCCTTTGTTGTTCACGTACCTTGTGGATCTTGTGTGTTTGATTGTCTAGTGGATGTGTGATTGGACTTGTTCTTGAGTGTTTCCCCTTGTGTTTTCTCTCCGTTCTTCCCCGTGTTCTTCGTGTTCTTCACGGGATCTGCTCCTTTCGTGAAAGATCGGCCGTATAGGGTTCCACCCTACATCATCTTGGTATCTAGAGCCAGGTTGATCACGATTTCGGAGCCTCTCCGTTGTGTTTCTAGCCTTGTTTTTGTTGATTTTGTTCCTAATTCGAAAATCCCCACCAAAAATAGCCCCAATTTTTTTTGTGATTTGTTGGTTTGACGAAGTTTTATTGGATTTGATCCATGTATTTGCTTGGTTTGAAGTGGATCTAGCATCTCCCCAGGTTTCCCCATCTTTTATCCACGAAATCTCCTCAATTTTGACCCCCAAATCTCCATTTTTCACCCAAAATCGCGTCCCGGATCTCAAATCCCGCGTTGACCCCAACCCTCCGGACGACCGACCTTTTACGGACGTCCGGAGCCTCAGGAAACACCGGACGTCCGACCTTTTCTGGACGACCATAACCCCAAACCCGAGCCAAATTTATGGATTTCCGAGCCTGGCCGGACGTCCGACGACCGGACATCCGTCCTTTTATGGACGTCCGTAACCTGTAGATATTGATTTCGGCTTATTTTTGTTTCGGCCATAACTAATTCATCTGAACTCCGATTTGGACGTTCTTTAGCTCGTTTTGAAGCTCTTGACATCCCCCTTGCCACAGAAATACCACCAACATCATTTTACTCCATAAATTTTTGACAATTTTGGCATCTTTGCCTAGGGCTTCCACCACATCATCCGCTACACCACCACTGACTTCCGCAACCTAACCAATTTTGTTCCCCATCGCAGTAGTGGTTGATTGAGTACTGATTTGAGTCTCCTAAGGTGTCTAGGCTACTTAGGGATGGTTGCTTCTACATCAACCACCACCACTACCACCGTCACCACCAACCATCATACCACATTCATTACAAAAAGAAGACACATTTGTGACATTTTGGGCCGAACGAAATTTTTTTCTGTCATACATATGACACTTCTATGATGATAATTGTGACATAACCCGGTATCATCATAGATGTGGTGGGCTCCTACTTCTATGAAAAAAAATCATGACGAAAAATGGGCTTTTCGTCCTGAGCAGGCCGGAGACGCAGCTGCATGACATTCTTTGGGCCGTCCATGACGAAAAAAACTGTGGTAGAAGCGAGGGGGAGGAAAATTTGGGGGAGTTCCCGGTTACGGTGGGAGGACGGGAGCCGAGCGATGCGCGTTTCTCTCGTACACGTACGTGCGTGTGTGCGAGGCGTTGGCTCTAACTGAACCCGAGCGATTGCACTACAGGCTACGCGTTACTGAACCCGAGCGATCGATCGATGGCTGTTAACTGAACCCGATCAAGCGATTCCTTCGGTACTGCTGCTAACTGAAGCCGATCGATTGGATGAACAGTGAGCGTTGCGGGGGGGAGGGGGGGTTGGATGACCAGTGAGCGGTGGCGTTGGCTCTGGATGAACAGGACCCCGTGGTGTGGAGGGCTGGATGAACAGTAGACGGTGGAGGGGTGCCCGTGGAGGGGTGGTTGAATAGTAGCCAGTGGAGTAGCGCGCGGTGGAGGCTAGATGAACAGGAGCCCGTGGAGGCTGGAGAAGGTCGACGGTTGCCCGTGGAGGCTGGAGGAGGTCGACGGTGGAGATGAACAGTATCCCGTGGAGTCCCGTTTTGTGGTACGCCACCCCCCCCGATGAACAGGACCCCCGTTTCGACTGTAGGAGGTCCTTTCGTCCGTTTTGCGGTACGCCACATCCCTTCCTGATCAACAGGACCCCTGTTTTGACCGTAGGAGGTCTGTTTCGTCCGTTTTGCGGTACCCCACACCCCTCTCGATCAACAAGACCCCCGTCTTGACCGTAGGAGGTCCGTTTCCTCCGTTTTGCGGTACGCCACACCCCTCCCGATCAACAGGACCCCGTTCCGAACGTAGGAGGTCCGTTTCCTCCGTTTTGCAGTACGCTAGGCCTCGTTTTCATCGCCTGTTCCGTTCAAGCCCTCCCGATGAACACGACCACGCATTCTGTTCTGACCCAACTGGTTGGCTCCCACGCGTTCCGTTGCCTCCCGATGAACACGACCCATTCCGTTGCCTCCCCATGAACACGACGCATTCCATTGCCTCCCCATGAACACGACGACGACGATGTTTCTCCGTTCCGACCCAGCCATGTACACGACCCATGGCCGTACGTATGCGCGAGTAGGCGTTCGAGACCCCGCCCATATGTACACATACGTGGCCATATTTTCTTTCTTGCACCCTGGCCGTTGTACATACGTGTACATGCTACGTGCGCGACCTCTACTACAACACGTGCGCGCCACTACATCCACCAGTATATATGTACATACACGTTCGCGACCAGAATGACAACACTACATACGCTTTAACCAGGTGGGTCCCGACTGTCAGGCACTTCCTTGCGTGCGAAGATATAGCTGGTGGGTCCCAGTAGTCAGGGGGGAACGTTTTTTTCGTGAAATACGGTGGCCCGTCTAGTGGGTCCCTATTGTTAGGTGGGGCATACTTATTTTGCACGTAATAAGGAGGCACTTCCTTGCTACGGCTGTGGACCCAGCTGTCAGCATCCCCATGTACAGTCCACGTCCGATGAAAGTCGTTCCTTGACCAAGCCGCGCCGAGAGCACCAGGGCGGTGGACGATAGCGAGGCCTAGGAAGGGGACGACGCGCAGCCGGGAAGACGCGGCAGTGGATGCCCACGCGTAGAGGAGTACGGGGGTTCACTGGTTCGCTGCGGTGTGAGGCTGCCGTCACCGCAGAATAACAGGGGGTGTGGGTGAGTAGATGGATGGCCTGGCCAGCGGTGGGAGTAGTAGGGGGCGGTGAGGCCTCCGCCGCATCGCAGCCGGCCACGGGAGGCAGGAGCACGAGGCACGACCGGCGCTGGTTTGGGCGGCTGGAGCAAGAAGACCAGAGGTTGAAGAAGCACTACGGCTGTTGGATGGACATCGTATGGTCACTGGAGCTAGAATCGTGCATATTGACTAAGTTGACAAAGCCCTCCGTCCCTGTCAACTTAGTAGGCCCACAAGTCAGCCTGCCACTATACTGGGTCCCAGCTAACAGGGGGAGTATTCATTTTTTTGTGCGTAATAAGGAGGCACCTCCTTGCGTGCGATGATATAGCTGGTGGGTCCGAGCTGTCAGCGGCGGTAATGTTTTTTCGTGAAATACAGAGGCCCTTTCGGTGGGTCCCTGATGTCAGGTGGAGGAATCATTATTTTGCGTGTAATAAGGAGGCATTTCCTTGCATGCGGCCGTGGACCCAGCTGTCGGCCTCTCCACGTACAGTCCACTTCAGATGCATGTCGGTCGTTGACCACGTTGACCAGGCCGCGCCGAGAGCACCAGGGCGGTGAACGACGGCGAGGCCTAGGAAGGGAACGACACGGAGGCAGTGAAGACTCGGCAGTTGTTTCCCACGCGGAGGGGAGTACGACTGTACGTGGGTTTACTGGTTTGTCTGTCGTCGCCGAAGAATAACACCAGGTGTGGGTGAGTAGAGGGATGGCTAGGCTAGCGATGGGAGTACGGTGGGGCGGTGAGGCCTGCACAGCAGCAGAGCCGGCCACGGGGAGGAGGGAGCAGGCAGTCCCGCCGGCGCTTGTTTGAGCGGCTGGAGCAGGAAGAGCAGAGATTGAAGAAGCACGACGGCCGTTGGATGGCCATCCAACAGTCACTGCTTGTGCGTCAACCTTTTTTAGGAAAGCCTCAAATCTGTGGAAAACAACATACATCCCATCTGCCATTACTTCTAATAATTTACAGCCCATTTGCTAATTATTAAGGTTTTTTTGGAGCCCATATTCTTTTTGTTAGCATTACAGCCCATATTGTGGCCACGGTTAAAAAATTATACGAAATTTTTCATATTACGGTGCGGTCCGAACTATTTTTAATCCTGAAATTTTGAATCACATTCAAAATGATTTTAAAAATAAATGTATATCAATATAAAATCCAACAAATTCTCCACGCATAAAAATTAATGTAATTTAAAATCTCGAAATGAAAAAAAAGATATTTTAAACTAATTGCCGGTTTGATGTGTTTTAAAAATGTACATCCCATTTCTCATTACTGATGGGCCATTTTCTCGTCCAGCCGAATGAAAGCTCTCCTCGTCTTGAAAGATTTGCAGCCCAACAGGCCTGACAAAGCGACTTACTTGGCAAATCACAAAAAAACTGGGCTATGGCCGTGGACCCAGCTGTCAGCCTCTCCACGTACAGTACTCTTCCGATGGAATGTCGTTGACCACGTTGACCACGCCGCACCGAGAGCACCAAGGTGGTGGACGACGGCGAGGCCTAGGAAGGGGACGATGCAGAGCCGGGGAAGACGCGGCAGTGGATGCCCATGCGGAGAGGAGTACGAGGGTTCACTGGTTCGGCTACGGTGTGAGGTTATCGTCGCCGCAGGGCCTGGCTAGCGGTGGGAGTAGTAGGGGGCGATGAGGCCTCAACGGCAGCACAGCCAACCACTAGAGGCAGGAGCAGGCGGTCTCCCCGGCGCTGGTTTGGGCGGCTAGTGCAAGAAGCAGCAGGACCGTTTGATTCAAATTCAACGGTTACTGCTGCTAGAATCGTTTGTTAACTAAGTTGACAAGCCCTGCGTACGTGTCAACTTAGTAGGCCCACAGGTCAGCCTCCCAACCGGTGCGCCCCAGATGTCAGTGGGAGGAATCGTTTTTTTCGCGTAATAAGGAGGCAGTTGATTGCATGCGGCCAGGCCAGCGGAGGGAGTAGGGTGGGCCGGGGAAGCCTGCGCAGCATCACAGCGGGCCACAAAAGGAGGGAGCAGGCAGTCCTGCCGGCGCTAGTTTAGACGGCTGGAGCAGGAAGATCAGAGATTAAAGAAGCACGTCGGCCGTTGGATGGACATCCAACTGTCACTGCTGCTAGAATCGTGTGTACAGCCCATTTGCTATTATTTTTATAATTTTTACTCATTTTCTAATTCATATGGAATTTATTGCAGCCCGTTTTCCATTTTCAGAATTGCTAGCCATTTTCTGGTCAGTACCAGGGTCAAAAAATTAACTAAATATGTGGGAAATTTTGAAAATTCACAATTTTTTGCCGGGGAATGAAATATTCTTAATAGAAAAATTAATAGCCATACTAAAACAAATTTAAAAATAAATTAGTACTATGTCATGTTAAATCCAATGAAATACGTATAAGATATCAGTGAATAACAAAAACAAAAAAAGAAACTTATATCCCATTTGCTATAAATTTTTTGGAATTTTCAACCCCTTTTGATATTACTTTTAACAGACATTGATCATACTCTTAAGCCAGGCCGGAATGCATCCCTCCTCGTCTTGAAAGAATTGCAGCCTAGTAATTCGGAGAAAACAAATAGGCCTAGCTTGGGTATTCTTCAAAAAGAAATACTGGGCTACCTGTTTTCCCAAAGAAATGGTGCATGAGCATTTAGCTTTATTTATTTATTTACTTATTTATGTTTAGGGAACCATGAGCATGTACCTGGGCCGGATTCATGTGAGAGCCTCCCTTCTAGTTAATTATGGGCTTCTCTATTGGGCCTTCATCAGTGGGCTGCATGTTATCAACAAGTGGAAAATGTGTTCCGTACGAAAAATAGTATGCGCTACGTACAGTACGGGGCTCTAAAGGATCGAACCGTGGAACGACTTCCAAAACATTGTGTTTGTCGTTCTAACAACACATTTATTCAACCAACAGACGAAATATACTACTGATTGTACATTGAAAACAGCAGCAGCAACCAGGGCTGGGGGTGCAACAGAAGCAGTAAGCAGGCCAGAAGAGTGAAGACACAACTCTCTCTTCCAAACCAAACATCAGCGATCATTACAAAAGGGCTACCAAAAAAGAACAAGTGTATGCATCAAACTAAATAAAGATCCTACTACACCAAGTGTACGCATCTAACTAACTTGCTCAGTTAGACGTTAATATTTATTAAGCTGTGGAGATTGGCTGATGGCTTGAACCAGATGGGTGCCTGACGGGGGAAACTCTAGCCAGCAGGTCGAAGTCTGATACTTGCGACCCTCTCTCCTACTTTGGGCTGCAGAGCGTGGCGGCACATATCAGGGTATGGTGCATGCAGAGACGCATGGTACGCTGTGTACACACAGTTTTGCCTGATGAACGAAACCGCGCTGCCATCATGATCCTTGTTGTCGGTTATCTCCTGGTTAATCAGATAATTCTGTCTGACAAACAGAGAGTGTGTACCAAGGCTATTTACCAGCCTCTAGTCAAAAATTCCTGAAGGCCCAGAGAAGCTGGGATCCTGCTCAAAGACCTTGCAGTGACTGTGATTGTATTTCGCGAAACAACACGTTCGGTACGTGCGAACGATCATCAATCTTTCGCCGTCGTCTGATCGAGCCAGGAACCACCTGCAACTACCATGCCGCTTTTCTTTGAAAGGTTCTGGGATTAGGAAGGGTACGGACACCAAGCGGCCTACAACATCATATCAAGTCGGAGTCAAATAAAAAAGGGCTCTTGATTTCGTCAATCTTAAGAACAACATGTTATGAGCACGAATATTTTTTCAGCAAATGTTGATTGTAATATAAGAAAGCCATCATGATATCATAGGAAAGTAACATACTGCTGTAACAGCCATTTGTAGCGATGACTGGAGTAGGCTAGCAATACGTCCAGCCATAGAAGGAGTCGACAGCGTAAATAAGCCCTTGTGTTCAATGGCATTAGAGAACCATGGAGGATGTATGATCCTACGATGGACGTGCAGATTTATCCACTTACCGCAGTGACCTGTCAGATAGGCGAGACCGCGGTTGAAGAACCCAATTAGCCTGAAGTCTTTATAATTCACAGATCTTGTGGGCACTTGGCAGATTACAACGTTGAGCAAATCAAACTTGGTATCATCTTGGCTACTGTAAGATTCCGAGTATTCTGGGCCACGGTGCCAAAGCAGTGCAGTGTTAATCGAAGGAAGGGGGATCAATCGCCGGGTGTAGACCTCCACGAGCATCCAGCTGCCACGACCGTCGATGAGCACCATCCAAGACGTGTTCATGCCGACCCAGTACATACCGTTAATGTACTTGAGGCTGACGTGGATCGGATCGCAGTCAAGGGGGTTGATGCTCACCACCCTATGATCGTTATGCTGCGTGACATGTCGTTTCTGAAGATCAGGCGGCATCAGCAAGCAAGGAGCTGGCTTAAAAAGCTCCGGCCTGAGGGCTTTGAGTAAATGGTACAGCCCCGACGAGCTCGCGGCGAGTGGCATGGTACTGAGATTGTCCACACGCAAAACAATGAGCTTGATTTCCTCCATGGGGAGCGAATTCCAGCCACTCTTTCGGCAGACGCTGCTCGGTTCTGCCATTGTTAGTGCTTGGGTTTCGGACGAGGGGGGAGGCGCATTAGCGGGGATGGAAGATTGGACGAGATTATGTGCGGACAAAGATGGAGAAGCGAATATGTGCTACGGGAAGTGGACAGGTGATGATGAATACAGCACACCGCTTGACTTACGAGACATAAACCAGCAGCGTAGGGTCATGTCGATGCTAGACAACTTACTAGAGTGATCACAGTACTGGTACTCCCTACAGTGCTATGCCCTAACTTGCTTGAGTAGAGTAGTAGAGTAGGGCTCTACTACTAGCACTGGAGGAGTAGTATATTCTAATCTAAAATAGTTACAAACTTCAATGCCCAAGCATGGAACGACTACGAACCATGCTCAAAGACCGTGTCTACGTGGTGTTTGGACATGGGTGACAACCTCAACGCCAGCGGTGCTGCTCCCGTTGCATCGTATGTGTTTCTATCCTTCCTGTTCGAAATCATGGTAGAATTCATGATTTATTTTGTGCTTATTTGGATTAAATCTCGTAGTAACTTGCTCATATATTCAACTGGCGCAACGTCCCCTACAACCACTCCCGTTTCATGGACGGCCTGGTCGATGCCTCCAAGGAGCCCTTCGTCCACTGCTATGAGTGCCCGATGCCGTTTTGTGGCTCGCCGGCGGACATGGTGCATCACCTCATGGATGCATGCAACGGTCACTGCTGGCCCTTGGCGGAGAACATCAAGTACGAGACGTGCTACCCGTTCATCATGCCGGAGTCGCCGGAGGATCACCGCCGCTTGCTAGTCTCGGAGGAGGACGGCAGCGTCTTCCTCTTGATCGTGGGCACCGGCGAGGCCCGCGCGGTCCGCCGCCCCGTCTCTGTAATGTGCGTCAGGGGCGACGCCGCTGACGCTGACACTGACACGAGGACGATGTACGGGTGCGTGGTCAGTGTTACTACCCCTCCGGGTCGCATGGGCGGCGACACCGGCTTCATCAAACGGACTTGGACTCTGGGGAGCTGGGACTATCCCGCCAATGTGGACATGGAAAACCCATGGCATCCTTTTCCCGCCGACGCGGTGCACGGGGACTCCAAGGAGGTTCACCAGGACATACGCATTATCAAGTTAAATGTTGATCATTAGTCTTCGCTCAATGTAATCCGCTGTCTAAGCATGTGGAGACTTCCATGTAGGATCTTGCTCTATTGGAGTATCGCGCATGAATAAAAGTGTATCCGTTTATGGTTTAGTCTATAATCTTCCATGTATGAATTTTTACTACAGTACTGGTGAAAGACTTAAGATGAACCATTTCTTACATCTCCTCTGGCCGCTTGCAAGTCATCCTGATTTAATCCCTTCGTCTAGGTGTATAAGGGCATGGTTAATATTACTTAATAGTATAGCCAACTATTGACTATAAGAAAGTGCCATGTCATTTGCAGCCAACATGTATAACAATCGATACTCAAAAACTAATTCTTAAAGATCATTTATTGCAAAGCACAATAAGTGTTATTTCTTCACAAGTTTTGGATGCAGGTTGAACAGTTGAACGCTTTTGTTTGCAAAAGATACCTTTTTATCTATTTCACCCGGATGTTTGTGAGCTCTAGAGATGAAACAATATCCGAAGAAACCTATCGATACCCGTTACACATGAGATGACCCCCACATCCTTTGTCAAAATAAACAACTCCCCAATCAATGCATTTCACTCTTCGGTGCAACGCATGGGCACCTTACTACTATAGATTAGTACGACCAAAAATTGAACTAACATTATATATAGTACGATAAATGCTGATGCATGTCAGCTAAAATTATATCATTCAAATATGAATCCAACGATATAGTTTTTGTTGACATGCACTAACATTTTGTCAGTTAAATCTTCAGTCAAATTCAATGGGGGACTAATAAACCACGACCGATGTAGTACAAGTGTAGAGGGCGGAGCTACATGGGAGTCTCATCTCTCACCCCGCTTGTGGCGCGGCAGTAAAGCCATCATATCACAAAACCCAACCACTCCCAGTAATAAGTGGCCTGGTAAAATAAACGGACAAGCAACCATCACATCCCTCCGTCTTTTTTTCATTTCATCTCTCTGCATTTACTTTCTCCGGTTCATCTCGCACACTCGATCCCTAGCTACTACTCCTAGGGCTAGTTCTTTTGGCGGCTTCCCCAGCTTTTCCCACAAGACTAATCACAGTGGAGAGTAACAATAAGGCGCCTCACTCATTTATTTGGGCTTCTAAACTACTACTCCGTCCTGGTTTATTCCTCACCATTGTAATTTGTGCTAAATTTTGACCAAAGATTTAACTGGTTTATTCCTCACCATTGTAATCCCTCCGTCTAGGTGTCTAAGTCATCTTACGAAAACCAAATAATCCCAAAACACTTAGGCGTGGTGCATTAACTTCTACCTCGTTTCTTGTTTCTTGACATATCAACCAATAAGAGATAAAGAGTGTGCATGCTTTTAATGACTTGAGATATCAAACACGACATGCAGTGGTTAGTTCATTGCATGCAACACTATTAATTAGCAAATAAACATTAACGTTTCTCGTTTTCTCCTCCTCCTTGGTCACGATGCACAGCCTAAGATGACTTACTCACCTAGACGGATGGAGTAGTGCATGTGACATGCACTAACATTTCATTAGTTAAATTTATGATCAAAATTTGACACAGATTACAATGGGGACCAATAAACCAGGACAGAGGTAGTAGTTATGGGATTACTAATCTAGAAGCCTAAAAGAACTGGCCCCTGGTACTCCTACTAGTAGTAGTACTCAAGTTGGAATTCCAATTGCATGGCACAACTTGTTAGGCAAAAAATTCGATACAGGGTGTAGGAAGCGGTTTGGGAATCTGCATGCCTTTCCAACCAGTGAGATACTCAGTACAAAGTACGACAGAGAAATAGCCACAGAGAAGGAAGCTAAAAGTAAACAATCAAATGAGCATTTTTGCATTTGTTTTGCATTGAATCATTTCACAAGCTTGACTAGTGTTGTTTTTCTACTTTTACAAAAACCGCATCGTAATGTTAAAATGTGCATTTTCACGTACTCCCTCCGTCTGGGTTTATTAGGCCTAAAGACAACTTCTCTTAGACCAAGACACATAGTAATTTTCTCACATTAATTCTTCCATTCCGCTCCCAATGCACTCTCTCACATGCATGCAGCCAATGAAAAAGCACACATGAAGTGTATTAACTTTTCAGCCATGGCACCAACAACAATAGCTTTCAATACAACCAATGAAATGGTTGCATGCATGCATCTTTCCAATGCGTGGCCTTATAAAAGGGGACATGCTTGTGATGCTAAGAGGCCTAATAAACCCGGACGAAGGGAGTACATAAGTAATAGTAGTACTCCCTCCGTCTAGGTGTATAAGTCTTCCCTCCTTCTTGGTCACGGTGCACAACCAAAGATGACTTATTGACCTGGATGGAGGGAGTAGCACAGTCTACAAGCATATATCGAGAGAGACGTGTAGTGCGATAGTATATAGTAAAGTTTGTGCTATATGCACGTACTTGCAAAATGCGTACGAATACACAAGGTTTCCAAACTTTCCCTTTTACATACTTAATTAAGGACGCTTAAAATTCCTGAACGTTCGGGATTTATCATTTGCATCCCAAAACTAATGAGATCGCCTTACAAAATAAAAATTATACTCCTCCTAAAAGCCACGACCCTCGCAGGAGCGCTTGCGGCGCGCCACGAGTGCCCTAGTGGCGGCCGTTTCCCAGCGTGCCGACACAACGCCTCTTCATCAGCCTCGCAACTCGCGAGGTGCTGATTGGCGGCTTGCCGGCGGGCGAGCGCGTTCTCACCGGTGTGGTGATCCGGCGCCAACAGGTACTCCTCCTTGCTGGAAGCGTGCACCCGGTCCACGTACCGCCAAGCGTAGATGAGGCGCTTGGGCCTGACTGCACTCAGGGCGTCGGCACGGGCGTCCTTCGCCACCCTCACGGCCCTCGCACGAGCCTTCTGCCAAAGAGCCAATTGCCTCACTCTCTCGAACGCGACATAGCCCTCCCAGGCAGCTTGTTCCACCTTGCGCTTCTCTTCCTCGGCCTTCTTCTCCGCCTCTATTTTGGCGCGCTCTGATGGAGGCAAAGCCTCCCACAAGGCGACATCCATTTCTTTCCAAAGCTCCTCAAGGCTGGGGGGGCTCGGCGGGCGGCGTGGCGTTCTCCTCGTAGCGGGGAGCCGACGCGTCCTCCGGCGCGCATGCTGGCGAGATTGGGAACGCCGACGCGTCCACCTCGACGCGTCGCGGTGAGGAGCGGAACGCCGACGCGTCCTCCTCGACTAGTGGCGGCGAGGAACGGAACGGCGACGCGTCGCATCGCGGCGAGGAGCGGAACACCGACGCGTCCTCCTCGACTAGTGGCGGCGAGGAGCGGAACGCTGACGCGTCCTCCTCGACTAGTGGCGGCGAGGAACGGAACGGCGACACGTCGCGTAGCGGCGAGGAGCGGAACACCGGCGCGTCCTCCTCGACTAGTGGCGGCGAGGAACGGAACATCGACGCGTGACCATCCGCACGGTGCAGCGAGGGGCTCCTAGGGCTTGGGAGGGGCGATGCCATGGTGGTCGACATGAGAGGGAGGGGGAGGAGATAGCGATGAACGTGAATGTGAGGGGGAGGAGATAGCGATGTCGTGGGAGGCACAATATTTATAGCAAGCAATGGCACACCTATAAGATATGGACTGAGCTCAATTGACTTAACTGCAGGTCCAGTTGCGTCACTGACATGTGGGCTAGACCCCTGTTGGGCCCATATGTCAGTGACCCAATGCACCTGCAGTTAAGTAACAGCTACGTGGGCATACTTGTTGGAGTAAATTATGGGGGAGCGAAGGGGTGGAAATATTGTTGGTCACAACGGATTGGACGAGCGTGGGGGAGGAGAGTCATGCATGCAGATTTTTTCACACGGGGTGGAGTGGTGGGACCGCCGGAGGAAGAAGGAGAGTTTGGCAGGCATATTGTTTCCATACATGGAGAGGAAAAGATTTGGAGACGAATGGGCTTCCTGCAGGTATGGGGAACGGTTCAATGCCTGCGCTATGAGAGGTCGCGTCTGTGTCAGAGGAATCACTCCCTCCAGTCCTTTTTTGTTTGGGTATAACAAAATCTCGTTTTCCATTCACATTTTACAAGTAAAATTCGTGGACAAACTTTGACCCAAAGTATGATGGGGACTAGTAAACCAGAATGGAGGTAGTAGTTTTTTTTAATAAAAGAAGGGTTTCCCCTCCCGATTTTCATTACTGAAAACCAGCATCTAAATCTAAACCATAGTATTTTCCCTAGAACTACCAAGTTCAACATCTCGCAACATAAACCCATACAACCTCCATCGCAAAAAAAAACCATACAACCATACGCCAAGGAGTTACGTAGTACTATGAATTCCATTTTCGCTCCATACCGATCGTTCTAAAAACTACTTACTACTTATAACGCGCCATTGAAAATTGGAACTCTTAACCCCGCTAAAAATGATATTTTAAACATGGCTACTCGATCTGTGGCAACTGGTGAGCCACCGCGCTCCAAGTCGTTCACCTGTGGTCCCAACCATCAACTCCTACAGATCAAATTATCACGCAAGCTGACTATTCCTACAAAGGTGCTCCACCACATACCCGGTATCCGTGAATGCAGCAATCGTGCACCTAGGGTTTTAGGGTTTATTTGTTAACATCGCCTTTACGTAACACTCATGTGTGCGAGACAACGAGAGGCCGACTGCGTGCGTGCGCCTCTTCTCTTCGTATATGTACTCCACCGTTTGTCTGGTATCCAAAAAATTATAATAACTACTAGCAATGTGCCAATGCGTTGCCACATGATCAAAGTAGATTAATACATATTCACCGATTTGATAGAAAAAAGTCTAGTTTTGAAATACGTATATCACTAAAAATATGTTATGTTTCACTCAAAATATATTCCTTTGGCGGTTTTGATGAGATAAGGGAGGAATGTTGTTGGTTTCAAGATTCGAGAAGTGGTATATGTCTAATTTCTACTCTTACAAGAAAGATGCCCGTGCATTGCACGGAACATCAAGATCTTGTGGGAGAAAAGGATGAACGAGGGAAGGCCTTATCTGCAAATGTGGTGAAGAGTGCAGGTAAATTTCCATATTTTCCTTCCTATCTGTCAGATATAAATCGGATGACCTACATTGCAGGATGGCAGGCCCACCATCATCACCAACTCTATTTTTTATCCCTACTCTTATAAAAAGCATCGTCGGTGATGATCGTGTGCCTGCCATCCTGCAATATAGGCCGCTCGATCTATATCTAACGGATAGGAAGGAAACTATGGCAATTTTGCAAAAAGATACCCACACCCCTCTCCACATTTGCAAATAAGGCCTTCCCTCGTTCATCCTTTTCCCCCACAACATAAACTACTCATACAAATGCATCTTGATGTTCTGTGCAACGCATGGGCATCTTGCTAGTTGTTGCAAAAAGCCCATGTGTGTGTGAGAGAGAGGGAGAGTGGAGGAGGACGGAGTGCATGTGTGACAAAGACACAAGGAGTGTGTGTGCGATAGGTATCAGCTTAAAATGAGGTGATAGTGTGTGTGTGCATGATCAAGAGGGCGTGTCTCAAGAAGGGAAGAAGAATCTACATAGATACAAGGAGTGGGAGAGAGACATGTATGCGATGGTGGAAGCACGAGTGTGCGGGTGTATAAACCTATCTAGAGGCTAGCTAGTCGATAAATGTTTGTGAGAGAAATACGAGTCGGGGTGCGAAAGCGAGAGTTTTGTGTGTGTGAGAGAGAGAGACTGTAGTCGGGAAGGGGAGTGGAAGCAGGAGTTGTGTGTGTGTCTGTGTGAGAGAGAGAGGAGACGGTAGTCGGGGTTGTCTGATCGGTAATCAAATGAATAATGTCGGTCTGGGATGGAGACGAAAAGCAGACCGCAACAAATGTTGTGTCTACAGGAGAGAGAGAGAGTAATTTTAGTGGTATGAGTCATATGTAGAGACATATAGGGTGTGTGAGAGAATCCCATAGAGAGGAAGACAAAGTGAAAGCCGAGTGGAGACTGTGTGTGTGGCGGTGAAAAATAAAGCTTAGGTACCGAGTGATACCAGAGAACAGTAGAGACGTGAGAGATAATGAAAACCGTGTAATGTATAATGATAGGGAGAGTGTGACACTTCTCAAGGGAGACGTCGAGAGACCATGTTTGCGAGGATAGGATAAACATGAAGTGAGCGTGCGGGTGAGCTGAAGAAAAGAGAGTGATAGCTACCTGAAGGAGCATGCATGCGAGAGAGATGGGCGTGAAAGGAGTGAACAAAAAAGGGATTCAAATATTTGAATTCGAGATGATGATACATGTAATCCATACTCGAACCAAAATTGATCTATCAAACATGCATACTCATATGAATTCACGCACATCTATGTTATTTAATATGTAGATATTACTGATCCATACATTTTAGTAGAACATAATTTGGTTAATTTTTTTTGAATTCAACCTTAAGATTTCGAGATCGTTGTATTTGTAAATCATATTATACATATAAAGGAGAAGAATTCTTTGTTGTGCTTTTGAAAGTATATATAAAAAAATGATGTATATAGAATGTAATTCTAATTGAAAATGGACCCCGCCCAAAAAAATTGAATACGAACGAGATTCGAAATGAGTTGGCACGGCAAACGTGCACTCTGCAAAATTTGAACGAAGCGGGGAAAGTCGAAGTAACCGCCCGAAATCAAAATCTGCGAGATGGAAATCACTACTGCCTATCCCTGCCACGCAAAGCCTATCTGCTGGATTTCTATAGGTTTCGATAGGGGTAGGTTTGTAATTTCACCCAAACATGACGTAACCGCCTCTCACTCGGATTCATACACGATGGGCACCAAAACACAGTGTGTCCTCGGCCAAAATCGACTCCCTCCCCGATTCATATTCATACACGGTGGGCGCTAAAAACAAACTCTCGTCGGCAAATATTCGGTGTATGCGAGATTACCGTCCTATCCCCAACCGACTAATGTTGCTGTGATGTAGTAGAAATTTGAGAAAAGCGCGCCCTGAATACATGGTTCGCCCCTTCCTCTCTACCTCCCTTTTCCCCATTTGTACTCCGTGGGCGCCAAAACATCCTCTCCACCCCACCCTCCTCCGTCCGCCGCCGTCCGCCACCCCATCCACCGCCGTCCTCCTCCACCATGCCGGAGTTGATACCCCCACGCCGCCGTCCATTACAAGAGATCGACCTCTCTCATCCACGGCTTCGGACCGGGATCCTTGCATCCCGTCCTCTCGCTTCATCCCCGCTGTCGTCCACCTTGTCGGCGCCGCTCCTACGACCATCTCGTCCATCGCGCCCCGCCGCCATCGTCTACCCTCCTAGATCTTCTTCCACACCACCGACAGCCATCGCTACCGCAGCACCGTCAAATTCTCAGCAGATGCGTACACGGCACCGCACCAGAGGCGGTACTCTTTCATATCTGCTCAACTTATTTATCGTAGCAAGAAAATAGATCGCCACTGCTTTACTCTGATTTCTTGTCTTGGTTGCGAAGTTTCCTTTGTCCGGTTTGCACCTTCAGATCCGCCATGGCATGCTCAACACTATACTCCCAATGCTTATGGTTTTCCCCTTTTATATTCCACACTAGTTAAATCACAGTAGACTAAATTTCAAAATTGGGTCAGTCAATTTTTCAGAGCTCGCCGGAGTTCACCGGTGCGATCGAAGGGGCTGGGGTGGTTGTGGGGCCTCGACGCGGGTGGGGGTTGGGGCAGGGGTGGGGGTGGGGGTGGCGGAGGAACACATGCGATGGGGGCCGGTGGTCCGGCCGGCGGCCCGTGCGGTGTTCTGTATGGGAAGAATCAGAGATGAGGAATAAGAAGGGTTAGGAGACGTAGAATCTTCATCAAACTGCCTGAAATGGTCGAGAGACAGCTGGGAGTTGCATTCTTAATGCACTCTGGTTCATCATGTGTGGGCACTGCGCAACCAACATTTTATTATCCAAAATCTGCTTGCTCTTCTTTACCATGTTCCTCTTCCGTTCTTCTTTAATATGTACTCTCTCCGTTCCTAAATACAAGTCTTTGTATAGATTTCACCATGGACTACATATGGAGCAAAATGAGTGAATCTACACTCTAAAATGTATCTGGATACATCTGTATGTGATCCATAGTGGAAATCTCTACCAAGACTTATATTTTGGAACAGTGGGAGTATGATAGTAGTACAGTATGTTCCTTATACTGAAGATGAGCAGGGACATTTGCAGTATAGAGGTCTATACGATCGGTTGTGATGGACACTGTCGGTGTCAAAACCGGTGGATCTCGGGTAGGGGGTCCCGAACTGTGCGTCTAGGCCAGATGGTAACAGGAGGCAGGGAACACGATGTTTTACCCAGGTTCGGGCCCTCTTGATGGAGGTAAAACCCTACGTCCTGCTTGATTAATATTGATGATATGGGTAGTACAAGAGTAGATCTACCACGAGATCAAGGAGGCTAAACCCTAGAAGCTAGCCTATGGTATGATTGTTGTATATGGAGTTGATTGCCTACGGACTACAACCCTCCGGTTTATATAGACACCGGATAGGGTTAGGGTTACATAAAGTCGGTTACAATGGTAGGAGATCTTGAATATCCACATCGCCAAGCTTGCCTTCCACGCCAAGGAAAGTCCCATCCGGACACAGGACGAAGTCTTCAATCTTGTATCTTCATAGTCCAGGAGTCCGGCTGAAGGTATAGTCCAGCTACCCGAACACCCCCTAATCCAGGACTCCCTCAGTAGCCCCTGAACCAGGCTTCAATGACGACGAGTCCGGCGCGCAAATTGTCTTCGGCATAACAAGGCGGGTTCCTCCTCTAGGTCCTGCATAGAAGATTGTAAACACCAAGAGTAGTGTCTGGTTCTTCAAAATAAGCTTCCACATATTGCCATAGAGAGAATAATATTAACACAAGTCAAATCTGCTAACGTATTCTACAGTGCGCCATCACACTACAGCCAAGTCCTTTACTCGAATCGTTTTTACTTTTCCACCTCAGCATGTTTTGCGAGGCGGCTTCCTTGGCACGTCTTGTCAAAGCAGAGATCGTGTGCCCATTTTACGGGATTCTCATCAATACGGACGTGGGTAACCCTAACCGCGCCATTTACCACGGCGCTTGGGAGGCAAGAGAGTTTTATTAGGCAGGT
This sequence comes from Triticum urartu, assembly GCF_056163025.1. Classification (NCBI taxonomy): domain Eukaryota; kingdom Viridiplantae; phylum Streptophyta; class Magnoliopsida; order Poales; family Poaceae; genus Triticum; species Triticum urartu. The sequence goes on from NC_141877.1 coordinate 256,244,887, forward strand.
GGGGACGCACAACCGCATCCACCCATATAAGGGGATAAGGATCCACCTTTTTACCCACGCCTTCTTCCTCCTTTGCCTATCCATCTCCTGCGCACTCGAGCTCCAGCGCCCAAGCCCGCACTTCCCACCTCAACCTTCTCCAGCGATGTCCGGAGCGGGAGGCAAGTGGAAGGTCTCCTCCGTCACGGAGGGCGACGTAAAAAAGCTTAGGAAGGCCGGATACTTTTCCAAAGACATCGCGCACCAGCTTCCCGAGAAGGGGCAGCTCCTCCCCACCCCAAGGCCCCACGAGAGGGTAGTATTCCTTCCCCACTTCCTCTGCGGACTGGGTTTTCCACTTCACCCATTCGTCCGGGGGCTCATGTTCTACTACGGCCTAGATTTCCACGATCTGGCCCCGAACTTCATCCTCAACTTCTCGGCGTTTATCGTCGTGTGTGAGGCTTTCCTCCGCGTCCACCCCCATTTCAGCCTCTGGCTCAAGACCTTCAACGTCAAGCCCAAGGTGGTGCGCGGCAGCCAGGCGGAGTGCGGAGGCGCCATGGCGGGCAAGATTGCCAACGTCCTGTGGTTCGAGGGCTCCTTTGTAGAGACCCTAAAGGGGTGGCAAGCCGGGTGGTTTTACATCACCGAGCCACGCGATCCGAAATGGACTGCAGCCCCCGAGTTCCGATCCGGACCCCCCACGTGGCTCATGTCCTAGAAAGAGACGGGCCTATCGTGGGGTAACAAGGAAGAGGTGACCGGACCGAAGACATGCATCCAGTCCCTAGTAAACAAGCCAATCAGGCTTGTAAATGTAGTCCATGTCATGCTCGTTGGCCGAATCCTCCCGTGTCAACAACGGGACTTTACTCTGTGGGAGTTCGAACCAGCACAGCACCGAACCCTTAACAGGCTCTTCGACATGACGTATGAAGACGTTTGGAAGGTGCTAATAAAAGGTGCCAAGGCTCCCGCATCCGCTTCCGAGGACCGTGGATACAGCTCGCAGCGTCACGCTAGCGAGGTAAGCTATCTTCACCTTTTACAGGATGTTCAGCTTTTTTCATAGTTTAACTCTACGCGGGATCTAAACTCCCTTGCCTTTGATAGGCTTGGCGGGCGATACCTGGACCGATTAACTGTCCGGCTCCGCTGACCGAAGACCCAGCCCCAGCTCTACTAGTGAAGCTGCTGGCTCCGGCGCCTTATGTGGTGCCGGAAAAGAAGGCCAAGAAGAAGAAGACCACGGGGACTCAAAAGAGTGCCCGTAACATGGTGGGGTCGGACTCGTCATCCGACGAGTCCGAGACGCACTCCTCCCGTGGAGACGACGAGGAGGAAGAAGAAACCTCTCCCCCTCCAGTGGGGGGAGGAAAGAAGAGGAAAGCCGCCCCAGTAGGGGGGGCCGAAGGGTCCAAGAAGAGGAAAACCCCTCCGCCAGACTATGCCCCCGACGCCGACGAGGACGAAGAGGAGTGGCCGGACAGGGCTAGGCGTCCGGCAAAATCGTAAGTGTTCGGATACCAGAGTAACTCATGATATTCCTTTTGTTGCACAGCCTTCCCTAATGTCGAATATAATCATGCAGCCCGCCCCGGGCCGAACTCAACGAGTCGTCGAGCGGCTCCCTGGATTCATCGGACATGAACTCAGTTCCGCCCGCTGTCTCCCCCCGCACTGCGGATGACGCTGAAGTGGCGTCGCAACGAGCTCCGGGGTAGGAGGAGGTGGTCCTGGAGGAGCCGCAAGGCGACCTCCCGGACTCCAGGAGTAAAGGGGACAAGACCCCCCAGGGCTCCAAGCCCGGCTTTGAGCCGGACACCGTGCCGGAATCTTCAACAATTCCAGACCGCGGCAGGCGAACTCCTTCCAAGAGGAGCAAGCCTTCTGAGCCGGCAGCCTCCGTCCAACCGGAGGCGCCGGACAATCTGCTGGAGGTGCTTAAGGCGCCTCCATCGACGAGGAGCACCGTACTATTATGAGTACGGTGATCCAGAAGGTTCAGTCCGTCAAGAGCGGACTGACTGAAGCTTGCGCTAGCCTTCTAACAGGCTTCGAGGTAAGTAAAAATATGTAAAAATATTACCGCATAGACAGTAGCCCCTGATGCTTTGTTTGGCGTTTGGAAAGAAAAGCCGAATAGAGGATCTATTAAATTTCGCAGGAGTCTAACAAAAAGAGTCAATATGCGTATGCAGGCTTCGCTGCTAGCCACCACCGCACTGACTGCGGAGGTGGGTGCCCTGAAACAGGGACTCGAGCGGACCGAGCAAGAGCTCAGCCTTGCCAAGCGGCAGCTTGAGGAAAAAGAAGGTAAGAAATACCTTACAGAAAAAAGTGCCTATAGAGAGGCGTGATTGCAAAAAATAACAGGATTGCACTGCTTATTATAGGGGCCACGACTGAGGTGGCGACCCTCAAGCAGGCAATGTCTGAGGCCGAAAAGAAAACGGCCGTGGAGCGCACCGGGCGAGAGAAACTTGGGGCTCAGGTCGGCGAGGTGCAGCAAGAGCTTCAGGCTCTCATGAAAAAACATGAGAGTTTGGAGCTTGAGTCAAAGACCCAAGCGTCCGAGCTCGCGGCAGCCCTTGAGGCTACCAAGTCTGCCAAGGCCGAAGCCCAAAAGGCCCTCCAAGAGTTGGAGGAGGTGAAGAAGATAGCAGCGGGTAAGGCATTCTTCATGCAAAGCAGAAATATAAAAGTAAACTACCTGTTACTTACCCGAATCCGGAGTTCTCCAGGGGCATTCGCAGATCTTCCCCGCAGCGTATCCGCCGCCGCCGCATTCTACCGAGCTGAAGAGGGCAGCTCGACGGAGAAGGTGTTCTAGTCTCAGTATGCTGAGGCCGGACACCCTGTGCCCTTGAGCGACCAGCTGAAACAGCTGGTCAAGCTCCACAAGGCGGCCGAACAGGCCATGAAAGGCTTCATAGTTCGGGCTGGTGCGGCGGCTGGTGGAGGCCTGTCCAAGGCTCGAGGTCAGCAAGCGCTCCGTCTGCATTGAAGGTGCCCGTAGGGCCCTTGCCCGTGCAAAGGTGCACTGGGGTAAGCTAGATGGTGAAAAGCTTGTGAGGGACGGGCCGCCTGTAACACCCTCGATGCGACTATAGCTCCCACGTGTCGAGGCACGACTTAGAGACATAATCGCATTGAAGGCATATGTCGCAAGTGAGGTAATCTTCACACAACCCATGTAATACAATAGGGAAAAAATACATAGTTGGCTTACAATCACCACTTCAGCCAATTACATGAATAAAGCATTACATCATCTAGATACAATCAAGGTCCGACTACGGAACCAAAATAAAAGAAGAACCCCAAATGCGACAAAGGTCCCCGATCGACCCCAACTGGGCTCCACTACTGATCAACTAGAACGAAACAACACAAAGGACGAGATCTTCAACGAGCTCCTCCTGAGCTGGGTTGCGTCATCTGCACGGACTCATCGGCACCTGCAAACTGGTTTTGGAAGTATCTGTGAGCCACAGGGACTCAGCAATCTCCCACCCTCGCGATCAAGACTATTTAAGCTTATGGGTAAGGTAAAGGTATGAGGTGGAGCTGCAGCAAGCGACTAGCATATATGGTGGCTAACTTACGCAAATGAGAGCGAGAAGAGAAGGCAAAGCATGGTCGATAAAGTATGATCAAGAAGTGATCCTATAGCAACCTACGCCAAGCATAACTCCAACAACCGTGTTCACTTCCCGGACTCCGCCGGAAAGAGACCATCACGGTTTGACATGGCAATTTGGGAGGCTTGCAAGCAAGTGGTAGGCATCGTAGCAATGGCATAGCAAAAGAGCGAGCAAAACTAGCATAGCAAAGATAGTAGTGATTTCGAGGGTATGATCATCTTGCCTGAAATCCCGCAAGGAAGAAGAACGAGTCCATGAAGAAGACAAACAGACGTAGTCGAACGGGTCCTCACAAACGTGATGTTACCGGAACCAACCCAAAGAAGGAAACACCGGAAAGAAGCAGACAACATAGTAAACAACCATCACATCAACATGGCATGATGCACAACCAAGTATGATGCATGTCCGGTTTAAATATGCATGGCATGGCAATGGGCACAAACAAAACTACAAGTTAAGTGGAGCTCAATATCCAATGAGTTGCATATTGACGGAACACCACATCAATTATTTAGTTCTCTCTCGTTTATGTACCCAACAATATTAAATGTTGTTAAACATGGCAAGAGGTGAAACATGAGTAAAAAAACACAGTCTAAGCAATTTAAATGGGGCCGGATATAACAAACAACGCATCCGGTAAAACCTCCCATGCATTTAGCAAATTAATGCAACAACAATTTTTTAAACATATTAAATGTTGTTATCATGATGCGGATGTCATGTTCAAGTTTATGCGATTTTAAGAAAATGTTAACAAGAGCATATTATGAAGCATTTGTCATCGTGGTGGAAATGAAAAAGGGTGCCACGATAACGAAACGGAAATGATGCCGCAGCAACAATTTGATGATCCGGTAGCTCACGGGGATACCGGTGCAAAGGAAGTGAGTGCGAGTGTGTCATGCAAAAAGATGGGGTGCTCCCGAATTCCGGGTTCCCACATGACGGCGGCAAGACAAAAGAGGGGCTTCGTGCAACGGGCAACTCGTACACGGAGCAACACATGGTTCAACTCATACATCGCAAGCATTCATCCATGGGCGGTCGTTCTCGGCGGTTATACCTTCGAAGTGTGCATTGTCGGAACGGACCAAGTTCGTAGAGGGAAGTAGGCGTTCACGGATCGTCGAGGGAAGTAGTGGTTCATGTCCGTAGATGTTCGGGGTCACGACACGGAACTTGATGTCCACGGGGTCTTCCGCGACGGTCGTGGTACATGTTTCGTAGACGTTCGTGGTTGCCGATAATTGTGCATAGTCGTTGTTCGACTTGCCGGATCCGATGCCTCCGGGCGTAGTGGTGCACGTTCACGAAGTAGGTCGTACACGTCGTCGGTAGATGTTCACTTGATGGACTTCAACGGCGGTAGTGGTACTCATTTCATCGTGGAACTTGGCGATTTCGGAGACGGCGGAAGACGAACTTGCCGGTCCTCGTTGACCTAGTACTTGGCGTTTCCCGGTTCGGTGACCATTTTCGGCATCGGACGTTGAGGTACTTGGCGGATCCGTGGAGCTCGCGGTCTGTCGTGGTACTTGACGGTCTCGCACGGGGCAGCAACATGGCAGTCTTGGCGGCCAACAAAGTGGTCGCGGTGACCACGATGATGAACAGGGGCGCGACACCATGGCGGGGAGGCGGCGTGCCCGTTTCGTCTGTCACGGGAAACCACGGCAGCAGCAGAAATGACGGCTCTGGCGTGGGGCTGCCCGGTTCTCGCCGGAGCCATGGCCAGAGACAGGTGGCGCGGCTTCTTGAGGAGCCATGGGCGATCATGCAGGAGAGGGAGGCGAAGGCGGGAGGAGGCGCTGAGGCAGGCGTGTGAGGGGGCGGCCACGGCGGTGCTGGTCGCCGGCATCAGGCCGCATGGCCCGCGGGCAAGCAGCGAGGCGAGGAAGGCAGCAAAAGGCGCGGGGAAGGGCAGAAATGGAGGAAGGGGGCCGCACGAAGGGCGTCGTGCTCGTCGGCGTAGGGCGGCGGCCTACTAGAGAGGAAGCAGGAGCAGAGGGGCGGCAGAGCAGCGAGGCGAGAGCGAGAGGACGAGCGTGAGATGGGATCGGGCAGAGGCATCGAGCGCGGGCGCTCCTTCCTAGCGGCGCGAGCAGCGGGACAAGAGGAGAGACGAGGGGGAATCGGGAAGGACGAGGGGTGGCGGCGCTGGTGTTGGGGTCGAGGGAAAGGGAGATCGGGCTAGGGTTAGGTAGTGAGGGTGCCGGTTGGACTTAGGGTGGGCCGAGGGGAGCAGGGTGGCCTGGCTGGCCGGCCCAGAGGAGAGGGAGGCTGCTGGGCTCTCCACTCCCTCTCTCATCTATTATTTCTTTAACAGAAAACAAGAGAAGAAAAAGAAATGAAGAGGGGGTTTAGGGAGCAAAGTTGGACTCGCGAATAAATTTCTTGGACTCACAAAAATATGTTAGGTCCGAGAAAATTAGGAAAGACCAAGATTGAAAGAATAAATTCAAATTTCTTTGAATTTAATTCGAAAGATTTGAACTAGGGTAGGTTCTAGGAGTTTCCAAAAATGTTGAGAATTTTGGTAGAGTTCTGGAAAATGATGAAAGAATAAATGGCAAGGTTCGAGGTCAAGCAGCGAGATAACAAAAGGCATGGGGAAATTTGCAAGTGTGTTTTTGGTGATTCCATAAAAATGGATTATTTTATAATAGCTCCACTAATATCGGGAGGATATATTGTAAAGAGAAATCATCCTTCCCTCAATTTAAATGGATCGAAGGTCCATACAATTTATTTAGTTGAGATGCAAAAGATTTATGAGATGATGGCATGATGACATGATGCAATGCACATGATGCAAAGATGAAATGCAGCGGACCAAACAAAACACACGACGAAACCCGGAAACCCTGGAAGGCAACTGAAGCTCCGGTCTTGGGGCGTTACACCGCCGCCGGGGAAGGAGCATCGCAAGCCCGAGAACTATTACAAGGATGTTCTTGCAGGTGCCCGCCTTGTGGCAGATGAATGTACCAAGGATGTAATTTTTGAATAAACTCGCTCGTTTTTATCCTGTGCGCTAAAAACTTGTTCATATGTGCTAAGCAATGCTTATTGAATTTAAAATATTATTTTCTGTGCGGCCATTTATCAAAAATTCAGAGATGGCCAGTCGTCGGCTTCTGCCCCCGTGCCACTAGTGCTGGGGTGTTCGATGATAAACCCGAGCGCTCTTTTTCCCATGGTTGGGTCCTTCGAGGGAGGCGCTCAGCACGACGAACCAGGCAATCGGACTATAATGCTTGAACGCTCTCACTTAGCCATAGAACTTTATAATTTTAAATTTCGGCGAAGCCCCTAGTTCGGAAGACCGAGTTCGGGGCGCTATCCACGCCTTGGCCGGACAAAGCCGGCTCCTCGCTCGAAGCGGCATAAGTCTTTAGGGACTTGAAAAACCTCTCGAACAGCGACCGGTCTCTCGCCTCATCATGACAGTCAGTTTTAGCTTTCTCCACTGAGGTGCTTAACCCAGCTCAACCGGGGCACAATCGCAGTGGTTCTCCTAGTGCTACCTTAGCCGATATAGCGGAACGTAAGGCACCAAAACATAGGAGCCGGGCAAACCCAACTATTGACCCAAATCATGATTCGGAGCCGATGCATATAGTGCTATAAGTTCGGGGTGCCGCACTTGTGAAAGTGTACGGACTTCTCACACCATATTAAAGGGTACTGAAGCCCCTGGTGTACTTGCCGTACCACAGTGTACGGGTGCAACATGTCATTAATGAACATATATGAAAGAGAGTAATGCATAAAATAGACAAAAGCTATGCATTTTTTATAGAGAGGCTATTTATCAAAGCCGAACGATACAAGTAGTGCGATAAGCAAAAAGATATTGGACTATTCAGTATGTCCTGACCAGGGGCAGGCCGCGGAATTGTATTTAAAACAGGTATACCACTCGTAACAGAGACCACCTGGGAGTTCCATAATGCGGCATGGCTTGTCTGCCTCCCTGGATCTTGCATCGTTTGTGCGGCAGTCAAATTGCCGAACAGGTCATCCGACGTATGGAGTCCTGAAAGTAAGAAAAAAGAATCCGGCAGCCCCTAGTACATTTTAAGCCGTATTTTGGGCGTGCCGCTATTGTGCCCCTTCCCCTGTGCCCATGGTATTTCAAGGGCGTAGTTATGTACGCGAGGTACTGGTTTTGCTATGTCGCGAAAGCTGGGGTTGGGGCCGCATTGCTACGCTTGTTCAGAGTGTGCCAGGCGGTCCTGCTATGGGTTACTCCGGGCGCGCTTGGCAGTGTCTGGCTTTTTAATGGCCGGACTGGAGAATTGCCTGAGAAGGCTACTTTGTACCTCCGCTGCGAGAGCCGCCGTATGCTCCTCCGTACGGAGGGAGCGTTCGGTGTTTCCATTGACCGTAATTACTCCTCGAGGGCCTGGCATCTTGAGCTTGAGATATGCGTAGTGCGGCACCGCATTGAACTTTGCGAATGCGGTTCGTCCGAGCAGGGCGTGATAGCCACTGCGAAACGGGACTATATCGAAGATTAACTCTTCGCTTCGGAAATTGTCCGGGGATCCGAAGACCACGCCAAGTGTTACTGAGCCTGTACAGTTGGCTTCCACACCTGGTATAACGCCTTTAAAGGTCGTTCTTGTGGGCCTAATCCTTGAGGGATCTATGCCCATTTTCCGCACTGTATCCTGATAAAGCAGGTTCAGGCTACTGCTGCCGTCCAGGAGGACTCTTGTGAGATGAAATCCATCGATGATTGGGTCAAGAACCAATGCGGTAAAGCCGCCATGACGGATGCTAGTGGGATGGTCCCTTCCATCGAAAGTGATCGGGCAGGAGGACCATGGGTTGAACTTTGGGGCGACTGGCTCTATCGCGTATACGTCCCGTAGCGCACGCTTCCGCTCCCGCTTGGGAATGCGGGTTGCGTATATCATGTTCACCGTCCGCACTTGTGGGGGAAAGCCCTTCTGACCATTTTTGTTCGGCGGCTTGGGCTCCTCGTCGTCGCTGTTCAACCCCTTGTTTCTGTTTTCGGCCCTTAACTTGCCTGCCTGCTTGAACACCCAACAATCCCTGTTAGTGTGATTGGCTGGCCTTTCGGGGGTGCCATGTATCTGGCACAAGCGATCGAGTATTCGATCCAAACTGGACGGGCCCTGAGTATTCTTTTTGAATGGCTTTTTCCGCTGACCAGATTTATAGCCTTTGAATCCGGCATTGACTGCCGTGTCTTCATTGTTGTCGCTGTTAACGCGGCATTTTTGCTTATTCTGACGTGTCCTGCCACTTTTGTCCTTGGTATCCGAATTACCAGGGTTCTTCGATAAGTTGTTACTGCGAGCTAGCCAGCTGTCTTCTCCCGCGCAAAAGCGGGTCATGAGTGTCGTGAGGGCTGCCGTGGATTTCGGCTTTTCCTGTCCCAGGTGCCGGGCAAGCCACTTGTCGCGGATGTTATGCTTGAAGGCTGCTAGGGCCTCTGCGTCCGGGCAGTCGACTATCTGGTTTTTCTTTGTTAGGAACCGTGTCCAGAATTGTCTGGCCGATTCTTTTGGCTGCTGAATTATGTGGCTTAAGTCGTCGGCATCCGGCGGTCGCACGTAAGTGCCCTGGAAGTTGTCGAGGAATGCGGCTTCCAGGTCCTCCCAAGAACCGATTGAGTCTTCTGGCAAGCTGTTAAGCCAATGCTGGGCCGGTCCTTTAAGTTTGAGCGGGAGGTATTTGATGGCGTGTAGATCATCGCCGCGTGCCATGTGAATGTGAAGGAGATAATCCTCGATTCATACCGCCGGATCTGTTGTACCATCGTATGATTTGATGTTTACGGGTTTGAAACCCTCTGGGATTTTATGATCCATTACTTCATTCATGAAGCATAGCGGGTGTGCGGCGCCTCTGTACTGGGCTATATCACGACGCAGCTCGGAAGAGCTATGTCTGTTGTGTTCAGCCCGGCCGGATTTGTTGTATCCGGAGTGAAGATCATTATCACATGTCGTAGGGCGCCTGCGCGATCCGTAGATCGATCTTATTTGTCTTGCCTTATCCTCCAGTATGTCTCGCAGGTCGGGCGCATTTTCCTGTGCCTTAGTTGAGCGGCGTCGGGGCATGGCTTGGGTGGAGGGCCGAGAGGCCTCTCTGTCGCAACCGCGAGGTGGCCGGTCTGCCATGTCATGCGCTGGTGATGTAGGTGCTTCCTCCTCTGATTGGGGTAGCGGCCCGCACTTCGGGTAACTCTTGGAGGGGCGTTCGAGTTCATACTCTTCGGCCGCAAGGACTTCAGTCCATTTGTCAGCTAGCAAATCTTGGGTAGCTCTAAGCTGTTGCTGCTTTTTCTTGAGGCTGCTTGCCGTGGCTAAAAGCCTGCATTTAAAACGCTCTTGTTCGGCGGGGTCTGATGATATGACGAATTCGTCATCATCGAGGCTTGCCTCGTCTTCGGAGGGAGGTGTATAGTTATCATCCTCGACCTCTCGGTCTGCCGCTCTCTCATGAGGGCTGGCTTTTCCATCTTCCTGTGTCGAATCTTGCTGAGGTGGGTGTTCTTCGGTGCTATCCGGGGTAGTATTATCTCCCGTGCCGGAATCACCGTTTTGCTTTGGCGGGATTTAGAGCGACGCCGCTGACGCTGGCGCTTTGGCTGTTTCTTGGGGGCGTCATCCCCCACTGTTCCATCGCCATCTCCATCTTTTGGAGTATCCACCATATATATGCCATATGACGAGGTGGCCTTCCAGCGCCCTACAGGTGCTGGTTCCTGTTCGTCTCCTACATCGTCGTCCATGCCGTCGATGTCTTCGGAGCTGAAGTCAAGTATGTCGGTTAGATCGTCGACAGTGGCTACAAAGTGGGTTGTGGGTGGGCTTTGAATTTCTTCATCGTCCGCATCCCAACCTTGCGGACCGTAGTCCGGCCAGGGCTCTCTTGACAAAGAGAGAGACTTAAGAGAATTCAAGATGTCGCTGAAGGGCGAGTGCTGAAAGATGTCTGCGGCGGTGAACTCCATTATCGGCGCCCAATCGGATTCGATCGGCAGGGGCGCGGGGGGCTCGGAGTTCAGAGAGGAATCCGGCTCCTCAGAGTCACGGGCCATGCGGAGTGCGGGGCTGGAGTTTGGCTCGATCGCCTCTGAGATCGCAGCCCCTGAGGCAGCGTCCAACCGCTAATCCTCGATCGGCGCAGTAGGCTCCAAATCAATGGTCGCAACCGAAGCGTGTGCGGCCTTCAAGGCGCTGCTTGGCGGCAGAGCTATATCATGCCCATCGAGACAGTGCGGCGCGCCTGGCGGTGTCTTGAATCCGTCGAAGATCAAGTCCCCGCGGATGTCAGCCGTGTAATTTAGGCTTCCAAACCTGACCTGATGGCCAGGGGCGTAGCTTTCGATCTGCTCAAGGTGGCCAAGCGAATTGACCCGCAGTGCGAAGCCGCCGAAGACGAAGATCTGTCCGAGGAGAAAAGTCTCACCCTGGACTACATTGTTGTTGATGATCAAAGGAGCCATCGGGCCTAGAGGCAATGACACAGAGGAACCCTCAATGAAAGCACCAATGTCGGTGTCAAAACCGGCGGATCTCGGGTAGGGGGTCCCGAACTGTGCGTCTAGGCCAGATGGTAACAGGAGGCAAGGAACACGATGTTTTACCCAGGTTCGGGCCCTCTTGATGGAGGTAAAACCCTATGTCCTGCTTGATTAATATTGATGATATGGGTAGTACAAGAGTAGATCTACCACGAGATCAAGGAGGCTAAACCCTAGAAGCTAGCCTATGGTATGATTGTTGTATATGGAGTTGATTGCCTACGGACTACAACCCTCCAGTTTATATAGACACCGGATAGGGTTAGGGTTACATAAAGTCGGTTACAATGGTAGGAGATCTTGAATATCCGCATCGCCAAGCTTGCCTTCCACGCCAAGGAAAGTCCCATCCGGACACGGGACAAAGTCTTCAATCTTGTATCTTCATAGTCCAGGAGTCCGGCTGAAGGTATAGTCCGGCTACCCGAACACCCCCAAATCCAGGACTCCCTCAGACACTTTGAGCCTCTTTGTGTCGTAGGATCTTGTAAACATAGGAATAGGATTTGTAGTGGTCTGCCCACTTGAATCCTATAATAATAGCAAGGAAATTCGGGGAGCTGTGTTGCCTTTGAGAGTTACACTGATATTAACAGTACCGCACCTTCACTTGAAGAGAGCTGGTATCAGAAGCCTTTCTAGCCGTACCGGCAATACTAGCACATATATTCCAGCAAGTTTCAATTTGCTGATTTTACTTTGATGCTTAAGGTTTTCCCGTTATATCTACACTATGATCTGTGTAGCTGCTTTGTTTCATACTAGCAGTAGTCCACTCTTGAAACTAAACACTGCAATGACTTACAAAATTGGCACCAAGGCATTGAGTGCCATTCTGGATGCAATGAAACTCATACGCTCCCCACCTATTGATTCTTGTTCAGAATGTGATCCTAATGACTATTCTAACCTCGAGGAGTCAAAGGCAGATGGCCGGTCATGTTCACCCATCAAGGTGCCTGTTCTAATTTGGCAATGTTTTATTGATTGCGGGTATCTTGCATATGTTGTCTTACATTTCTTCTACTTTGTTGCACCGCCATCTTCTTAGTTTACTCACCATATATGTCGAGATGCCATGCCCATCCATTATCAATACATATTCCATCTGTCATCATACCATGTTTTTCCACTCAAATGTTGTTCTTATGCATCAGACATCAAAAAGGAAGAGGGTGATTGCCGAACCTGAAGGAGCACCTGGTGCCGGAGAAATCATACATCACCCCACTTATATTGGCTGTACAACCAGTGACACAAAACGTAGGACCGACTCCAGTAGACTATACCCATACTTCACTGGCCACACCACTAGCCCCACCACACAGGACCTGCACTCCAGCAAAAGGTATACCGATTTCATTTGCCATAGCACCAGCTGTACCACAGAAAAATCCCACTAGCAAAAAGTACAGCAAGTCCACCGGCCGAAGACCTATCCCAACTTCAGAGACGGCCAATTCCTACAGATTGGAACCCCATTCCATTTATTCCCAGTTTAAAAGACAATGCTTTCAATGTTGTTAGGGACTGCGTGCATATATTCCCATCATGGGAAGATTATTGTGAAGACAAACACCATTTTCACATCTTCCTATCCAACTTACGTGTAAGTGCTATTATTCATGGTGATTATTTTCCTGTTTTTTGCTGATTGAACACATCAATGATTTACATTACATTGTTGTAACTAGGCGAGGGTCAATCTGGATAGTCATGATGAGCAAAGCTTGCTTGTGCTTTTCAAGGAAGCATTGCAGCAGTATCGGTGTTACCTGAGGAAATCACACTTTGATGGCAACTCTATAAACGAATTTCCGATGAAGTCTCTTGTGCTAAATTTAGAAGACATTGAATGGAAAAACCTTGTTATGCACTGGTCTCATTCCCAGGATGAGGTACTGTCTATGAAATCACATGACAATTTGAACTTCTACTTTTCCGCATGTGCCTTACAGATCTTTTTTGCAGGAAATCTGCTCAAAGAAGAATTCCGGTTTGACAAGAACGACAGGATATCGCAAATATGTTGCCCGCTGCTTTGCTCATGTTAGTACATGTTGTCCTGTATCACTGTACTTGCATACATACCTGGTTCATTATGTGACAGCAGAATGCATGATAGCTTGATTATCAATTGTTCGCTCCAAATTATCTGATTTGTATGAATGGTTACATTAGTGTAGAATATATCCAATGCCAATGTTTTTTTAGCTGTGCATTGTTCTTGTAAGTACATGCTGTCCTTTATCAGTGTACTTATAATGACAGGTAGTTGTTCATGTACCATCACTCTGTAGCTTATTTTCCTTTGCCCTCCATTTTCTACACATTAGATCTATATTTACTCTTACCATAAGGTTGGTACTGAAGAAGTTTAGCTGTGCATTGCTCTTGGCTGTACCTTTTGCCTGTATCGCTGCACTTACATTTATAGCTACTTGGTTATGTAGCATCACTCTTCATCTTATCTTAAATATTCTCCATTTTCTCGTATATTATCACATCTATATTTACTCTTAATAAAATGTAGAATAAATGCAATGCTTTTGAAGAAAATTATGTGGTAAACTTCTTGAATTGCCCCCCCCCCCATCAGCATGGACAAGGCCTTTATAGAGCATGTCTTCACCAATAATGTAAGTTTGTCCATCTCAAGCCTTCAAACTTTGTTGTATATATTTGGTTAGGCATGACTGCAACAGCTCTTTATTTTTGGTGTTTGCATCAAATTGCTTGTTTAAAGTTTATTATGTAGTTCATAAACAAAAGTTTGTCCTTTCTCAATTTAAGTTTTCAGTTGTACAACCAAGTTCCTTCTTCATACCATGTAAATTAAACTATACAGAGCAAGTGATCTTCTGTTGCACTGCATGTATGCTTCTGTTCTTCATTCGTAATCCAGTGGTGTGGTGAACCTACCCACTACAGCACAATGTCATATTCTGCAATGTCTTAACTATGAACAATGTCACATCATTCTACTATTATTTAAACCGTCTCTTTATGTGCCAAGCTGAAATGGTATAAATTGTCAGCACACTAACCATTGATACCAGTGTGCGAATCAAATCATGACACCACTAGATTACAAAATCATGGGCTTTTAATATGGTATTGTTCAGGTCAAGACATGGCAGGAAATGACATTGTGAAGGAGTTGGCAGCTTCACGACACCACTGGATTACAGATCACGACACCACGGAAACGCACACACGGATAGATAAATGGGGTCGTGCAACCAAGGAATGAGCACAAAATGTGGAATCCACGGAAAACGCTCGTGTTGCACAAGTCAACAGAGACACTAGCACGATTGCTTTATAGGCGGATACGACACTTGCGCACAACCTATAAGATGCAAAATATATGAACTTTCTATCCCAAGTATGCTATGTATGTATGGCTCCCGGCGTTATGATCCAAGATGATCTTATATGCAATCACTACAAAAAAATACACTTCCGTGATGATACGTGTTTGTCGCAGTAGGTCGCATTTTCTGTCATGCATGTACATCCATGATGATTTTATGACAGAATCAAGATAGTCATACCTGTGCTGTCGTAGAAGTGTTCCATGACATTACCAAAATTATCATCACGGAAGTGTCCACTTCCATGACGATAAATCGCGCGTCACAGAAGTGCTTTCATCAAGGGTGACCGACACGTGGAATCCACCATAACGGAACGCCGTTAAGCTATCGGGTCGGGTTTTGGATCCGATAACCCGTTAACAGCCCCGACCAATGGGGATTTTCCAGGTGTAAAATCATCATTGGCTGGAGGAGACACGTGTCAGGTCCGCGTTGGCACATGTGTCACTCATCCAATGGGCGAGACGCGCCTATGATATGTTGACACGTGGACCGGCCCATCAAGTTTAAATGGGCCGGCCCAACTGAAGGCCCACAAGATTTTGCGGACCATAATGGGTCGGCCCAGCTAAAGGCCCACGAGATTTTGCGGACCATAATGGGCTGGCCCAGCTAAAGGCCCACAAGATTTTGCGGGCCATAATGGGCCGGCCCAGGTAAAGGCCCACAAGATTTTTGTGTGCCATAATGGGTCGGCCCAGGTAAAGGCCCACAAGATTTTGCGGGCCATAATGGGCCAGCCCAGGTAAAGGCCCACAAGAGTTTGGTGTGCCATAATGGGTCGGCCCAGGTAAAGGCCCACAAGATTCTTGCGGATCATAATGGGCCAGCCCAGCTAAAGGCCCACGAGATTTCACCGACATTAATGGGCCGGCCCAGCTGTAGGCCCACAAGATTTTGAGGACCCTAGTAGGCCGACCCATTAACTGGATGTCATGTTTTGGGCCAAATGCTGGCCCATATTTGATCCGGTCCATTAATGGTCTGCCATGCTCCGGGCCTAATAGTGGCCCATATGAGATCCGGCCCGTTAAAAGCCTACCTACATTTGATTTGATTCGCACAATCATGGGCCGGGGTTCATTTCGGGCTGCTACCGGCCCGTGAGCTGTTCGACACGTTTCAGGCCCAACCTACATCGTGATTGCATGGCGGCCTGATTATGTACCGTAATTTTACGGTTTGGCCGGTTTACTGCGAAGACAGGATATGTATATAGTAAAATAACTGCAGCATTGTGAATAAGAAAATCCAGTTAATGGACCGGCCGGATCTCATATGGGACACTATTAGGCCCGCAGCATGGCAGGCCATTAATGGACCGGATCAAATATGGGCCGGCATTTGGCCCAAAACATGACAGCCAATTAATGGGCCGACCTACTAGGGTCCTCAAAATCTTGTGGGCCTACAGCTGGGCCGGCCCATTAATGTCGGTGAAATCTCGTGGGCCTTTAGCTGGGCCAGCCCATTATGATCCGCAAGAATCTTGTGGGCCTTTACCTGGGCCAGCCCATTATGGCACACAAAAATCTTATGGGCTTTTACCCGGGCCGGCCCATTATGGCCCGCAAAATCTTGTGGGCCTTTAGCTGGGCCAGCCCATTATGGTTCGCAAAATCTCGTGGGCCTTTAGCTGGGCCGACCCATTATGGTCCGCAAAATCTTGTGGGCCTTCAGTTGGGCCGACCCATTTAAACTTGATGGGCCGGTCCACGTGTCAACATATCATAGGCGCGTCTCGCCCATTGGATGAGTGACACATGTGCCAACGCGGACCGACACGTGTCTCCTCCAGCCAATGATGATTTTACACCTGGAAAATCCCCATTGGTCGGGGCTGTTAACGGGTTATCGGATCCAAAACCTGACCCGATAGCTTAACGGTGTTCCGTTACGGTGGATGCCACATGTCGGTCACCCTTGACGAAAGCACTTCTGTGACGCACGATTTATCATCATGGAAGTGGACACTTCCGTGATGATAATTTTGGTAATGTCATGGAACACTTCTACGACAGCACAGGTATGACTATCTTGATTCTGTCATAAAATCGTCATGGATGTACATGCATGACAGAAAATGCGACCTACTGCGACAAACACGTATCATCACAGAAGTGTATTTTTTTGTAGTGATTGCATATAAGATCATCTTGGATCATAACGCCGGGAGCCATACATACATAGCATACTTGGGATAGAAAGTTCATACATTTTGCATCTTATAGGTTGTGCGCAAGTGTCGTATCCGCCTATAAAGCAATCGTGCTAGTGTCTCTGTTGAGTTGTGCAACACGAGCGTTTTCCATGGATTCCACATTTTGTGCTCATTCCTTGGTTGCACGACCCCATTTATCTATCCGTGTGTGCGTTTCCGTGTGCCATTATTGCTATTGGTCGACTTATTTCACTTGCCAATTTGTGAATCTCTTTCAACATTATTGACTCTTGCTAACATTTTGCATTAAATTTTTGTGCGACTATCCTCACCGAGCTACTCCATAAGCTTTAGTCTGTAGGTGTGAGTGAACAAGTCTGGTGCCAATTCCACTATTCTTTCATCTCACGTTGAGTGAAACGGGATACATCCTCAACTTTTGGAAAAGGGAACTTGGTATTGTTTATCTCATTTCCTACTCACCTCTACTAGAGTCTTGTGATGGATAGGCAAGGCATTTTACCTTCGATCTACAACAACAATGATGAGTTCGATGCCACGAATAACTCTACCAACGCCAAGATGCAAGCTCAAATGGAGGAGGTCAAATCCCTCATCAAGTCCTACAAGCGATCTTCCTCATCTTCAAGAAGACACTCAAGTACACATGCTTCCAAGCTACCATCTATGGCAAGGTCACATCGGCATCGACACCATCACCACCACGAGCATGAAGGTCAAGAGCTCAACACCAACAACCGCTCAACGACTTAAACATCTCCCTTGGCATCTTCGCCAAGCGACTTCAAGACATCTTCGCCTGCGGATATACGGCATCTTCGCCCACATGCACCTCAAGAGAAGCTCCCCAAGCTCAAGTCCGCAACTTCAACGAGCTACTACGACCTCGACATCGACCACGCGGTTCCTTTCTATGGGACTCAAGAACCCGAGGAGTATCTCGAGTGGGAGCGTTTGATGGACGACTACCTCACGCTACATCAACTTCCTCCCAAAGATCAAGTGAAGTGTGCCACAAGGAACTTCGACGACTACGCGTCCACATGGTGGCTTCACGCACCTTCGGAGACCTATGACATGAGTTGGCCCAAGACGAAGAGAGCTTTGCGGCGAGAGTTTGTGCCTCCAACCTACATGGAACAACTTCTACACCAATTTGAGAACACCATCCAAGGATCCAAGTCCATCGACGAGTACTTCAAGGAGATGAAGATTGCCTTGCAACGAGCCGGCGTGGATGACCCCATTTTGATGAAGTTCCACTTCATGGTGGGATTGCACAACGACATCTCCAAGACGATCTTCCTCGAGAACTACAAGTCCCTCGATGACAACTACATTGGTGCTCTCAAGGCAGAACAAGAGCTCATTAAGGCCAAAGCTTCTCCACCCCAAGCTCACTTCGTGACTACCAAGCTCCATTAGAACGAGCATGAGGATAGTACCACCACGATGTCCAAGCCTGATGAGCTCCAAGACGATCCTCCCAAGTTCGACACCGCCATCCCTCTTTGTGGCATTGACTTTGCAGAGTCTACTTTGACTCTTTTTCAAGATGGTGCGATGACGACTATGACTACGGAAACCATCAAGGACCAAGCTTTGGAGGCGAGTGACATGGTGACGAGAAAGGATGGTGCTTCCATCTTAGGAGGTGATAGTGATGATGCATCATCTTCGTCCTTCATCCATGGCGACGACCATGAGATGGTTGAGCATGGGATTTTCCCTTCGACCACGGCGACATATGATGACTTTAGTGACTTTAGCCACCATATTGAGAGTGAGAGTGACTTCACCACTAGCCCCATATGTGATGTGTTTCCCCAATTCCCATGTGAGAAGAGCCACAACCCCCACCTCTTAAGTGAGATGAGTGACTCCACCATATGTGAGTTTGAGCGCACCTACCTTGAGGGAGTGAGTGAACCACCACATAGAGAGAGTGAGATAGTTGATGGGTCATGTGAGGCCACTTTCAACACTAATGACTTGACCTCTACCTCTATTGTGTCTTCTCATTTGGTGCTAGGTCCCATCTATGATGACGCACCGATTCGCGATGACTTCATCCTTCCTTTGGACAAGACGATGGCCATGGTGGAATATGATGCACCCCCACATGGTTCCATCAACATGAAGATGACCACCATTTGGTCTTTCCCACCTCACCTACACCACATGAGTGGAATGACAAAGGTAACATAGGTGAAGGTGATGCTCTAGTCCCACTAGTGGACATTCTAGACATTCATTGCTTGCATGGTGTTGATCAACCTATTACCATGCTTCATGCTAGTGCGACTTCCCCATGCGATGATTTACCCATTTATGATGAGTATGCTGATTTCCATGTGGAGTCTATTAGTTGTTATGACATGTTACATAGGATTTCTTGTGCTAATTCTCTCGGTCACATCACGTTTGCCAATCCGCTTGACTTGTCATATGCTATGCATGAGATCAATCATATGTCATACTTGCAATATCTTCATACTGACTATGCATATGCTATTAAAATAAACCCAATTTGCACATATGGCATAGATGTCAAGCCTATGGTTATTGGCATTTGTTTCTCTTGTGATGATATTGACATGATACCTTTGCATCATTTATCTCACATGCCATGCCATAACCACCTAGCTTCGGATATGCATTATTTTGGATGTTGTCTATTTTCTCCATATGATGTTTCAAATATTGCACATGAGGAGACCCCCATAGTTTCCTCATATATTTTAGGAGATTGTGATCACTTCCATCCATTGCATGATCCTTATACTTGTATGATCAATTTGCATCCCCATTGTGTTACACACAATAACTATTCTTTCATGATGGATGACATGTTCTTATACCATGCATCAAATTTCTTTGAGCGATGCTTATCTTGTGATAACTCACAAGTGCAAATACACATCATGATGGATGATGTGTACATTTACCAAGCACACAATTTCTTTGCTTTGTGTCTCTTTTGTGTAGGTAACCATGAATACTTGTCAACCTCGCAATCCCTCGAGTTGACAAAATGAGCTGTAGAGAGCAATGATGACTTGGGATCCCATGGATTGTCTTTCCCACCGCTCTCTTCGCACAAATACTTCACGCATTTCTTCTACATGGCCCTCACTTGGCTATGGGTTGCTGTCCATTATATATCCTTTGCCCATCTTGCCATGTTTACTTTGCATGATATGCTCATTCCTATACCTTTGCCATGCATTTGTGACCCATGCTTTGCATTACACATGATGATTGATTCTCATACTTGTATCTATATTTGCAAGCTTGGTGGAGATATTGCTAGTTATTTCCATGTTTGCTTTGTGTCCCATTCCTATGATGATACTATGATCTTGCTTTGTGTTCTTGTTTGCGATATGTCATGTGCATTGTCTATGCCTATTATTTGCTCTCATGACATGATTGCCATGATTTACTCTAGTATGTTGCATCCTCGCACTACTAGCTTGCACGACTTGATTACTATGTTTGCTTGCCTTGTTGCATCACCGATGACTCAAACTTGCTCGCTTCATGCGATTGATGAAAACCATCTACATGCTTTGCACATGATTGTTATTGCTTGCCGTCATATATCTCCATATGTTGCCTCTCTCATGCTAGATGATTTGCTATGTATTGAGTGCCATTATGCCTTTACTCTTGATAATGAGTTTGCCCCCAATGCATTGTCGCATATATTTCGAGATTTTGACATTTTTCTTGTGAAGCATGCTTGTCTTGCCTCTTTGCACCATATACCTAGTGCCATGAATATAGCCATTGTTGCATCATATTATTCATGCACTTGTGCTTCTAACGGTTATGTGCAAAAGAAGAGAACCATCATGATGCACGATGTGTTTATCTACCATGCACACAAATTCTTTGTTTTGTTTTGTGCATGTGTAGGATACTTGGACTTTGTGTCAACTTCCACGTGACGTGAGTTGACAATTTGAGCTCTTGAGAGCGAACCATCCCCCACCACGACGATTCTACATCGCACTTGCTTGTACTTCGACATTGTGAAGGACGCACAAGGACATGCTTTCAAGGTGATATCCTTCTCTTTTGAGAATCCGAAAACCATGAGCATGAATATTGTGGATCATACTACTTGTGTTGCTTGCACCATGAAAATTGGACCACTTGATTTCACACTTGTTAGAGATCTTGCTTCGACTTTTCATTTTCACCATTCCATGCATCATGATATATATGCCTTGTGTGTTGCATCCAATTCTTGGATTACTTGCTCCTCTCACATGTTTGGTTGCAATAATGTCCTTTCTTCACATATGCCATGTCCCATTGATTGCTACATGCTTGCCTTGATTGCCTCACACAAGATGAACAATTGCTCTTTCTATTGTGTGGAGTGCCACATGATATTCACTACACCCAATGCACATTATGCTTGGATTGTCTTGCACTTGACCCATGTGTTTAGACACATCATTTTATTTGGTGTTGTGAATGATTCCTATGCCTACCATAGACCTTTCATTGAGCAATTTCTGAATGCTTGCTATGAACTTGAGGTAGATGCTTCTTCTCTTGTTACACATATTTGCATCACTACCTCACATTGACATGCTTGTCCCCATGATATCTTTGTTTGTGCTCAATTTATGTGCTTACATGCCATGTCACAATCCTTTGTCACACCATATGCTTTGCATGATGACGACACTTGTTTGGTGAATCACCTCTTGAATGCTTGGTTTTGCACTAACGCTAACCACATTTATTTTTCCAAGTGTTTGTTGTCCTTGCTCATTTGGAAGGAATCACTAGACGGTGCGACATTGGAGAGTGCCCACTTCAAGCTTGAAGATGATAACTACTTGGTGAGCGTCCGCTTCTACACGGCGAAGCCATCTCTTTCCCATGGTGATTTGGTTTTCGATCCGAGGTCGGATCTTTACCAAGGGAGGGGAGATGATGCGGAGCATCCTATGGACATCACCATGACAAGAGTCCATTCGGCGAGTGACACGTGCGACATCTACTTCACATACACAAAGGTGAATCATCTCCTTTATACGTGCTCATTTGACCCCTTCGAGGATGGTATACTACTTGACACCCCTCTCGTGTTGATGAGGACATCAATACCATTGTTACACCCACAGCCCCTACTACTAAACATACTGGACCAATTACTAGAGCCCTCGCACGCCAATTAAATTATCACGTACTTTCGTTTCTTAGTAATGATTCTAATGTTCATGAGAATATGATGCTGCCTAAATTGGATACATTTGTTTTGCTTACAAATGAAGGGCTTGGCATGGATAAGAGGGATGAACACTGGAGAAAGACCAAGCATGGAGATGATGGCATGCGCAAGGGGATCAAGAACGGAGTTACAAGTGATGATTTCAGGGCTTTGAAGCCGCCATAAG
Organism: Triticum urartu; assembly: GCF_056163025.1. Lineage (NCBI taxonomy): Eukaryota > Viridiplantae > Streptophyta > Magnoliopsida > Poales > Poaceae > Triticum > Triticum urartu. Next base: position 256,267,071 of record NC_141877.1, read on the forward strand.
GAGTGCATGAAGCCTTGGACCAAATATACAAGATGCCACTTTATAAAATTCGTCTAGAGGCTATTCTAGGTGCTGCGTCACCTTATTATTGGGCCAGGCTCATGTATTTTCGAAATACTTAAGTGTAGGCTATTTGTAGAGTCCGTATGTGTGGGGAAACAAGAGTTAGGGTTGGTTTCGGACCCCTCCTCCAAGGGACACGAAATCCCCCCCCCCCCTCTTCCTCCATATATACAGCCCTTAGGGCGTCGTTTAGACTTTGGGTTTTGTTTAGATTAAAAGTTCGCCATAGCTCCAACTTTGTGTACTTTGTTTGTGTTCAACGACGAAACCAAGGTGTCACAGAACCCCACCTTGATCAATAATGCTTTCATCTTATATTCACAATATCCAGATTGCAATCTCAGTTTCTTGCTTGTTCTTTATTTGCTCGCATGAAACAGACCCTCGTGGTCAGGTTGATCGTGCTCCGGCGTGGTCAATAACCCCTCGGAAGTTGGTTTAGCGATTGCTAAGGCGCGTGTAGCGACCAGACCTCAAACAGTCTGATCTCTGTGTTCCGGTGTCATCCCTGGATCAGTAATGCTGACACCACACAGTACTCGGAGGATTTATAGCAGAGTAGCAATCACACACTTATTACATCAAGTGTCTCATAAGAGAACTTATTACAATAAATATGGCTTAAGGCCATCTAATAACGATAACAGCGGAAGGCTTGGAAGATAAGTGAGTCCATCAACTCCAACGGCATCACTGAGTATAGAACCACGACCTAAAACTCCTTAATCATCGTCTGAAAAGTCTGCAACATTAACGTTGCAGCCCGAAATGGGTCAGCACATGGAATATGCTGGCAAGGTAACACATAGAGAGTAATGGAATGAAACAGCTATACTACATGCATATTTGGCTGGTGGAAAGCTCTATGGTTACAGCTTTGCGTAAAGCCAATTTTTCCCTACTTCAATGGAATAAAATTTAATTACTATCATGGTGGTTGTTAAACATTGAGAATAGTTGACAGCATTCTCAATCCCGATTAAGCATCATCATTAAACATAACCCAACAAAATTAATTTAGAGTAACACGTTGAGATTCACATGAAAATCCAAGTACTAGATACTCAAAACGTCCATAACCGGGGACACGGCTAACCATGATTAGTTTGTTACACTTCACAGAGGTTTGCGCACTTTTCCCCACAAGACTCGATCGCCTCCGTTTGGTTTCTCACACTACAGGGTGTTTGAGAAGACGGATGACCGAGACATAGTCTTTCAGAAGCGCTAGCACCTTACGATCGGGTAGACCGTACCACCTACATCCCCTACATCTACTAGTCTACCACTGTAAGAGTTCGCACAACTTAGTCAACTATGCTAGAGCCCATAATAGCTTGTGGCTGCACACGGAAGTTTCTAGTATGAATAGTCTCATGATCCCTTTGAGCCTGGGTGGCGGTCCAAAAGAAAACAGGCAAGTCCTGGAATACCCAGGTGCCTCAATCCACCCAGATGTGTGTTTAAGTTGCCACCTTAAATAAACCATTAATTAACAATCTCACATCTGTCATGGATTTCACTCACCCAATCCACGTCTACTAGCATAGCATGGCATATTAAGCAAATGTAGAAGTAACTCCCAAAGGTTTGATAATAACAGGTAATAGGTACTACCTCATCTACTTCCCATCCCACAATTTAATTAGATCCTAATCATGCAATGTTTGAGGATTGATCTAATGCAATAAAATTGGGTAGTAGAAAAGTATGATCATAGTGTTACTTGCCTTGTTGATGATCCGCGAAACCTAACGATTCGAAGTAACGAGCGGCGCACTCCGGGTATGCTATCGCAAACAAACAAACAAGCATACAATAAGTACTCATCTAATGCACAGGCAAAACTCAAATAAAAGATCTAACCAGAAGGTTCAACTTAAGAACTCCGGTTGGCAAAAAGAATCAAATCGAACGAATCAATGAAAGTCAAACGGCGAAAGAAAAACAACTTCGTTCTAGTAATCTGGATCTAGGGCAAATTTTACAGTAGCAAAAACTTGTTTAAGTTGGTTAAACGGATAGAGGGTTTCGGGACGAAACTCCAGGTGCTTGAATCGCCTGATTCCGATAAACGAGCGAAAAGTTATACTAAAACGAAAATCGGATCAGGAATCGCGATCAGAAAAATCGCGGATTTAATCCGAGAAAAAGAGAAAAACGACGAACGCCGAATTTTTTTTTAACGACGGCACGGAAAACGAGGCGCGACGAACCTCCGCGGCGGCGGCGCTGGTGGCGGCTAGGGCGGGGCGGCGGCTGGGCTGGGGGCTGGCTAGGGTTTCCCCCGGGGTGGGCTGCCCCGGCTTATAAAGGCCCCCTTCGGGCCGGAGTCCTAGTCGGACACGGCCCGTAGGTCGGTTCGTTTTTTTATTCCGCTCAGAAGAAAAATAAAAAGAAATACTAAACGGACTCCAAAAATTCTGAAATAAATTTTCACGGGCTTCTAAAATCAAGCCGCACAAGGTGAACATTTATTTGGGACCTAAATGCAATTTTGAAAAACGCACATTTTTCCTAATTTCAAATAAAATAACGAAAAACTCCGAAATAAAATCTTATTTGATTTTATTATTAAATCCTCAATATTTCTTTATTTTGGGAAAGTCATTTTATTCCCTCTCTCATATTTTTGTAATAGAAATAATTGATGATAAAATAAATAAAATCAAATGATCCTATTCTCAAAATTTGAGAAAACTCAAATATGAAAATAACGAAATCCCCAACTCTCTCCGTGGGTCATTGAGTTGCGTAGAATTTCTAGGATCAACCAAAATGCAAAATAAAATATGATATGCATTGATGATCTAATGTATAACATTCCAAATTGAAAATTTGTGATGTTAGAAACGTACCCCCCTTAAGATGAATCTCGCCCTCGAGATTCGGGTTGGCTAGAAAATAGGTGAGGGTGGTCTTTGAGTAAATCCTCCTCTCGCTCCCAAGTGGCTTCATCCTCCGTGTGGTGGCTCCACTTAACTTTGCAAAACTTGATAACCTTGCTGCGGGTAACTCGGCTGGCAAACTCGAGGATCTTAACTGGTTTCTCCTCGTAGGTCAAATCGTTATCCAACTGAATAGTTTCCAAAGGCACTGTGTCTCTCAACGGTATGTCAGCCATCTCCGCGTGACATTTCTTTAACTGAGAAACGTGGAACACATCATGTACTCCTGACAATCCTTCAGGCAATTCCAACTTGTAGGCCACTTCTCCCATACGCTCCAAAACTCGATATGGTCCTACAAATCATGGCGCTAACTTCCCTTTAACTCCAAAATGCTTTGTTCCTCGAAGTGGAGATACTCGAAGATAAGCTCTATCTCCGACTTCGTAAACTGTCTCCTTGCGTTTAGAATCTGCATAACTCTTCTGTCTGGACTGGGCAACCTTGAGCCTATCGCGAATCAACTTCACCTTCTGTTGAGACTCTTTAATCAAGTCAGGTCCAAACAACTGGCGGTCTCCAACTTCGTCCCATGACAACGGTGTCCTGCACCTCCTTCCGTACAAAGCTTCGAAACGGGCCATCTTCAAACTGGTTTGGTAACTGTTGTTGTAAGAGAACTCTGCATATGGCAAATTATCGTCCCAACTAGATCCGTAATCTAGCGCACAAGCTGTCAGCATATCCTCCAAAATCTGATTGACTCTCTCGGTCTGTCCATCTGTCTGTGGATGAAAGCTGTACTGAATTCTAGCCTGGTACCCAAAGTTTCATGCAACTGCTTCCAGAACTTTGAGGTAAACTGGGTTCCTCTATCTGATACAATACTCCTCGGAACTCCATGCAGACATACGATCCTGGTCATGTATATCTTTGCCAACTTAGCACTGGTGTAAGTGGTCTTTACTAGGATGAAATGAGCTACTTTTGTCAATCGATCAACTACAACCCAAATCGAGTCATAGCCTGAACGAGTCCTGGGCAATCCCGTGATAAAGTCCATGCCTAGCTTATCCCACTTCCATTCGGGTATCGACAATGGTTGTAACAATCCTGCTGGCTTCTGATGCTCTGCCTTTACTCTTTGGCATACATCACAAACTGCTACATACTCCGCAATATCCTTCTTCATTCCGGTCCAGCAGAAAATATCCTTCAAATCCAGATACATCTTGGTATTTCCTGGGTGAATTGAATACGGTGAATCATGTGCCTCTTGCAAAATCAACTTCCTGATCTTCGGGTCATTGGGCACATAAACACGGTCTTCAAACCATAGGGTGCCGTGCTTATCCTCATGAAATCCTTTAGCTTTTCCTTTGCTCAGTTTCTCCTTTATAGCGGCAATCTCTTTGTCAGCTTTCTGAGCTTCCCTGATTTTATCCATCAAGGTTGACTGAATCTCCAATGCTGCTACATAGCCTCTCGGAACTATTTCCAAACATAGTTCATGAAGATTTTCTGCTAACTCCTTGGGTATTTCTCCCGTCATTAACGTATTGACATGGCTCTTACGCCTTAATGCGTCAGCTACTACATTAGCCTTTCCGGGATGATAATGCAATTTCATATCATAATCCTTGATAAGCTCCAACCATCTCCTTTGTCTGAGATTCAACTCCTTCTGGGTGAAAATGTACTTCAAACTCTTATGATCCGTGTACACCTCACAATACTTTCCAATGAGGAAATGTCTCCATGTCTTCAATGCATGCACTACGGCTGTTAACTCCAAATCATGCGTGGCATAATTTAGCTCATGAGGCTTCAGTTGTCTTGAGGCATATGAAACAACTCTCCCTTCCTGCATAAGCACTGCTCCAAGTCCTCGACGTGAAGCGTCGCAATACACCTCATAATCTTTGGTCTGGTCTGGCAAAATCAACACTGGTGAGGTAACCAAGCGTTTCTTCAACTCCTGGAAACTAGCCTCACATTCCTCTGTCCATATGAACTTGGTATCTTTCTTCAACAACTCATTCATAGGCTTCGCAATCTTTGAGAAATTCTCAATAAATCTCCGGTAGTATCCTGCGAGTCCAAGAAAACTCTAGATCTCTCCAACTATTGTTGGGGCTTCCCACTTGGTCACGGTTTCATCTTTAGCGGGATCTACTGCTATACCTTCTCTAGATATAACATGTCCGAGGAATCCTACTTTCTTCAACCAAAGCTCACATTTGCTGAACTTGGCATATAATTGATGTTCTCTAAGCTTTCCAAGTACCAAACGCAAATGCTCCTTGTGTTCCTCTTCATTCTTCGAATAAACCAGGATATCATCAATGAACACTACGACGAACTTATCCAAGAACTCCATAAACACTTTGTTCATCATGTTCATAAAATAGGCAGGTGCGTTAGTCAGACCAAATGACATAATAGTATACTCATACAACCCATACCTAGTGGTAAAAGCTGTCTTCGGAATATCCTGTTCTCGAATCTTCAACTGGTGGTATCCTGATCGCAGATCGATCTTGGAAAATACCTTAGCTCCTTGCAATCGATCAAACAGATCGTTGATCATTCGTAGTGGGTACTTGTTCTTGATCGTTACTTCATTCAATCCTCGATAATCAACAACCATCCTTAACGATCCATCCTTCTTCTCCACTAGTAGTACTGGCGATCCCCAAGGTGAAGAACTTGGGCGAATATATCCCTTATCCAGTAACTCCTTAATCTGCTTCTTAATTTCCACCAAATCCTTTGCTGGCATCCTATATGGTCTCTTTGATATTGGCCCTGTGCCTGGCAATAGCTCAATCAAAAACTCAATATCTCTATCCGGTGGCATGCCTGGCAACTCTTCCGGAAATACATCGGGAAAATCCCTTACCACTGGTACTTCCTCCTACACAACTCTTGTTAGGAAATTTACTTGAGTCCTCTTTGGCACATGCCGAGATACATACTTGATCCTTCTCCCTTCTGGTGTGGTAAGCAAAATTGACTTACTAGCACACTCAATATTCCCTTCATACCTTGATAACCAATCCATGCCTAATATCACATCCAATCCTTGAGATTCCAATACTATTAGGTCCGAGGGAAAAACATAGTTACCAATCCTTAATGGTAACGGATCACACCATAGACTAGCCATGTACTCTGCTCCAGGCGAGGTTACTAACATGGGTGACCTAAGGGCTTGGGTTGGTAGGTTATACTTATCCACAAATCCCCTTGAGATGTATGAATGCGATGCACCAGTATCAAAAAGAACGAGTGCAGTAAATGACTTAACCAAAAACTTACCTATTACTGCATCAGGCTAAGCTTCAACCTCCTCCACGCTAACGTGGTTCACCTGTCCCCTATTGAAAGGGTTTGGCTTCTTCCCAGAACTTCCATTGCCATTTTGGCCTTCAGGACATTCATTGGCATAATGTCCGGTCTTCTGACACTTAAAACAAGTGACTTGGCTTAGGTCCTTCTTGGCTGGGGTTGATGGGTTGGTGCGGTTCTGGCCGTTGCTTCCTCCATTGCCATTTCCATTCTTGGTGCCATTGTGATTGTGCGAGCTACCTCCTCCATGGGTATGCAGAAAATGTCCTCCCAGTGTAGGGGTAAAACGTGGCTTCTGCTGAGCTCCTGAATTGTACTTCCCTTGTCCATACTTCGTCTTGCAATTCTCAATCTACTGTTGCTTCCCTTCAATCATAAGAGCATGATCTACCAACTCCTGGTAGTTGTTGAAGGTTGCTACCATCAACTACATGCTCAACTCATCATTCAGTCCTTCCAGAAACTTCTCCTGCTTAGCTGCATCCGTAGCGACGTCATCTGGGGCATAACGTGCTAACTTACTAAATTCCTCCACATACTGGCCAACTGTCCGTCCTCCTTGGCGCAAGTTGCGAAACTCACGCTTCTTCATGGCGATAGCTCCTGCTGAAACATGTGCAGTACGAAAAGCCTGCTGAAACTGGTCCCATGTGACAGTGTCTACTGGGGAAGTGGCTGTGAAATTCTCCCACCATGATGCTGCGGGTCCTTCTAACTGATGTGCGGCAAACATCACCTTCTCCGCATCTGTGCATCCTTCTGTGGTCAACTCCCTAGCTGTCTTGCAGAGCCAATCATCTGCTACTATCGGCTCGGTGCTACTAGAAAACACCGGCAGATTCAGCCTAAGAAAATGGGCTAAGTGGTCAACAGGTGGTGGTGGTGGTGGTGGGTTGTTGTTGTTATTCCCTTGATTCTGATTCTGGACTAGCAATTGCATCAATGTGTTCTGCTACTGGATCAACTGGGTGAGCTCCGGTGGAAAGGTAAATCCGGGGTCACGTCTCGGAGGCATCTGAGGGTTTAGAAAAGATGAGATATAAGAATAGAGGGGGTCTAAAGAGAAAACACTACCCATATGCACATGAGGCAAAAGCAAACAATTCACTCAATCAATCAAACAAGGGCATACAATCGATCTATCTATCGCAAAAGTGCTCGGACTACTATATTTACATGGTGGACTACTACTACTACTAATGAGGTGGTCTACTAAAATATTCTACGGTCATTGACTCCATAGTATCTGCTCCAGCTTCATCAACATAGTCATCATCGCTACTATCTGCTTCCTAGTCGGTGCCATCGATGATGATGTAGTCTTCCGGGCTAATCTCCTTGGGTTCTTCATCTTCATCTACTGGCGTAGGGCCTCCCATCAATATTCCAATCTTCTTGATCAGGTCGTCATTCTTCTCCACCAATACTTCAATTTATTCTTCATAATCTTCACGTGTAGCCTTGAGTTCTTCCTCCAGTTCCTTGATTCTAGTCTTAGCCTTCTTCAGATCTATCATGTCGGCGCACATCTGGTTCTCCTGTCGTCGAATGTGTTGGTTTAGCTCCTGGATAAAAGCTGCAATTGATCTATCCTTCCGGGTGCTGATCATCTCCCAGTGCTCATCTTGGTGCCCACAAATCTGGTAGATAGTATCCTTGAGATCCTTGCGGTAGACTTCTGCAATGCGTCCCATGATGATGTGAGCTGCCATGCTCTTTCCTAGACTCCAAGTTGGTGCATCAAAAGAAACTCTATGGGCTCAGTGACTGGCATGAACGTCCTTCCTGGAATTTGAACTTGAATCATCCAGCGCTCTTCTTTAGGTAAAGTGGCGTTGTAGGTTCCCGTGAAGCTTGGTACTCCTATGTTCAGGTATCTAGTGACTTCCTTCAAGTGTCGTCCAAAGGGTGTATCTTCATACGGTTGTGTGAACTTGTTCCTTGCATCCACCATCCTAAAGAGTAGAAAAGATGAGAGGTCAGAAGAGAAGAGAGTGAATAGTAATCTAGGTCTTTAGCTTAGTGGTCGTGTCCTACAGTCAGCGTGTGTTCTGATACCATCTCTGTAGCGACCAGACCTCAAACAGTCTGATCTCTGTGCTCTAGTGTCATCCCTAGATCAGTAATGCTGACACCACACAGTACTCGGAGGATTTATAGCAGAGTAGCAATCACACACTTATTACGTCGAGTGTCTCATAAGAGAACTTATTACAATAAATATGGCTTAAGGCCATCTAATAATGATAACAGTGGAAGGCTTGGAAGATAAGTGAGTCCATCAACTCCAACGGCATCACTGAGTATAGAACCACGACCTAAAACTCCTTAATCGTCATCTGAAAAGTCTGCAACATTAACGTTGCAGCCCGAAATGGGTCAGCACATGGAATATGCTGGCAAGGTAACACATAGAGAGTAATGGAATGAAACAGCTATACTACATGCATATTTGGCTGGTGGAAAGCTCTATGGTTACAGTTTTGCGTAAAGCCAATTTTTCCCTACTTCAATGGAATAAAATTTAATTACTATCATGGTGGTTGTTAAACATTGAGAATGGTTGGCAGCATTCTCAATCCCGATTAAGCATCATCATTAAACATAACCCAACAAAATTAATTTAGAGTAACATGTTGAGATTCACATGAAAATCCAAGTACTAGATACTCAAAACGTCCATAACCGGGGACACGGCTAACCATGATTAGTTTGTTACACTCTGCAGAGGTTTGCGCACTTTTCCCCACAAGACTCGATCGCCTCCGTTTGGTTTCTCGCACTACAGGGTGTTTGAGAAGACGGATGACCGAGACATAGTCTTTCAGAAGCGCTAGCACCTTACGATCAGGTAGACCGTACCACCTACATCCCCTACATCTACTAGTCTACCACTGTAAGAGTTTGCACAACTTAGTCAACTATGCTAGAGCCCATAATAGCTTGTGGCTGCACACGGAAGTTTCTAGTATGAATAGTCTCATGATCCCTTTGAGCCTGGGTGGCGGTCCAAAAGAAAACAGGCAGGTCCTGGAATACACAGGTGCCTCAATCCACCTAGATGTGTGTTTAAGTTGCCACCTTAAATAAACCATTAATTAACAATCTCACATCTGTCATGGATTTCACTCACCCAATCCACGTCTACTAGCATAGCATGGCATATTAAGCAAACGTAGAAGTAACTCCCAAAGGTTTGATAGGTACTACCTCATCTACTTCCCATCCCACAATTTAATTAGATCCTAATCATGCAATGTGTGAGGATTGATCTAATGCAATAAAACTGGGTAGTAGAAAACTATGATCAAAGTGTTACTTGCCTTGCTGATGATCCGCGAAACCTAACGATTCGAAGTAACAAGCGGCGCACTCCGGGTATTCTATCACAAACAAACAAACAAGCATACAATAAGTACTCATCTAATGCACAGGTAAAACTCAAATAAAAGATCTAACCAAAAGGTTCAACTTAAGAACTCCGGTTGGCAAAAAGAATCAAATCAAGCGAAGCAACGAAAGTCAAACGGCGAAAGAAAACAACTTCGTTCTAGTAATCTGGATCTAGGGAAAATTTTACAGTAGCAAAAACTTGTTTAAGTTGGTTAAACGGATAGATGGTTTCGAGAAGAAACTCCAGGCGCTTGAATCGCCTGATTTCGATGAACGAGCGAAAAGTTATACTAAAACGAAAATCGGATCAGGAATCGCGATCAGAAAAATCATGGATTTAATCCGAGAAAAAGAGAAAAATGACGAACACCTAATTTTTTTTAACGACAGCATGGAAAATGAGGCGCGACGAACCTCGGCGGCGGGATCCGGTGGCGGCGGCGGCGGTGGACGACGGCGGCGGCGGCGGCTAGGGCGGGGCGGCGGCTGGGCTGGGGGCTGGCTAGGGTTTCCCCCAGGGTGGGCTGCCCCGGCTTATAAAGGCCCCCTTCGGGCCGGAGTCCTAGTCGGACACGGCCCGTAGGTCGGTTCGTTTTTTTATTATTTTATTCCGATCGGAAGAAAAATAAAAAGAAATACTAAACGGACTCCAAAAATTCCGAAATAAATTTTCACCGGCTTCTAAAATCAAGCCGCACAAGGTGAACATTTATTTGGGACCTAAATGCAATTTTGAAAAACGCACATTTTTCCTAAATTCAAATAAAATAACGAAAAACACCGAAATAAAATCTTATTTGATTTTATTATTAAATCCTCAATATTTCTTCATTTTGGGAAAGTCATTTTATTCCCTCCCTCATATTTTTGTACTCCTATTCTCAAATAAATAAAATCAAATGATCCTCTTCTCAAAATTTGAGAAAACTCAAATATGAAAATAATGAAATCCCCAACTCTCTCCGTGGGTCATTAAGTTGCGTAGAATTTCTAGGATCAACCAAAATGCAAAATAAAATATGATATGCATTGATGATCTAACGTATAACATTCCAAATTGAAAATTTGGGATGTTACAGCGCGACGTCTCACACGTTCGTAGTCAGATCGTCAAGGTCGACTCCCACAGAAAACGATAGCCACCATCTCATCGAAACATCGGGACACCTTCGCCTCTATCACGTGTGCATGCATAGGTATTGTCGGAACACTACGGACGACGAGGAGGAGTGCAAGCGCCAATGAACAACTACACCATCTGAGAGGGAAGCGTGGAAACAAAGACGGAAGAAGAGCTAACAAAGAAGCTACAGCGAGCGGACGTCCGGCCCACACCGGACGACCGGCCAGCGAGCGGACGTCCGGCCTCCACCAGATGATCGGCGCCTGAAGCCCCAGCCGAGCTACATCAAGCGGACGTCCGACACCACCGGATGACCATCGACCGGACGACCGTCGACCGGACGACCGGCCACCTCTGGAAATCCAATACTTCAGCGACCGATCCAGAATGAGCGGAAGTCCGGCGACTACCGGACGTCCGGGAACCCATGAGCCACCAGACGACCGCTACACACCGGACACCCGGTACCTGTGCTCACAGGATCGGGCTCGAGGCCCACGTATCCCTCTCCCACTTACCCATTCATGGACCTAGACTATATATAGTCCTCCACCTCCTCCTAGTTAGGGTTAGCAAAGTAGTAGCTCATTTAGAGATAGAGCTTTGCTCATCCATTATGGATCTACTCCACGAGAGAGACCGCGGCCCCTCTTCGGAGAAGATCCACCTTTGACTCAAGACCCCCTTGTGGGAAGATCCTTCTAGGATTCAAGCCCCCATCTCCTTTGGATTTGGGATGAACTCTACCATCAAGACCTCCTCATGGAGATGAACCTTACCTTGTATCTTTCCCTTTGTTGTTCATGTACCTTGTGGATCTTGTGTGTTTGATTGTCTAGTGGATGTGTGATTGGACTTGTTCTTGAGTGTTTCCCCTTCTGTTTTCTCTCCGTTCTTCCCCGTGTTCTTCGTGTTCTTCACGGGATCCGCTCCTTTCATGAAAGATCGGCCGTATAGGGTTCCACCCTACATCAAGATAGTTGATAGGTCATGTGAGGCCACATTCAACACTAACGACTTGACCTCTACCTCTATTGTGTCTTCTCATTTGGTGCTAGGTCCCATATATGATGACGTGCTAATTCGCGATGACTGCGTCCTACATTTGGACAACACGATGGCCATGGTGGAATATGATGCACCCCCCACATGGTTCCATCAAGATGATTATATTGACCACCATTTGGTCTTCCCCACCTCACCTACACCACATGAGTGGAATAACAAAGGTAACATAGGTGAAGGTGATGCTCTAGTCCCACTAGTGGACATTCTTGACATTGATTGCTTGCATTATGTTGATCAACCTATTACCATGCTTCATGCTAGTGCGACTTCCCCATGTGATGATTTACCCATTTATGATGAGTATGATGATCGCCATGTGGAGTCTATTAGTTGTGATGCCATGTTACATAGGATTTCTTGTGCTAATTCTCTTGGTCACATCATGTTTGCCAATCCGCTTGACTCGTCATATGCTATGCATGACATCAATCATATGTCATATTTGCAATCTCTTCATAGTGACTATGCATATGCTATTAAAATGAACCCAATTTGCACATATGGCATAGTTGACAAGCCCATGGTTATCGGCATTTGTTTTTCTTGTGATGATATTGATATGCTTCCTTTGCATCATTTATCACATATGCCTTGCCATGACCACCTAGCTTCGGAAATGCATTGTTTTGGGTATTTTCCATTTTCTCCATATGATGTTTCCAATATTTCTCATGAGGAGACCCCCATAGTTTCCTCATACATTTTAGGAGATTTTGATCACTCCCATCCATTCCATGATCCCAATACTTGTGTGCACAATATGATCCCCATGAATAAAAATGCTATTGTTGTGCCTTATACTTGTATGCTCAATTTGCATCCCCATCGTGTTATACACAATAACTATTCTTTCATGATGGATGACATGTTCTTATACCATGCATCAAATTTCTTTGAGCGATGATTATCTTGTGCTAACTCTCACGTGCACATACACATCATGATGGATGATGTGTACATTTACCACACACACAATCTCTTTCGTTTGTGTCTCTTTTGTGTAGGTACCCATGAATTGTTGTCAACTTCACAATCCCACGAGTTGAAAAAACAAGCTCTAGAGAGCAATGATGACTTGGGATCCCATGGAGTGTCTTTCCCACCGCTTTCTTCGCGCAAAGACTTCACGCATTTCTTCTACATGGCCCTCACTTGGCTATGGGTTGTTGTCCATTATATATCCTTTGCCCATCTTGCCATGTTCACTTTGCATGATATGCTCATTCCAATGCTTTTGCCATGCATTTGTGACCCATGCTTTGCATTACACATGATGATTGATTCTACTACTTGTATGTGTATTTGCAAGCTTGGTGGAGATATTGCTTGCTATTGCCATGTTTGCTGTGTACCCCATGCCTATGATGATACTTTCATCTTGCTTTGTGTTCGTGCTTGTGATATGTCATGTGCATTGCCTATGACTATTTTTTGCTCACATGACATGATTGCCATGATTTCCTCTAGTATGTTGCATCTTTGCACTACTAGCTCGCACGACTTGATTCCTAAGATTGCTTGCCTTTTTGCATCACCGATGATTCATACTTGCTCATTTCATGCGGTTGATGACGACCATCTACATGCTTTGCACATGATTGTTGTTGCTTCTTGTCATATATATCCATATGTTGCCTCTATCATGCTAGATGATTTGACATGTATTGAGTGCAACAATGCCCCTAGTCTTGATAATGAGTTTGCTCCCATAACATTCTCACATATGATTGGAGATTTTGACAATTTTCTTGTGAAGAATGCTTGTCTTGCCTCTTTGCACCATATACCTAGTGCCATGAATATACCCATTGTTGCATCATATTATTCATGCACTTGTGCTACTAATGGTTATGTGCAAGAGCGGAGAACCATCAAGATGGATGATCTGTTTATCTACCATGCGCATACGTTCTTTGTTTTTTTGTGTGCATGTGTAGGATACTTGGACTTCGTCTCGAGTTCCACGTCACCTGAGTTGATAATCCGAGCTCTTGAGAGCGAGCCACCTTCTACCACGATGCTTCTACATCATACTTGCTTGTGCTTCGGCATTGTGAAGGACGCACAAGGACATGCTTTCAAGGTGATATCATTCTCTTTTGAGAATCCCAAAACCATGAGCATGAATATTGTGGATCATACTACTTGTGTTGCTTGCACATTGAGACTTGGATCACTTGATTGCACACTTGTTAGAGATCTTGCTTCGACTTGTCATTTTCACCATTCCATGCATCATGATATATATGCCTTGTGTGTTGCATCCAATTCTTGGATTACTTGCTCCTCTCCCATGTTTGGTTGCAACAATGTCGTTTCTTCACATATGCCATGTCCCATTGATTGCTACATGCTTGCCTTGATTGCCTCAGACATGATGAACAATTGCTCTTTCTATTGTGTTGAGTGCCACACTATCTTCACTACACCCTATGCACATTATGCTTGGATTGTCTTGCACTTGACTCATGTGTTTAGACACTTCATTTCTTTTGGTGTTGTGAATGATTCCTATGCCTACCATAGACCTTTCATTGAGCGCTTTTCCCATGTTTGCTATGAACTTGAGGTAGATGCTTCTTCTCTTGTAACACATATTTGCATCACTACGTCACATTCACATGCTTGTCCCCATGATATCTTTGCTTGTGCTCAATTTATGTGCTTACATGCCATGTCACTATCCTTTGTCAAACCATATGCTTTGCATGATGACGACACTTGTTTGGTGAATCACCTCTTGAATGCTTGGTTTCGCACTAACGCTAACCACATTTTTTCCAAGTGTTTGTTGTCCTTGCTCATTTTGAAGTAATCACTAGAAGATTCGACATTGGAGAGTGCCAACTTCAAGCTTGAAGATGATGACTACTTGGGGAACGTCCACTTCTACACAGCGAAGCCATCTCTTTCCCATGGTGATTTGGTTCTCAATCCGAGGTCGGATCTTTCCCAAGGGAGGGGAGATGATGCTGAGCATCCTATGGACATCACCATATCAAGAGTCCGTTCGGCGAGTGACACGTGCGACATCTACTTCACATACACAAAGGTGAATCATCTCCTTTACACGTGCTCATTTGACCCCTTCGAGGATGGTATACTACTTGACACTTCTCCCATGTGCATGCATAGGTATTGTCGGAACGCTATGGACGACGTGGAGGAGTGCAAGCGCCAAGGAACACCTACACCATCTGCGAGCGAAGCGTGGAAGCGAAGACGCAAGAAGAAGAACTGCCGAAGAAGCTCCAGCGAGCGGACGTCCGGACAACACCGGACGACCGGCCCCTCCCAGTGACCGGACGTCCGGCCTCCATGGACGACTGACACATCTACACCCGGGCCAAAACAGCCAGACAACTGAAGAACACCGGACGTCCGACAAGTCCCAGCGCCCGGACGACCGACACCGACCGGATGTTCGACGCCACCAGCCCAGAGAAGAATTGTCGGAAGTCCGACGCCCTCCGGACGTCCGACCCCGACCGGACGTCCGACACTGCCTTTGTGCAGCCAGGCCTTTGGCCTTGTATCCCTCCCCCACTTACCCCTTCGTGGCTTCGACTATAAATAGACCACCTCCGCCTCCTTTCTAGGGTTAGCATTGTGATAGCTCATTTGAGAGATAGAGCTTCACTCATCCATATCGGATCTACTCCACGAGAGAGACCGAAGCCTCTCTACGGAGAAGATCCACCTTGGATTCAAGACCCCTCATGGGAAGATCCCCGTGTGGATTCAAGACCTCCTCTACGGAGAAGAACCGGCTACCCTTAGTATCACCCCTTCTTGGATTTGGATCGTGTACCTCTTTGTGTTTCGAGGATCTAGCACATGTGTGATTGTTCTTGTTGGTTTGAGTGATTCTCTCGTGTTTCCCCTCGTGATTGCCCTCGTGTTCTTCGTGTTTTCGCAGGATCCGCTCCTTTCATGAAAGATCGGCCATCGGAGGCATTCACATAGAGTCATACTTTGTTCGAAGTATTGAGTTGTAATTCTTGAGTTGTAAGTAAAAAAGAAGTGTGATGATCATCATTATTAGAGCATTGTCCCAGCGAGAAAAGAATGATGGAGACTATGATTCCCCCACAAGTCGGGATCAGACTCCGGACGAAAAATAAAAAAAGGGAAAAAAGAGGAAATAAAAAAGGCCCAAAAAACAAAAAAAAATGAGAGAAAAAGAGAGAAGGGGCAATGCTACTATCCTTTTACCACACTTGTGCTTCAAAATAGCACCATGATCTTCATGATAGAGAGTCTCCTATGTTGTTACTTTCATATACTAGTGGGAATCTTTCATTATAGAACTTAGCTTGTATATTCCAGTGATGGGCTTCCTCAAAATGCCCTAGGTCTTCGTGAGCAAGCGAGTTGAGCTTTCATACACTTATAGCTCTAGTGCATCCGTTGCATGGCAATCCATACTCACTCTCATTGATATCTATTGATGGGCATCTCCATAGCCCGTTGATATGCCTAGTTGATGTGAGGCTATCTTCTCCTTTTTGTCTTCTCCACAACCACTGAGGGAGTCCTGGATTAGGGGGTGTTCGGATAGCCGAACTATACCTTCAGCCGGACTCCTGGACTATGAAGATACAAGACTGAAGACTCCGTCCCGTGTCCGGAAGGGACTTTCCTTGGCGTGGAAGGCAAGCTTGGCGATACGGATGTTCAGATCTCCTACCATTATAACCGACTCTATGTAACCCTAACCCTATCCGGTGTCTATATAAACCGGAGGGTTTTAGTCCGTAGGACAACATACACATCAACAATCATACCATAGGCTAGCTTCTAGGGTTTAGCCTCTCTGATCTCGTGGTAGATCTACTCTTGTACTACCCATATCATCAATATTAATCAAGCAGGATGTAGGGTTTTACCTCCATCGAGAGGGCCCGAACCTGGGTAAAACTTCGTGTCCCTTGCCTCCTGTTACCATCCGGCCTAAACGCACAGTTCGGGACCCCCTACCCGAGATCCGCCGGTTTTGACACCGACATTGGTGCTTTCATTGAGAGTTCCTCTGTGCCGTCGCTGTCAGGCCCGATGGCTCCTACGATCATCAATGGCGATATAGTCCAGGGTGAGACCTTCCTCCCCGGACAGATCTTCGTCTTTGGCGGCTTCGCACTGCGGGCCAATTCACTTGGCCATCTAGAGCAGATCGAAAGCTACGCCCCTGGCCGTCAGGTCAGATTCGGAAGTTTAAACTACACGGCTGACATCCGCGGGGACTTGATCCTTGACGGATTCGAACCACTGCCGAGCGCGCCGCACTGTCATGACGAGCATGATCTAGCTCTGCCGTCGAACAGTGCCCTGGAGGCCGCACCCGCATCGGCTCCGACCCTTAGTTCGGAGCCGACCGCGCCGATCGAGGATAGGCGGTTGGACGCCACCTCGGGGGCTGCGATCCAAACGGCGATTGAGCAGAACACCAGCCCCGTACTCTGCGAGGCTCATGACTCCAAGGAGCCGGACTCCTCTCCGGACTCCGAACCCTCCGCACCCCTGCCAGTCGAATCAGATTGGGCGCCGATCATGGAGTTCACCGCCGCAGACATCTTTCAACACTCGCCTTTCGGCAATATCCTGAAGTCACTGAAGTCTCTCTCTTTATCAGGAGAGCCCTGGCCAGTCTACGGTCAGCAAGGTTGGGGTACAGACGATGAAGAAATTCAAAACCCACCCACCACCCACTTTGTAGCCACTGTCGATGACTTAACCGACATGCTCGACTTCGACTCCGAAGACATCGATGGTATGGACGCCGATGAAGGAGATGATGAAGAACCAGCGTCTACTAGGCCCTGGAAAGCCACCTCGTCATATGACATATACATGGTGGACACCCCAAAAGAGGGAGAGGGCGATGGAACAACAGAGGATGACCCCTCCAAGAAACAGCCCGAGCGCCGACGTCAGCGGCGCCGCCCAAAATCCCGCCAACACAAAAGCGGTGATTCTAGCACGGGAGATAATAATACTCCGGAGAGTGCCGAAGAAAACCCCCTCCAGCAAGGTCTAGCACAGGAGGATGGAGAAGCCAGCCCTCACGAGAGAGCGGCAGACAGAGAGGTCGAGGACGATAATTATATGCCTCCCTCTGAAGACGAGGCAAGCCTCAATGACGATGAATTCGTCGTGCCAGAGGATCCCGTTGAGCAAAAGCGTTTCCAATGCAGGATTCTGGCCATGGCAAGAAGCCTCAAGGAAAAACAGCAACAACTCAGAGCTGATCAAGATTTGCTAGTTGACAGATGGACTGAAGTCCTTGCGGCCGAAGAGCATAAACTTGAACGCCCCTCCAAGAGTTACCCAAAGCGCAGGTTGCTACCCCAATTAGAGGAGGAAGCACTTGATGCGGCCGACCGGCCACCTCGTGGCCGCGACAGAGAGGCCTCCCAGCCCTCCACTCAAGCCACACCCCGTACCAAGGCACGGGAATATGCGCCGGACTTATGAGACATGTTGGAGGACAAGGCAAGGCAAACATGATCGATCTACGGATCGCGTGGGCACCCCACGGCTCGAGACGGTAACCGTCACGCCGGCCACAAATTCGGCAGGGCCGAACACAGTAGACAAAGCTCATCGGAGCTACGTCATGATATCGCCCAGTACAGAGGCGCCGCACACCCACTGTGCTTTATAGACGAAATAATGGATCATCAAATCCCCGAGGGTTTCAAACCTGTAAATATCGAATCATATGATGGCACAACAGACCCTGCAGTATGGATCGAGGATTATCTCCTTCATATCCACATGGCCCGCGGCGACGATTTTCACGCCATCAAATACCTCCCACTCAAGCTTAAAGGACCAGCTCGGCATTGGCTCAACAGCTTGCCAATAGGATCAATCAGTTGTTGGGAGGACCTAGAAGCCGCATTCCTCGACAATTTCTAGGGCACTTATGTGCGACCCCCAGACGCCGATGACCTAAGTCACGTAATCCAGTAGCCAGAGGAATCGGCCAGACAATTCTGGACACGGTTCCTAACAAAGGAAAATCAAATAGTCGACTGTCCGGACGCTGAGGCCCTAGCATCCTTCAAGCACAATATCCGTGACGAGTGGCTGGCCCGGCACCTCGGACAGGAAAAGCCGAAATCTATGGCAGCACTCACGACACTCATGACCCGCTTTTGCGCGGGAGAAGACAACTGGCTTGCTCGTAGCAACAATATGACCAAGAACCCTGGCAGTTCGGACACCAGGGACATTAGTTGCAGGATGCGTCGCAACAAGCAGAAGCGCCGCACTAACGGCGACAATGCTGAGGATACGGCAGTTAATGCCGGATTCAGAGGCTCTAAATCTGGTCAGCGGAAAAATCCATTCAAAAGGAATCCTAGGGGCCCGTCCAGCTTGGACTGAATACTCGACCGCTTGTGCCAAATACATGGCACCCCCGAAAAGCCGGCCAATCACACCAACAGGGATTGTTGGGTGTTCAAGCAGGCAGGAAAGTTAAGCGCCGACAACGAAGATAAGGGGCTGCATAGCGATGACGACGAGGAGCCCCACCCGCTGAACAACAATGGACAGAAGGGTTTTCCCCCACAAGTGCGGACGGTGAACATGATATACGCAACCCATGTCCCCAAAAGGGAGCGGAAGTGTGCGTTAAGGGACGTATACGCGGTAGAGCCAGTCGCCCCAAAATTCAACCCATGGTCCACCTGCCCGATCACATTTGATCGAAGGGACCATCCCACTAGCATCTGTCATGGCGGATTCGCCGCATTGGTTCTAGACCCAATTATTGACGGATTTCATCTCACTAGAGTCCTTATGGACGGCGGCAGCAGCCTGAACCTGCTTTACCAGGATACAGTGCGGAAAATGGGCATAGATCCCTCGAGGATTAAGCCCACCAAAACGATGTTTAAAGGCGTAATACCAGGTGTAGAGGCCAACTGCATAGGCTCAGTCACACTTGAAGTGGTCTTCGGATCTATGGATAATTTCCGAAGCGAGGAGTTAATCTTCGATATAGTCCCGTTTCGCAGTGGCTATCACGCACTACTCGGGCGAACTGCATTCGCCAAATTCAATGCGGTACTACACTACGCATACCTTAAGCTCAAGATGCCAGGCCCTCGTGGAGTAATTACGGTCAATGGAAACACCGAACGCTCCCTCCGAATGGAGGAGCACACGGCGGCCCTTGCAGCGGAGGTACAAAGCAGCCTCTCCAGGCAGTTCTCCAGTCCGGCCATTAAACGTCCGGACACCATCAAGTGCGCCCGGAGTAACCTACAACAAGACCGCCTGGCATGTTCCGAGCAGGCGTAGCAATGCGGCCCCAACCCCAACCCTCGCAAAAAGGCGACGCCAGTACTTCGCGTCCATAACTACGCTCTGGAAATACCATGGGCATAGGGGGAGGGGCACCATCACGGCACGCCCAAAACATGGCTTAAACTGCACCAGGGGCTGCCGATTTTTTACTTTTCTCTTACTTCCAGGACTCTACTCTTCGGAAGGCTTGTTCGGCAGTTCAATTGCCGCACAAACGATGCATGGACCAGGGAAGAAGACAAGCCATGCCGCATTACGGAAATCCCAGGTGGTCTCTATCACGAGCAGTATACCTGTTTCGCATACTATTCCGCAGCTTGCCCCTGGAGAAGACATGTTAAATAGTCCAACTTTTCATTTATCGCATTACTTGTATCATTCTGCTTTGATCGCAGCTATTTTTAATAAACAATGCATAGCTTTTGTCTATTTTTGCATTATCTTTTTATAAATAAATGTTCCTTCACGACATGTTGCACCCGTACAACTTGGTACGGCCAAAATACGCCAGGGGCTTTTAGCACCCCTCAATATGGTGTGAGAAGTCCGAACACTTTCACAAGTGCGGCACCCCGAACTTATTGCACTATATGCATCGGCTCCGAATCATGTTTTGGGTCAATAGTTGGGTTTGCCTGGCTCCTATGTTTTGGTGCCTTACGTTCCGCTATATCGGCTAAGGTAGCACTAGGAGAACCACTGCGATTGTGCCCCAGTTGAGCTGGGCCGAGCACCTCAGTGGAGAAAGCTAAAACTGACTGTCATGATGAAGCGAGAGCTGGTCGCTTTTCGAGAGGTTTTTTCGAGTCCCTAAAGACTTATGCCACTTAGGGCGAGGAGTCGGCTCTGTCCGGCCAAGGCATGGATAGCGCCCCGAACTCGGTCTTCCGAACACTAGGGGCTTTGCTGAAATTTAAAATTATAGAATTCTATGGCTAAGTGAGAGTGTTCACGCATTATAGTCCGATTGCCTCGTTCGTTGGGCTGAGCGCCTCCCTCGAAGGACCCAAATATTGGAAAAAGAGCACCTAGGTTTATCCCCGAACACCCCAGCACTAGCGGCAAGGGGACAGAAGCGATGACTCGCCATCTCTCAGTATTGATAAACAACCGCACAGAAGGTAATATTTTAAATTCAAGTAGCATTGCTTAGCGCATATGAACAAGTTTTCAGCGCACAGGATAACACGAGCGGGTTTTACTCAAAAAATACATCCTTGGTACATTCATCCGCAACAAGGCGGGCACCCTTCAGAACATCCTTATAATAATTCTCGGGCTTGCGATGCTCTTTCCCCGGCGGTGGCCCGTCCTTCACAAGCTTCTCCGCATCCAGCTTGCCCCAGTGCACCTTAGCACGGGCAAGGGCCCTACGGGCACCTTCAATGCAGACGGAGCGCTTGATGTCTTCAAGCCTTGGACAGGCCTCCACCAGCCGTCGCACCAGCCCAAAATAGCTCCCAGGCAGAGCCTCTCCAGGCCACAGCCGAACTACGAGGCCCTTCATGGCCTGTTCGGCCGCCTTGTGGAGCTCGACCAGTTGCTTCAGCTGGTCGCTCAGGGGCACGGGGTGTCCGGCCTCAGCATACTGAGACCAGAACACCTTCTCCGTCGAGCTGCCCTCCTCGGCTCGATAGAATACGGCGGCATCGGATACACTCCGTGGAAGACCTGTCAACGCTCCTGGAGAGCTCCGGATTCGGGTAAGTAACAGGTAACTCGCGTTTAAGTGCTTGCTTTGCATAAAGAATTCCTTACCCGCCGCTATCTTCTTCACCTCATCCAACTCCTGGACGGACTTCTGGGATTCGGCCTTGGCAGATTTGGCATTTTCAATAGCCACCGCAAGCTCAGACGCTTGCGTCTTCGAGTCACGCTCCAAACTCTCATGTTTTTCCGTGAGAGCCTGGAGCTCTTGCCGCACCTTGCCAACCTCGGCCTCATACTTCTCCCGCTCGGTGCGCTCCGAGGCCGAATTCTTCTCGGCCTCGTCCAGCGCTTGCTTAAGGGTCGCCACCTCAGACATGGCCCCTACAATAGCCACGATAATCCTGTCATTTTTAGCAATTACACCTTTTTTATATATATATTTTTTAACAAGGTATTTCTTACCTTCATTGTCCTCGAGCTGCTTCTTGGCACGCTCGAGCTCTTGCTTGGACCTTTCGAGGTCCTGCTTTAGCGTGTCCACTTCCGCAGTCAGTGCGGCGGATGCAAGCAGGGTAGCCTGCACATGCATATTGACTCATTTTTGTTAGACTCCTGCGAATTCTATTTGATCCTCTATTCGGCTTTTCTTCCCAAACGCCAAACAGAGCATCAGGGGCTACTGTCTATGCGGTACTATTATTTACGCATTCTTTACTTACCTCAAAGCCTGTTAAAAGGCTTGTACAAGCTTCAGTCAGTCCGCTCTTGGCGGACTGAACCTTCTGGATCACCGCACTCATAATAGTGCAGTGCCCCTGGTCGATGGAGGCACCTTGGAGCACCTCCAACATATTGCCCGGCGCCTCCGGTTGGACGGAGGTCACCGGCACGGCGGGCTTCTCCTCTTGGAAGGAGGTCCCCCGCCGGACTCTGGAACCTTTGAAGTTTCCGGAACGGTGTCCGGCCTAGGGCCAGACTTGGAGCCCTGGGGGGTTTCATCCCCTTTACTCCTGGAGTCCGGGAGGTCGCCTTGCAGCGCCTCCAGGACCACCTCCTCCCGGATTGGAACCTGTTGGGACAACACTTCGGTGTCGTCCGTAGGGCGGGGGAGGAAGCCGTCAGAAGTGAGTTCACGTCCGACGAGTCCAGTGAGCCGCTCGACGACGCGTCGAGCCGGCCTTTGGGTGGGCTGCATAAACGCATTCAACATAAGGGAAAGTTGTGCAATAAACGAATACTATGAATTACTTTGGTATCCAGATACTTACGATTTCGCCAGGGGCTTGGCCCTGGGCGCCCACTCCTCTCTGCCATCATCGGTGTCGGTGGAGTAGTCCGGAGAAAGGGTTTTCCCCTTCTTGGACCCTTCGGCCTCCCCAGTTGGGGCGGCCTTCCTTTTCTTCCCTTCCCCCGCTGGAGGGGGAGGGGTCTCTTCTTCCTCCTCCTCGTCTTCATGGGAGGAGTGCGCCTCGGATTCGTCGGATGGTGAATCCGACACCTCCAGGCGTCGGGCACTCTTTTCGAGTCCCCATGGCCTTCTTCTTGGCCCTCTTCTCCGACACCACATAGGGTGTCGGAACCAGCAGCTTCGCCAATTGAGCGTCCGCTGGGCCTTCGGGCAAAGGCGCCGGACAGTCGATCCGTCCGGACTTCGCCTGCCAATCCTGTCAAAGGTAAGGGAGTTTAGATCCCGCATAGAGTCAAACTATGGAAAACTGATACCCTGTAAAAGGAAAAAACAGCTTACCGCGAGCGCGTGACGCTGCACGCTGAATCTGCGATCCTCGGTAGCGGGTGTAGGAGCCTCGGCGCCCTTGAAAAGCATCCTCCAGGCATCTTCGTACATCGTGTCGAAGAGCCTGTTTAGAGTTTGACGCTGCGTCGGGTCGAACTCCCACAGATTGAAGGCCCGTCGTTGACACGGGAGGATCAGGCGGATGAGCATAACCTGGACTACGTTGACAAGCCTGAGCTGCTTGTTCACCAGGGATTGGGTGCCTGTTTGCAGTCCGGTCACCTCCTTTTGGTTACCCCATGATAGGCCCGTCTCCTTCCAGGACGTGAGCCGCGTAGGGGGGCCAGATCGTAACTTAGGGGGTGCGACCCATTCGGCGTCGCGCGGCTCGGTGACGTAAAACCACCATGATTGCCACCCCTTCAGGGTCTCCACAAAGGAGCCCTCGAGCCACAGGACGTTGGCCATCTTGCCAACCATGGCACCGCCGCACTCCGCCTGGCTGCCGCGCACCACCTTCGGCTTGACGTTGAAAGTCTTAAGCCATAGGCCAAAATGGGGGCGGATGCGGAGGAACGCCTCGCACACGACGATGAACGTCGAGATGTTGAGGACGAAGTTCGGGGCCAGATCGTGGAAATCCAGGCCATAGTAGAACATGATCCCCCGGACAAATGGATGCAGAGGGAAGCCCAGTCGGCGGAGGAAATGGGGGAGGAATACCACCCTCTCATGGGGCCTAGGAGTGGGGATGAGCTGCCCCTTTTTGGGAAGCCGGTGCACGATGTCGCTAGACAGATATCTGGCCTTCCTCAGCTTTTTGATGTGTCCCTCCTTGACGGAGGAGACCATCCACTTGCCTCCCCCTCCAGACATGACTGGAGAAGGTTGAGGTGGTAGTGCGGACTTGGGCGATGGAGCTCGAGTATGCAAGAATGGATAGGTAAAGGAGGAAGAAGGCGTGGGTGAAAAGGTGGATCCTTATCCCCTTATATGGATGGACGCAACTACGTGTCCCCACCAGCCTGGTAAAACTCGCTTATCTCCAAGCGCCGTAATCTATGGCGCGGTTGGGTTACCCACGCCCGTATTGATGAGAATCCCGGAATAAGGGGACATGATCTCTGCTTTAACAAGACATGCCAAGGAAACTACCTCGCATAACGCGCTAAGATGGGACAGTAAAACGGTTCGAATAAAAGCTTGGCTGTGGTGTGATGTCACACTACGGAATACGTCAGCAGATTAGATTTGTGTAAATATTATTCTCTCTATGGCAATATGTGGAAACTTATTTTGCAGAGCCGGACACTATCTTTGTGTTCAAAATCTTCTATGAAGTACTTGGAGGAGGAACCCGCCTTGCAATGCCGAAGACAATTTGCGCGCCGGACTCGTCGTCATTGAAGCCTGGTTCAGGGGCTACTGAGGGAGTCCTGGATTAGGGGGTGTTCGGATAGCCGAACTATACCTTCAGCCGGACTCCTGGACTATGAAGATACAAGATTGAAGACTCCGTCTCGTGTCCGGAAGGGACTTTCCTTGGCGTGGAAGGCAAGCTTGGCGATACGGATGTTCAGATCTCCTACCATTATAACCGACTCTATGTAACCCTAACCCTATCCGGTGTCTATATAAACCAGAGGGTTTTAGTACGTAGGACAACATACACATCAACAATCATACCATAGGCTAGCTTCTAGAGTTTAGCCTCTCTGATCTCGTGGTAGATCTACTCTTGTACTACCCATATCATCAATATTAATCAAGCAGGACGTAGGGTTTTACCTCCATCGGGAGGGCCCGAACCTGGGTAAAACTTCATGTCCCTTGCCTCCTGTTACCATCCGGCCTAGACGCACAGTTCGGGACCCCCTACCCGAGATCCGCCGGTTTTGACACCGACAACCACCATTCTATTCCACCTACAGTGCTATATCCATGGCTCACGCTCATGTATTGTGTGAAGATTGAAAAAGTTTGAGAACATCAAAAGTATGAAACAATTGCTTGGCTTGTCATCGGGGTTGCGCATGATTTAAATATTTTGTGTGATGAAGATAGAGCATAGCCAGACTATATGATTTTGTAGGGATAGCTTTCTTTGGCCATGTTATTTCGAGAACACATGATTTTTTTGTTAGTATGCTTGAAGTATTATTATTTTATGTCAATATTAAACTTTTGTCTTGAATCTTATGGATCTGAATATTCATGCCACAATAAAGAGAATTACATGGATAAATATGTTAGGTAGCATTCCACATCAAAAATTCTGTTTTTATCATTTACCTACTCGAGGACGAGCAGGAATTAAGCTTGGAGATGCTGATACATCTCCAACGTATCTATAATTTTTTATTGTTCCATGCTATTATATTATCTATTTTGGATGTTATGGGCTTTATTATACACTTTTATATTATTTTTGGGACTAACCTATTAACCGGAGGCCCAGTACAAATTGTTGTTTTCTTGCCTATTTCAGTGTTTCGAAGAAAAGGAATATCAAACGGAGTCCAAACAGAATGAAACCTTCGAGAGAGTTATTTTTGGAATGGAAGCAATCCAGGAGACTTGGAGTAGACATCAGGGAAGCTTCAAGGTGGCCATGAGGTTGGGAGGCGCGCCTGCCCCCTGGGCACGCCCCCACCCTCATGGGCCCCTCGTGGCTCCCCTGACCGACTTCTTTCGCCTATATATGTCCATATACCCTAAAAACATCGGGGAGCAGAAGTGATCGGGAGTTTCGCCGCCAGAAGCCTCCATCGCCACCGAAAACCAATCTAGACCCGTTCTGGCAACCTGCCGGAGGGGGGGGGGAATCCCTCTCCGGTGGCCATCTTCATCATCCTGGCGCTCTCCATGACGAGGAGGGAGTAGTTCACCCTCGGGGCTGAGGATATGTACTAGTAGCTATGTGTTTGATCTCTCTCTCTCTCTCATGTTCTTGAGTTGGCACGATCTTGATGTATCGCAAGCTTTGCTATTATAGTTGGATCTTATAATGTTTCTCCCCCTCTACTCTCTTGTAATGGATTGAGTTTTCCCTTTGAAGTTATCTTATCAGATTGAGTCTTTAAGGATTTGAGAACACTTGATATATGTCTTGCACGTGCTTATCTGTGGTGACAATGGGATATCATCTGATCCACTTGATGTATGTTTCGGTGATTAACTTGCGAGTTCCGTGACCTCGTGAACTTATGCATAGGGGTTGGCACACGTTTTCGTCTTGACTCTCCGGTAGAAACTTTGGGGCTCTTTTTGAAGTTCTTTGTGTTGGTTGAATAGATGAATCTGAGATTGTGTGATACATATCGTATAATCATGCCCATGGATACTTGAGGTGACATTGGAGTATCTAGGTGACATTAGGGTTTTGGTTGATTTGTGTCTTAAGGTGTTATTCTAGTACGGACTCTAGGATAGATTGAACAGAAAGAATAGCTTCGCGTTATTTTACTACGGACTCTTGAATAGATCGATCAGAAAGGTTAACTTTGAGGTGGTTTTGTACCCTACCATAATCTCTTCATTCGTTCTCTGCTATTAGTGACTTTGGAGTGAATCTTTGTTGCATGTTGAGGGATAATTATATGATCTAGTTATGTTATTATTGTTGAGAGAACTTGCACTAGTGACAGTATGAATCCTAGGCCTTGTTTCAACGCATTGCAATACCGTTTGTGCTCACTTTTACCGCTTGCTACCTTGCTGTTTTTATATTTTCAGATTACAAAAACCATTATCTACTATCCATATTGCACTTGTATCACCATCTCTTCGCCGAACTAGTGCACCTATACAATTTACCATTGTATTGGGTGTGTTGGGGACACAAGAGATTCTTTGTTATTTGGTTGCAGGGTTGCTAGAGAGAGACCATCTTCAACCTATGCCTCCCACGGATTGATAAACCTTAGGTCATCCACTTGAGGGAAATTTGCTACTGTCCTACAAACCTCTGCACTTGGAGGCCCAACAACATCTACAAGAAGAAGGTTGTGTAGTAGACATCAAGCTCTTTTGTAGCGCCGTTGCTGGGGTGGTTAGCGCTTGAAGGTATATCTTTAGATCTTGCAATCAAATATTTTAGTTTCTTGTTTTATCACTAGTTAAGTTTATAAAAGAAAACCAAAATGGAATTAAGGTTACCTCATATGCTTCATCTTTTTAATATCTTTCATGAAAATAAGGATTCCGATAATTGTGCCAAAGTGTTAGAAGAAGAATGCATTAAAATGTTTGGCACTAAATCTTGGGATGATGAGCATGATTGCAATGTTGTTAGGATGAATTCTTTGAATATCCATGATGCTAATGATATGCAAAGCCACAAGCTTGGGGATGCTATGTTTGATGAAGATGATATTTTTTGTCCCCCAAGTTTTGATGAGCAAATTTGTTATGATGATAGCATGCCCCCTACCTATGATGACTATATTGATGAAAGTGGGATGAGTGTAAACTTAAGGAAGTAATGATCCCACTATTTTGGAGGGTGTTGAATCTTATTGTGATAATTATGAAAGTGGATTTGGAGAGGTCATGACTTTATTTAGTAATGATTTCACTATCTTGGAAGAGGTTTCAATCGATTATGATGAGAACAAAGTTGCTACCTATGATGATTATTGTGATGACACTTATGCTATAAAAAGTAGTGATGATTATATTTATAAAACTTGTCATGATTATGATTACCCTTTTTATGAATTATTCTTCCAATGTGGAAACAATTTATAGTATTCGAGTTTCTTATGATACTCCCACTATTCTGAATAAGAAGAATTTTGCTTATGTGGAGAGTAGTAACTTTTCTATGCTTGTAGATCATGAAAAGAATGCTTTATGAAATGGTTATATTGTTTAATTCATTCATGATGCTACTGAAAATTATTATGAGGGAGGAACATATGCTTGTAGGAATTGCAATAATATCAAGTTTCCTCTCTATGTGCTTAAAATCTGGAAGTTATGCTTGTTTTACCTTCCTATGAAAGTTGATTCTTGTTCCCATAAGTTTTTTGCTCACAAAATCCCTATGCATAGGAAGTGGGTTAGACTTAAATGTGCTAGTCATATTCTTCATGATGCTCTCTTTATGTTACAATTCTTATCTTTTATGTGAGCATCATTGAAATCATCATGCCTCGCTAGGGGCGTTAAAACGATAGCGCTTGTTGGGAGGCAACCCAATTTTTATTTTCGTTCCTTGCTTTTTGTTCCTGTTTAGTAATAAATAATTCATCTAGCCTCTGTTTTGGTTATGTTTTTTGTGTTTAATTAGTGTTTGTGTGATGAGGACATCAATACCATTGTTACACCCACAGCCCCTGTAGCTATACATACTGGACCAATTACTAGAGCTCGCGCACGCCAATTGAATTATCGGGTACTTTCATTTCTTGGTAACGATTCTAATGTTCATGAGAATATGATGCTGCCTAAATTGGATACATTTGTTACAAATGAAGGGCCTAGCTTGCACAAGAAAGATGAACCTTGGAGCAAGTACAAGCATGGAGATGATGGCATGCGCAAGGGGATCAAGAACGGAGTTACAAGTGATGATTTCAGGACTTTGAAGCCACCATAAGGAGTGCATGAAGCCTTGGACGAAATATACAAGATGACACTTCATAAATTTTTTCCAGAGGCTATTGTAGGTGCTGCGTCACCTTATTATTAGGCCAGGCCCATGTATTTTCGAAATACTTAAGTATAGGCTGTTTTTAGAGTTCGTATGTATGGGAAACAAGAGTTAGGGTTGGTTTCGGACACCTCCTCCAAGGGCCACAAAATTCCCCCCTCTTCCTCCATATATACAGCCGTTAGGGCGTCGTTTAGACTTTGGGTTTTGTTTAGATTAAAAGTTCACCATAGCTGCAACTTTGCGTACTTCGTTTGTGTCCAACGACCAGACCAAGACGTCACAGAACCCCACCTTCATTAATAAACATTTCCTCTTTTATTCGCAATATCCAAATTGCAATCTCAGTTTCTTGCTTGTTCTTTGTTTGCTCACAGGAAATAGACCCTTGTGGTCAGGTTGATCGTGCTCCGGCGTGGTCAATAACCCTCGGAAGTTGGTTTAGCGATTGCTATGGCGCGACGTCTTCGCGCGTTCGTAGTCGGATCGTCAAAGTCGACTCCCACAGGAAACGATATCTATCTCATCGAAACATCGGGACACCTTCGCCTCTATCAAGTGGTTTCAGATTTCCAGGTTGCTCGGTGAGATTTTACAGTTCTTCGTAATTTAGATCGAGTCTGTTCTTCATACCTACAGTCCATGAAAAAAGCCAAAAAAAATTAGGGTTAGTTCATCATATCCAAACCAATCTGAGCCTTTGCATAGTCTTTTCAGTATTTTGCTTTGTTGAATTTGCGGTTGCATCGTCGTGTGTAGTTGCTGGTCTTAGAGTCTAGTCTTTTAGAGTTCCGAGTTCTGGTCATAAGTTGTCACGCCGCCGCTGCACCATCATCATCGCCCCTGCCATCTACCACCACCGCTTATCCGCCATCGATCCGTCTCCATATACCATCATAATCCGTATCCATATACCACCACCAATCCGTATCCATATACCACCACCAATTCGTATCCATATACCACCACCAATCCGTATCCATATACCACCACCGCTGCCATATCCTACCACCATATATCCACCACCAATCCGAGTTCCTTTCATATTAGGTTTGTTTTCGAGATCCGTCTAATTTCCGTTTCGTGTTTCCTTGCCTGAGTAGGTTTTGAAAAAAAATTCTGGAGACCCCCGGGCAGTTTTTAGGCCAAAATTTTCACAGGCAAAAATATTTTTTCCCTATCCTATTTTTAGGCTTTTCCGAGTCTTTTGAGCCACGTGCCATCATAGTGATTTTTTGTCGCACTTTTTCGTCGTCGTTGCCCTAATTTCCGGAAAAAAAGTCCAAAAAGAATTTCGTGGCCATCCTGTCAATTTGACGAGGGAAGAGTTTTGAGACACTCGCCATTATAGTGATTTTTCGCAAAAAAAAGAGGAGCGCCAAACAAAAACAGAGTGAAAAAAAAGTCCCAGAGTGTGCTTTTCCCTTGTTTACGTGCAGTGCCGTGATTTTGTTAGTGTTCTAGGCTCACGTCTCTAGCATGGTCTAGCCTTAGGACCAGCACAGTACCGTCGTTGAGCATTTATTCAACTTTGCATCTCTGAATTGATTATTGCTGACCCCTTTTGCTACCATATTATAAGCCTTCCCAGCTCCACATACATCTACGTCGTGCGTTTGATTTTCCCTGGTAATCGCTCTATCCAAGCTTTGAGAGTTTTAACTACGATGGTTGCCGATCACTGCCTGCTGCTGGGTAAGAACTGGTAAGAAATTGAGATTTGCTTGATGGATTTGTGACACCCACCACCACCTCTTGTTAGTAGTCTGTAGGATCATATTCTTGTGTGTTTCTATTGCTGCTAACCATGGCAGGATCACAAGCCGATGAGACTGACTGGGAGAACATGACGAATAAGGAGTTGCATGATAAATTCAACAAATGATGAGTGGACAGGTGCAAGATGTGCTAAACAGATCTGAAGATGCCATGGAGAAGATAGATGGCATGGACAAGACGTTCGAAACAAAGCTCGATAACAAGTTTAATGAATTGCTCGCGCGTCTTCCACCACCACCACCGGCTGCCCCTAACGCACCTCTATAACAACAACAACAGCAACAACAATAACGTCGCTTTCCAAATCAAGTGGGACGAGCACAGCGTGTTCCCATTGACCCTGGGCAAAATTTTGGTGCTGTTGTTGATGCTTATGTCGCTCTTGCTGCTACTACAGAGGTGGAGGACCATTACGAGGATGAGGTTGATCAAAATCAGAACTACGTGCAACCACCAGCACCACCACCACCAGGTCGTCCTCAGGTATATCATCGCAACGGTAGGGCTGCACCACCACATGAGGTACGAGATCATGACCATCTTCCTAAACTGAAATTGAATATTCCACCATTTGAGGGTAGATATGTTCCTGATATATATCTTACTTGGGATTCGAAACTGAACAACGTTTTACATGTTTACAATATCCTGAGGAGAGACGTGTTCCTGCTGCTGTTTGTGCTTTCACTAGCTTCGCATGTGTTTGCTGGTCTGAACATTGTAGATTATATCCTATTCCAACTACTTGGGCTACTTTGAAAACTGCTATGCATACTTGTTGGGTTCCACCATATTATCAACATGAATTACTTCAAAAATTGCAGCGTTTAAGACAAGGAAAAAATTATGTAGAAGAATATTATCAGGAATTACAAACTGGCATGATTAGATGTGGTATTGTTGAGGAGAATGAAGCTACGCTTGCACGTTTTATGGGTGGATTAAATAGAGAGATTCAGACCATTCTAGAGTATAAGGAGTATACTAATATCAATCGTTTATTCCATCTTGCTTGTAAAGCTGAACGTGAAGTGCAGGATCGACAGGCATTGGCGCGAACTAACTTTTCTGCGGGTCGATCTTCATCATGGACACCACGTGCATCCTCTACTTCCACTACACCAGCACCTCCATCAGGTGCCACCTCCAGCCGTGATACAAGAAAGCAGGCACAACCACCACTATCTGCCAAGAGCACACCTATCGGGCCTGCGCAGAGCTCTTCTTCTTCCATGGCATCAATAGGGCACACAAGTGATATTATTTGTCGTCGTTGTAAGGGAAGAGGACATTTTGTGAGAGAATGCAAATCTCAGCATGTGATGATTGCTACTGAGGATGGTAGGTATGAGTCCGCTAGTGACTATGATGAGGAGACTTTGGCTCTTATTACACATGAAGAACACGGTGGAGATGATTCTGATCATGAGACGCAGTACATGCCTGCTAAAGATGCTGACAGGTATGAATGTTTAGTTGCTCAACATGTTTTGAGTGTGCAGGTTACACAAGCTGAGCAAAATCAGAGGCATAATTTGTTCCATACAAAGGGAGTTGTGAAGGAACGTTCTGTTCGCGTCATCATAGATGGAGGGAGCTGCAACAACTTGGCTAGCATGGAGATGGTGGAGAAGCTATCTCTCACCACAAGACCACATCCACATCCTTACTACATCCAATGGTTCAACAACAGCGGCGAGGTTAAGGTAACACGTACTGTTCATGTGCACTTTAGTATCTCTACATATGCTGATTATGTTGATTGTGATGTGGTACCTATGCAAGCATGTTCCTTATTACTTGGTAGACCATGTCAATTTGATAAAAATTATGTACACCACGGTAGAAACAATCGGCATACTCTTGTTCATAAGGACAAAAATATTACTTTGCTTCCTATGACACCTGATTCCATTTTGAAAGATGATATTAATAGAGCTAATAAAGCAAAACAGGAGCAAAATATGAGTGAAAATCAGATTGTGGCAAAAGAATTTGATCAACACATGAAGCCTAATAATAAACCATCGAATGTTGTTTTTGAAATTAAATTGAAAAGTGCATGTTTACTTGCCACTAAATCTGATATTGATGATCTAGATTTCAGCAAATCTGTTTGCTATGCTTTTGTGTGCAAAGAAGCATTATTTTCATTCGAGGATGTGCCTTCCTCTTTGCTTCCTACTGTCACTAACATTTTGCAGGAGTTCGCTGATGTCTTTCCACAAGGCGTGCCACTGGGATTACCACCTATTCGAGGGATTAAGGATCAAATTGACTTAATTCCCGGTGCATCATTACCCAACCATGTACCATAACATACCAATCCAGAGGAGACGAAGGAGATTATGCGTCAAGTACAAGAGCTGCTCGACAAAGGTTATATACGTGAATCTCTTGGTCCTTGTGTTGTTCCTATTATACTAGTGCCTAAAAAGGATGGTACATCACGTATGTGTGTTGATTGTAGAGGCATTAATAATATTACTATTTGTTATCATCATCCTATTCCTAGGCTAGATGATATGCTTGATAAATTGAGTGGCTCTACAATATTCTCCAAAGTTGATTTGCATAGTGGATACCATCAAATTCATATGAAATTGGGAGATAAATGGAAAACAACATTTAAAACTAAGTTTGGATTATATGAGTGGTTAGTCATGCCCTTTGGGTTAACTAATGCACCTAGTACTTTCATGAGATTAATGAACGAAGTTTTACGTGCTTTCATTGGATGATTTGTGGTAGTTTACTTTGATGACATATTGATTTATAGCAAAT
Source organism: Triticum urartu (assembly GCF_056163025.1). Lineage (NCBI taxonomy): Eukaryota > Viridiplantae > Streptophyta > Magnoliopsida > Poales > Poaceae > Triticum > Triticum urartu. The sequence continues at coordinate 256,300,880 of NC_141877.1, forward strand.
CTTTGGAGGAACATTTACGTGTTGTTTTTATTGCTCTACGTGATGCATGTTTGTTTGGTAACGTTGGAAAGTGCACCTTTTGCACCGACCGAGTATCTTTTCTTGGCTATGTTGTTACTCCACAGGGAATTGAAGTTGATAAAGCTAAGATTGAATCTATTGAGAGTTGGCCACAGCCCAAAACGGTCACACAAGTGAGGAGTTTCCTTGGCCTCGCTGGTTTCTATAGCCGTTTTGTGAGAGATTTCAGCACCATTGCTGCACCTCTCAACGAGCTTACAAAGAAGGATTTGCCTTTTGTTTGGGGTACCGCACAGGAAGAAGCCTTCACGGTATTGAAAGATAAGTTGACACATGCTCCTTTACTCCAACTTCATGATTTTAATAAGAGTTTTGAGCTTGAATGTGATGCTAGTGGAATTGGATTAGGAGGTGTGTTATTACAAGATGGCAAACCTGTTGCATACTTTTCTGAAAAATTGAGTGGGCCTAGTCTGAACTATTCTACTTATGATAAAGAATTATATGCTCTTGTTCGGACCTTAGAAACATGGCAACATTATTTATGGCCCAAGGAATTTGTTATACATTCTGATCATGAATCTTTGAAACACATTAAAAGTCAAGAAAAACTAAACTGTCGACATGCTAAATGGGTTGAATTCATTGAGACTTTCCCTTATGTCATTAAACACAAGAAGGGTAAAGAAAATGTTATTGTGGATGCATTATCCCGTCGTTATACTATGCTTTCACAACTTGACTTTAAAATATATGGTTTGGAGACCATCAAAGATCAATATGTGCATGATGCTGAATTTAAAGATGTATTGCAGAATTGTAAGGAAGGGAGAACTTGGAACAAGTTCGTTCTTAACGATGGATTTGTGTTTCGTGCAAACAAGCTATGCATTCCAGCTAGCTCTGTTCGTCTTTTGTTGTTCCAGGAGGCGCATGGAGGAGGATTAATGGGACACTTTGGCATCAAGAAGACGGAGGATATACTTGCTACACATTTATTTTGGCCAAAGATGAGACGGGATGTTGAGCGTTTTGTTGCTCGGTGCACTATATGTCAAAAAGCTAAGTCACGACTCAATCCTCATGGTTTATATATGCCTTTGCCTGTACCTAGTGTTCCTTGGGAGGATATATCTATGGACTTTGTTTTAGGTTTACCTCGAACAAAGAAGGGGAGGGATAGCATATTTGTTGTCGTGGATAGGTTCTCGAAAATGGCACACTTTATACCATGTCATAAAAGTGATGATGTTGTTAATGTTGCTGATTTGTTCTTTCGAGAAATTATTTGCTTGCATGGTGTGCCAAATACTATTGTTTCAGATCGTGATACTAAATTTCTTAGCCACTTTTGGAGATGTTTATGGGCTAAGTTGGGGACTAAACTGCTTTTTAGTACTACTTGTCACCCCCAAACTGCTGGACAAACTGAAGTAGTCAATAGAACATTGTCTACTATGCTTAGGGCTGTTTTGAGGAATAATAAGAAAATGTGGGAATAATGCTTGCCTCATATTGAATTTGCTTATAATCGTTCATTGCATTCTACTACTAAGATGTGCCCTTTTGAAATTGTGTATGGTTTCCTACCTCGTGCACCTATTGATTTGTTGCCTCTTCCATCTTCGGAGAAGTTTAATTTTGATGTGAAAGAACGTGCTGAATTGATTTTAAAAATGCATGAGTTCACTAAGGAAAACATTGAGCGTATGAATGATAAATATAAACTTGCTAGAGATAAGGGTAGAAAACATGTTGTGTTTGCACCTAGAGATCTTGTTTGGTTACATTTGCGTAAGGATAGATTTCCTAATTTGCGCAAATCAAAGTTATTGCCACGTGCTGATGGTCCTTTTAAGGTGTTGGAGAAAATAAATAATAATGCATATAAACTTGAGCTGCCTGCAGATTTTGGGGTTAGTCCCACTTTAAACATTGCAGATTTGACGCCTTATTTGGGTGAGGATGATGAACTTTCGTCGAGAACGACTTCATTTCAAGAAGGGGAGGATGATGAGGACATCAATACCATTGTTAGACCCACAGCCCCTGCTACTATGCATACTGGACCAATTACTAGAGCTCGCGCACGCCAATTGAATTATCGGGCACTTTCGTTTCTTGGTAACGATTCTAATGTTCATGAGAATATGATGCTGCCTAAATTGGATACATTTGTTTTTCTTACAAATGAAGGGCCTAGCTTGGACAAGAAAGATGAACCTTGGAGCAAGTTCAAGCATGGAGATGATGGCATGCGCAAGGGGATCAAGAACGGAGTTACAAGTGATGATTTCAGGACTTTGAAGCCACCATAAGGAGTGCATGAAGCCTTGGACGAAATGTACAAGATGCCACTTCATAAATTTTGTCCAGAGGCTATTCTAGGTGCTGCGTCACCTTATTATTGGGCCAAGCCCATGCACTACACCACAACACTACATCCCCAACAGCCAGGTCGGTCGGGAATACAAGTTTTGCCAATAGACAGTTGGTCGGGAAAGACTATTGCCGACCGACACTGTCTATTGGGGAAAGTCCAGACAGGAAAACCCTTTCCCGACCAACATGTCTTTCCTGACCGACTACTTGTCGGCTATGGTGTACCTTTCCCGACCAACATTCTGTTGGGTCTACCATGGGCCTTTCCCGACCAACAGTCTGTTTGGACTGCCATGGGCCTTTCCCAACTGACTATGGGACAGCATATTGTTTCCCGACCAACAATCCATTGGGGTTGTCGTGGAACTTTCCCAACCAACGGTCAGATGGGAGTTTGTTTTACCGACCAACAGCTTGACAACATTTTTTTAGGCTATCAACATTTAATACCCACCAATTATTTGGCATTTGCCTCACCAAAACAGTGTCCGTCTAGTAATATATCTCATTACAGTACAATATCAATCAAATTAAAGTAACATGCATGTACTCCAAAAATATTAAACCAAAACCAAACAAAAATAGCACATTAATTACTTCTCACAAATGGAGGAGGTAGCCAATTAAGAGGAAACATTTATGGTTCAGTGATCGAGAGACCGGATAGGTTTACAAAATGATAGCCAATAGATATATGTCCTACAAATCACGCGTCTTCCATTACATAGAGTATCCACTTGACCGAGAAACCATATATGATAGCTAATCGACACATGTCCAGCGATTCATAGTCCGCTCCATTACACAGTTAACGCAAACTGCGAGCTTCATGGTTCCTGGTCATCTTGTATGTCTTTCCTACAAAGAATCAAGGCAATGGGAAAGTTTCAGCTTATATTCCTAACGAGGGAAAGCTCCTGGTTCAACAATTAGTGGCCAATCTTAAACCCACATACACCTGAATATAGCAGCAACAACAGAATAGGAAAATTGATTCACCTCATACATTTCCCTGCACTCTGGAAAGAATAGGCAAATTTATATAAAACATAGCTTTGCACTATTAAGGTCATTACAGCAGCTCACTTATGGAAACATGACATCAGTGATTACACCACAAGGCAACTGATTTGCAGCATATATAAGAACTTTATTACCCTACAGTAGACTAACTCGAAATTTCTTGCTCTCTAATTCAAGAGTACTATTGTTCAGTTCATCTTCACAGCAGTTTTAAGTTATTAGGAACACCACAACAGCTAAAATATTCCAATATAGCCTTTATGTCAACCATACATTCTGTTCCAGTATAGTAATTAGTAGTAGCACACTTTTATTTTGTCTCAGTGGGATTTTAAACAACTTGTTGAAAAAGAGGTCCGTCTGTTTAATGTTTGTAACGAGTAAATCTTCTGGTATGCATATAAAATTCAAAAAAGCTAAGTGCTCGTAATTATATTTCATCAATTGTGATAGCTTGCAAGAATATGTCAGTTGAAGAAGAGGATATTAACAGTAGGCGAATCAAAATGGAAAAAGTACAGCATAAAGGTCGAATGTTAACAAATCCCTATTGTTGTTCTACAAGATAACATCCCATATGACAAATAGGTAATTTCTTCTAGAGAATGGTTGAATTAAGTTCATTTCATATCTAACACTGCTTTTACTTAATCTGCTGATATACATCGTTGAAATTGGTAAATCGTATCATTTAAAGTTCCATTGGCAGATTGTAAAAGCATTATATGGATATGACTTACCTATGTGCATCTGTCCAACTTTTATCCAACACTAGGTGAACTAAGTTGAAAAAATAAAGTCAAAATTGAATTATTTATATACCTCGCAATGGATCAGAGGAACAATGTACAATCTTATAGGGACATCTATCAACCATGAATACCACCTTCCAGCGTGGTGTTTGTGTGTGTGTGTGTTTGATGATTAACCGGCCAAGTTTACATGCATATATCTGAATATTAACGACCTTATTTCTGATAGCATAGAATAACTGTATGTGCTACTGTGAATATGAGTGCTTTGTTTCACGCTTCTCTTGAACAAGAGAAATAGAGACATGATAATGATAGGATCCAGGAGGTATGCACATGAATTAATTTTCAAATAGATATCAGTGTTTTAAATGCAATAACTTGAAGCTTTCCCTTCCCCACTTAAAAACTAAGTGAGATTTATCTTTATAATGTTTCAGTTATGATAAAAGAGAAACTATCTGTGCATACGAGTGCTTTGTTTCACACTTCTCTTGAACAAGAGAAATAGAGACATGATAATGATAGGATCCAGGAGGTATGCACATGAATTAATTTTCAAATAGATATCAATGTTTTAAATGCAATATCTTGAAGCTTTCCCTTCCCCACTTAAAAACTGAGTGAGGTTTATCTTTATAATGTTTCAGTTATGATAAAAGAGAAACTATCCGTGCATACAAGTGTTTCAGAAGCTACAGTATAGTAGTGGCAAGTCAGGATATAGGTTCCATTTGTTTAATCCATCACTATACATTTAAATTTCCATGGATTGACAGTAGTGACCACAATGCGCATGCAACAGACTGGAAAACACTAACACAAGTATTGTTCGCTCTGTTCGCTTGGTAAGTTTACCTTCTATTATAATAATCTCCAGTATATGATTTGTTCAAATGTCGAAACCTAAGCAGTAAGAAACCAGCATGTAATCTGTCAGTCATAAATTCTGCAAGGTGTAAAATTGAAAATTAGGTTCCAACAGAAGCAACAAAATTCTAGAATGACATATCAACATGTCAATTATAGTAAAAAAAATAGCACATAATCGAGTGAAAGGTCCATATAATGTAGTTCACATCAGAAAACAACAAAACAAGTTGTTTCTCAACTTATCATACCAAAAAAAATAAGTAATGGGATTTATATTGTGTAGGGGTAGAGTTGTTATGATGCACTGTACCCATATGACTTGTGACCAACTATTATTTACAAGTTCAAACAATTGTTTGCAGAAACAATACAAACCAACTCCAAGCAGAAATAAATTGAGTGCCATCAAAATCAGGTCAAGGACAACAAACGTATATCTTGGCAATATTAGATTAGTCATCCTCTCCCAAATATTACAAAGAGTAGTGGTGTACCGGCTTTTTCCTCATCACACTTCTTTGCAGCTTCAACTCTCTGTTGTCGGATCAATCTGCGGATGCAAAAAGGATAGGTAAAGAATGATTGTTTGCCAATAATCAAACAACTATGACCTAGTAAGAAAAACTAATTTAATGGAGGTCTAGGAAAGATGTGTAGTTCTACTACAAACTAAGTAACTGACCCACAGGGATCTGAGGGAATTCAAGACAAATGGAGAAACTACAGTTGCACATCAAAATTCAAAGAAAACAGGAAGGACTCACTGATTACAGGTAGGGGTCGAAGGGCACAGCCGCTTGGAGAAAGGCAACACAGCGGGCAGAGCGCCACGACCGGGAGGAACGCGTAGTCACCACCAAGAAGAACGAGCCTCTGCCCGGAGCGTGAGGGTAGGGGTGGCGGTCTGGCTGCAGAAAAACGGCATGGCAGCATTGGCCGTCGCGTGCGGCAGGCTTGGGGAGGAATGGAATAGTGTGGCAGTCACCGGTGGCCGGTGTGGGGCGGACGCAGGGATGGTGGATCTACGCCGTGTGGGCTGCTAGCGCTCCGTGCGGACGAGGCGCGCGAGAGGGGCGAGCCCTCCATGGCTAGACGCACACAGATCGACGGCCGCGTACCCTTTCCTTCGGGGCGGAGCTCAATCTGAGGGAGAGGAGTGGAGGAAGAGGATGGGAGCCGCCGCCGCCGCCGCTCAGATTGGGAGAGAAAGAGATAAGGGAGAGAGGGCGGAGAGATAGGGGAAGATTAGGGTGGGCTCTGGGCTGCGGGATGAGGGGCGGTAAATTTTGGATGGGCTTCGCGCCCTAAGTTTCCCAGGCACGCGCGCGGATATTTTGGTTGGCCCAACTGGCGACCCACGATCGGTCGGCATTATTTGCCGACCAACAGTTCGATAGTACTGCACCTTTTACCGACCAACGGTTTGATGCTACACACTTCAGCATTTCCGACCGACTGTTGGGTGGTACACGTGAGTATTACCGACCGACAGTTCGATAGAAGTTTTCTCGACCTGTAGTCGGTCGGCGAAAGTGACTTTTGCCAACACACGTCGGTAGGGAATGTAGTGTCGTGGTGTAGTGATGTATTTTCGAAATACTTAAGTAAATGCTGTTTTTAGAGTCCGTATGTGTGGGGAAACAAGAGTTAGGGTTGCTTTCGGACACCTTCTCCAAGGGCCACGAAATTACCCCCTCTTCCTCCATATATACAACCCTTAGGGCATCGTTTAGACTTTGGGTTTTGTTTAGATTAAAAATTCGTCATAGCTGCAACTTCGCGTACTTCGTTTGTGTCCAATGACCATACCAAGACGTCACAGAATCCCACCTTCATTAATTAAGCTTTCCTCTTTTATTCATAATATCCAGATTGCAATCTCAGTTTTTTGCTTGTTCTTCGTTTGCTCGCAGGAAATAGACCCTCGTGGTCAGGTTGATCGTGCTCCGGCGTGGTCAATAACCCTCGGAAGTTGGTTTAGCAATTGCTAAGGCGCGACATCTTCGCACATTCATAGTCGGATCGTCAAAGTCGACTCCCACAAAACACAATATCTATCTCATCGAAACATCGGGACACCTTCGCCTCTATCATTGTGCCAACTAGAACCATTGGGAAAACTTGGGGAAAGTCTTTTTGATCGTGCGATAAAAAACAGAAACTTTAGCTCTCGCAAGAATTATTGCCATGTTTTACTGGAGAGTGATATTTAGTTAATTCTTTTGCAGATGATTAATAGATAAATTCCGCACGTCTAGCAATTTATTTTAAAATTTTTGGGGTTCCATAAGTGGTCGAGACCTACAGATTACTACAGACTGTTCTGTTTTTTGACAGATTCTGTTTTTCGTGTGTTGTTTGCTTATTTTGATGAATCTATGGCTAGTAATAGAGTTTATAAACCATAGAGAAGTTGGGATACAGTAGGTTTAACACCAATATAAATAAAGAATGACTTCATTACAGTACCTTGAAGTGGTGGTTTGTTTTCTTTTACTAACGGAGCACATGAAGATTTTCTTTTAAGTTTTGTGTTGTGGAGTTTTCAAGTTTTGGGTAAGGATTTGATGGATTATGGAACAAGGAGTGACAAGAGCCTAAGCTTGGGGATGCCCAAGGCACCCCAAGGTAAAATCCAAGGACACCAAAAAGCCTAAGCTTGGGGATGCCCCGGAAGGCATCCCCTCTTTTGTCTTCGTTCAACGGTAACTTTACTTGGAGCTATATTTTTATTCGCCACATGATGTGCGTTTTTCTTGTAGCGTCTTGTATGATTTGAGTCTTTGCTTTTTAGTTTACCACAATCATCCTTGGTGTACACACCTTTTGAGAGAGACACACATGAATTGGAATTTATTAGAATACTCTATGTGCTTCACTTATATCTTTTGAGCTATATAATTTTTCCTCTAGTGCTTCACTTATATCTTTTAGAGCACGGCGGTGGTTCTATTTTATAGAAATAATTGATATCTCATGCTTCACTTATATTATTTTGAGAGTCCTTTATAACAACATGGCAATAATAAAAACTTTCATATAAGTGCATTGAATACTAAGAGAAGTTTGATACTTGATGATTGTTTTGAGATATGGAGATGGTGATATTAGATTCATGCTAGTTGAGTAGTTGTGAATTTCAGAAATACTTGTGTTGAAGTTTGTGATTCCTGTAGCATGCACATATGGTGAACCGTTATGTGATGAAGTCGGAGCATGATTTATTTATTGATTGTCTTCCTTATGAGTGGCGGTCGGGGACGAGCGATGGTCTTTTCCTACCAATCTATCCCCCTAGAAGCTGCGCGTAGTACTTTGTTTCGATAACATATAGATTTTTGCAATAAGTATGTGAGTTCTTTATGACTAATGTTGAGTCCATGGATTATACGCACTCTCACCCTTCCACCATTGCTAGCCTCTCTAATACCGCGCACCTTTCGCCGGTATCATACACCCACGATATACCTTCCTCAAAACAGCCACCATACCTACCTATTATGGCATTTCCATAGCCATTCCGAGATATATTGCCATGCAACTTTCCACTGTTTCGTTTTCTATGACACGCTTCATCATTGTCATATTTCTTTGCGTGATCATGTAGTTGACATCGTATTTGTGGCAAAGCCACTGTTCATAATTCTTTCATACATGTCACTCTTCATTCATTGCATATCTCGGTACACCGCCAGAGGCATTCACATAGAGTCATACTTTGTTCTTGTTGGGGAACGTTGCAGAAAACAAAAAATTTCCTACTCGTTTCACCAAGATCATCTAGGAGTTCATCTAGCAACGAGTCATTGGATGCATCTACATACCTTTGTAGATCGCGCACGGAAGCGTTCAAAGAACGGTGATGATGTAGTCGAACACGACGTGATCCAAATCACCGATGACCAAGCGCCGAACGGACGGCACCTCCGCGTTCAACACACGTACAGGACGGGAGACGTCTCCTCCTTCTTGATCCAGCAAGGGGGAAGGAGAGGTTGACGAAGATCCAGCAGCACGACGGCGTGGTGGTGGATGCAGGGCGTCACAGTAGCAGGGCTTCGCCTATACTACGAGGAAGAGAGACGTAACAGGGAGAGAGGGTGCCAGGGGCTGGTGTATGAAGTCCCTCCTCTCCCCCACTATATATAGGGGTGCCATGGGGGGGGCGCCGGCCCTAGTAGATGGATCTACTAGGGGGGGGGGGGCGGCGGCCTAGGGTGGGGGGGCTTGCCCCCCAAGCAAGCGGGCGCCCCCTTTAGGGTTTCCCCCCAACCCTAGCCGCATGGGCCCTTGGGGGGTGGCGCCCCAGCCCACTATGGGCTGGGTTCCCTCCCACTTCAGCCCATGGGGCCCCCCGGGATAGGTGGCCCCACCCGGTGGACCCCCGGGACCCTTCCGGTGGTCCCGGTACAATACCGGTGACCCCGAAACTTGTCCCGATGGCCGAAACAACACTTCCTATATATAATTCTTTACCTCCGGACCATTCCGGAACTCCTCGTGACGTCCGGGATCTCATCCGGGACCCCGAACAACATTCGGGTTACTGCATATACATATCTTCACAACCCTAGCGTCACCGAACCTTAAGTGTGTAGACCCTACGGGTTCGGGAGACAAGCAGACATGACCGAGACGACTCTCCGGTCAATAACCAACAGCGGGATCTGGATACCCATGTTGGCTCCCACATGCTCCAAGATGATCTCATCGGATGAACCACGATGTCGAGGATTCAATCAACCCCGTATGCAATTCCCTTTGTCAATCGATATGTTACTTGCCCGAGATTCGATTGTCGGTATCCCAATACCTCGTTCAATCTCGTTACCGGCAAGTCACTTTACTCGTACCGTAATGCATGATCCCTTGACCAGACACTTGGTCACTTTGAGCTCATTATGATGATGCATTACCGAGTGGGCCCAGTGATACCTCTCCGTCATACGGAGTGACAAATCCCAGTCTTGGTCCATGTCAACCCAACAGACACTTTCGGAGATACCCGTAGTCTACCTTTATAGTCACCCAGTTACGTTGTGACGTTTGGTATACCCAAAGCACTCCTACGGTATCCGGGAGTTACACGATCTCATGGTCTAAGGAAAAGATACTTGACATTGGAAAACTCTAGCAAACGAACTATACGATCTTGTGCTATGTTTAGGATTGGGTCTTGTCCATCACATCATTCTCCTAATGATGTGATCTCGTTATCAATGACATCCAATGTCCATAGTCAGGAAACCATGACTATCTATTGATCAACGAGCTAGTCAACTAGAGGCTTACTAGGGACATGTTGGTGTCTGTTATTCACACATGTATTACGATTTCCGGATAACACAATTATAGCATGAATAAAGACAATTATCTTGAACAAGGAAATATAATAATAATGCTTTTATTATTGCCTCTAGGGCATATTTCCAACAGTTCTAAGTATTGAGTTGTACTTCTTGAGTTGTAAGTAAAAAGAAGTGTGATGATCATCATTATTAGAGCATTGTCCCAGTGAGGAAAGGATGATGGAGACTATGATTCCCCCACAAGTCGGGATGAGACTCTGGACGAAAAATAAAAAAAAAGAGAAAAAAGAGGCCATAAAAAATAGACGGCTGAAAAAAACAAAAAAATGAGAGAAAAAGAGAGAAGGGGCAATGCTACTATCCTTTTACCACACTTGTGCTTCAAAATACCACCATGATCTTCATGATAGAGAGTCTCCTATGTTGTCACTTTCATATACTAGTGGGAACCTTTCATTATAGAACTTGGCTTGTATATTCCAGTGATGGGCTTCCTCAAAATGCCCTAGGTCTTCGTGAGCAAGCGACTTGGATGTACACCCACTTAGTTTCTTTTTTAGCTTTCATACACTTGTAGCTCTAGTGCATCCGTTGCATGGCAATCCCTACTCACTCTCATTGATATCTATTGATGGGCATCTCCATAGCCCGTTGATACGCCTAGTTGATGTGAGACTATCTTCTCCTTTTTGTCTTCTCCACAACCATCATTCTATTCCACCTATAGTGCTATATCCATGGCTCATGCTCATGTATTGCGTGAAGATTGAAAAAGTTTGAGAACATCAAAAGTATGAAACAATCGCTTGACTTGTCATCGGGGTTGTGCATGATTTAAATATTGTGTGTGATGAAGATAGAGCATAGCCAGACTATATGATTTTGTAGGGATAGCTTTCTTTGGCCATGTTATTTTGAAAAGACATGATTACTTTGTTAGTATGCTTGAAGTATTATTATTTTTATGTCAATATTAAACTTTTGTCTTGAATCTTATGGATCTGAATATTCTTGCCACAATAAAGAGAATTACATGGATAAATATGTTAGGTAGCATTCCACATCAAAAATTCTGTTTTTATCATTTACCTACTCGAGGACGAGCAAGAATTAAGCTTGGGGATGCTAATACGTCTCCAATGTATCTATAATTTTTTATTGTTCCATGCTATTATATTATCTATTTTGGATGTTTATGGGCTTTATTATACACTTTTATATTATTTTTGGGACTAACATATTAACCAGAGGCCCAGCCCAAATTGATGTTTTCTTGCCTATTTCACTGTTTCAAAGAAAAGGAATATCAAACGGAGTCCAAACGGAATGAAACCTTCGGGAGAGTTATTTTTGGAATGGAAGCAATCCAGGAGACTTGGAGTAGACATCGGGGAAGCTTCGAGGTGGCCACGAGGCAGGGAGGCGCGCCTGCCCCCTGGGCGCGCCCCCACCCTCGTGGGCCCCTCTTGGCTCCCTGACTGACTTCTTTTGCCTATATATGTCCATATACCCTAAAAACATCGGGGAGCAGAAGAGATCGAGAGTTCCGCCGCTAGAAGCCTCCGTAGCCACCGAAAACCAATCTAGACCCGTTCCGGCACCCTGCCGGAGGGGGTAATGAGGACATCAATACCATTGTTACACCCACAGCCCCCGTTGCTATACATACTGGACCAATTACTAGAGCTCGTGCACGCCAATTGAATTATCAGGTACTTCCGTTTCTTGGTAAAGATTCTAATGTCATGAGAATATGATGCTGCCTAAATTGGATACATTTGTTTTGCTTACAAATGAAGGGCCTACTTTGGACAAGATAGGTGAACCTTGGAGCAAGTTCAAGCATGGAGATGATGGCATGAGCAAGGGGATCAAGAACGGAGTTACAAGTGATGATTTCAGGACTTTGAAGCCACCATAAGGAGTACATGAAGCCTTGGACCAAATATACAAGGTGCCACTTCATAAGTTTCGTCCAGAGGCTATTCTAGGTGCTGCTTCACCTTATTATTGGGGCAGGCCCATGTATTTTCGAAATACTGAAGTATAGGCTGTTTTTAGAGTCCGTATGTGTGGGGAAACAAGAGTTAGGGTTGGTTTCGGACCCCTCCTCCAAGTGCGTAGCTTTCTTGGCCTTGCAGGTTTCTATCGTCGCTTTGTGATATATTTTTAACACCATTGCTTCGCCTTTGCATGCTTTGAGCAAGAAGAATGCGCCTTTTGTTTGGGGACCATCCCAACATACCGCGTTCAATGAGCTTAAGAATTTGCTTACTGATGCTCCCGTGCTTGCATTACCCAACTTTGAGAAACCCTTTGAGATTCATTGTGATCCTAGTGGTAATGGCATAGGAGGTGTGTTAACGCAAGAGAAGCGCCCCATAGCTTACTTTAGTGAGAAACTCTCTATGCTTTAGTCCATCTATGACAAAGAACTATATGCTTTAGTCCGAGTTTTGCATGAATAGGAACACTATCTTCACCCTCATGAGTTTATCATTCATACCAATCATGAAACGCTCAAGTATCTTAAGGGCCAAACCAAGTTGAACAAGCCTCATGCTAAATGGAGTGAATTTATTGAGTCTTTTCCTTTTGTCATGAAGTACATTAAAGGTAAAGAAACATTGTGGTGGATGCCCTTTCTTGCATATGCATGCTTGTTACTAAACTTGAATTGGATGTCATTGGATTTGAGCATATCAAAGACTTGTATGAGCATGACCCTACTTTTGCTACTCCTTATGACAAGTTTTTGTCGCACACCTCTTGGAAACGCTATTATATCAAAGATGGGTATCTTATGAGAGCTAACAAACTTTGCATCCCTGAGTCTTCTCTTCATTTGTTGCTTTTGCAGGAATCTCATGGAGGAGGCGTAATGGGACATTTTGGACGAGACATGACGTTCGCCACGCTCTCGAAGAACTACTTTTGGCCCAAGATGTTTCGCAACGTCAACCGCTTCACCAACTGATGCTCTACATGTCGCAAAGCTAAGTCCAAAGCTCAATCCCATGGCCTTTATATGCCTCTACCAATTCCATATCAACCATGGGAAGACATTAGCATGGACTTTGTACTTGGTTTGCCTAGGACTAGAAATGGGAAGGACTCGGTATTTGTCGTTGTGGGTCGTTTCTCAAAAATTGCACATTTCATTCCTTGCAACAAGATAGACGATGCTTCACATGTTGCTACTCTCTTCTGTAGGGAAATATTGCGTCTACACGGAGTGCCAAAGATGATTGTCTCGGACCGCGACGTCAAGTTCCTTAGCTACTTTTGGAAGACCCTATGCGCCAAGCTCGGAATCAAGCTACTTTTCTCCATGGCGTATCATCCACAAAACGATGGCCAAACGGAATCAAGCTACTTTTCTCCGCTCTACTTCGAGTACTCATCAAGAAGAACATCAAGGAGTGGGAGGAGTGCCTACCTATCACCGAGTTCGCCTACAACCGAGCAAGACACTCAACAACCGGCAATTCCCCCTTCGAGGTTGTCTACGGGTTCAACCCTTTGTCCCCTTTGGACATTCTCCCTCTACCACTCCAAGAGCGCATCAATTTGGACAATAGCGCAAGAGCGACACATCTCAAGAAGTTGCATGAAGACACAAGGAACACCATCGAGCGCCAAGTTCAACGCCTTGCGTCCAAGCTCAACTACCACAAGCGCCCTATGGTCCTCAACATTGGTGATCTCGTGTGGCTACACCTTCACAAGGATCACTTTCCACAAGAACGCAAGTCCAAGCTTCGACCACGAGCGGATGGACCCTTCAAGGTGCTCGCACGTTACAACGACAACGCTTACAAGATCGACCTCCCACGCGACAAGTACAACGTGAGTGACATCTTCAACATCAAAGATCTCTCTCCATTCCATGGTGATGAAGAATTTGATCCGAGGACGGATATTCCCCAAGGGAGGGGAGATGATGCGGACCATCCCGAGGCCATCCCCATGGACCCAACTACATCTCCTACGACACCTCTTGGACCCATGACACGAGCACGTGCAAGGGCTCTTGAAACCGAGGTGACATCTCTCCTCTCACATTTCCACTTTGATGCACATGAGACATGGCTACTACCTCATACGGATACTTTGTGCATGCTCAGGTACCATGGAGAAGCTAAGGAGCAAGGAGAAGAAGAAGAAGAAGAGGAAGATGGACGTGAAGACGGAGACGAAGAAGAATGATGAGGACATGACTACCTTGGATACAACCAAAAATATTGCATACATGTATATTTGTGAGGTGTATGGGACATTTGTACAATCCACATATGAAGATAAGGGAAAAAGAGAAGTTTAGATACTGTTCAAAAAGTCCTCTCCCGTCACTTTTGGGCCAAGAGAAGATAGAGTCCAAGTCTCTCACGTTTTGGATTCAGATTCGGACTGCACAGACATACCTGACTCAAAATGCCAACAATTTTTTCATACGGACTCCGAATTGGGTGATTCTTTTTTTGTTGGAAAGTAGATTTCGTCTAGAGCATTGAGATATCGACGAAACAATCTGATGCTGCAGCATAATCCGAGTCAAACAATAAGTCCAAAGGTGTTGCACCACCTCCACTTGGGCCCATGAGCCTTGTACGACCTAGGGTTAGTTTTAGGCTGCCTTGGGACGTCCTTCCACCTCCTTGGCCGCCACACCTTGCTCCTATATAAGTAGATCCATCTAGTAGCTTTTTCCTTGGGATTTGTTTAGTTAAAAGTTAGCCATTGCAACTTCGTGTACTTCGTTTGTGTCCAACGACCAGACCAAGACCGCTTACGGATCCCCACTTTTATCAACACTTCATCCATATTCGCAACATTCAGATTGCTTAATCATATTCTTGCTTGTTCTTCGATTGCTTGCAGGAATAGACCTTCGTGGTCAGGTTGATCGTGCTCCGGCGTGGTCAATAACCTCTCGGAGTTGGTTTAGCGATTGCTAAGGCGTAACGTCGTGCACGTTTGTAGTCGGATCGTCAAAGTCGTCTTCACCAAATCGACAGTTATCATCTCACCGAAAGATCAGGACACCCTCGCCTCTATCAAGTGGTATCAGTTTTCAGGTTGCTCGGTGAGAATTTCTAGTTTTTCCTAGATTAGATTTATTTTCTTACCTATTGTCCAAGAAATAGCCACAAAAAAGTTAGATATATTCATCCTTTGTCCAAGCCAGTCTAAGCCTTTGCAATTTTCTTTTCATTGCTTGCATAGTTGAATTATCGGTTGCATCGTCGTGTCGAGTTGCTGGTTTTAGTGTCTAGTTCGTTTAGAGTTTCGAGTTCTGTTCACATTAGTCACGCCGCCGCTGCATCGTTATCCCTTCCGCTGTCCACCACCCATCCATCAATTTCCACCACGTGCTACCCATCGTTCATTGTCACAATCATAGTTGAGATCGTTCACATCTTTGCTTGATCCAATCTGCATCTTATCTAGTTTGTTTTGGAAAGAGGGAGAGAGAAAAAAACAAGAGAAAAAAATAAAAAAAAGTCAGAGAAAAAAAGAGAAAGAAAAATAAAAAAAGTTTGAGGAAAAAAGAGAGAAGAAAAAAAACAAAATTCGGTTCTATCTAGACTCAATCTCGTAGTTGAATTCGGATTGGAATCTGTTTTGTGCACTGTTCAGTAAAGCAGGCATAACTTCCTCATACGAAGTCCGTTTTGGCTCCACAAGTACTCAAGTGAAAGCTAGCGATGAGCCGCATCTAAATAGTCGAGAAGCTAGTTCAATATTTGGCACCTCAAAATCGGCTTCTAAATAGGTCTTTTTGCTCTCCGAAGTGCACGAACACAACTTATTCTAGTTTTTCACGTCAGTTTTTGAATTTTTTGACTCCTCATATCAACTCGGAATTGAGTGATTCCTTTTGCGTTTGAAAGCTTGAGTCAATATCATTCTTGAAAAAAATTATCAAAAAATTGGCATAAACTTTTACAGAGGAAAGTTGGAGACAAAGTTGTTGATATATCCTGCTTAGTTGTTGTTTCACATCATTATCTTTATTGCTGTTGTGATCTTCACTTATATCTTGCTGTCCAGAGCTACTTAGTATCCTTCATTGATGCTAGTTGTGCTACGCCGTAACCTCATTAGTGTTCTAGGCTCGCGTCTCTAGTCCGGTCTAGCCTAGGACCAGCACAGTACCGTCGTTGAGCGTTTATTCAACATTGCATCTCTAAATTGATTATTTCTAATCTTTTGCTACCATATATAGCCAACCCAGCTCCACATATTTCTACACCGTGTATACATACGTTTACCTGACAATCGCTTTACACAATCTTCGGAGTTATTTGACACCGCTAGTTGCCTGTCACCACCTGCTGCTTGGTAAGAACTTGTAAGATATTGATATTTGCTTACCGTGAGCGCTTTACCACCACATCCTAGTAGTCCATAGGAACATTATTCTTGAATTTTGTTTCTTTTTTCTACTAATCATGACAGGTTTCAGAGATAGAAGTTCTTGGACTATGGACACAACTTCACCATCATGAGAGTTGGGACAACACACACAAGCACATGGTCAGGTTATGTTTTTACCGTCATTTGAGGGTAGATTTAATCCTGATATTTATCTAGCTTGGGAGCTCGAAGTAGAACAAGTTTTTAGTCACCATGATTTTTCTGAACTTGAGAGAGTATGAGCTACCACTAGAGCATTTACTGGTTTTGCTTCTGTTTGGTGGAGTGTACATTGTAAGAAAAACATTGATAACCAACCCACAACTTGAAAGATTTGAAATATGTGACAACAATTTTGCCTCCTTACTATCATCA
Source organism: Triticum urartu (assembly GCF_056163025.1). Classification (NCBI taxonomy): domain Eukaryota; kingdom Viridiplantae; phylum Streptophyta; class Magnoliopsida; order Poales; family Poaceae; genus Triticum; species Triticum urartu. The sequence goes on from NC_141877.1 coordinate 256,318,035, forward strand.
TGAATTGCTTCACAAATTTGAAAAATTTAAACAAGGCAACAACACTCTTCATGCTTACTACCAGGAGTTCAAATCTTATATGCATCATTGTGACATAGAAGAATCTGAGGATGATACAATGAATAGATTTCTTTGTGGTTTGAACCATGATATTCAGGCAAGATTTCAGTATATTCCTCGTTGCATTACTGGTATGTATGTTCGTGCTTGTACCTTTGAGAGACAGATACAAGAGGATGCATTGGGTGACAACAACAACTACTATTCCAGTTCATGCTCACCATTGCCGGTTGGTTCCTCCACCATTGCACCTACTAGAGAAGCCCCACCTCGGATTGTGAGCGCGACATCATCTCAAGATTATGGTACATTGTAAACATCCGTACCTACATCAGCTACGTCTTTGCGACAAGGTAACAATAAAGGTATTGATGATATAACTTCACATGAGAATGATGCATGCCTAGTTAACTTTAATGCATCATGTGTTGAGTTACCTGTTCATTTGAGCACACCATCTATTTTAGAGAATCTTGTTACTGTCATGAATGCATCATGTGATCAAACAACTGAAATATCAACAATTTTGACTGCACCCATTGAATTAACTGTTGATGCAAAAGAACCAATGTTTAATCATTTTGATATGACCTCTAATCTTGGTGATGATTCTGTGTTCAATGACTTATTACATGTTTGCTTATTTAAGCATGTTGTAGCATGTAAATTTGATGCAAGTAAGATTTATTCACCAAAGTTGGGATGGTTTAATGATGAACATTGCCAATCTTTTGAAATGAATAAGAGCTTCACTTATATGTGCAAACTGAGTTGCAATATTTTCATGCCTTCTACTTCTTGTGATAATTTTTTGGCTTTAGATTTTATGAACTATGAAAGTTACTCATGTATACATGTGTCATATGTGCACACATCAAGGGAAGTTAAAATGGATGACATATACATATACAACATGTACACCTTTTCTCTTTTGTTAGCCACATTTCAGATTAAGCAACGCAAGGATGGCTTTGTTTTCAAGAAGGGGAGGATGATGAGGACATGACTACCTTGGATACGACCAAAAATATTGCATACATGCATATTTGTCAAGTGATTTCTAGTGCAAACTATTCAATAATCTATTTATGTTATCCAGAACAAAAATACTTCACACACTTTTGTGTTTTGTCTAATTACAGGTGTATGGGACATTTGTACAATCCACATATGAAGATAAGGGAAAAGGAGAAGTTTAGGTTCTGTTCAAAAAGTCCTCTCACGTCACTTTTGGGCCAAGAGAAGATAGAGTCCAAGTCTCTCATGTTCTGGATTCAGATTCGGACTGCACAGACATACCTGACTCAAAACGCCAACAACTTTTTCATACGGACTCCAATTTGCGCGTTTCTTTTTTTTGTTGGATTTCGTGCTCTTTCCAACCCAATTGGATTCACCTTCAAATTCGTCCTGAGAATTGAGATATGGACGAAACAATATGACGTTGTAGCAGAATCCGAGTCAAACTACAAGCCCAAAGGTGTTGCATCACCTCCACTTGGGCCCATGAGCCTTGTACGACCTAGGGTTAGTTTTAGGCTGCCTTGGGACGTCCTCCCACCTCCTTGGCCACCACCCCTTGCTCCTATATAAGTAGATCCATCTAGTAGCTTTTTCCTTGGGTTTTGTTTAGATTAAAAATTCGCCATAGCTGCAACTTCGCGTACTTCGTTTGTGTCTAATGACCAGACCAAGACGTCACAGAACTCCACCTTCATTAATAAAGCTTTCCTCTTTTATTCGCAATATCCAGATTGCAATCTTAGTTTCTTGCTTGTTCTTCGTTTGCTCGCAGGAAATAGACCGTCGTGGTCAGGTTGATCGTGCTCGGACGTGGTCAATAACCCTCGGAAGTTGGTTTAGCGATTGCTAAGGTGTGACGTCTGCGCATGTTCGTAGTCGGATCATCAAAGTCGACTCCCACAGAAAATGATATCTATCTCATCGAAACATCGGGACACCCTCGCTTCTATCAAAGAAGGGTTGTTCAAAGTCTCCAGGCTCCAGACGAGCGACGAGCCCCGGACGTCCGACGACCTCCAGGCTCCGGACGTCCGGCCTCCTCCGGACGACCGGCACTTCCACATCCGAACCAACACAGACAGACATCCGACGCCCTACGGTGACCGGTGCCCGGACGTCCGACCCCGACTGGACGACCGACCGAAGACAACCCAAGCCGAATTTACGGACGTCCGACAGGCACCGGACGTCCGGACCCGCGTGAGCCTCCGGACGACCGGTGTCCTCCGGACGTCCGACGCCTGTGCACTGATCCATGTTGGGATGCAGCCCATGTACCCCTTCCCCCCCTCTTTTGCACTAAGACTATATATACTCCACCTCATCCAACTTTCTAGGGTTAGCGTTGGTTTAGCTAATTTTGAGAGATAGAGCTACGCTCATCCACATCGGATCTACTCCTCGTGAGAGACCACGGCCTCTTCGGAGAAGATCCATTTGGATTCAAGACCTCCTTGTGGAGAAGAACATCAAGACCTCCTCATGGAGAAGACCGTTACACTTGTATCGTCCTTAGTTGACCATGTACCGTGTGAACTCTTATGTATCCGAGGATCTAGCACATGTGTGACTTTCTTGTGTTGGTTTAGTTATTCTCTTGTGTTTCCCTTGTGTTTTCCCTCTCTTTCCCCTCGTGTTCATCGCGGTATCCGCTCCTTTCGTGAAAGATCGTCCAATTAGGGTTCTACCCTACATCAACGATTGGAGTGGATCCCCTCGAAGAACATGATGAACACGGGGAAGAACGGAGAGAAATCACAGGGGGAAAAACTCAAGAACGAGTCCAATCACACATCCACTAGACAATCAAACACACAAGATCCACAAGGTACATGAACAACAAAGGGAAAGATACAAGGTAAGGTTCATCTCCAAAAGGAGGTCTTGATGATATCCTAAATGGATCTTCCTATGAAGGGGTCTTGACGATATATCCCGCATGATCTTCTCCTAGATGGAGATCTTGGCCTCTAATGGAGTAGTAGTCTCTCTCTCTCAAGAGTAGAGTGGTACAAGGAGCAAAGCTCTCTATCAAATGAGCTATCACTTTGCTAACCCTAGAAAGGAGGTGGAGGAGGTCAATATATAGTCTAGTGGGCGAAGGGGTAAGTGAGGGGGCGAATGGGTACACGGGCCTCGGCCCAAGTCATGCGCGCAAGCAAGGCCGGATGATCCGGAAGGGGTCCCGGATGACCAGGCGTCGGGGGTCCGAATGATCCGAACGGAGTCCCGGATGATCCGGCTTCGGTGGAAGCCTTCAGGTGTCTTCGGCGCACTTATCCGGACGATCCCGGGGATGGTCCGGATGATCCGGACGGCTGTCCGGATGTCCGGCCTGGCTCTAGTAGCCGCTGCATCTTCTTCTTCTTCTCCTTTCTTCTGTCTTCTCTTCCACGCTTCCCTTGCGGACGGTGTAGTCGTCCCTTGGCACTTGCACTCCTCCTCCTCGTCCGTGAAGTTCCGACAATACCTATGCATGCACACGGGAGAAGTGTCAAGTAGTATACCATACTCGAAGGGGTCAAGTGAACACATGTAAAGGAGATGATTCACCTTTATGTATGTGAAGTAGATGTCGCACGTGTCACCTGCCAAACGGACTCTTGACATGGTGATGTCCATAGGATGCTCCGCATCATCCCCTCCCCCTTGGAAAAGATCCGACCTCGGATCAAAATCCAAATCACCATGGGAAAGAGATGGCATCGCCGTGCAGGAGTGGTCGATCACCAAGTTCTCATCATCTTGAAGCTTGAAATGGGCATTGTCCAATGTCGCACCATCTTGTGATTCCTTCAAAAGGAGTAAGGACAACAAACACTTGGAAAAACAAATGTGGTTAGCGTTAGTGCAAAACCAAGCATTCAAGAGGTGATTCACCAAACAAGTGTCGTCATCATGCAAAGCATAATGTGTGACAAAGGATTGTGACATAGCATGTAAGTATATCAATCGAGCACAAGCAAAGAAATCATGGGGACAAGTATGCAATTTTGAGGTAGTGATGAAAATATGTGTGTCAAGATAATAAGCATCTACCTCAAGTTCATAGCAAGCATTCCCAAATTGCTCAATGAAAGGTCTATGGTAGGCATATGAATCATTCACAACACGAAAGAAAATGAGATGTCTAAACACATGGGTCAAGTGCAAGACAATCCAAGCATAATGTGCATGGGATGTAGTGAATATCGTGTGGCACTCAACACAATGGAAAGAGCAATTGTTCATCACGTGTGAGGCAATCAAGGCAAGCATGTAGCAATCAATGGGACATGGCATATGTGAAGTGATGACATGGTTGCAACCAAACATATGAGAGGAGCAAGTAAACCAAGAATTGGATGCAACACACAAGGCATATATATCATGATGCATGGAACAGTGAAAATAACAAGTCGAAGCAAGATCTCTAACATGTGTGCAGTCAAGTGGTACAAGATGAACAATAAGTCGCATGGTGCAAGCAACACAAGTAGTATGATCCGCAATATCCATGCTCAAGAAAGATGTCACCTTGAAGGCGTGTCCTTGTGCAGACTTCACAATGCTGAAGTGCAAGCAAGTGCGATGTAGAATCATTGTGGCAGAAGGTGGTTCGCTCTCAAGAGCTCGAATGGTCAACTCACGTGATGTGGGAGTCGACACAAAGTCCATGTATCCTACACATGCACACAACAAAACAAGGAACGTATGCGCATGGTAGATAAACACATCATCCATCATGATGGTTCTCTTCTTTTGCACATAACCATTAGAAGCACAAGTGCATGAATAATATGATGCAACAATGGCAATATTCATGGCACTAGGTATATGGTGCAAAGAGATAAGACAAGCATGCTTCACAAGAATTATGTCAAAATCTCCAAATATATGCGAGAATGCTATGGGGGCAAACTCATTATCAAGACAAAAGGCATAATTGCACTGAATGCATGGAAAATCATCTAGCATGACAGAGGCAACACATGGAGATATATGACAAGAAGCAATAACAATCATGTGCAAAACATGTAGATGGTTGTCATCAACCGCATGAAATGAGCAAGTATGACTCATTGGTGATGAAACATAAGCAAGCATAGTAATCAAGTTGTGCAAGATAGTAGTGCGAAGATGCAACATACTATAGGAGATCATGGCAATCATGTCATGTGAGCAAATAATAGGCATAGGCAATGCACATGACATATCGCAAGCACGAACACAAAGCAAGATCATAGTATCATCATAGGCATGGGGCACAAAGCAAACATGGCAATAACAAGCAACATCTCCACCAAGCTTGCAAATACACATACAAGAATGAGAATCAATCATCATGTGTAATGCAAAGCATGGGTCACAAATGCATGTTAAAGGCATAGGAATGAGAATATCATGCAAAGTGAACATGGCAATATGGGCATATAATATGTAATGGACAATAACCCATAACCATGTGAGGGCAATGTAGAATAAATGCATGAAGTTTTTGCACGAAGAGAGCGGTGGGAAAGACAATCCATGGGATCCCAAGTCATCATTGCTCTCTAGATCTCATTTTGTCAACTCATGGGATTGTGAGGTTGACAAGGAAGCATGGGTACCTACAAAACAAATACACCAGTGAAAGAAATTGTGTGTGTGGTAAATGTACACATCATCCATCATGATGTGTGATGTAGGGTAGGAACCCTATAGGCCGATATTTCACGAGAGGTGTAGATCCCACGAGGAACACAAAGAACACGAGGAGGGAAACGAGGGAAAAAACACAAGGGAACACAAGAGAATCACTCAAACCAACATGAACGATCACACATGTGCTAGGTCCTCGAAACACAAAGAGTGATACACAATCCAAAGTCAACAACGGACGATACACGGTAACCGGTCTTCTCCGTGAGGAGGTCTTGAGTTCTTCCCTAAAAGGGGTCTTGAATCTGTTTGGGGGATCTTCTCCGTAGGAGGCTCGATTCTCCAAGGAGAAGGTAACCAAGTGGATGAGCAAAGCTCTCACACGAAATATGAGCTAATCCTTTGCTAACCCTAGCTAGAAAGAATATGAGGTCTATATATAGTCTTAGCGCAAAAGAGGGGGGCAAAGGGGTACATGGGCTGCGGCCCAACACGAAACAACACACAGGCGTCGGACGTCCGGGAATCACTGGTCGTCCGGAGGCTCGCGAGGGTCCGGAAGTCCGGTGCCTGTCGGACGTCCGTAGATTCGGCTCGGGTGGTCTTCGGTCAGACGTCCGGTCGGGGTCGGACGTCTAGGTGTCGGTCATCCGTTGGACTCCGGAAATCCGTAGATTTGGCTCGGGTGCGGTGGCGTCGGTCGTCCGGAGAGGGCAGGACGTCCGGAGCCTGGAGATCATCGGACGTTCGGTGGCGAGTGGACGTCCGGAGCCTGTAGCTTCTTCTTCATCACTTCTTCTTCTCCGTCTTCACGTCCATCTTCCTCTTCTTCTTCTCCTTGCTCCTTAGCTTCTCCATGATACCTGAGTATGCACAAAGTGTTCGTATGAGGTAGTAGCCATGTCTCATGTGCATCAAAGTGGAAATGTGAGAGGAGTGATGTCACCTCGGTTCTGAGAGCTCTTGCACATGCTCGTGTCATGGGTCCGCTAGGCACTTGGTGAGGCGATGGTAGGTCCATGGGGATGACCTTGGGATGCTCTGCATCATCTCCCCTCCCTTGGGGAAGATCCATCCTCGGATCAGTTTCTCCATCACCATGGTATGGGGATAGCTCTTTGAGTTGAAGATGTCGCTCACGTCAGACTTGTCGCGCGGGAGATCGATCTTGTAGGCATTGTCGTTGTAGTGTGCAAGCACCTTGAAACGTTCGTTGGGGAAGCGGCCTTTGCGAAGGTGTAGCTACACAAGGTCTCCATTGTTGAGTACCGTGGGGGTGCTTGTTGACGTAGAACTTGGTCGCGAGTCATTGTAGTTGGTGCTCGATAGTATATCTTGTATCTTCATGCACCTTCTTGAGATGAGTCACACGTGCACTTGTGTCCATATTGATACGCTCTTGGAGTGGAAGAGGAAGAATCTCCGATGGTGACAATGGGTTGAGTCCGTAGACGACCACAAAGGGGTACTTGCCGGTAGTTGAGTGTCTTGCGCGGTTGTAGGCATACTCAGCGATCGGTAAGCACGGTTGCAAGATTTCCCTGCAAAATAGATGTGCAATATGTGAAGTATCGTGTATCTTGTTGCAAGGTATGAAATGAGCCGTGTTGGAGAATCGGTTCACAACAACAAACACATAATTTTTTCCATTTTTATTTTGAGGCAACCCAAGCACAAAATCCATATGAAAATTCTCCCATGGGTGATATGCAATTGGAAGTGGCAATAAAGGGCCATGAGATTGAGCTTTGTACTTAGCTTTGCGAGATGTAGAGTATTGGTTGGTGAAGCGGTTGACATCGCGAAGCATCGAGTGCCAAGAATAGTGCTTGGAGATCGTAGCAAGTGTATTTCGTGTCCAAGGTGGATGAGTAGTTGAACTTTCCATTGGATCTCCTTAGGTTCCTCGGGGTTGACGCGGTAGGGAACCTTGTTAGGAAGGGGGGCTCCGGGGATGATGTCGAGTCGGAGCTTAATGCCTTATAGTGGAGGTAGTCCCGGAGGTAGCTCGTCGGGGAAAACATCGTGAAATTCCTGCAAAAGATAAGACAACACTAGAGGAAGGGTGTGATGGGTGTTAGCTTTTGGTTCCTCGTCGTTGCACGAAAGGTCCTAGTGCATGACACTAGATGGGTTGCCACACACTTCTCTCATCTCACGTGTGGTGGAAAATAGAAGGAAGTACTTCTTGTCGGTCATCATGGAGTCGCTCAATTTGGGCTTGTGGCGCTCACTCTCTTTTTGGTGGCTCACTCTCTCACTACTATCTCCATGATGGGTGGCTTGCTTGTCGGTGACAACTTGGCTTGGAGACATGGGACAAAGTATGAACTCCTTTCCTTTCATCTTGAAGATGTAGTGGTTCGTTCGGCAATTTTGGATGACTCCTCTATCAAATTGCCATGGGCGTCCAAGGAGAAGGTGGCAAACGGTCATTGGAACGACATTGCACTCTAAGGTGTCTTCGTAGGCGCCAATTTTGAAGGAGACTTGTACTCGATGCTCGACTTGGATAGTGCCAGAGTCGCTAAGCCATTGCACTTTGTATGGATGTGTGTGCTTCGTCTTGGGAAATTGGATCTTGAAGCAAAGTTCTTCACTTGCGAGATTATGAGAACTCCATCCATCGATGATGACCTTGACGGATCTTCCATTGATGCCGGCCTTGGTGTGGAATATGTGGCATGTTTGGTCTTCTTCTTGGTGATGTTGGAAAGTCAAGACCTTGGAGACAACAAGAGCGGGACTTGAATCTTCATCACAAAAGACTTGTTCCTCTTCATCGTTCACCTGCCGGTGCATTGCCACTTGCTCAAGGACTTTTATCTCCTCATCACACATGGAGTCGTATGTACCATCGTCGTGGAGGATCATGTTGAGCTTGTTGGTACACTCGAATGACTTGTGGCCTTGGCCGCCGCATGTGAAGCATTTGAAGGAACTCGTCTTGACGGTCTCATCGGTTGGGGTAGATGATGATGAAGCTCTCGTCTTGAAGTTGCTTGTAGTAGGATGATGACTTGGGGTGGTCGAAGATGTTGGAGTCGTTGAAGCTTGATTGTTGGAGAAGCCGTCGGACTTGGATGAGAACTTGGCATACTTGAAATCGTCTTGCACTTGACGTTCCGCTTTTGTAGCTTGATGCACTAGCTCGATGAGGTTCGAGTATGGTTGGAAGTCGGCGATCTTCTTGATAGGATGGTTGAGTCCATTCAAGAGACGTGCCATTGTTTGCTCATCATCTTCCGTGACATTGGCTCGTATAATGGCAATCTCCATCTCCTTGTAGTACTCTTCAACGCTCTTGGTTCCTTGCTTGAGTAGTTGGAGTTTCTTGAAGAGGTAGCGGTCGTAGTAGGTAGGCACAAAGCATGCTCTCATGACATCCTTCATTTGCGGCAAAGTAGTGATGGGTGGTTCACCTCTTGCCTCTCGGCGCTCGATAACTTGTTCCCACCAAATGAGGACATAGTCTTGGAACTCAAGGGATGCCATCGCGATCTTCTTCTCTTCGTCGTAGTTGTGCAAGCGGAAGATTTTGAAGACCTTCAATGCCCATGAAAGGTATTCTTCGGGATCGTTGCTTCCGTTGAACTTGGGCATGGTGAACTTGAGCTTTCCGTAGCGTTGTTGTTCATTGTGTTGGGGTCGGGATGATGACGCCCATGTTGTTGATGATTGTGAAGCTCGTGTTGTTCTTGGTGAGGAGGGTTGTCAACCTCATGTTGCTCTTGTCGTGGAGGATTTCCATTGTCGTCATGCTCTTGATGAACTTGATGTTCTTGACGAACTTATGGAGGAGCTTGTCGTGCTCGAGGAGGAACTTGAGGAACTTGATGATGCATGCGAGCTTGAAATCTTTGTTCTTGAATTTCTTCGCGACGTGCTTCTTCATGTTCACGAGCTTCTCAGCCTCGGTTGGCTATGGGTGGACATGAATCTCGGAGGTCTTGTTGCACCGCAAGTGCTTGAGCGTCACGGAGCTGTTGTTCTTGGCATTGTGCCTTGGCATCTTGTGCATTTTGGTGTAGACGCGCTCGCTCTTCCTCTTCATGTTGGCGTTGTCGTTGCCGTTCTCGCGCTAGCATGAAAGCCTCTTGGGTTTGACATTGTCGGCGCTCTTGAGAGTAGGTGTCGCGTAGAGGATTGAGGCTTGCTTGATGATCGTTGCACGCGGCACAGCGTAGAGTGTTCGATGTCGGTGTACTTGAGACAAAGAGGGTGAAGTCGGAGTGTCGACTTGAGTGAGTCCTTCTTGATGAAGACGAAGTGGAAGAAGAGCGGTTGAGCAACAAAGCGTGAATTTCGTCCATCCTTGCGTCATTCTCTTGCTTGTGATCGTCGAGCTTGTGGTCGAAGTAGTCCCTTGTACGTTGCTCGGAGAGTCACAAGTCGGCGGCGAGGTTGTCGATGCATTCACTCATTGCTTGTTGCTCTTGATGCAAAGCATGTTGTGCACCAAAGAGGTGACTCTTGGTGACGTAGGAGTTCATGTCGTCGTCGTGCTCAATGAAGAGTGGGTTGGTAGAAGTACTTCTCCTATCCATCATTCCAAGATACAAAATGTGAGTGGTAGAAAGAGAAGAACGAATACCAAATGTACCTTCACCGAAGTTGAAAGTGGATCAATGATCACTGCAATGTGGACAAGGAAATAGCACAATTGGTACCAATTCTTGTCGGTTTCTCACACCTACACAAGTAAAAGCTTATGGTGGAGCTTGGTTAGGATGGTGGCACAAAATTTAAAGCAATTGTAGGTGAGCTTCAGTAATGTTGGAAAAGATTCACAAGATGCAATGTAACAAGTAGACCAAGCATATAAGGTACACGAGAACACACGCGCAAAAAGATAAGTGGGGTCGTGCAACCAAGGATGAGCCAAAATGTGGAATCCACAAAAATGCTCTTGTTGCACAACACTAGAGAGACGCTAGCACGATTCCACAATAGGCGGATACAAATACTTGTGCACAACCTACTAAGGAAAAATACAACGACTTCTGTCCCAAGTATGCTCTATGCAAGGTGTTTCTATGATATGATCCAAGATGATCGAGTATGACAATCTTAATGTTGTATGATGCTATGATTCTTGCTTAAAAGCTCTTTGCTTATCTTTTCCTTTTGCTTAAAAGCTTGTTTGGCTCTTTGATGTTTGAGCTCTTTTGTCATGCAATGCTTGACGAACCAAGATAGCAATTGTGTATGCGATGACAATCTTGTGACACAAGAGATGATATCAATATATGCAACAATGATGTATATATGCTATGGGAAGTATGATCACTAATGTGGACAAGTCCCGTTGCCGGCAATACTCAATGGCTAGTCTCGATGGGCAAGCAACGCAAAGGAGTAAGGCTATGATGGCTATCAATGTGATGGCAAGAATGATGTATCATGATACCAAGACGAGGTTATCGTTCTTTCTTACGGTATGGTGTCAAAATGGAGGACCAATACCAAGATGTAGTCGAGGTGGTTGTTGTTGATGACGCGTCGGTGGTGAAGATGAGCGGCAGTGATGTTGATGTCGAACCGTACCTAGATAGCCGAAACACAAAAGGATACGGAACCGTGACTCAAATTCTCAAAGCTCGAAGTGGCAACACATGTTGGAGTATGAAATGGGTAAGAAAAGGTGGTGGTATGCGGAAGTGGTGATGTTGTATAGGTGGTAGGAGTGGTATGCAGAAATGTGGGGTGGCGGTGGTGACTAACTGGAAAAAAAAATCAGTTTCGCCAGGGTTCGTTGAACGTTCGGGCTGGGCCGGTCGTCCGGTCGTCGGACGTCCGGTAGGGGTCGGACGTCCGGTGCCTGGGCGAACTCTAGGCACGGGATGAACAACTAGGGTTCGTGGTGGAGATGTGGAAATTCGTCGAATCCGGAGGATTTTGTGGATGGAAAGGGTGGGGACAAGGGGGAAAAGCTAGATTCACTCAAAACAAAGCAAATCCACGGATAAAAACTAACAAAATTTCAACACACCAACAAATCACAAAAAAATTTGGGGCTATTTTTGTGGGGAATTTTCGAATTAGGGACAAAAACAACAAAAACTAGGCTAGCAACACAACGGGGAGGCTCCGAAATCGTGATCAACGTGGCTCATGATACCAAGATGATGTAGGGTAGGAACCCTATAGGCCGATCTTTCACGAGTGGAGCGGATCCCGCGATGAACACGAAGAACACGAGGAGGGAAACAAGGGGAAAAACACAAGGGGAACACAAGAGAATCACTCAAACCAACATGAACGATCACACATGTGCTTGGTCCTCGAAACACAAAGAGAGATACACGATCCAAAGTCAACAACGGACGATACACGGTAACCGGTCTTCTCCGTGAGGAGGTCTTGAGTTCTTCCCTAAAAGGGGTCTTGAATCCGCTTGGGGCATCTTCTTCGTAGGAGGCTCGAATCTCCAAGGAGAACGTAACCAAGTGGATGAGCAAAGCTCCCACATGAAATGAGCTAATCCTTTGCTAACCCTAGCTAGAAGGAATAGGAGGTCTATATATAGTCTTAGTGCAAAAGAGGGGGGCGAAGGGGTACATGGGCTGTGGTCCAACACGAAACAGCACACAGGCGTCGGATGTCTGGGAGTCACCGGTCGATCGGAGGCTCGCGAGGGTCCGGACGTCCGGTGCCTGTCGGACGTACGTAGATTCTGCTCGGGTGGTTTTCGGTCGGACGTCCGGGCGTCGGTCATCCATTGGACTCCGGAAATCCGTAGATTTGGCTCGGGTGCGGTGGCGTCGGTCGTCCGGAGAGGGGCGGACGTCCGGAGCCTGGAGATCATCGGACGTCTCGTGGCGAGCGGATGTCCGGAGCCTGTAGCTTCTTCTTCATCACTTCTTCTTCTCCGTCCTCACGTCCATCTTCTTCTTCTTCTTCTTCTCCTTGCTCCTTAGCTTCTCCATGATACCTGAGTATGCACAAAGTGTCCGTATGAGGTAGTATCCATGTCTCATGTGCATCAAAGTGGAAATGTGAGAGGAGTGATGTCACCTCGGTTTCGAGAGCTCTTGCACATGCTCATGTCATAGTTCCACTAGGCACTTGGTGAGGCGATGGTGGGTCCATGGGGATGACCTTGGGATGCTCTGCATCAATGTGTATGTGCACATGAGATTTAGCACAAGATAAGCATCTCTCAAAGAAATTTGATGCATGGTATAAGAACATGGCATCCATCATGAAAGAATAGTTATTGTGTATAACACGGTGGGGACACAAATTGAGCGTGCAAGTATGTGGCCCAACAATAGCATGGTTATTCATGGGAAGCATATGGTGCACACAAGTATTGGGATCATGCAATGAATGGGATGAATCAAAATCTCCTAAAATGTATGAGGAAACTATGAGGGTCTCCTCATGAGCAATATTGGAAACATCATATGGAGAAAATCACTACTAGGAAAATGGCTATAGCTAATATGGACATTAATGGCGCACCATGTATAGGTGCGCCATTAGTGTCCTCATTAATAATGGCACACCAGACACACAGTGCGCCATTACTAACAATTTTTTTTCCAAAACTAGTAATGGCGCACCACACACTCTGTGCGCCACTACTAACATTTTTTTACTTTTTCTTTCAAAACTAGTAATGGCGCACGAGTGTATAGTGCGCCATTACTAGTTCAAACTAGTAATGGCGCAGCACAACCACGGTGCGCCACTACTAACAATTATTATTTTTATTTTTTTGCAAAAACTAGTAATGGTGCACCACATAACAGGTGCGCCATTAGTAACCAGGGTTACTAATGGCGCATTGTTAGGTGGTGCGTCATTACTAACTTTCTTTGCACCCCCCCCAAGTGGACCGCCTTTTCAGTTTTAGAAAAAATAAAAGAAAATGATGGAAATGTCAAAATATAAAAGAAAATAAGTTTCACATGTGATATGTGGTCTAGTTGTTGGGAAAATTTACAAATATGAATTTCGACTTTATTTGCAAAATCTCTCTAGAATTTAGTAAAATGGGCATAACTTTTGCATACGAAGTCGAATTAAAAAGTTTTTATATGAAAAAGCATCTACTCAAAAAGTTACATCCGAATTAAACCGGGGGAACTTTGTTCAAGATTTCCAGAATCCCCATAAACCTAACAGAACGAAAGATACGAGGCTTTTAAGATCTAGAGGGGGCAAAAATGAAAAAAAATCAAACTTACTAGTGGCGCATCGTTTGCTAGGTGCGCCACTAGTAACAAAAAAATAATTTGGTTTCGAATTTTTTTTTATTTTTTTTTTCAAAATATGATACAAAATATGACCGGGAAGTTTGAAATATTTTTTCAAAATTTCATCACACTCATGAACATGAACAAAGTACTAGACATCAACAACGTTTAATAGGATTGATATGATAGATATATCAACAAGTGCGTGTTAAGTGAGCTGGTGCTGGGGTTAGATAGAACTGTGAAGTTAAGCGTGCTCGGGTTGGAGTAGTGTGAGGATGGGTGACCTTCCGGGAAGTTTGACCATGGAGTGATAATAGTGGCGTGATAATAGTGGCGCACCTATAGTGCGTCATTAATGGCAAAAATAGGTGCGCCACTAATTAGCCTTTTCCTAGTAGTGAATGGACAACATCCAAAACAATGCATATCCGAAGCTAGGTGGTCATGGCATGGCATATGAGATAAATGATGCAAAGGGAGCATATCAATATCATCGCAAGAAAACAAATGCCAATAACCATGGTCTTGTCATCTAAGCCATATGTGCAAATTGGGTTTATTTTAATAGAATATGCATAGTCACTATGAAGAGATTTGACTTGAGATTAAGCATATTGACCCGAGATTAATCCATAGTGACCTGAGATTAAGAAAAAAAATGAAAATTTGAAAAAAAATCTACTTTTTTTTGAAAAAAATGTTAGTAATGGCGCACCTCTATGTGGTGCGCCATTACTAAGTACTAGTGGCCTGATAATAGTGGCGCACCTATAGTGCGTCATTAATGGCAAAAATAGGTGCGCCACTAATTAGCCTTTTCCTAGTAGTGAATGGACAACATCCAAAACAATGCATATCCGAAGCTAGGTGGTCATGGCATGGCATATGAGATAAATGATGCAAAGGGAGCATATCAATATCATCGCAAGAAAACAAATGCCAATAACCATGGTCTTGTCATCTAAGCCATATGTGCAAATTGGGTTTATTTTAATAGAATATGCATAGTCACTATGAAGAGATTGCAAATATGACATATGATTGATCTCATGCATAGCATATGACAAGTCAAGAGGATTGGCAAACATGATGTGACCTAAAGAATTGTCACAAGAAATCCTATGCAACATGGCATCACAACTAATAGACTCCACATGGCAATCATCAAACTCATCATAAATGGGTAAATCATCGCATGGGGAAGTCGCACTAGCATGAAGCATGGTAATAGGTTGATCAACATCATGCAAGCAATGAATGTCAAGAATGTCCACTAGTGGGACTAGAGCATCACCTTCACCTATGTTACCTTTGTCATTCCACTCAAGTGGTGTAGGTGAGGTGGCAAAGACTAAATGGTGGTCATCGTCATCAACTTTATGGAACCATGTGGGGGTGCATCATATTCCACCATGGCCATCATCTTGTCCAAAGGAAGGACGAAGTCATCATGTATCGGCGTGTCATCATATATGGGACCTGGCACCAAATGAGAAGACACAATAGAGGTAGAGGTTAAGTCGTTATAAATCAAAGTGGCCTCACATGTCGTATCAACTACCTCACTCTCTCTATGTGGTGGTTCACTCACTCCCTCAAAATAGGAACACTCAATCTCACGTATGGTGGAGTCACTCATCTCACTCAAGTGGTGGGGGTTGTGGCTCTCCTCACATGGGAATTTGGGTAACACATCATATATGGGGTTAGTGGTGAAGTCACTCTCACTCTCAATATCGTGGCACAAGTAACTCAAGTTGTCATACATCGCCGTTGTCGAAGGGAAAATCCCATGCTCAACCATCTTGTCGTCGTCACCGTGGATGAAGGCCGAAGATGGCACATCATCACTCTCGCCTCCTAAGATGGAAGCATCATCCTTGCTCTTCACCATGTCATTCGACTCCAAAGCTTGGTCCTCGAATGGCTCCATAGTCGTAGTCGTCGCCGCACCATCTTGAAAAAGAGTCGAAGTAGACTCGGCACCATCAATGCCACAAAGAGGGATGCGGTGAAGTCGAACTTGGGAGCATCGGCTTGGAGCTCGTCGGGCTTGGACATCGTGGTGGTACTAGCCTCATGCTCTTTCTCATGGAGCTTGGTCGTCGCGAAGTGAGCTTGGGGTGGAGAAGCTTTGGCCTTCATGAGTTCTTGTTCTGCCTTGAGAGCACAAATGTAGTTTTCATCGAGGGACTTGTAGTTCTCGAGGAAGATCATCTTGGAGATGTCGTTGTGCAATCCCATCATGAAGTGGAACTTCATCAAAATGGGGTCGTCCACGCCAGCTCGTCGCAAGGCTTTCTTCAACTCCTTGAAGTACTCATTGATGGACTTGGATCATTGGATGGTGTTCTCCAATTGGCGTTGAAGTTGTTCCATGTAGGTTGGAGGCACGAACTCTCGCCGCAAAGCTCTCTTTGTCTTGGGCCAACTAATGTCATACGTCTCCGAAGGTGTGTAAAGCCACCATGTGGACGCGTAGTCACGGAAGTTCCTTGTGGCCGTAGTAGCTCGTGGAAGTCACGGACTTGAGCTTGGGGAGCTTCTCTTGAGCGTAGTCTTGAGGTGCTTGTTGGCGAAGATGCCGTATATCCGAAGGAGAAGATGCCTTGAAGTCGCTTGGCGAAGATGCCAAGGGAGATGGTGAAGTCGTTGAGCTATTGTTGGTGTTGAGTTCTTCACCTTCACGTTCGTGGTGGTGATGGTGTCGATGCCGATGTGACCTTGCCGGAGATGGTATCTTGGAAGTATGTGTACTTGAGCGTCTTCTCGAAGATGAGGAAGATCGCTTGTAGGACTTGATGAGGGCTTTGATATCCTCCATTTGAGCTTGCATCTTGGCGTCGGTAGAGTTATTCGTGGCATCGAACTCGTCGTTGTTGTTGTAGACCTAAGGTGAAATGCCTTGCCTATCCATCACAAGACACGAGTAGAGGTGAGTAGGAAATGAGAGAAACACTACCAAGTTACGTTTTCCCAAAGTTGAGGATGTATCCTGTTTCACTCAATGTGAGCTGAAAGAATAGTGGAATTGGCACCAGACTTGTTCACTCACACCTACAAACTAAAGCTTATGGAGTAGCTCGGTGAGGATAGTGGCACAAAAAAATTAATCCAAAATGTTAGCAAGAGTCAATAATGTTGAAAGAGATTCAGAAATTCGCAAGTGAAACAAGTAGACCAATAGCAATGAAAGGCACACGGAAACGCACACACGGATAGATAAATGGGGTCATGCAACCAAGGAATGAGCTCAAAATGTGGAATCCACAGGAAACGCTCGTGTTGCACAACTCAAGAGAGATGCTAGCACGATTGCTCAATAGGCGGATACAACCCTTGTGCACAACCTATAAGACGCAAAGATATATCAACTTTCTATCCCAAGTATGCTATTATGTATGGTTCCCGATGTTTCTCAAGATGATCCAGGATGATCGGATATGACAATCTTATGCAATGTGGTATGATGCTATGGCTCTTGCTTACAAGCTTCTTTGCTCTTTCTCTTTTGCTTAAAAGCTTATTCTTTTTTTTTGTTATGGCCACTATGCGAAATGCACCAACCAAGATAGCAATTGTGTATATACGGGAACAATCTTGTGACACAAGGGATGATATGATGATACCAATATGATATGGTATGTATGCAATGGAATGGTGGATCACTAATGTGCACAAGTAACGGTTGCCGGCAATACTCAAATGGCTAGTCTCGATAGGCAAGTAACGCAAAATGGGCTAGGGGTTCACAATGCAATTGCAAGGGGAATATACAATGGTGTCATCGAGGTTACCGTCCTTGGCGATGATGAGTTGCGGTGTTCTTGATGTAGAACCGTCCCTAATTAGCCGAAACATCTTAGGAAACGAAAAAACTACGAACTCAAAATCTCCAAAGGCAAATGTCAAAATGGTGGTAGCAGAATGCGGTGGTGGTTGCGGAAGTATTGGTGGAAACCCGGTCAAAATGGGTTATGGTGGTGGAAGGGTATGGTGGGCTATACACGGTGCCGGAGTTGAAAGCATAGTCCCTAAGTAGCCGAAACACCTTAGGAGACACAACTCACAACACAAACAAAATTGGGTTAAGTTGGGATGGCGGAAGGGTATGGTGGGCAAGGTTATGCGGATGTGGTAGTGATGGTTGATGAAGAAGGAACCGTCCTAAGTAGCTGAAACACCTTAGGAGACTCAAGTCACCACTCAAACAACCACATATACAATGGGGATCAAAATGAGTTAGATTGCGGAAGTCGGTGGTGGTAATGTCGATGATATGGTGGAAGCCCTAGGCAAAGATGCCAAAGTTCCAAAAATTTGATGGAGTCAAATGGTGATGGTAGTATTTTTGTTGGAAGGGGTATGTCAAGAGCTTCAAAATGAGCTAAAGAACGTAAAAAACGGACTCCGGATGAATTAGTTTCAGGGTTACCCGGACATGCGGGAGGAGGTCTGGCTGATCCGGGTCAGGTCCGGATGATCCGGGTGTATGTCCGGATGATCCGGGTTTGTCAGCTCCGGATCGGGTATTCAGGTGCGTGGGTTATTCGAACGTCCGGGGGGGGCATCCAGCTGATCCGGGGGATGTCTGGATGATCCGGGAGAAGGTCCGGATGATCCGGGCAAGTCAAACTGCTCGGGATTTCCTCTCGGGGAGGAATTTTTGGGCGGAAAATTGATGCTTTTCGGGGCAAAATTGAGGAAATATTGTGGATGGAAGGTGGGGAAACTTGGGGAGATGCTAGATCCACTTGCAACAAAGCGAATCCACGAATCAAAATCAACAAAACATCATCAAAACTCACAAATCACAAAAAAATTGGGGGCTATTCTTGTGGGTATTTTTGGATTAGGACGAAAAACAACAAAATCAAGTTAGAAAACGAAGAGGAGGGCTCCGAAATCGTGATCAACGTGGCTCATGATACCAAGATGATGTAGGGTAGAACCCTAGTGGCCCGATCTTTCACGATTGGAGTGGATCCCCTCGAAGAACATGATGAACACGGGGAAGAACGGAGAGAAATCACAAAGGGAAACACTCAAGAATAAGTCCAATCACACATCCACTAGACAATCAAACACACAAGATCCACAAGGTACATGAACAACAAAGGGAAAGATACAAGGTAAGGTCCATCTCCAAAAGGAGGTCTTGATGATATTCCAGATGGATCTTCCCATGAAGGGGTTTTGACGATATATCCTGCAGGATCTTCTCCTAGATGGAGGTCTTGGCCTCCAATGGAGTAGTAGTCTCTCTCTCTCAAGAGTAGAGTGGTACAAGGAGCAAAGCTCTCTATCAAATGAGCTATCACTTTTCTAACCCTAGAAAGGAGGTGGAGGAGGTCTATATATAGTCTAGTGGGCGAATGGGTAAGTGAGGGGGCGAATGGGTACATGGGCCTCGGCCCAAGTCATGGGCGCAGGCAAGGCCGGATCCTCCAGACGGGGTCTCGGATGATCCAGGCATCGGGGGTCCGGATGATCCGGACGGAGTCTCGGATGATCCGGCTTCGGTGGAAGTCTTCGGGTGCCTTCGGCGCACTTATCCGAACGATCCGGGGGAAGGTCCGGATGATCCAGCTGAGCCCGGATGATCCGGATGGCGGTCCAGATGTCCGGCATGGCTCCAGCAGCCGCTCCATCTTCTTCTTCTCCTTTCTTCTGTCTTCTCTTCCACGCTTGCCTCGCGGACGGTGTAGTCATTCCTTGGAGCTTGCACTCCTCCTCGTCGTCCGTGAAGTTCCCACAATACTTATGCATGCACACGGGAGAAGTGTCAAGTAGTATACCATGCTCAAAGGGGTCAAGTGAACCCGTGTAAAGGAGATGATCACCTTTATGTATATGAAGTAGATGTCGCACGTGTCACTTGCCAAACGGACTCTTGACATGGTGATGTCCGTAGGATGCTCCACATCAAACCCCTAGTCCAGGACTCCCTTAGTAGCCCCCGAACTAGCATTCAATGCCGACTTCCTGTAACTCCCATGACTGCAGACTCCGGCTTGCAGGCGAGTTCCCTTTCTTTTGAGTGTTCGGAATAATCTTTCTCTAGTTAGATCTTCAAACGGTGCTCGATCCTTGCACGAGAGGCATGTGCCGCCTCTAAATATTCAAATGAACATCTGTTTTGTGTGTTCGTACTGCACGTGGAGTGAGAGGGGGTGGTCAGTATCTTCGATGCTAAGCGGTTTATTCTCATGATGAGTGTTTATTCACTCATCCTTGCACGAGACAGGCTGGTAATCGAGATGCCCAGTCCCATGATTAAAATAAGAAAGAGATGCCACACTAATGCTGAATTACATTATGTGAAAAATTATCTGAATTACATTATGTGAAAGAGATGCCACATCTATAGATTCTTCAATTTTTATTTCCCAGTTCCATGATTAAACTATGAGGGTCTCCTCATGAGCAATATTGGAAACATCATATGGAGAAAATCACTACTAGGAAAAGGGCTATAGCTAATATGGACATTAATGGCGCACCATGTGTAGGTGCGCCATTAGTGTCCTCATTACTAATGGCGTACCAGACACACGGTGCGCCATTACTAACAATTTTTTTCCCAATCACATAGTGCTGAATTACATTATGTGAAAAATTAGCTGAATCACTAGATGCGCCATTATCTAAGAGAACATAATACTAGATGCGCAGTCCCATGATTAAAATTCCAAAATAATAAAACAAACTCACTCAAAAAGTTGTTGGTATGGAGGGCACCCGAGGATTCGGCTAGCCATGGCTTGTGTTTATTGTTGGAGGGGGGGGGGGTAAACTTTACTTTTACTGCTTGGGAACCGCCGCTAATTTGTTTAGCATGGAAGATATTGAAAACTCTCGGTCGTAACGTTGACAGGAAAGGTATGCCTCCCAAAATTATATCTATCTCTGATTTAAGCTTCGAGCTCTAGAACCTTTGCAAATCCCTGCTTCCCTCTACGAAGGGCCTATCCATTTAGTTTTATGCTGTTTTACTTTTTTTTGTTGAGTCATAAAATTCTCGAACAAGCACCAGTCTTGAGAGCACTATTGTCATTCTCATGCATTATTTATAGTTAACGGTGTGTGCATCATGACTGGATCTCTTCTACATGAACTACAATGTTTAGTCGCTGCTTGAAATTTGGAGGTGCTCTGCATTTATGTTTTGCGGTCTCGGAAAGGGCTAGCGAGATACCACTATTGTCATATTATATCATGATTGTTTTGACAAAGTGTTGCCATTTGAGATATTTTATTATTGCTCGCTAGTTGATTATGCCATTAATATGAGTGAATATAATTTCTAAGAGTTATCATTTGCATGGTTAGTCATAATCTTTGCTGAAAACTTGGGTATTATTTAAGCATATATAGGATAGCACTATTCTAATCCCAGGATTAGAATAGTTATTTGGATCACGGCACGCCCTATATAGGGGCTGAGCGGATGCTCCCGAACCCACCTCGCTACCGTACCTCCCCACGCCCCCACTCCCTCCCAGATCTAGCGAACCTTCCAACGCCCCACTCCCTCTCTGATCCAGCCACCCACCCCGCCGGTTCCGGCCCGCCCCTGCCCAGGGAACCAGCCGTCGTGCATCTCTCGCCCCGGGAACTGGCCGCCGCGCCGTCCGCCGCCCTGAGAATCGACCACCGTGTCGCCCCTTCCTTGTATTGGGCCGCTGCCGGGGATCACACCGCCGCTGCCGCTACCTTTGCCCTCCACGGATCACGCCGCCGCCGCCACCCTCCCCGAATCGCGCCACCACCGTCCACCGCTAGCTACTGCTGCCTCCGCAGTGCTCCGCTAGCTGTCGCTGTAGTCCACTGCTAGCTCAGGCAGGGGAGGCAGTACTTATCCGGCTACCCTTGCGCCACCTGTTGCCACACTGAACAGTGTCCGGACACCACCGTGGATTGCCCCTGGTGCTGCTTGAACTTCTCCACGCGGGCGATTGGTCGCTTGAACTTCCCCTTGCCAGCCATGGTGGGCCTCTGTAAACTCTCATGGCGGCTCCTCCTCCCCTGTAGTACAAGCGAGGTCAACTGCAGCTCGATGGAGACGCAAAAATTTGTGGTATGCACTAACACAAATCCTCCAGGCTGCCTGTATCGTTAGCGGCAGAAGCTAGTTCAGTTACGAGTTCTGACATATGCTAGAGGAATTTCCTTCAATCCAAACTAAGCAGAGCTTGTGGCATCTCTTTCTTATTTTTTCCATGTGAAAAATTATGAGAATGAAGGAATTGTCTCGCTAGATGAGCAGTTCCATTTTAGTTCTTCCTACAGATTCTTCAATTTTTATTTCCCAGTCACATAATGCTGAATTACATTATGTGAAAAATTATGAGAAGGAAGGAAGCATTGCACACTTGAAGAGTAGAGTCATGGAGATCTCCCCCTATATCTTGTAATTCATACACGCATTTGACATATCATAATGAGGAATTTTGAAATGCATGATGAAATATGGTGACTGATGTAATTCAGCATGCGTGCATTAACATATATGAGTAATAAGCATGCAGAAAAACACATCAAACATATCAGGGTACCATCGGATTTAAGTTTACAACTCGATCCAATAAAGTTTCAGAAGAACGAGAGTTGTAACTTAGCAAAAAAATGCTCATATAGACAGACCCGCTTGAAGACTAACTCAAAATTCTCCCTCTTTGTCATCGAATGACCAAAAGGATCGAAAATGAGTACTAATGCCCCTGAAGAATATCAAGTTGATGAAGGAGCGCCAACGTTGTTGGGGTCGTTTATCGTGGAAGGGCCTGCTGCAGTGTCGTCCAAGACTTCATGCTCGTCGGTGTCGCGTGATGAAGAATAGGAGCTGGACACCAAAGGAGGAACCTTGAACTTCTTGTATTTCTTCGGTGGAGGTGCAGACCAGTCAAAATCTTCCTTGAGACCCATTTTCTCGAGATCTTCTTCACCATACAGATGGGATAGAATGGCCCAGGTGCGACCGAATACTTCATGGAGGTAGTAATGGTTTTTCTTCACTGCATTGTGTGTAGCAGTCATGTTGTGAAGAAATGAACCAAACTGACGCTTAACCCATTTATGGTTTCGATCCACCTTCTAGTGAAGACAAAGCAGAAGCTCACGGCCAGTCATCACACGAGGATCAGTGGTTTGAGGAGTAGACTTGGGTGCATTGGCAGCAGAGTCATGTGTGGCAGAGTCATCATTGGTGGAATAAGATGCAGCTTTGCGAAACTGACCATCCAATGGACGAATGCCTTCATCAATGACTGCAGGGGCCTTGCCCTTTTCATCAGTTGAAGTAAAAGCCTGCTTGTGGACTTCAATCGGGGGCAGATAGCTAAGGTGATTCTAAAAATCAGCCTTGTAGTTGAGTGAAGACCTTGTCCTGAGGAATCTCATAATCCAAGGTGCATAAGGTTTCAGCTCAAACGGAGAAAGTGCAGCATTTGCCAGAGTCCTCATGAAGAAATCGTGATAGTTGATAGGAATGATATGTATGATGTTGAATAGCAGATTCTTCATGATGCCAACTATTTCCTCATCAGATGAGTCGTGGCCTTTGATGGGACTCATTGTCCTTGTCAGAATGCGATAGACAGTCCGAGGCACATATAGTAATTCCTTCACGAGGCATTTGGTTCATGGGGCCTGACCTGGCTTCAAAGGCTTCATCAGAACTTGCATCTAGTGATTTGTAAGCTCAGGTTCACTGTAGATGCAACGAGCAGCTTCAAGGGGAGGACTGAGTGGTAAAGCACGAAGCAATTCAGTAGCTAGTGCCTTGTAGTGAGTGTTTTCAGACATCCAGTCCAGCACCCATGAATTCACATCTTCAGAATCTCCTGTGATGTGCAGCGTCGCATAAAATTGAAGAATGAGTTCTTCATTCCAATCACAGATGTCAGTGCAGAAATTTAACAGTCCAGCGTCATGAAGAACACTAAGGACTGGCTCGAAGCATGGCAGAGATTCCATATCCATGTGAGGAATGTGCTCATGGAAGAAGATTTTGACTTTGTTGAACAACACTGAGGAATAGAAAATAGCCTGGCTGGCAGTCCAGAAACGCCTTTTCCTAATGCGATCAGAGTCATAGGGGTTGTAGTCTGTGAAGAATATGTGCTCGCCGAAGAAATCATCAACCTTGAATTTTTGCTTACTGGAGAATGGATCCTTTGGCTTGGGTAGAGGAGTGTCAGTGAGTTGCATCACAACCTTAGGAATCGAAATCTCAGGTTCTTCAGGCTGAGAAATTTCTGGTTCCTCTTCAGTGGCAGTCTGCGTCCTCAGATGTTCAGCAGCAGCAGTTTCTTCAGCACTAGTGGCTGGAATTTCTTCACGTACAGACAAAGTGGGGTGAGTTTCTTCAGAGCCCATTTGAACAGTTGGTGGAGGGGACTGAGGTATTTGCTGTAAAGGTGTGAATAGTGGAGAGTTTGGATGCTGACTTTCCCAAAATTCATCACTTAGCACAGGTGTGGTACAGCCAATGTCCACATCTGCATCTTCCATTTCTTCAACGCCAGCCTCTTCAGCTGTGAACTGAGGCATAGGCGAGGAAACAACTAGTGTTGAAGGGATTTGATCCACTTCAATTTCTTCATCCATCTGCTTTGACGAAGTAGCAGAAGGATTTTCTTCACCAGATCCGCTAGGGATCACATATTCTTAATCAAAAGGAACAAGGTTCTTTGAAGGAATGGTTGAGATCAGAACAACATCAATGGGATTTGCGAACGAACTTGTCATTGACTTCATTTTCTTCGGAGCTGAAGAATCTGAAGTAGCTGATGCTTTCCTTTTCTTCACAGCTGCCCGCTCTGCAGCCTTGGTCTTCTTTACATCTGATGCAGATGGAAGGATCGGAGTTGGTGTAGGCGAAGGAGGAGCAGAGGAATCTGGTTGATTTTCTTCAGGCACAACTGATGCAGTTGCCCCGACTTCTTCATTTTCTTCAGGCGCACCACTAGTGGATGCCCTGGCAATTTCTTCAGCGGTTGGAATGTAGTCACTAGCCCTGGAACTCACATTTTCTTCAGCAGCCTGAAAGTCATCAGCGGTGCTGGCATGTTCTTCAGTTGGCTGAGTAGATGCTTCAGCCTGAGGAATTTCCTGTTGCGATGGAGCTGCAACATTTGAGGTGAACTTCTCAGTCAGTTTAACAAACCTGACCTTGGCTCCTTGCCAATCAGCATAGTAGGCTTTGAAGTCATCGCTGAGGGTTTTTACAAGTTCATCAGTTGTCATAATGACAACATTGTTCTTCAGAAATTTCTCCTTCTTATATTGCGCTTTATTGATCTGCCTGGCCTTCTCATATTTCCATTTTTCTTCTTGGATGAAATGGGTCAGCATGTGACTTAGGCCAGGAGACAACTTGAAATCAGGCATAGGAGTGTTTGGGTCCTTGTGCCAGAGATCAATATAGTCGAGGATCAACCTTGGATCCAAAAGTAGTGGCACATTTGTGCCTTTAGATCTAGCGGCCCTGACTTGCCTATCTCTGATGATCTCAGCAAGTTCTTCATCATCATCTTCATCTTCTTCAGACGGCACTTGGAAGGCGACCTGCTTCTTCTGAGGACTAGGGTGAGGACCTCGTCTAGCAGTGGCCTTTATCTTCAGCAGAGAGGGTCTCGTTGAAGAATTGGGTGCAGCTGAGGAACTAGCTGAAGCTCCTGAGGCAATAGAGATGTCTGTAGTCCTTCGACACGTGGCAAGATGCACAAGTGCAGAGGACTTTTTCGGAGCAGCTGAGGACTTTGGAGGAGCTGAGAATTTTGGAGGAGTAGGAGCAGCATGAGGAATTGGCATTGAGGGCTTTAAAGATTCTGGCCGTGAGGGCATTGCTGAGGAACTTGGCCTTGAGGGCACTGAAGGTGAAGCACTTGGCTTACGTGCAGGCTTCTTTGCCATAGATTTCTTCGGCTTGACAGAGGCCTCAGTGGCAGTAGCAGCAGCAGAGTCTTCATTGAATTTCCTCACTACTTCTTTTGTTTGTTTGGCCAACTTGGCCTGACACTTGGCCCATTCTCCAGGGAAGTCCTCACCGCGCTTGACGCTGGTGGGATCCACTTCTTGGCCAGGTGCCAATGGAGGTCTTGAGCATGGAGGGGTAACAGCGGATTTCATCATGTATTTGGGAGTGACATATGTGTACTCCCTCCACTCTCTAGCCCATCTCCTCTCTATCTTCTGAATGCGCACCTTGCGCTGATTTTTATCTTCCTCAGGAGGTGTGCACTACCCAGCATAGATGTCATCAGGGATTTCAAACGTTGTGTTTACTTCAGGCCTCTTTCCTCCTTTCTATGGCTTCTTACCATCAACCATTTTCTTTAGTTGAGGAATTTGAACAATCGAATTTTCTGAAGAAGTATGCAACTTTTCTTTGAGGAACGCTACAAATGAGTTAAGTTGATGAGAACCTAGTGATTCAGCAGTGGACATGAGTACCTGTGAACAGAGTATAGTTGTGAGGAATTAGAAGAGGTCATATGCGTTCTCAGAAGGTTTTGTAAAAAGAACAAGTTTGAGTAATTTGACCAGATGAGCCTTGAAGAATTTTACTAAGCGTTCTTTGTCTTAGGTTCCAGAGATGTATAGATCGAAAATCCACACATTTGAGGAATCTTGAAGAAAAACATAGCTTAGAGAAACGAATCAAGAACAGATGGCATGTGAGGTGTTTTAGTGTGTGAAGATTTGAAGAAAAACACCTTTGAAGATTTTGTAGATAATCATTTGAATCACAGAGGGCAGTAAAAGTATCTTTTAATTACCCTGAAAGAAGAACACGACAAACTATGAGGTGGAGAATTGAAGTTCGTCTGTGCAGATCTTCCACGCCCTAACTCGGCGGGGGAAGACAGCTACAACGGCGGCGGAGTGAAGATTTTCGCAGTCGACGCGAGTACGGAGGCGACGAGGTCGAGGCAGTGAAGCTCTTCCTCACCGGCGATCATGAAGTAGCGGCGGTGCTAGGGTTTGAGAAGCTCGAGTTGAAGAAGGAGGTCGAGCGGAGTAAAGGAAGTGAGGATGGGGAGATGGGGTATTTATAGCCACGGTGAGAAACTGTTCGCCCGAAGAATTTGGACGAACGTGCCCCTGACCCTTCTCATTCGCATGACATGTGTCACCCACGTACTGAGAGGTGGAGATCGTGTGCGATCGTGGGTGAAAGGATAAGTATATCGTGGGATGCGGAATAGTTTGAGCGGCAAAGTCAAAAATTTAGATAAGACATGTTTTGAAGTTCCGTTCGCAATTTCTTCAGTTGACAAGGACACAGTGAAGATTTTGAACGAGTTTCAAATAGAACGCACATGAAGAATTTGTGAACAGATTGGGTTGAGTATAGCATAGAGGGGGAAGGGTCCGATCACATTCACTTAGCAAAAAAAGAACTTGAAGAAATAGCCATAAATGAATGTTGTAGAGGACATAAACTCATAAATTACTGATGGTAAGAAAAACGATGGAAACAGTGAAGACAATGGAAAGTTAAAGAATTTGAACAACTGAGGAATTTCAACTTTTGGTTGTGGCATGACCCACCGTATAAGAATGATGATTTCAGACACCGCGTACAATTGTCGTAGGGTTCTGAGAATCAAATTCTTCATTAATTTCTTCACACTTAGAGTGTTATTCTTCATTGATTGAAGAAAAACATTTCTTCATGTGTTGCACATCTAAGTCATCAATTTTGCGTAAGTGTTAGGATGAGTGTCCTTTTCAAAGAACATTCGAAGATTCTAAGATATTTAGCTCACACTGCAACTTGCTAAATCTCTTCTCATCCAAGGGCTTTGTGAAGATATCGGCTAGTTGTTCTTCAGTCTTCACATGCTCAATAGAAATGTCACCCTTCAACACATGATCACGAAGAAAATGATGACGAATCTGAATGTGCATTGTCTTCGAGTGCTGAACTGGGTTGTGAGCAATCTTGATGGAACTCTTATTGTCATAGAAGAGAGGCACCTTCTTCATGTTGACAACAAGAACCAACGGCAATGTACTCAGCTTTAGCAGTAGATAGTGATACACAGTTCTGTTTCTTCGAGGACCAACAGACCAAAGATCGTCCGAGGAAATGACATGTACCAGATGTTGACTTGCAGTACACACGATCACCAGCATAGTCAGAATCAGAATATCCAATGAGATCAAAAGCCGAGCCCTTGGGGTACCATAATCCAAGTGTTGGTGTGTGAGCTAGATATCGAAGAATATGCTTCACAACCTTATGGTGTGATTCCTTCGGTGTAGCTTGAAATCGGGCACACATGCAAACACTAAGCATAATATCTAGCCTAGGTGCACATAAGTACAATAAAGAACCAATCATGGAGCGGTATACCTTATGATCGAAGTCAATACCATTTTCATCACTGCACAGATGACCATTTGTGGGCATAGGAATTTTGACGCCTTTGCAATCCTGCATGCCGAATTTCCTCAGTACATCCTTGAGGTATTTCTCCTGAGATATGAATATGCCATTGCGTTGTTGATGAATTTGAAGACCTAAAAAGAATTTCAATTTTCCCATCATAGACATTTGATATTCTTCACTCATTATCTAGGCAAATTCATCACTATAACGTTGGTCAGTACAGCCAAAGATAATATCATCAACATATATTTGGCACACAAACAATTCACCATCATAAGATTTAGTGAAAAGAGTAGGATCGAGTGAACCGGGTTTGAAGCCTTTCTTGATAAGGAATTCCTTCAAAGTATCATACCACGCCCGTGGGGCCTGCTCCTGCTTGAGGCCATAGAGGGCCTTATTGAGTCTGAAGACTTTGTCATGATTCTTTGGATCTTCAAAACCTGGGGGTTGAGCAACATATACTTTTTCCTCAAGCTTACCATTGAGGAATGCACCTTTCACATCCATTTGATATCATGATGGTTAGCATAAGCAAGTAATATGCAAATAGCCTCAAGTCTAGCAACAGGTGCAAAAGTTTCATCAAAATCAATTCCTTCAACCTGTGTGTAGCCTTGAGCTACAAGTCGTGCCTTATTCCTTACCACAAGGCCATTTTTTTCTTGCTTGTTGCGATAGATCCACTTTGTGCCAATGATATTGTGCTTGCGAGGATCTAGACGTTTGACCAGTTCCCAGACATTGTTGAGCTTGAACTGATGTAATTCTTCTTGCATGGCTTGAATCCACTCGGGCTCCAGAAATGCTTCATCTACCTTAGTGGGCTCTGTGATAGAGACAAAAGCATAGTGCCCACAAAAGTTAGATAAATGTGAAGCTTTTGAGCATGTGAGAGGACCTGGTGCTTTAATGTCATTGATGATCTTTTCAACTTGCACTTCTTTTGCAATGCGAGGATGAGCTGGTTGTCGTTGAGGTATTTGATCAACATTATCTTCAGCACCATTTTCTTCAGTATTTTCTTCAGGTGCATTAGCTCGACGTTCTTCATGTTTTGGAATGAATTCTTCAGCAGATTCTTTAGTAGGAGTGAAATCCTTAGTAGCCTTGAACTTGATAGTTTCCTTAGGTGTTGGTTCATCTATCACAGTAGGTAGGTGCTCTCTTTGCGAGCCATTAGTTTCATCGAACCGCACATCTACAATTTCAACAACCTTGCGAAGAACGTTGTTGAAGACTCTGTAGGTGTGCGAGTCCTTTCTGTAACCAAGCATAAAACCTTCATGTGCTTTTGGTGCAAATTTTGAGTTGTGATGAGGATCTCTAATCCAACATTTAGCACCGAAGACTTTGAAATAACTTACATTGGGTTTCTTATCAGTGAGGAGTTCATAGGCAGTCTTCTTGAAGAATTTGTGAAGATATACTCTGTTGATGATGTGGCACGCATTATCAATTGCATCAATCCAGAAATGATGAGGTGTCTTGTATTCATCAAGCATAGTGCGAGCCATCTCAACAAGAGTTCTGTTCTTGCGCTCCACGACGCCGTTCTGCTAAGGAGTATAAGGAGCAGATAACTCATGAGTAATACCAAGTTCATCAAGATAGTCATCAAGACCAAAATTCTTGAACTCGGTTCCATTGTCACTTCTGATGTGCTTGATCTTCACACCAAAGTTGGTTGAAGCCCTTGAGGAAAATCGTTTGAAGACTACCTGCACTTCATGTTTGTAAGTAACAATGTGTACCCATGTGTATCGAGAGTAATCATCAACAATAACAAAGCCATGTAGAGATGCATCGTTTGTAACAGCAGAATAATGATTAGGGCCAAAAAGATCCATATGAAGCAATTCAAACGGTCGAGTGGTAGTCATGATTGTCTTCGCTGGATGCTTGGCCTTGATCATCTTTCCAGCTTCACAGGCTCCGCATAAGTGATCCTTGAGGAATTTGACATTCTCGATGCCAATGACATGCTTCTTCTTCGCAAGCGTGTGCAAATTCCTCATGCCTGCATGACCAAGTCGTCGATGTCAGAGCCAGCCTTCCAAAGCTTTTGCAAGTAGGCACATGGCTGGTTGTGGTCCTATAGAGAAATCAACAATATACAGGTCTCCTCTCCTAAAGCCTTCGAAGACTTTGGAATTGTCAGCTTCCATAACCACAACACAACGGTACTTGCCAAAGACAACAACCATATCAAGATCGCAAAGTATTGAGACAGACATGAGGTTGTATCCTACGGACTCGACAAGCATGACTTTGTCCATGTGTCGATCCTTTGTGATCGCAACCTTACCTAGACCCAATACCTGACTTTTGCCTTTGTCAGCAAAGATGATATGCTTCAGATGCGATGGAGATAAGGGAGCATCCATCAATAGATTCTTGTCACCAGTCATGTGATTTGTACATCCACTATCGAGGACCCACTCAGTGGCTTTGGGTTGATCATCTTGCAGATGAATTAGTGCAGCTTACGAACTCATATACTTCACCAGTGAAGAATATGACATCAAATCATCAGATCAATTTCATCAAGCAAGAGAACAGATAAAGAAGTATGAGGACGTGAGAAATGAAAGTTCATTTCTTCATGATTAGCCTACGTCCTTTCAGGCACTCTCAGGTCTCCAGCAAATTCTTCAGACGATTACATACGTCTGGAGACCTAACCCTGCAGAAGAGATTAGTACTTTTTCTTCACCACCCACATCTAAAGGGGTGGCAAAGAGTTCATCACTCCACGAGCTCCATATGAGAAAGGTGGCATAGAATCCAGTCCATTTCGTTTCATATAAGAGGGGTTAGGATACGCATATGAATAAGCAGAGAAATTCTTTGAGGACTTATGAACATAATAATTAGAAGAATAATGCTCATATTCATAGCCCTTAGTTCTTCCCTGTGAAACAGAGTTGTTAGCACGATGATATTCATGTGAGGACCTTGTTCCTTTTGAGAAATTTGGTCCATATGAAGAATTTGATATGGGGTTCCCTATTCTTCACAGGTGATGTCCTGAGGACATTCACCTGAAGACTTTCAAGGCACCTTTTGGGAACCCATATTTTCTTCATAGGGGAACCATTCCTACAGTTAGTGCCAACATATTTAGCAAATACTTCACCATTTTGATTTTTGAACAGTTTATAGTTGGAGTCAATTGACTCATCATCAGAACGAGGAGATTCACATGCAAAGCCAGATAAATTAGATGGATCAACTCGAGGTCCCTTTGCAGCAACCCATGAGGTTTTGGGGTACTGCTCAGGCTTCCAATATGTACCATCAGCATTGAGTTTCCTCTCAAAGGCAATACCCTCTTTCCTAGGGTTCCTGTTGAGGATCTGCTTTTTAAGCACATCACAAAGAGTCTGATGCCCTTTGAGGCTTTTGTACATGCCTGTTATGTACAATTCCTTCAGCCCTGCATCGTTAGTGATACTAGCAGTGTCCTCAGATGAGGAATTAGTGATAGCAGAGGCAGGTGAAGAATTTGAAACATTAGCAGCATTTGAACATTTAGGTGAAGAATTAGCAGATTCACGTTCAATGCACTTCAAGCATGGAGGAACAAATTCTTCCTGAGAAGCGCTGGTTTGTTGAGCAAGTAATGAATCACGCTCCTTTTGAAGATTTTCATAATTCACTCTTAGCTTTTCAAGATCTTGCTTTCTTTGAAGAAGCTCATAAGAAAGCTTCTCATGATCAGATAAGAGAGTGTTATGATGATCTTGAAGGGTGTCATACTTAGTATGAAGTCTCTGAAGACTTTCAGCCAAAGCTTTTGACTGATCCATTTCTTCACCCAACATGTCATCACTCTTATTTAGCATGTATTGAACTTTTTCCAAAGCTCTTTGTTGTTTAGTGGCAAGGGAAGCAAGTTTGACATAGCTGGGTCCAAATTCATCACCAGATTCATCACCACTGGACTCGGATAGGTAGCATTCAGTTACCGTAGCATCTTTTGCCATAAGGCATGATGCAGAAGATGATGATTCTAGTTCGAATGTCATCGCTTTGAGAGATTCTTTAAAGTCCTCAAACCAAGGATCATGATAGGTTCGATGACCTTCATAGACCACAGAGAGACAGTCCCAGATAAGCTTTGCATGATCGAGATGCATGTTATTCCTGAACTGATCTTGAGACAGACAAGAGCAAATGACGTCCTTCGCCGTGAGGTTGAGAATAGTGTACTTCCGAATGTCATCAGCTTCCGCCATCTTGCAGAGATCGGTCAGACCAATCTCAGTGACGGTCCACAGCTCGCTGTTCATCACCATGAGACGCTTCTTCATCATGGCCTTCCACTTGGGATACTCGTGACCGTCAAAGATGGGGCATGTCACTTTCTTCATACCCGCGGTCGACATAACTAAAACTCTAGGCGGTTAAACCAAAATCCCATAGAACAAGGAAGCACCTTGCTCTGCTACCAATTGAAAGTGCGTTATATCGACTAGAGGGGGGGTGAATAGGCGATTTTTATGAATTCTTCACTGAGGAATTTGCAGGTGAGCAAATTCCTTAGCGAAGAACTACTAGAAGCGGAATAAGTACTCAAAAGTAAACATAATAGAGCACAAGCATAGTCATCATGATGAAATGAAGACAAGCACAGAGTACAGAAAGCGTAAACACACGATAATACAGAATGAAGACAAACAGACTGAAGAAATTGAACTGAGGAATTTGAGAAAGTCTTCAGTCAAAGTCTTCAAACACAGATATGAACAAGCACTCAACACAGTTATGAGGAAATGAAAGAGTTGAGGAAATAGAACCAGTGAGCTTGGTGGAGACAATGATTTGGTAGACCAGTTTCAACTACTGTCTCAGTTGTACATCTGGTTTGAGCGGCTAGGTATTTAAACCTGAGGACACACAGTCCCGGACACGCAGTCCTCACCGTATTCTCCTTGACCTAAGGTCACACAGACCTCGCCCAATCACTCGTGGTAAGTCTTCAGGTGACTTCCGAACCTTCACAAACTTGGCCACTCGGCGATCCACAATTCCTCTTGGATGCTCTAGACCTTGCCGCCTAACCGTTTGGAAGAAGCACAGTCTTCAAAGGTAACAAGCGTCGGATCCACGCAGGATCAATCTCTTCAGTGATGCTCAATCACTTGGGGTTTGTAGGTGTTTGGGTTTGGGTTTTCCTCACTTGATGATTTTCGCTCAAAGTCCTCGGAGGATGGGATTCTCTCAAATGACAAGTGTCAGTTTCTCTCGGAGCAGCCAACCAGCTAGTGGTTGTAGGGGCGGCTATTTATAACCTAGGGATCAGCCCGACATGATAAGACATAAATGCCCTTCAATGATATGACTGTTAGGTGGGTAGATATTTTAGGACAGCTGGCGCATAGCACAACAATGGTCGGAAATTTGAGTATCAAATTCCTCAGGGCTATCAGGTTCCTCACTGTGTAGGTAATCCGCACTGGCGAATTCCTAACTCCTCAGTCAGGACAAATTCCTCAGAGACCAGAAGAACTTCGTCTCTGTCACTGAAGAATATGACTGAACTGTATGCGATTTCCAATGGCTTCACTCGAAGGGATTGGTAGGTGTAGGATTTTGAGTTGAGCATCACATGGAAATTTTTCCTTAGTATTTCCTCGACCCCCTTTAACAGTACGGTGTTTCCTATGACTCAAGAAAGAGAAAATGAAACTACGAAAACAAAAGTCTTCACGCTTCATGTTCCTCCGATGAATACCAAATCTTCAAGATTGCACCAATTTCTTCACTTTCAAAGTCTTCAGAAATCCAAAGTCTTCAGTCGAAAAACTTCATTTTTAGGGGTCGACTTTCTCTGTAAATATCAAACTCCTCATAGACTTAGAGACCTGTGTATACTCAAAAACACATTAGTCCCTTAACCTATAAGTCTTCAATACACCAAAATCACTAAGGGGCACCAGATGCACTTACATGTACGACATCTTCGCCGACAGGAACCTCAAGAGGAGCTCCCTAAGCTCAAGTCCGCGACTTCCACGAGCTACTACGACCTCGACATCGACCACGCGATTCCTTTCTATGGGACTCAAGAACCGAAGGAGTATCTCGAGTGGGATCGTTTGATGGACGACTACCTCAAGCTACATCAAGTTCCTCCCGAAGATCAAGTGAAGTGCGCCACAAGGAACTTCCATGACTACGCGTCCACATGGTGGCTTCATGCACCTTCGGAGACCTACGACATGAGTTGGCGCAAGATGAAGAGAGCTTTGCAGCGAGAGTTAGTGCCTCCGACCTACACGGAACAACTTCAACGCCAATTGGAGAACACCATCCAAGGATCCAAGTCCATCGACGAGTACTTCAAGGAGATGAAGATTGCCTTGCGACGAGCCGGCGTGGATGACCCCATTTCGATGAAGTTCCACTTCATGATGGGATTGCACAATGACATCTCCAAGATGATCTTCCTCGAGAACTACAAGTCCCTCGACGACAACTACATTGGTGCTCTCAAGGCGGCACAAGAACTCATGAAGTCCAAAGCTTCTCCACCCCAATCTCACGTCGCGACGACCAAGCTCCATCAGAACGAGCATGAGGCTAGTACCACCACAATGTCCAAGCCCGACGAGCTCCAAGATGATGCTCCCAAGTTCGACTTCACCGCCATCCCTCTTTGTGACATTGATGATGTCGAGTCCTCCATGACTCTTTTTCAAGACGGTGCGGCGACGAGTACGACTACGGAGACCCTCAAGGACCAAGCTTTGGAGGCGAGCGATAAGGTGGCGAGCAAGGATGATGCTTCCATCTTAGGAGGCAAGAGTGATGATGTGCCATCTTCGTCCTTCATCCACGGCGACGGCGATGAGATGGTTGAGCATGTGATTTTCCCATCGACCATGGCAACGTTTGATGACTTGAGTGACTTTTGCCACCATATTGAGAGTGAGAGTGACTTCACCACTAGCCCCATATATGATGTGTTGCATCAATTCCCATGTGAGGAGAGCCACAACCCCCACCACTTGGGTGAGATGAGTGACTCCACCATACGTGAGATTGAGTGCACCTATTTTGAGGGAGTGAGTGAACCCCCACATAGAGAGAGTGAGATATGATGCGGAGCATCCTATGGACATCACCATATCAAGAGTACGTTCGGTGAGTGACACGTGCGACATCTACTTCACATACACAAAGGCGAATTATCTCCTTTACGCATGCTCATCTGACCCCTTCGAGCATGGTATACTACTTGACACCCCTCTCGTGTGCATGCATAGGTATTGTCGGAACACTACGGACGACGAGGAGGAGTGCAAGTGCAAAGGAACAACTACACCATCCGTGAGGGAAGTGTGGAAACGAAGACAGAAGAAGAGCTGCCAAAGAAGCTACAGCGAGTGGACGTCCGGCCCACACCAGACAACCGGCGCCTGAAGTCCCAGCCGAGCTACAGCAAGCGGATGTCCGACACCACCGGACGACCGGCGACCGGACGACCGGCCACCTCCGGAAATCCGGTACTTCAGCGACCGAGCCAGAATGAGCGGAAGTCCGGCGACTACCGGACGTCCGGACGCCCATGAGCCACCGGACGACCGCTACACACCGGACGTCCGGTACCTGTCTGCGCACAGGATCAGGCTCGAGGCCCATGTATCCCTCTCCCACTTACCCCTTCGTGGACCTATACTATATATACTCCTCCACCTCCTCCTAGTTAGGGTTAGCAGAGTAGTAGCTCATTTAGAGATAGAGCTTTGCTCATCCATTACGGATCTACTCGACGAGAGAGACCGCCGCCCCTCTTCGGAGAAGATCCACCTTGGATTCAAGACCCCTTGTGGGAAGATCCTTCTAAGATTCAAGCCCCCATCTCCATTGGATCTGGGATGAACTCTACCATCAAGACCTCCTCATGGAGATGAACCTTACCTTGTATCTTTCCCTTTGTTGTTCACGTACCTTATGGATCTTGTGTGTTTGATTGTCTAGTGGATGTGTGATTGGACTAGTTCTTGAGTGTTTCCCCATGTGTTTTCTCTCCGTTCTTCCCCGTGTTCTTCGTGTTCTTCGCGGGATCCGCTCATTTCGTGAAAGATCGGCCGTATAGGGTTCCACCCTACATCATCTTGGTATCTAGAGCCAGGTTGATCACGATTTTGGAGCCTCCCCGTTGTGTTTCTAGCCTTGTTTTTGTTGATTTTGTTCCAAATTCGAAAATCCCCACCAAAAATAGCCCCAATTTTTTTTTGTGATTTGTTGGTTTGACGAAGTTTTATTGGATTTGATCCATGTATTTGCTTGGTTTCATGTGGATCTAGCATCTCCCCAAGATTCCCCATATTTTATCCACGAAATCTCCTCAATTTTCACCCCAAAATCTCCATTTTCTGCCCAAAATCGCATCCCGGATCTCAAATCCTGCGTTGACCCCGACCCTCCGAACGACCGACCTTTTACGGACGTCCGGAGCCTCAGGAAACACCGGACGTCTGACCTTTTCTGGACGACCGTAACCCCAAACCCGATCCAAATTTATGGATTTCCGAGCCCGGCCGGACGTCCGACGACCGGACATCCGTCCTTTTACGAACGTCCGTAACCTGTAGATATTGATTTCGGCTTATTTTTGTTTCAGTCATAACTAATTCATCCGAACTCCGATTTGGACGTTCTTTAGCTCGTTTTGAAGCTCTTGACATCCCGCTTGCCACAAAAATACCACCAACATCATTTGACTCCATCAAATTTTGACAATTTTGGCATCTTTTCCTAGGGCTTCCACCACATCATCCACTACACCACCACCGACTTCCGCAACCTAACCAATTTTGTTCCCCATCGCATTAGTGGTTGATTGAGTAGTGATTTGAGTCTCCTAAGGTGTCTAGGCTACTTAGGGACGGTTGCTTCTACATCAACCACCACCACCACCACCGTCACCACTAACCATCATACAACATTCACTACAAAAAAAAGACACATCCATGACATTTTGGGTCGAACGAATTTTTTTTCTGTCATACATATGACACTTCTGTGACGATAATTGTGACAAAATCCGGTATCATCATAGATGTGGTGGGCTAGTACTTCTATGACAAAAATCATGACGGAAAATGGGCTTTTCGTCCTGAGCGGGCCGGAGACGCAGCTGCATGACATTCTTTGGGCCGTTCATGACAGAAAAAACTATGGTAGAAGCGAGGGGGAGGAAAATTTCGGGGAGTTCACAGTTACGGTGGGAGGCCGGGGGCCGAGCGATGCGCGTTTCTCTCGTACATGTACGTGCGTGTGTGCGAGGCGTTGGCTCTAACTGAACCCGAGCGATTGCACTACAGGCTACGCGTTACTGAACCCGAGCGATCGATCGATTGCTGTTAACTGAACCTGATCAAGCAATTCCTTCGCTACTACTGCTAACTGAAGTAGATCGACTGGATGAACAGTGAGCGTTGCGGGGGGGGGGGGGAGGGGGGGTTGGATGAACAGTGAGCGGTGGCGTTGCCACTGGATGAACAGGACCCCGTGGTGTGGAGGGCTGGATGAACAGTAGACGGTGGAGGGGTGCCCGTGGAGGGGTGGTTGAACAGGACCCCGTGGTGTGGAGGGCTGGATGAACAGTAGACGGTGGAGGGGTGGTTGAACTCTAGCCGGTGGAGTAGCGCGCAGTGGAGGCTGGATGAACAGGAGCTCGTGGAGGCTGGAGGAGGTCGAGGTAGCCCATGGAGGCTGGAGGTGGTCGACGGTGGAGATGAACAGTATCTCGTGGAGTCCCGTTTTGCGGTACGCCACACCCCTCCCGATGAACACGACCCCCGTTTCGACCGTAGGAGGTCCGTTTCGTCCATATTGCGGTACGCCACACCCCTTCCCGATCAACAGGACCCCCGTTTCGACCGTAGGAGATCCGTTTCGTCCGTTTTGTGGTACGCCACACCCCTCCCGATCAACAGGACCCCCGTTTCGACCGTAGGAGGTCCGTTTCCTCCGTTTTGCGGTACGCCACACCCCTCCCAATCAACAGGACCCCGTTTCGAACGTAGGAGGTCTGTTTCCTCCGTTTTGCGGTACGCTAGACCTCGTTTCTATCGCCTGTTCCGTCCTAGCCCTCCCGATGAACACGACCACGCATTCCGTTCTGACCCAGCCGGTTGGCTCCCACGCGTTCCATTGCTTCCCGATGAACACGACGCCGTTGCCTCCCCATGAACACGACGCATTCCGTTGCCTCCCCATGAACATGATGACGACACTGTTTCTCCGTTCCGTCCCAGCCATGTACACGACCCCTGGCCATACGTATGCGCGAGTAGGCGTTCGAGACCCCGCCCGTATGTACACATACGTGGCCATATTTTCTTTCTTGCACCCTGGCCGCTATATGTACGTGTACATGCTACGTGTGCGGCCTCTACTACGACACGTGCGCGCCTCTACAGCCACCAGTATATATGTATGTACACGTTCGCGACCAGAATGACAACGCTATGTACGCTTCGACCAGGTGGGTCCCGACTATCAGGCACTTCCTTGCGTGCGAAGATGTAGCTGGTGGGTCCCAGTAGTCAAGGGGGAAATGTCTCTTTCGTGAAATACGGTGGCCCGTCCGGTGGGTCCCTGCTGTCAGGTGGAGGTATAATTAGTTTGCACGTGATAAGGAGGCACTTCCTTGATGCGGCTATGGACCCAGCTGTCAGCCTCCCCACGTACAGTGCACGTCCGATGGAAGCCATTCCTTGACCATGTTGACCACGCCGCGTCGAGAGCACCAGGGCGGTGGACGACAATGAGGCCTAGGAAGGGGACGACGCGGAGCTGGGGATGATGCGGAGCTGGGGAAGACGCGACAGTGGATGCCCACGCGTAGAGGAGTACGAGGGTTCACTGGTTCTCTGCGGTGTGAGGCTGCCGTCACCGCAAAATAATAGGGGGTGTGGGTGAGTAGAGGGATGGCCTGGCCAGCGGTGGGAGTAGTAGGGGCGGTGAGGCCTCTGCCGCATCACGGCCGGCCACGGGAGGCAGGAGCACGAGGCACGATCGGCGCTGGTTTGGGTGGCTGGAGCAAGAAGACCAGAGGTTGAAGAAGCTCTATGGCCGCTGGATGGACATCGTACGGTCACTAGAGCTAGAATCGTGCATATTGACTAAGTTGATAAAGCCCTCCGTCCCTGTCAACTTAGTAGGCCCACAAGTCAGCCTGCCACTATACTAGGTCCCAGCTAATAGGGGGAGTATTCATCTAGGCACTTCCTTGCGTGCGAAGATATAGCTGGTGGGTCCGAGCTGTCAGCGGCGGTAACGTTTTTTTTCACGAAATACAGAGGCTCTTTCGGTGGGTCCCTGATGTCAGGTGGAGGAATCATTATTTTGCGTGTAATAAGGAGGCATTTCCTTGCGTGCGGTTGTGGACCCAGCTGGCCTCTCCATGTACAGTCCACTTCAGATGCATGTCGGTCATTGACCACGTTGACCTGGCCGTGCCGAGAGCACCAGGGCGGTGGACAACGGCGAGGCCTAGGAAGGGAACGACACGGAGGCAGGGAAGACTTGGCGGTTGTTTCCCACGCGGACGGGAGTACGACTGTAGTGGCCGAAGAATAACACCAGGTGTGGGTGAGTAGAGGGATGGCTAGGCCAGCGATGGGAGTACGGTGGGGCGGTGAGGCCTACGCAGCAGCTGAGCCGGCCGTGGGGAGGAGGGAGCAGGCAGTCCCGCCGGCGCTTGCTTGAGCGGTTGGAGCAAGAAGAGCAGAGATTGAAGAAGCACGACGGCCGTTGGATGGCCATCCAACAGTCACTGCTTGTGCGTCAACCTTTTTTTAGGAAAGCCTCAAATCTGTGGAAAACAACATACATCCCATCTGCCATTACTTCTAATAATTTACAGCCCATTTGCTAATTATTAAGGTTTTTTTGGAGCCCATATTCTTTTTGTTAGCATTACAGCCCATATTGTGGCCACGGTTAAAAAATTATACGAAATTTTTCATATTACGGTGCGGTCCGAACTGTTTTTAATCCTGAAATTTCGAATCACATTCAAAATGATTTTAAAAATAAATGTATATCAATATAAAATCCAACAAATTCTCCACGCATAAAAATTAATGTAATTTAAAATCTCGAAATGAAAAAAAAGATATTTTAAACTAATTGCCGGTTTGATGTGTTTTAAAAATGTACATCCCATTTCTCATTACTGATGGGCCATTTTCTCGTCCAGCCGAATGAAAGCTCTCCTCGTCTTGAAAGATTTGCAGCCCAACAGGCCTGACAAAGCGACTTACTTGGCAAATCACAAAAAAACTGGGCTATGGCCGTGGACCCAGCTGTCAGCCTCTCCATGTACAGTACTCTTCCGATGGAATGTCGTTGACCACGTTGACCACGCCGCGCCGAGAGCACCAAGGTGGTGGACGACGGCGAGGCCTAGGAAGGGGACGATGCGGAGCCGGGGAAGACGCGGCAGTGGATGCCCATGCGGAGAGGAGTACGAGGGTTCACTGGTTCGGCTGCGGTGTGAGGCTGCCGTCGCCGCAAGGCCTGGCTAGCGGTGGGAGTAGTAGGGGGCGATGAGGCCTCAACGGCAGCACAGCCGGCCACTAGAGGCAGGAGCAGGCGGTCTCCCCGGCGCTGGTTTGGGCGACTGGTGCAAGAAGAGCAGCGATTGAAGAAGCAGCAGGACCGTTTGATTCAAATTCAACGGTTACTGCTGCTAGAATCATTCGTTAACTAAGTTGACAAGCCCTGCGTACGCGTCAACTTAGTAGGCCCATAGGTCAGCCTCCCAACCGGTGCGCCCCAAATGTCAGTGGGAGGAATCATTTTTTTCGCGTAATAAGGAGGCAGTTGATTGCATGCGGCAAGGCCAGCGGAGGGAGTAGGGTGGGCCGGGGAAGCCTGCGCGACATCACAGTGGGCCACAAGAGGAGGGAGCAGGCAGTCCCGCCGGCGCTAGTTTAGACGGCTGGAGCAGGAAGATCAGAGATTGAAGAAGCACGTCGGCCGTTGGATGGACATCCAACAGTCACTGCTGCTAGAATCGTGTGTTCACTAACAAAGCCTTGCGTAAACAAGCCAGCCTCGAAATCTGTGGCGTGTACAGCCCATTTGCTATTATTTTTATATTTTTTATTCATTTTCTAATTCATATGGAATTTATTGCAGCCCATTTTCTATTTTCAGAATTGCTGGACATTTTCGGGTCAGTACCAGGGTCAAAAAATTAACGAAATATGTGGGAAATTTTGAAAATTCGCAATTTTTTGCTGGGGAACGAAATATTCTTAATCCAAAAATTAATAGCCATACTAAAACAAATTTAAAAATAAATTAGTACTATGTCATGTTAAATCCAATGAAATACGTATAAGATATCATTGAAGAACAAAAACAAAAAAAGAAACTTATATCCCATTTTCTATAATTTTTTTGGAATTTTCAGCCCCTTTTGATATTACTTTTAACATACATTGACCATACTCTTAAGCCAGGCCGGAATGCATCCCTCCTCGTCTTGAAAGATTTGCAGCCCAGTAATTCAGAGAAAACAAATAGGCCTAGCTTGGGTATTCTTCAAAAAGAAATACTGGGCTACCTATTTTCCCAAAGAACTAGTGCATGAGCATTTAGCTTTATTTATTTACTTTTTTATGTTTAGGGGACCATGAGCATGTACCTGGGCCAGATTCATGTGAGAGCCTCCCTTTGAGTTAATTATGGGCTTC
Source organism: Triticum urartu (assembly GCF_056163025.1). Taxonomy (NCBI): domain Eukaryota; kingdom Viridiplantae; phylum Streptophyta; class Magnoliopsida; order Poales; family Poaceae; genus Triticum; species Triticum urartu. Next base: position 256,360,079 of record NC_141877.1, read on the forward strand.
TCTATTGGGCCTTCATCAGTGGGCTGCATGTTATCAACATGTGGAAAATGTGTTTCGTACGAAAAATAGTATGCGCTACGTACGGTACGGGGCACTAAAGGATCGAACCGTGCAACGACTTCCAAAACATTGTGTTTGTCGTTATAACAACACATTTATTCAACCAACAGACAAAATATACTACTGATTGTACATTGAAAACAACAGCAGCAGCAACCAGGGCTGGGGGTGCAACGGAAGCAGTAAGCAGGCCAGAAGAGTAAAGACGCAGCTCTCTCTTCCAAACGAAACATCAGCCATCATTACAAAAGGGCTACCAAAAAAGAACAAGTGTATGCATCAAACTAAATAAAGATCCTACTACACCAAGTGTACGCATCTAACTAACCGACTCAGTTAGACGTTACTATTTATTAAGCTGTGGAGATTGGCTGACGGCTTGAACTAGATGGGTGCCTGACAGGGGAAACTCTAGCCAGCAGGTCGAAGTCTGATACTTGCGACCATCTCTCCTACTTTGGGCTGCAGAGCGTGGCGGCACATATCAGGGTATGGTGCATGCAGAGATGCATGGTACGCTGTGTACACACATTTTTGCCTGATGAATGAAACCGCGCTGCCATCATGATCCTTGCCGTCGGTTATCTCCTGGTTAATCGGATAATTCAGTCAGACAAACAGAGAGTGTGTACCAAGGCTACTTACCAGCCTCCAGTCAAAAATTCTTGAAGGCCCAGAGAAGCTGGGATCCTGCTCAAAGACCTTGCAGTGACTGTGATTGTATTCCGCGAAACAACACGTCCGGTACGTGCGAACGATCATCAATCTTTCGCCGTCGTCTGATCGAGCCAGGAACCACCTGCAACTGCCATGCCACTTTTCTTTGAAAGGTTCTGGGATTAGGAAGGGTAGGGACACCAGGCGGCCTACAACATCATATCAAGTTGGAGTCAAATAAAAAAAGGGCTCTTGATTTCGTCAATCTTAAGAACAGCATGTTATGAGCACGGATATTTTTTCAGAAAATGTTGACAGTAATATAAGCAAGCCATCATGATATCATAGGAAAGTAACATACTGCTGTAACAGCCGTTTGTAGCGATGACTGGAGTAGGCTAGCAATACGTCCAGCCATAGAAGGAGTCGACAGCGTAAGTGAAGCCCTTGTGTTCAATGGCATCAGAGAACCATGGAGGATGTATGATCCTGCGATGGACGTGCAGATTCATCCACTTACCGCAGTGACCCGTCAGATAGGCGAGACCGCGGTTGAAGAACGCAATTAGCCTGAAGTCTTTATAATTCACAGATCTTGTGGGCACTTGGCAGATTACAACCTTGAGCAAATCAAACTTGGTATCATGTTGGCTACTATAAGATTCCGAGTATTCTGGGCCGCGGTGCCAAAGCAGTGCAGTGTTAATCGAAGGAAGGGGGATCAATCGCCGGGTGTAGACCTCCACGAGCATCCAGCTGCCACGACCGTCGACGAGCACCATCCAAGACGTGTTCATGCCAACCCAGTACATATTGTTAATGTAGTTGACGCTAACGGGGATCGTATCGCAGTCAATGGGGTTGATGCTCGCCACCCTATGATCGTTATGCTGCGTGACACGCCGTTTCTGAAGATCAGGCGGCATCAGCAAGCAAGGAGCTGGCTTAAAAAGCTCCGACCTGAGGGCTTTGAGTAAACGGTACAGCCCCGACGAGCTCGCGGCGAGCGGCATGGTACAGAGATTGTCCACACGCGAAACAATGAGCTTGATTCCCTCTGTGGGGAGCGAATTCTAGCCACTCTTTCGGCGGACGCTGCTCGGTTCTGCCATTGTTAGTCTTGGGTTTCGGACGAGGGGGGCAGGCGCCTTAGCGGGGATGGAAGATTGGACGAGATTATGTGCGGACAAAGATGGAGAAGCGAATATGTGCTGCGGGAAGTGGACAGGTGATGATGACTACAGCACACCGCTTGACTTACGAGACACATACCAGCAGCGTAGGGTCATGTCGATGCTAGACAACTTTCTTGAGTGATCACAGTACTGGTACTCCCTACAGTGCTATGCCCTAACTTGGTTGAGTAGAGTAGTAGAGTAGGGCTCTACTACTAGCACCGGAGGAGTAGTATATTCTAATCTAAAATAGTTACAAACTTCAATGCCCGAGCGTGGAACGACTATGAACCGTGCTCAAAGACCGTGTCACATGGTGTTTGGACATGGACAACAACCTCAACGCCAACGGTGCTGCTCCCGTTGCACCGTATGTGTTTCTATACTTCATGTTCGAAATCGCGGTAGAATTCATGATTTATTTTGTGCTTATTCGGATTAAATCTCGTAGTAACTTGCTCATATATTCAACTGGCGCAACGTCCCCTACAGCCACTCCTGTTTCATGGACGGCCTGGTCGATGCCTCCAAGGAGCCCTTCGTCCACTGCTATGAGTGCCCGATGCCGTTTTGTGGCTCGCCGGCGGACATGGTGCATCACCTCACGGATGCGTGCAACGGTCACTGCTGGCCCTTGGTGGAGAACATCAAGTGCGAGACGTGCTACCCGTTCACCATGCCGGAGTCGCTGGAGGATCACTGCCGCCTGCTAGTCTCAGAGGAGGACGGCAGCGTCTTCCTCTTGATCGTGGGCACCGATGAGGCCCGCGCAGGCTGCCGCCCTGTCTCTGTAATGTGTGTCAGGGGGAACGCCGCTGACGCTGACACTAACACGAGGACGATGTACGGGTGCGTGGTCAGTGTTACTACCCCTCCGGGTCGCGTGGGCGGCGACACCGGCCTCATCGAACGGACTTGGACTCTAGGGAGCTGGGACTATCCCGCCAATGTGGACTTGGAAAACCCATGGCATCCTTTACCCACCGATGCGGTGCACGGGGACTCCAAGGAGGTTCACCAGGACATACGCATTATCAAGTTAAATGTTGATCATTAGTCTTCGCTCAATGTAATCCACTGTCTAAGCATGTGGAGACTTCCATGTAGGATCTTGCTCTATTGGAGTATCGCGCATGAATAAAAGTGTATCTGGTTATGGTTTAGTCTAGAATCTTCCATGTATGAATTTTTACTACAGTACTGGTGAAAGACTTACGATGAACCATTTCTTACATCTCCTCTGCCCGCTTGCAAGTCATCCTCATTTAATCCCTCCGTCTAGGTGTATAAGGGCATGGTTAATATTACTTAATAGTATAGCCAACTGTTGACTATAAGAAAGTGCCATGTCATTTGTAGCCAACATGTATAACAACCGATACTCAAAAACTAATTCTTAAAGATCATTTCTTGCAAAGCACAATAAGTGTTATTTCTTCACAAGTTTTGGATGCAGGTTGAACAGTTGAACGCTTTTGTTTGCAAAATATACCTTTTTATTTATTTCACCCAGATGTTTGTGAGCTCTAGAGATGAAACAATATCCGAAGAAACCTATCGATACCCTTTACACATGAGATGACCCCCACATCCTTTGTCAAAATAAACAACTCCCCGATCAATGCATTTCACTCTTCGGTGCAACGTGTTGGGGAACGTTGCAGAAAACAAAAAATTTCCTACTCGTTTCACCAAGATCATCTAGGAGTTCATCTAGCAACGAGTCATCGGATGCATCTACATACCTTTGTAGATCACGCACGGAAGCGTTCATAGAACGGGGATGAGGAAGGCGTACTCGACGTGATCCAAATCACCGATGATCAAGCGCCGAACGGACGGCACCTCCGCGTTCAACACACATACGGGACGGGAGACGTCTCCTCCTTCTTGATCCAGCAAGGGGGGAGGAGAGGTTGATGAAGATCCAGCAGCACGACGGCGTGGTGGTGGATGCAGGGCGTCACAGTAGCAGGGCTTCGCCTATACTACGAAGGAGAGACGTAACGGGGAGAGAGGGAGGCGCCAGGGGCTGGGGTATCAAGTCCCTCCTATCCCCCACTATATATAGGAGGGCCAAGGGGGGGGTGGTGCGCAGCCTAGGAGATCCAATCTCCTAGGTGCGGCTGCCAAGGGGAGGTTTCCCTCCCCCCAAGGCACCTAGAGGTGCCTTCCACCACTTGGACTCTTCCTTTGTGGAAACCCTAGGCGCATGGGCCTATAGGGGCTGGTGCCCTAGGCCCATATAGGCCAAGGCGCACCCCCTACAGCCCATGTGGCCCCCCGGGACAGGTGGCCCCACCCCGTGGGTCCACGGGACCCCTCCGGTGGTCCCGGTACAATACCGATAACCCCGAAACTTGTCCCGATGGCCAAAACAGCACTTCCTATATATAATTCTTTACCTCCGGACCATTCCGGAACTCCTCGTGACGTCCGGGATCTCATCCGGGACTTCGAACAACATTCGGGTTACTGCATGTACATATCTTCACAACCCTAGCGTCACCGAACGTTAAGTGTGTAGACCCTACGGGTTCGGGAGACAAGCAGACATGACCGAGGCGACTCTCCAGTCAATAACCAACAGCGGGATCTGGATACCCATGTTGGCTCCCACATGCTCCACGATGATCTCATCGGATGAACCACGATGTCGAGGATTCAATCAACCCCGTATGCAATTCCCTTTGTCAATCGATATGTTACTTGCCCGAGATTTGATCGTCGGTATCCCAATACCTCGTTCAATCTCGTTACCGGCAAGTCACTTTACTCGTACCGTAATGCATGATCCCGTGACCAGACACTTGGTCACTTTGAACTCATTATGATGATGCATTACCGAGTGGGCCCGGTGATACCTCTCCGTCATACGGAGTGACAAATCCCAGTCTTGATCCATGTCAACCCAACAGACACTTTCAGAGATACACGTAGTCTACCTTTATAGTCACCCAGTTACGTTGTGACGTTTGGTACACCCAAAGCACTCCTACGGTATCCGGGAGTTACACGATCTCATGGTCTAAGGAAAAGATACTTTGACATTGGAAAAACTCTAGCAGACGAACTATACGATCTTGTGCTATGTTTAGGATTGGGTCTTGTCCATCACATCATTCTCCTAATGATGTGATCTCGTTATCAATGACATCCAATGTCCATAGTCAGGAAATCATGACTATCTGTTGATCAACGAGCTAGTCAACTAGAGGCTTACTAGGGACATGTTGGTGTCTGTTATTCACACATGTATTACGATTTCCGGATAACACAATTATAGCATGAATAAAGACAATTATCATGAACAAGGAAATATAATAATAATGCTTTTATTATTGACTCTAGGGCATATTTCCAACACAGCGCACGGGCACCTTACTACTATAGATTAGTACGACCAAAAATTGAACTAACATTATATATAGTACAATAAATGCTAATGCATGTCAGCTAAAATTATATCATTCAAATACGAATCCAATGATATAGTTTTTGTTGACATGCACTAACATTTTGTCAGTTAAATCTTCAGTCAAATTCAATGGGGGACTAATAAACCACGACCGATGTAGTACAAGTGTAGAGGGCGGAGCTGCACGGGAGTCTCATCTCTCACCCCGCTCGTGGCGCGGCAGTAAAGCCATCATATCACAAAACCCAACCACTCCCAGTAATAAGTGGCCTGGTAAAATAAATGGACAAGCAAACATCACATCCCTCCGTCTTTTTTTCATTTCATCTCTCTGCATTTACTTTCTCCGGTTCATCTCGCACACTCGATCCCTAGCTACTACTCCTAGGGCTAGTTCTTTTGGCGGCTTCCCCAGCTTTTCCCACAAGACTAATCACAGTGGAGAGTAACAATAAGGCGCCTCACTCATTTATTTGGGCTTCTAAACTACTACTCCGTCCTGGTTTATTCCTCACCATTGTAATTTGTGCTAAATTTTGACCAAAGATTTAACTGGTTTATTCCTCACCATTGTAATCCCTCCGTCTAGGTTTGTAAGTCATCTTACGAAAACCAAATAATCCCAAAACACTTAGGCGTGGTGCATTAACTTCTACCTCGTTTCTTGTTTCTTGACATATCAACCAATAAGAGATAAAGAGTGTGCATGCTTTTAATGACTTGAGATATCAAACACGACATGCAGTGGTTAGTTCATTGCATGCAATACTATTAATTAGCAAATAAACATTAATGTTTCTCGTTTTCTCCTCCTCCTTGGTCACGGTGCACAGCCTAAGATGACTTACTCACCTAGACGGATGGAGTAGTGCATGTGACATGCACTAACATTTCATTAGTTAAATTTATGATCAAAATTTGACACAGATTACAATGGGGACCAATAAACCAGGATGGAGGTAGTAGTTATGGGATTACTAATCTATAAGCCTAAAAGAACTAGCCCTTGGTACTCCTACTAGTAGTAGTACTCAAGTTGGAATTCCAATTGCACGGCACAACTTGTTAGGCAAAAAATTCGATACAGGGTGTAGGAAGCGGTTTGGGAATTTGCATGCCTTCCCAACCAGTGAGATACTCCATACAAAGTACGATAGAGAAATAACCACAGAGAAGGAAGCTAAAAGTAAACAATCAAACGAGCATTTTTGCATTTGTTTTGCATCGAATCATTTCACAAGCTTGACTAGTGTTGTTTTTCTACTTTTACAAAACTACATCGTAATGTTAAAATGTGCATTTGCACGTACTCCCTTCGGGTTTATTAGGCCTAAAGACAACTTCTCTTAGACCAAGACACATAGTAATTTTCTCACATTAATTCTTCCATTCCACTCCCAATGCACTCTCACATGCATGCAGCCAATGAAAAAGCACACATGAAGTGTATTAACTTTTCAGCCATGGCACCAACAACAATAGCTTTCAATACAACCAATGAAATGGTTGCATGCATGCACCTTTCCAACGCGTGGCCTTATAAAAGGGGGCATGCTTGTGATGCTGAGAGGCCTAATAAACCCGGACGGAGGGAGTACATAAGTAATAGTAGTACTCCCTCCATCTAGGTGTATAAGTCTTCCCTCCTTCTTGGTCACGGTGCACAACCAAAGATGACTTATTGACCTGGATGGAGGGAGTAGCACAGTCTGCAAGCATATATCGAGAGAGACGTGTAGTGCGATAGTATATAGTAAAGTTTGTGCTATATGCACGTACTGGCAAAATGCGTACGAATACACAAGGTTTCCAAACTTTCCCTTTTACATACTTAATTAAGGACGCTAAAAATTCCTGAATGTTCGGGATTTATCATTTGCGTCCCAAAACTAATGAGATCGCCTTACGAAACAAAAATTATACTCCTCCTAAAAGCCACGGCGCTCGCAGGAGCGCCCGCGGCGCGCCACGAGTGCCCTAGTGCGCGGGCGTTTCCCAGTGCGCCGACACAACGCCTCTTCATCAGCCTCGCAACTCGCGAGGTGCTGATTGGCAGCTTGCCGGCGGGCGAGCGCGTTCTCACCGGTGTGGTGATCCGGCGCCAACAGGTACTCCTCCTCGCTAGAAGCGTGCACCCGGTCCACGTACCGCCAAGCGTAGATGAGGCGCTTGGGCCCGACTGCACTCAGGGCGTCGGCACGGGCGTCCTCCGCCACCCTCACGGCCCTCGCACGAGCCTTCTGCCAAAGAGCCAATTGCCTCACTCTCTCGGAGGCGACATAGGCCTCCCAGGCAGCTTGTTCCACGGTGCGCTTCTCTTCCTCGGCCTTCTTCTCCGCCTCTATTTTGGCGCGCTCTACTGGAGGCAAAGCCTCCCACAAGGCGACATCCATTTCTTTCCAAAGCTCCTCAAGGCTGGGGGGGGGGGCTCGGCGGGCTGCGCGGCGTTCTCCTCGTAGCGGGGAGCCGACGTGTCCTCCGGCGCGCATGCTGGCGAGATTGGGAACGCCGACGCATCCACCTCGACGCGTCGTGGCGAGGAGCGGAACGCCGACGTGTCCTCCTTGACTAGTGGCAGCAAGGAACGGAACGGTGACGCGTCGCGCCGCGGCGAGGAGCGGAACGCCGACGCGTCCTCCTCGACTAGTGGCAGCGAGGAACAGAATGGTGACACGTCGCGTAGCGGCGAGGAGCGGAACACCGACGCATCCTCCTCGACTAGTGGCGGCGAGGAACGGAATGGCGACGCGTGACCGTCCGCACGGTGCAGCGAGGGGCTCCTAGGGCTTGGGTGGGGCGATGCCATGGTGGTCGACATGAGAGGGAGGGGGAGGAGATAGCGATGAAGGTGAATGTGAGGGGGAGGAGATAGCGATGTCGTGGGAGGCGCACTATTTATAGCGAGCAATGGCACACCTACGTAAGATATGTACTGAGCTGCACTGACTTAACTGCAGGTCCAGTTGCGCCACTGACATGTGGGCCAGACCCTTGTTGGGCCCATATATCAGTGACCCAATTCACCTGCAGTTAAGTAACAGCTACGTGGGCATATTTGTTAGAGTAAATTACGGGGGAGTGAAGGGGTGGAAATATTGCTGGTCACAACGGATTGGACGAGCGTGGGGGAGGAGAGTCATGCATGCATATTTTTTCACACGGGGTGGAGTGGTGGGACAGCCGGAGGGAGAAGGAGAGTTTGGCAGGCATATTGTTTCCACACATGGAGAGGAAAAGATTTGGAGACGAACGGGCTTCCTGCAGGTATGGGGAACGGTTCAATGCCTGCGCTATGAGAGGTCGCGTCTGTGTCAGAGCAATCACTCCCTCCAGTCCTTTTTTGTTTGGGTATAACAAAATCTCGTTTTCCATTCACATTTTACAAGTAAAATTCATGGACAAACTTTGACCCAAAGTACGATGGGGACTAGTAAACCAGAATGGAGGTAGTAGTTTTTTTAATCAAAGAAGGGTTACCCCACCCGATTTTCATTACTGAAAACCAGCATCTAAATCTAAACCATAGTATTTGCCCTAGAACTACCAGGTTCAACATCTCGCAACATAAACCCATACAACCTCCATCGCAAAAAAACCATACAACCATATGCCAAGGAGGTACGTAGTACTATGAATTCCATTTTCGCTCCATACCAATCATTCTAAAAACTACATACTACTTATAACGCGCCATTGAAAATCAGAACTCTTAACCCTGCTAAAAACGATATTTTAAACATGGCTACTCGATCTGTGGCAACTGGCGAGCCACCGCGCTCCAAGTCGTTCACCTGTGGTCCCAACCATCAACTGCTACGGATCAAATTATCACACGAGCTGACTATTCCTACAAAGGTGCTCCACCACGTACCTGGTACCTGCGAATGCAGCAATCGTGCACCTAGGGTTTTAGGGTTTATTTGTTAACGTCGCCTTTACGTAACACTCATGTGTGCGAGACAGCGAGAGGCCGACTGCGTGCGTGCGCCTCTTCTCTTCGTATATGTATGCCACCGTTTGTCTGGTGTCCAAAAAATTATAATAACTACTAGCAATGTGCCAATGCGTTGCCACACGATCAAAGTAGATTAATACATATTCACTGATTTGATAGAAAAAAGTCTAGTTTTGAAATACGTATATCACTAAAAATATGTTATGTTTCACTCAAAATATATTCCTTTGGCGGTTTTGATGAGATAAGGGAGGAATGTTGTTGGTTTCAAGATTCGAGAAGTGGTATATGTCTAATTTCTACTCTTACTAGCAAGATTCCCATGCATTGCACGGAACATCAAGATCTTGTGGGAGAAAAGGATGAACGAGGGAAGGCCTTATCTGCAAATGTGGTGAAGAGTGCGGGCAAATTGCCATATTTTCCTTCCTATCTGTCAGATATAAATCGGACGACCTACATTGCAGGATGGCAGGCCCACCATCATCACCAACTCTATTTTTTATCCCTACTCTTATAAAAAGCATTGTCGGTGATGATCGTGTGCATGCCATCCTGCAAGATAGGCTGTCTGATCTATATCTGATGGATAGGAAGGAAACTATGGCAATTTTGCAAAAAGATACCCACACCCCTCTCCACATTTGCAAATAAGGCCTTCCCTCGTTCATCCTTTTCCCCCACAAGATAAACTACTCATACAAATGCATCTTGATGTTCCGTGCAACGCATGGGCATCTTGCTATTTGTTGCAAAAAGCCCATGTGTGTGTGTGAGAGAGGGAGAGTGGAGGAGGACGAAGTGCATGTGTGAAAAAGACACAAGGAGTGTGTGTGCGATAGGTATCAGCTTAAAATGAGGCGATAGTGTGTGTGTGCATGATCGAGAGGGCGTGTCTCAAGAAGGGAAGAAAAATCTACATAGATACAAGGAGCGGGAGAGAGACATGTATGCGATGGTGGAAGCACGAGTGTGCGGGTGTATAAACCTATCTAGAGGCTAGCTAGTCGATAAATGTTTGTGAGAGAAATACGAGTCGGGGTGCGAAAGCGAGAGTTTTGTGTGTGTGTGTGAGAGAGACGGTAGTCGGGAAGGGGAGTGGAAGCAGGAGTTGTGTGTGTGTCTGTGTGAGAGAGAGAGGAGGCGGTACTCGGGGTTGTCTGATCGGTAAACAAATGAATAATGTCAGTCTGGGATGGAGACGAAAAGGAGACTGCAACAAATGTTGTGTCTATAGGAGAGAGCGAGTAATTTTAGTGGTATGAGTCATATGTAGAGACATATAGGGTGTGTGAGAGAATCCCATAGAGAGGAAGACAAAGTGAAAGACGAGTGGAGACTGTGTGTGTGGCGGTGAAAAAGAAAGCTTAGGTACCGAGTGATACCAGAGAATAGTAGAGACGTGAGAGATAATGAAAACCGTGTAATGTATAATGATAGGGAGAGTGTGACAATTGGAAATATGCCCTAGAGGCAATAATAAATTAGTTATTATTATATCATATTTCATTGTTCATGATAATTGTTTATTATCCATGCTAGAATTGTATTGATAGGAAACTCAGATACATGTGTGGATACATAGACAACACCATGTCCCTAGTAAGCCTCTAGTTGACTAGCTCGTTGATCAATAAATGGTTACGGTTCCGAACCATGGACATTGGATGTCGTTGATAACGGGATCACATCATTAGGAGAATGATGTGATGGACAAGACCCAATCCTAAGCCTAGCACAAAGATCGTGTAGTTCGTATGCTAAAGCTTTTCTAATGTCAAGTATCATTTCCTTAGACCATGAGATTGTGTAACTCCCGGATACCGTAGGAGTGCTTTGGGTGTGCCAAACGTCACAACGTAACTGGGTGGCTATAAAGGTACACTACGGGTATCTCCGAAAGTGTCTATTGGGTTGGCACGAATCCAGAGTGGGATTTGTCACTCCGTGTAAAAGGAGAGGTATCTCTAGGCCCACTCGGTAGGACATCATCATAATGTGCACAATGTAATCAAGGAGTTGATCACGGGATGATGTGTTACGGAACGAGTAAAGAGACTTGCCGGTAACGAGATTGAACAAGGTATCGGGATACCGACGATCGAATCTCGGGCAAGTATCGTACCGATAGACAAAGGGAATTGTATACGGGATTGATTGAATCCTTGACATCGTGGTTCATCCGATGAGATCATCGTGGAGCATGTGGGAACCAACATGGGTATCCAGATCCCGCTGTTGGTTATTGACCGGAGAGTTGTCTCGACCATGTTTGCATGACTCCCGAGCCCGTAGGGTCTACACACTTAAGGTTCGATGACGCTAGGGTTATAGGGAAAGTATGTACGCGGTTACCGAATGTTGTTCGGAGTCCCGGATGAGATCCCAGATGTCACGAGGAGTTCCGGAATGGTCCGGAGGTAAACATTGATATATAGGAAGTATGGTTTTGGCCACCGGGAGTGTTCCGGGCATCACCGGTAGTGTACCTGGACCACCGGAGGGGTCCGGGGGTCCACCGAGAGGGGCCACGGGCCCCGGAGGCCTACATGGGCCAATAGTGGGAAGGGACCAGCCCTTAGGTGGGCTGGGGCGCCTCCCACCAAGGCCCAAGGCGCCTCCTAGAGGGGAGGGGGGCAAACCCTAGGGCGGATGGGCCCTAAGGCCCACCCCAGGTGCGCCTCCCCCTCTCCCCCTTGTGGCCACCACCCTAGATGGGATCTAGGGCTGCCGCACCCCTTGGGGTGGGAACCCTAGGTCGGGGCGCAGCCCTCCCTCTCCCCCTATATATAGTGGAGGCAAAGGGGCAGCCCAACACATGAAGTTCTTTCCCTGTTGGCGCAGCCCTACCTCTCTCCCTCCTCGTCTCTCGTAGTGCTTGGCGAAGCCCTGCTGGAGTTCCGCGCTCCTCCACCACCACCACGCCGTCGTGTTGCTGCTGGACGGAGTCTTCCCCAACCTCTCCTTCTCCCTTTGCTGGATCAAGGCATAGGAGACGTCACCGGGCTGCACGTGTGTTGAACGCGGAGGCGCCGTTGTTCGGCGCTTAGATCGGAATCAACCGCGATCTGAATCGCTGCGAGTACGACTCCTTCATCCGCGTTCTTGCAACGCTTCCGCTTAGCGATCTACAAGGGTATGTAGATGCACTCTCCTTCCCCTCGTTGCTAGATTACTCCATAGATTGATCTTGGTGATGCGTAGAAAATTTTAAATTTCTGCTACGATCCCCAACAGTGGCATCATGAGCTAGGTCTATGCGTAGTTTCTATGCACAAGTAGAACGCAAAGCAGTTGTGGACATCGATATTGTCAATTTACTTGCCGTTACTAGTCTTATCTTGATTCGGCGGCATCGTGGGATGAAGCGGCCCGGACCGACCTTACACGTACGCTTACGTGAGACTGGTTCCACCGACTGGCATGCACTAGTTGCGTAAGGTGGCTAGCGGGTGTCTGTCTCTCCCACTTTAGTCGGATCAGATTCGATGAAAAGGGTCCTTATGAAGGGTAAATAGAAATTGGCATATCATGTTGTGGTTTTCGCGTAGGTAAGAAACGTTCTTGCTAGAAACCTATAGCAGCCACGTAAAAACATGCAACAACAATTAGAGGACGTCTAACTTGTTTTTGTAGCATATGCCTTGTGATGTGATATGGCCAAAAGGATGTGATGAATGATATATGTGATGTATGAGATTGATCATGTTCTTGTAATAGGAATCACGACTTGCATGTCGATGAGTATGACAACTGGCAGGAGCCATAGGAGTTGTCTTAATTTATTTATGACCTGCGTGTCAACATAAACGTCATGTAATTACTTTACTTTATTGCTAAAGCGTTAGCCATAGTAGTAGAAGTAATAGATGACGAGACAACTTCAAGAAGACACGATGATGGAGATCATGATGATGGAGATCATGTTGTCATGCCGGTGACAACGATGATCATGGAGCCCCGAAGATGGAGATCAAAAGGAGCAAAATGATATTGGCCATATCATGTCACTATTTGATTGCATGTGATGTTTATCATGTTTTACATCTTATTTGCTTAGAACGACGGTAGCTTAAATAATATGACCCCTCACTAAAATTTCAAGAAAAGTGTTCCCCCTAACTGTGCACCGTTGCGAAGGTTCGTTGTTTCGAAGCACCACGTAATGATCGGGTGTGATAGATTCTAACGTTCGAATACAATGGGTGTTGACGAGCCTAGAATGTACAGACATGGCCTCGGAACACATGCGAAACACTTAGGTTGATTTGATGAGCCTAGCATGTACAGACATGGCCTCGGAACACGGAAGACCGAAAGGTCGAGCATGAGTCGTATAGAAGATACGATCAACATGAAGATGTTCACTGATGTTGACTAGTCCGTCTCACGTGATGATCGGACACGACCTAGTTAACTCGGATCATGTTTCACTTAGATGACTAGAGGGATGTCTATCTAAGTGGGAGTTCATTAAATAATTTGATTAGATGAACTTAATTATCATGAACATAGTCTAAATTGTCTTTGCAAATATGTTGTAGATAAATAGCTCACATTGTAGCTCCCTGTTTCAATACGTTCCTAGAGAAAAACCAAGTTGAAAGGTATTGTAAGCAATAATGTGGACTGGGTCCATAGTCCGAGGAGTTTCCTCACTGCTACACAGAAGGGTTACGTCTTTGATGCACCGCTCGATGTGCAAACCCCTACAACATCGTCTGTGGATGTTGTGAACACCTGACAGACACATCCTGATGACTACTTGATAGTTTAGTGCACCATACTTTACGGCTTAGAATCGGGATTCCAATGACGTTTTGAACGCCATAAGACATATGAGATGTTCCAAGAGCTGAAATGGGGATTTCAGGCTCATGCCCGTGTTGAGAGGTATGAGACCTCCGACAAGTTCTTTTGCCAACAAGATGGAGGAGAATAGCTCAGCTAGTGAGCATGTGCTCAGAATGTCTGGGTGCTACAATTACTTAAATCAAGTGGGAGTTAAACTCCCAGATAAGATAGTGATTGATAGAGTTCTCTAGCCACTATCACTAAGCTAATAGATCTTCATGATGAACTATGACATGCAAGGGATGGAGTTGATCCCGGAGCTGTTCGCGATGCTTAAGATTGCAAAAGGTAGAAATCAAGAAGGAGCATCAAGTGTTGATGGTTTGACAAGACCACTGGTTTCAAGAAGGGCAAGGGCCAGAAGGGAAACTTCATGGATGGCAAATCAGTTGTCGCTCCAGTGAAGGAACCCAAGGTTGAACCCGAACCCGAGACTAAGTGCTTCTATTGTAAGGGGAACAGTCACTGGTAGCGGAATTACCCCAAATGCATGGTAGATAAGAAGGCTGGCAACTTCAACAAAGTATATACGTGTTATTAATGTGTACCTTACTAGTACTCCTGGTAGCACCTGGGTATTGGATACCGGTTCAGTTGCTATTATTGGTGACTTGAAGCAAAAGCTATGGACTAAACAGAGACTGGCTAAGGGCGAGGTGACGATATGTGTTGGAAGTGTTTCCAAAGTTGATAAGATCACCATCGCACGCTCCATCTGCCTTTGGGATTAATATTGAACATAGATAAATGTTATCAGGTGTCTACATTAAGCATGAATATGATTAGATCATGTTCATTGCAATGCAGTTATTCATTTAGGTTAGAGAATAATGGTTATTCTGTTTACATGAATAATACCTTTCATGGTAATGCACCCTATGTGAATGGTTCATTGAATCTCGGTCGTGGTAATACACATGTTCACGCCAAAAGATGTAGAGTTAATAATGATAGTACCACTTTCTTGTGGCACTGCCGCTTAGGTCATATTGGCGTAAGATGCATGAAGAAACTCCATGTTGATGGATGTTTGGAGTCACTTGATTTTGAATCACTTGACACATGCGAGCCATGCCTCATGGGCAGGATGACTAAGACCCCGTCTTCAGGTACAATGAAACGGGCAAGTGACTTGTTGGAAATCATACATGCTGATGCGTGTGATCCAATGAGAATTGAAGCGTGCGGTGGATATCGCTATTTTCTCATCTTCACCGACGATTTGAGTAGATATAGGTATATTTACTTAATGAAGCACAAGTCTGAAACATTTGAAAAAGTTCAAGCGGTTTCAGAGTGAAGTTAAGAACCATCATAAGAAGAAGATCAAACTCCTACGATCTGATCGATGAGAATTTCTGAGTTATGAGTTTGGCAATCACTTAAGATATTGTGGAATTGTTTCACAGTTGAAGCCACCTGGAACACCACAATTGTAATGGTGTGTCCAGACGTCATAATCGAACCTTATGAGATATGGTGCGATCTATGATGTCTCTTACCGATCTACCGTTTTCATTTTGAGGTTATGCGTTAGAGATAGCTGCATTCACTTTAGATAGGACGCCATCTAAGTCCGCTGAGACGATGTCGTAAGAATATGGTTTGGCAAGAAACCAAAGTTGTCGTTTCTTAATGTTTGGGGCTGCGATGCTTAAGGCTTCCGCCGAAGAAGCTCGAACCCAAAGCGGACAAACACATCTTCATAGGATACCCAAAGGTGACAGTTGGGTATACCTTCTATTTCAGATCCGAGGGCAAATTGTTTGTCGCTAAGAACGGGTCCTTTCTCGAGAAGGAGTTTCTCTCGAAAGAATTGAGTGGGTGGAAGATAGAACTTGATGAGGTTGTCGAAACTTTACTTCAACCAGAGAGTGATGCAACACAGAAAGATGTTTTCTGTGGAACCTACGTCTGTTGAATAGGAAGTTAATGATAGTGATCATGAAGCTTCAGATCAAGTTGCTATCGAACCTTGTAGGTCGACAAGGATATGTACTACTCCTGAGTGGTACTGTAATCCTGTCTTAGATATCATGTTGTTAGACAACAATGAACCTACGAGCTATGGAGAAGCGATGGTGGGCCCGTATTCCGACAAATGGTTAGAAGCCATGAAATTTGAGATAGGATCCATGTATTAGAACAAAGTATGGACTTTGGTGGACTTGCCCGATGATCTGCAAGCTATTGAGAATAAATGGATCTTTAAGAAGAAGACAGACGTGGGCGGTAATGTTACCGTCTATGAAGCTCGACTTGTGGGAAAGAGTCTTTTCACAAGTTCAAGGAGTTGACTACGATGAGAATTTCTCACCCGTAGCGATGCTTAAGTCCGTCGGAATCATGTTAGCATTAGCTGTATTTTTCGATTATGAAATCTGACAGATGGATGTCAAAACAAGTTTTCTTACCAGTTTTCGTAAGAAAAAGTTGTATGTGATACAATAAAAGGTTTTGTCGATCCTAAGGATGCTAAAAGGTATGCTGGCTCCAGCAATCCTTCTATGGACTAGAGCAAGCATCTCGGAGTCGGAATATATGCTTTGATGGAGTGATCAAAGCTTTTAGGTTTGTACAATGTTTGCTAGAAACTTGTATTTACAAGAAAGTGAGTGGGAGCACTACAACATTTCTGATAAGTATATGTGGATGACGTATTGTTGATCCGAAATAATGTAGAATTTCTGGAAAGCATAAACGGTTGTTTGAAGAGTGTTTTTCAAAGGAAGACCTGGATAAAGCTGCTTACATATTGGGCATCAAGATCTATAGAGATAGATCAAAACGCCTGATGATACTTTCAAAGAACGCACACCTTGACATGTTTTTGAAGGAGTTCAAAATAGATCAGTTAAAGAAGGGGTTCTTACCTGAGTTGTAAGGTGTGAAGTTGAGTAAGACTCAAAGCTTGACCACGACAGAAGAAAGAGGAAGGACGAAGGTCGTCCCCTATGCTTTTTTCATAGGCTCTATACGGCATGCCATGCTGAAGTACCACACCTGATGTGTGCCTTGCCACATGTCTGGTAAGAGGGTACAAAGGTGATCTAGGAGTGGATCACCAGATAGAGGTCGAAATTATCCTTAGAGGAATAAGGAAATGTTTCTCGGTTATGGAGATGATAAAGAGTTCGACGTAAAGAGTTACGTCGATGCAAGCTTAACGCCTATCCGAATAGCTCTGAGTAGAGATACCGGATATGTATAATGGAGCAACAATTTGGAATAGCTCCAAGTGGAACGTGGTAGCAGCATCTACGATATGACATAAAGTTTTGCGAAATACATAGGGATCCGAATATGGCAAGACCCGTTGACTACAACCTCTCTCACAAGCATAACATGATCAAACCCAGAACTCTTTGAGTGTTAATCACATAGTGATGTGAACTAGATCATTGAGTCTAGTAGACTCTTGGATGTTGGTCACATGGCGATGTGACCTGTGAGTGTTAATCACATGGCGATGTGAACTAGATTATTGACTCTAGTGCAAGTGGGAGACTATTGGAAATATGCCCTAGAGGCAATAATAAATTAGTTATTATTATATCATATTTCATTGTTCATGATAATCGTTTATTATCCATGGTAGAATTGTATTGATAGGAAACTCAGATACATGTGTGGATACATAGACAACACCATGTCCCTAGTAAGCCTCTAGTTGACTAGCTCGTTGATCAATAAATGGTTATGGTTTCCTAACCACGGACATTGGATGTTGTTGATAACAGGATCACATCATTAGGAGAATGATGTGATGGACAAGACCCATTCCTAAGCCTAGCACAAAGATCGTGTAGTTCGTATGCTAAAGCTTTTCTAATGTCAAGTATCATTTCCTTAGACCATGAGATTGTGCAACTCCCGGATACCGTAGGAGTGCTTTGGGTGTGGCAAACGTTAGAACGTAACTGGGTGGCTATAAAGGTACACTATGGGTATCTCTGAAAGTGTCTGTTGGGTTGGCACGAGTCGAGACTGGGATTTGTCACTCCGTGTAAACGGAGAGGTATCTCTGGGCCCACTCGGTAGGACATCATCATAATGTGCACAATGTGATCAAGGAGTTGATCACGGGATGATGTGTTACGGAACGAGTAAAGAGACTTGCCGGTAACGAGATTGAACAAGGTATCGGGATACCGACGATCGAATCTCGGGCAAGTATCGTACCGATAGACAAAGGGAATTGTATACGGGATTGATTGAATCCTTGACATCGTGGTTCATCCGATGAGATCATCGTGGAGCATGTGGGAACCAACATGGGTATCCAGATCCCGTTGTTGGTTATTGACCGGAGAGTTGTCTCGGCCATGTCTGCATACTCCTGAGCCCGTAGGGTCTACACACTTATGGTTCGATGACGCTAGGGTTATAGGGAAAGTATGTACGCGGTTACCGAATGTTGTTCGGAGTCCCGGACGAGATCCCGGACGTCACGAGGAGTTCCGGAATGGTCCGGAGGTAAAGATTGATATATAGTAAGTATTGTTTTGGCCACCGGAAGTGTTCCGGGCATCACCGGTAGTGTACCAGGACCACCGGAGGTGTCCGGGGGTCCACCGGGAGGGGCCACGGGCCCCGGAGGCCTACATGGGCCAATAGTGGGAAGGGACCAGCCCCTAGGTGGGCTGGGGCACCTCCCACCAAGGCCCAAGGCGCCTCCTATAGGGGAGGTGGCAAACCCTAGGGCAGATGGGCCCTAAGGCCCACCCCAGGTGCGCCTCCCCCTCTCCCCCTTGTGGCCGCCACCCTAGATGGGATCTAGGGCTGCCGCACCCCTTGGGGTGGGAACCCTAGGTGGGGGTGCAGCCCTCCATCTCCCCCTATATATAGTGGAGGCAAAGGGGCAGCCCAACACATGAAGTTCTTTCCCTGTTGGCGCAGCCCTACCTCTCTCCCTCCCCGTCTCTCGTAGGGCTTGGCGAAGCCCTGCTGGAGTTCTGCGCTCCTCCTCCACCACCACGCCATCGTGCTGCTGCTGGACGGAGTCTTCCCCAACCTCTCCTTCTCCCTTTGCTGGATCAAGGCGTAGGAGACGTCACCGGGCTGCACGTGTGTTGAACGCGGAGGCGCCGTTGTTCGACGCTTAGATCGGAATCAACCGCGATCTGAATCACTGCGAGTACGACTCCTTCATCCGCGTTCTTGCAACACTTCCGCTTAGCGATCTACTAGGGTATGTAGATGCACTCTCCTTCCCCTCGTTGCTAGATTACTCCATAGATTGATCTTGGTGATGCGTAGAAAATTTTAAATTTCTGCTACGATCCCCAACAGTGACACTTCTCAAGGGAGACGTCGAGAGACCATGTTTGCGAGGATAGGAACATGAAGTAAGCGTGCGAGTGAGCTGGAGAAAAGAGAGTGATAGCTACCTGAAGGAGCATGCATGCGAGAGAGATGGGCGTGAAACGTGTGAACAAAAAAGGGATTCAAATATTTGAATTCGAGATGATGATACATGTAATCCATACTCGAACCAAAATTGATCTATCAAACATGCCTACTCATATGAATTCACGCACGTCTATGTTATTTAATATGTAGATATTACTGATCCATACATTTTAGTAGAACATAATTTGGTTAAATTTTTTCGAATTCAATCTTAAGATTTTGAGATCGTTGTATTTGTAAATAATATTATACATATAAAGGAGCAGAATTCTTTGTTGTGCTTTTGAAAGTATATATAAAAAATGATGTATATAGAATGTAATTCCAATTGAAAATGGATCCTGCCCGAAAAAAATAGAATACAAACGGGATTCGAATTGAGTTGGCTCGGTAAACGTGCACTCTGCAAAATTTGAACGAAGCGGGGAAAGTCGCAGTAACCGCCCGAAACCAAAATCTGCTAGATGGAAATCACTACTGCCTATCCCTGCCACGCAAAGCCTATCTGCTGGATTTCTATAGGTTTGGATAGGGGTAGGTTTGTAATTTCACCCAAACGTGACATAACCGCCTCTCACCTGAATTCATACACGGTGGGCGCCAAAACACAGTGTGTCCTTGGCCGAAATCGACTCCCTCCCCGATTCATATTCATACACAGTGGGCGCCAAAAACAAACTCTTGTCGGCAAATATTCGGTGTATGCGAGATTACCGTCCTATTCCCAACCGACTAATGTTGCTGTGATGTAGTAGGAATTTGAAATGGGGGCTAAGTTTGTAAATTTCCTCGCATTTGAGACAAGCGCGCCCTGAATACATGGTTCCCCCTTCCTCTCTACCTCCCTTTTCCCCATTCGTACTCCATGGGCGCCAAAACACCCTCTCCACCCCACCCTCCTCCGTCCGCTGCCGTCCGCCACCCCATCCACCGCCGTCCTCCTCCACCATGCCGGAGCTGATACCCCGACAACGCCGTCCATTACAAGAGATCGACCTCTCTCATCCACGGCTTAGGACCGGGATCCTTGCATCCCGCCCTCTCGCTTCATCCCCGCCGTCGTCCACCTTGCCGGCGCCGCTCCTACGACCGTCTCGTCCACCGCGCCCCGCCGCCACCGTCTACCCTCCTAGATCTGCTTCCACACCACCAACAGCCATCGCTACCGCAGCACCATCAAATTCTCAGCAGATGCGTACACGGCGCCGCACCAGAGGCGGTACTCTTTCTTATCTGCTCAACTTATTTATCGTAGCAAGAAAATAGATCGCCACTGCTTTACTCTGATTTCTTGTCTTGGTTGTGAAGTTGCCTTTGTTCGGTTTGCACCTTCAGATCCGCCATGGCACGCTCAACACTATACTCCCAATGCTTATGGTTTTCCCCTTCTATATTCCACACTAGTTAAATCATAGTAGACTAAATTTCAAAATTGGGTCAGTCGATTTTTCAGAGCTCGCCGGAGTTCGCCGGTGCAATAGAAGGGGCTCGGGTGGTTGTGGGGCCTCGCCGAACGAAGAAAACTCGACGCGGGTGGGGGTTGGGGCGGGGGTGGGGTGGGGGTGGCTGAGGAACACAGGCGGTGGGGGCCGATGGTCCGGCCGGCGGCCCGTGCGGTGTTCTGTATGGGAAGAATCGGAGACGAGGAAGAAGAAGGGTTAGGAGACATGGGATCTTCATCCAACCACCTGAAATGGTCGAGAGACAGCTGGGAGTTGCATTCTTAATGCGCTCTGGTTCATCATGTGTGGGCACTGCGCAACCAACATTTTATTATCCAAAATCTGCTTGCTCTTCTTTACCATGTTCCTCTTCCGTTCTTCTTTAATATGTACTCTCTCCGTTCCTAAATAGAAGTCTTTGTATAGATTCCACCATGGACTACATATGGAGCAAAATGAGTGAATCTACACTCTAAAATGTATCTGGATACATCTGTATGTGATCCATAGTGGAAATCTCTACCAAGACTTATATTTTGGAACGGAGGGAGTATGATAGTAGTACAGTATGTTCCTTGTACTGAAGATGAGCAGGGACATTTGCAGTGTAGAGGTCTATACGGTCGGTTGTGATGGACACTTTGAGCCTCTTTGATTCGTAGGATCTTGTAAACATAGGAATAGGATTTGTAGTGGCCTGCCCACTTGAATCCTATAAGAATAGCAAGGAAATTCGGGGAGCTGTGTTGCCTTTGAGAGTTACACTGATATTAACAGTACCGCACCTTCACTTGAAGAGAGTTGGTATCCGAAGCCTTTCTAGCCGTACCGACAATACTAGCACATATATTCCAGCAAGTTCCACTTTGCTGATTTTACTCTGATGCTTAAGGTTTTCCCGTTATATCTACACTATGATCTGTGTAGCTGCTTTGTGTCGCACTAGCAGCAGCAGTCCACTCTTGAAGCTAAACACTACAATGACTTACAAAATTGGCACCAAGGCATTGAGTGCCATTCTGGATGCAATGAAACTCATATGCTCCCCACCTGTTGATTCTTGTTCAGAATATGATCCTAATGACTATTCTAACCTCGAGGAGTCAAAGGCAGATGACATGTCCTGTTCACCCATCAAGGTGCCCGTTCTAATTTGGCAATGTTTTATTGATTGCAGGTATCTTGCATATGTGTCTTGCATTTATTCTACTTGGTTGCACCGCCATCTGCTTAGTTTACTCATCATATATGGCGAGATGCCATGCCCATCCATTATCAATACATATTCCATCTGTCATCATACCATGTTTTTCCACTCAAATGATGTTCTTATGCATCAGACATCAAAAAGGAAGAGGGTGATTGCCGAACCTGAAGGAGCACCTGGTGCCGGAGAAATCAGACATCACCCCACTTATATTGGCTGTACAACCAGTGACACAAAACGTAGGACCGAGTCCTGCAGACTATACCCATACTTCACTGGCCACACCACTAGCCCCACCACACAGGACCTGCACTCCAGCAAAAGGTATACCGATTTCATTTGCCATAGCACCAGCTGTACCACAGAAAAATCCCACTCCAGCAAAAAGTACAACAAGTCCTGTAGCGACCCGACCTCAGATGGTCAAGTCTCTGTGCTTCAGTGTCATCCCTGGATCGGTAACGCTGACACACACAGTACTCGAAGGATTTATAATAGAGTAGCAATCACACACTTATTACATCGAACGTCTCAAGAGAGAACTTATTACAATAATATGGCTTAAGGCCATCTAATACGATAACAACGGAAGGCTTGGAAGATAAAGTGAGTCCATCAACTCCAACGGCATAGCTGAGCTGCACGGCAATGACCTAACGAACCTTACTCCTCCTCTGAAAAGTCTGCAACATAATACGTTGCAGCCCGAAAACGGGCCAGCACATGGAATATGCTGGCAAGGTAACACAGTAGAGCAAGAACAGAATAATGCTATCACTACATGCATATTTGGCTGGTGGAAAGCTCTATGGTTATCGTTTTGCGAAAAGCCAATTTTTCCCTACAACAAAGGAATAGATTTTAATTTAACTATCATGGTAGTTGAAACATCATTGAGAAGTTTCCTCCAACTCAATCCCAATTAAAGTGATTAACAACCCAACAATACTAGTTAAACATGATGAGATACTTTTGATAACCCAAGTACTAGATACTCAAGAATTGTCCATAACCGGGGACACGGCTAACCATGATTAGATTGTACACTCTGCAGAGGTTTGCGCACTTTTCCCCACAAGACTCGATCTCCTCCATTGGATTTCTCGCACTATAGGGTGTTTGAGAAACGGATGACCGAGACACAGTCTTTCAGAAACATTAACTCTCTACTCCGGGCAGACCATACCAAACCTACAACCCACTACCTGCTGATCCACCTCTTCGAGAGCTTCACGTAACTTACTCAACTATGCTAGAGCCCATAATAGCTTGTGGCTGCACACGGAAGTTTCTAGCATGAATCATCTCAGTTCCCTTTGAGCCTGGGTGGCGGTCCATAGGAAGAGTACACGGGTACTCCGGGATTTCCAAAAATACAGGCAACACTGGGTACTCCAGGTGCCTCCATCCACCAAGTTGTTTGATTAAGTTGCCACCTTAAGTTGAATCATTAATTAACAAGCTCACATCTGTCATGTATTTCACTCAAACCCAAACCACGTCTACGAGCATAGCATAGTATATAAGCAACGCGTAGAGTAACTCCCAAGGTTTGAATGTAACAGGGCAATAGGTTCTACCTCATCAACTACTTCCCAACCCACAAGTTAATGACATCCTAACCATGCAATGTTTGAGGATTGGAACTAATGCATAAAAACTGGGTGATAAAAGGGGTATGATCAAAGTGTTACTTGCCTTGCTGACGATCTGCGAAACCTAGGGACTCATAGTAGCACGCTTCGCATTCCGGGTGTTCTATCGCAAGCAAACAATAACATACATAAGCAACAAGCAAAGATGCACAAGGAAAACTCAAATAAAAGAAGTTGTCCAGAAAGTTCAAATTAAGAACTCCGGTTCGCAAAAAGAATCAAATCAAACGGAGCAACGAAACTCAAACGGCGAAAGAAAGAAGCTTCGTTTACTGATCTGAAACTAGGTCAAATTTTATAGTAGAGAAAACTTGTTTGAGTTGGTTAAACGGAAAGAGTGTTTCGAGACGAAACTCTAGGCGCTTGAATCGCGTGATTCCGACTAACAAGCGAAAAGATACACATAAACTAAGATCGGATCAGAAATCACGATCAGAGAAAATCGCGGAATAAATCCGATAAAAGAAAACTGACGAACATACTAACGAACGAGCGTTCGTTAGATGTATCTAACGGGCGAAGAATCGTTCGTTAAAATGAACGTTCGGACGAATGTCCGCTAACTAGAAGAACCAAGAAAAACCGGCGAATCCGAAAAAAACAGATCTAGGGTTTCTAAAAAAACGAACGGTCTTTATAAAAAAACCGGTGGCGGGGCGCGGCGGCTACCTCCGGCGAGAGGTCTGGCGAGGCGGGGCAGCGGCGGGGCGGCGGCTTGCGGGGTGGCGGCGGTGGCGGCAAGCGGTGGCGGCGGCTAGGCGGCGCGGGCGGCGGGGCTTGGTGGCGCGGGCGGCGGTGGTGTGGTGGTGTGTTGGGGCGGCGGGGCGGTGGTATATAAAGGGCGGGGCGGGGCGGCTTGGAGGAGGGGGCAAGGCGCGGCGGCGGATAGGTGTCCCGCTCGGACTCCTAGTCCGAGTCGGCGGCGGCGGCGCGCGCGGGGAAGGGGGCGGCGGCCTGGCTCGGCTGGGCCTTAGGCCCAGTCGGGTGCGGGAACCCTTTTAAAAAAAAAATAATTTCGCCGACTGAAATAAAATCCTAGAAAAATAAATAAAAATCTAAAAATGCCAAAATAAATTTTCACCGTCTAAATAAAATATTTAGAACGAGATGAACATTTTCTTGGCCCTAAAATGCAATTTTGAAAAACATGCAATTTTTCTAATGCAAACAAAATTGCAATAAAATCCAAATAAAACAAATATTTGATTTTAATATTTTTCCTCCAATATTTCAATTATCTTGGAGAAGTCATATTATCTCCTCTCATATATTTTTGTATGAAATATTTTTGGAGAGAAAATAATTAAAACCAAAAATCCTCGTTTCATAATTTGATAAAGATCAAATTTGAAAACCGGGAAATCCCCAACTCTCTCCGAAAGTCCTTGAGTTGCTTAGGATTTTGAGGATCGCGGGACGAAATGCGAATAAAATATGATATGCATGGATGACTATGTATAACATTCCAAATTGAAAATTTGGGATGTTACAAGTCCACCGGCCGAAGACCTATCCCAACTGCAGAGACGGCCAATTCCTACAGATTGGCACCCCATTCCATTTATTTCCAGTTTAAAAGACAATGCTTTTAATGTTGTTAGGGATTACGTGCATATATTCCCATCATGGGAAGATTATTGTGAAGACAAACACCATTTTCACATATTCCTGTCCAACTTACGGGTAAGTGCTATTATTCATGGTTATTATTTTCCTGTTTTCTGCTGATTGAACACATCAATGATTTACATTACATTGTTGTAACTAGGAGAGGGTCAATCTGGATAGTCATGACGAGCAAAGCTTGCTTGTGCTTTTCAAGGAAGCATTGCAGCAGTACCAGTGTTACCTGAGGAAATCACACTTCGATGGCAAGTCTATAAACGAATTTCCGGTGAAGTCTCATGTGCTAAATTTAGAAGACATTGAATGGAAAAACCTTGTTATGCACCGGTCTCGTTCCCAGGATGAGTTACTGTCTATGAAATCGCATGACAATTTGAACTTCTACTTTTCCGCATGTGCCTTACGGATCTTTTTTGCAGGAAATCTGCTCAAAGAAGAATTCCGGTTTGACAAGAATGACAGGATATCGCAAATATGTTGCCCACTGCTTTGCTCTTGTTAGTACCTGTTGTCCTGTATCACTATACTTGCATACATACCTGGTTCATTATGTGACAGGAGTATGCATGACAGCTTGCTTATCAATTGTTCGCTCCAAATTATCTGATCTGTATGAATGGTTATATTAGTGTAGAATATATCCAATGCCATTTTTTTTAGCTCTGCATTGTTCTTGTAAGTACATGCTGTCCTTTATCAGTGTACTTATAATGACAGGTAGTTGTTCATGTACCATCACTCTGCAGCTTATTTTCCTTTGCCCTCCATTTTCTACACATCAGATCTATATTTACTCTTACCATAAGGTTGGTACTGGAGAAGTTTAGCTGTGCATTGCTCTTGGCTGTACCTTTTGCCTGTATCGCTGCACTTACATTTATAGCTACTTGGTTATGTAGCATCACTCTTCATCTTATCTTAAATATTCTCCATTTTTTCGTATATTATCACATCTATATTACTCTTAACAAAATGTAGAATAAAGGCAACGCTTTTGAAGAAGATTCTGTGGTAAATTTCTTGAATTGCCCCCCCCCCATCAGCATGGACAAGGCCTTTATAGCGCATGTCTTCACCAATAATGTAAGTTTGTCCATCTCAAGCCTTCAAACTTTGTTGTATATATTTGGTTAGGCATGACTGCAACAGCTGTTTATTTTTTGTATTTGCATCAAATTGCTCGTTTAAAGTTTATTATGTAGTTCATAAACAAAAGTTTGTCCTTTCTCAATTTAAGTTTTCAGTTGTACAACCAAGTTCCTTTTTCATACCATGTAAATTAAACTATACAGAGCAAGTGATCTTCTGTTGCACTGCATGTATGCTTCTATTCTTCATCCGTAATCCAGTGGTGTGGTGAACCTACCCACTACAGCACAATGTCATATTCTGCAATGTCTTAACTATGAACAATGTCATATCATTCTACTATTATTTAAACCGTCTCTTTATTTGCCAATCTGAAATGGTATAAATTGACAGCACACTAACCATTGATACTTATGAGTTCTTGATATGTAATCCAGTGGTGTCGTGAAGCTGCCAACTCCTTCACAATGTCATTTCCTGCCATGTCTTGACCTGAACAATACCATATTGTGTTAATGCAATTTTAAACTGTGTCACTTTATTCGTCAGTAAGAAATGTGATGAATTGTCAGCACTGATACTTTTATGTGCAAAACCTGTCATCTATCTGCTTGTTTATCTTTTAGAGTGAGGAAGATATAAGTGTTGAACAAGCGCAGTCTCATCATCTTGCTCAGCTGCTTGCGCTGCAGCTCCCCAGCAGGGCTAACCTTTCTTGAACTCTATTGAAGTGCTGTCGGTTTTGTATATTATTTTGTCGGCGTGTTTATTTGCACTGGTGGCGATCTTTAATGCCCAGTGTATGTAATCTGCTGTCTGCTTGTGCTTTCTAATCATAGTGGCGAACTTTGATGCCCAGTGGATGTAATATGCCGTAATTACTTTATTGTATAGTCTAGGTTTTTTTCTTATTCATGATGCTGCAGTTATTTTACTGTATACATATCCTGTCTTCGCAGTAAACCGGCCAAACCGTAAAATTACGGTACATAATCGGGTCGTCATGCAATCACGATGTAGGTTGGGCCTAAAACGTGCCGAACAGCTCACGGGCCAGTAGCTGCCCGAAATGAACCCCGGCCCATGATTGTGCGAACCAAATCACGATCTTTTAACAGGCCAAAATTGTCTCGGTCCTTGTTTGGCCCAATCAGATATCGGCTGCGAGCAGGCCGGATGCAAACCGGGCCGTAGTTAGGCCCAACTATATGACGGGATTTTAACAGGCCAAAATTAATATAGGGCCGAAATGTTAAACGGGCCCTTAACAGGCCAAAACTAATATCAGGCCGAATTACTAAGTGGGCCTTTAGCAAGTGGGCCCAAAAGTATAGTGTTCAGTTGATGGGCCGAGTCTGATATGGGCCATAATTGAGCCCAAAGCCTCTTAAAGGGCCGGACCTGATCTGGGCCATAATTTGGCCCAGAACATGGTAGGCTTTTAACGGGTCGGATCTCATATGGGCCACTATTATGCCCGGAGCATGGCAGGCCATTAATGGACCAGATCAAATATGGGCCGGCATTTGGCCCAAAACATGACAGCCAGTTAATTGGCCGGCTGTAACACCCCGAGACCGATGTGCCAGGTGTCTTCCAGTTATTCGCTATTGTTTCCTTGTCATTGCTTGCGTTTCATGCATCTCATATCATGTCATCATGTGCATTGCATTTGCATACATGTTCGTCCCATGCATCCGAGCATTTTCCCCGTTGTCCGTTTTGCAATCCGGCGCGCCTATGTCACTCGGTGTCCCTTTCTACCTCTTTTCGTGTGCGGGTGTTAAACGTTTTTGGATTGGACCGAGACTTGTCTTGCAGCCTTGGTTTACTACCGGTAGACCGCCTGTCAAGTTTCGTGCCATTTGGACTTCGTTTGATACTCTAACGGTTAATCGAGGGACCGAAAAGGCCTCGTGTGTGTTGCAGCCCAACACCCCTCCAAAGTGTCCCAAAACCCACCTAAACCTGTTCCATCATCTAGAGCGTTTGATCACGATCGCGTGGCCAAAAACCACACCTCATTTGGACTCTCGTAGCTCCCTCTACCTATAAATATGTGATCCCCTCCGAAATTCACGGTCTAACCCTTGCCTTCCTCTACCTCGCGCCATCGGACAAAAATCTCCCACGCTGGACATGTCCGCGCCGCCCTCCCCTGCGAATCACAGCGTGACACCTCATTGTCGCCGCCCTCTCTCTCCTCAGCCCCGTCGCCGGTCCGCGCGGCGCGGATCGGGCCCGCGGGGCCCAACCGCCGCCGCCACCCGCGGGGAGCCCGCGCCCGCGCCCGCTTCTCCTCTTCGCGCCCGGCGCCGCCAACGTCGTCCCGCCGCCCTTGCAGCACTGGCGACTGCCGCGCTTCTTCTCACCAGCCGGAGCAGCTCCTCTCACCGGCCGACACCGTTGCCGCCTCGACCGCCGTTCGCGCCGCCTCGTGCCTCCCGGGGCAGCGCCGCCCTGCCCGGGCTTTGGATTCGGCAGCCTCCTTGGCCTCCTCCTCGCCTCCCCCTCGCCTGAGCAAGCTCCTGCTCGCCGGAGCCGCGACCTCTCGCCGGAGATCCTCGAATTTCGCGCCTGCTACAGTAACCGGATCTAGATCCAGATCCACCTCGGGTTGACTTTCTTCCCGAAACCCTAATTATTTTGGTATCTTCATCGCATCATAACTCCGCAACTGTAGCTCCAATTCGTGCGTGTAGCATATCAAAATGTTCGCCTTGACGAGTACACCATTTCATCTCACTGCATCATTTTCATTTGAGCTCATCTTGATGCCCGAAATGCTCTTGGAAGAGGGCTATGTGATGAATATGTCAGATCTGTTTTAGCAAATGCACTTTTGTCATTTTTGCCATGATTAATGTGTGCATGCTATGATCCTGAGCTCTACATGTGTTTTGTAGAATGCCATACCATCTTTACAGGGGTGTATGCCATGTATTTTTGTGATCTTTGTGGTGACTAGCACAAGCATGCAAAGTAGCCTACTCGTTGATGCTGATTTCAGCGACTTAGAATTTCACTAAGTCCTTGTCCTGCTTTCGTTGTTATGCCATATGTTCATGTTGTTTCCTAGTGATCTGTGCCTCTTTTGGGGATGATCAGTAAGGATGTTTTGTTAATATTGTGGTGCTCTATCCATCCATGTCTTTCTTTGCAATTATGGAGCACCCTAGCTTGAGTCAATCGAGCTCTACTTTTTCTATAAAATGTTCCTGGTAGATTGTTAACTTGATTAGCGATTTTGCCGAGCTTGTTGTTGTTGACCCGTGCATGCTATGTTGTTGTTCTTGCCATGTCTAGCTCTATGCCATGTATTCTTGATGGGTGTATGCTTAGTTTGTCATGCCATGCTTTGTAGTGAGTGCATCGAGCTCGTAAACATGCCTACTTGTTAATCTATTTTGCATGCTCCAGTTTTTCACCAAGTCTGAATCTGTTTATGTTTTTGCTACGTTCACATGCTTGCAATTGTATTTTCTGATCCCTTTTGTCTCAAGGTCACCAAGGGACTTTTGTTAAGTGCTTTGAGTAGCTTCGTGCCATGCCTTGCTTTGCCATGATATGTTCCTGTAGCATGTAGTTTTAATGCTCTAAACATTGCTTCCTGATGATAAATTCCAGACTTGTGTTAATTTCACTAAGTCTGAAACCTGTTATCTTTTGCTCTTTTGCCATGCTTGTTTGAACCTGGTAATGAGTGAATTAGCCGTAGCTCAGTGTCCATCTTTTGTTAAGCTTCTTGAGTGGATCCCTGCCATATATTTTGTTGTCATGTTGGAGTGCCGTAGCATATTTATCTTGATGCATTTAGATGGCTACTTGCTGATTATCGTAGACCGATGCCATATTTGTTTTACTTGCCATTTCCAAACCATGCATCCGATTCCGGTGATCTTTATATCGATTTCAACCAAAATCATCTCACCTTTCCAGTGGCACTCTTGGATTTCGAAGTTGAGGCCAGGTTCAATTATTCCTTTCCAAATCATGCATATGCACCGCATACTGCATCCCACATACCATACCATGTTCATGTGTTGTTTGTTTACTATGTTGTGTGCTTCTTTCCGGTGTTGCTTCTTTGGGTTGGTTCCGATAACGTCACGTTTGTGAGGACCCGTTCGACTACGTCCGTTTGTCTTCTTCATGGACTTGTTCTTCTTCCTTGCGGGATTTCAGGCAAGATGACCATACCCTCGAAATCACTTCTATCTTTGCTTGCTAGTTGCTCGCTCTTTTGCTATGCCTATGCTGCGATACCTACCACTTGCTTATCATGCCTCCCATATTGTTAAGCCAAGCCTCTAACCCACCTTATCCTAGCAAACCGTTTTTTGGCTATGTTACCGCTTTGCTCAACCCTTCTTATAGCGTTGATAGTTGTAGGTGAAGATTGGAGTTTGTTCCATGTTGGAACATGGACATTTTTGTTGGGATATCACAATATCTCTTATTTAATTAATGCATCTATATACTTGGTAAAGGGTGGAAGGCTCGGCCTTATGCCTGGTGTTTTGTTCCACTCTTGCCACCCTAGTTTCCATCATATCAGTGTTATGTTCCCGGATTTTGCGTTCGTTACGCGGTTGGGTTATAATGGGAACCCCTTCATAGTTCGCCTTGAATAAAACTCCTCCAGCAAGGCGCAACCTTGGTTTTACCATTCGCCACCTAGCCTTTTCTTTCCCTTGGGTCGGCCAGCCCAAGGGTCATCTTTATTTTAACCCCCCGGGCCAGTGCTTCTCTAATTGTTGGTCCAACCCAGAGCACCGTGCGGGGCCGTCCCTTGGCAACTTGGGTTACATTGGCTCCTGTACGCTTAGCTTATCCGGTGTGCCCTGAGAACGAGATATGTGCAGCTCCTATTGGGATTTGTCGGCACAGCGGGTTGTCTTGCTGGACTTGTTTTACCATTGTCAAGTATGTCTTGTAATCGGGATGCCGAGTCTGATCGGATTATCTTGGGAGAAGGAATATCCTTCGTTGACCGTGAGAGCTTGTGATGGGCTAAGTTGGGACACCCCTACACGGATTTGAACTTTTGAAAGTCGTGCCCGCGGTTATGGGCAGATGGGAATTTGTTAATGTCCGGTTGTAGAAAACCTAAAGTTGACCTTAATTAAAATACATCAACCGTGTGTGTTACCGTGATGGTCTCTTCTCGGCGGGGTCCGGGAAGTGAACACGGTGTTGGAGTTATGTTTGACTTAGGTTGTTCTAGGATCACTTCTTGATCATAGTTGTTCGACCGTGCTTTGCCTTCTCTTCTCGCTCTCATTTGCGTATGTTAGCCACCAAATATGCTAGTCGCTTGTTGCAGCTCCACCTCATACCTTTTACCCTACCTATAAGCTTAAATAGTCTTGATCGCGAGGGTGCGAGATTGCTGAGTCCCCATGACTCACAGATACTTCCAAACCAGTTTGCAGGTGCCGATGTTACCGTGCAGGTGACGCAACCAAGCTCAAGGAGGAGCTTGATGAAGATCTTGTCCTTTGTGTTGTTCCGTTTCCATTTGATCGGTAGTGGAGCCTAGTCGGGTCGATCGGGGATCTGTGTAGCATTTGGGGTAGTCTTCTTTTATTTTGGTTCCGTGGTCAGACCTTGATTGTATCTGGATGATGTAATGCTTTATTCATGTATTGTGTGTAGTGGCGATTGTAAGCCAACTATGTACCTTTTCCCCTTTTATCTTTTACATGGGTTGTTGTGAAGATTACCTTAATTGCGACATTGCTTTCAATGCGGTTATGCCTCTAAGTCGTGCTTCGACACGTAGGTGATATAGCCGCATCGAGGGTGTTACATGTTGGTATGAGAGCCTTCCCCGACCTTAGGAGCCCCCTGCTTGATCGAATCCCTGGCGTTGTTGAGTCTAGAAAAAAAGTTTTGAGTCATTTAGGATTATATATACCGGAGAGTTAGGAATTCTTTTTACTCCTCAGTCGCTTTGTCGCTCTGGTGAGGCATCCTGACGTAGAGTTTTGACTTTTCTCTTCTCAAATTTCACTAAAAAAATTTAGGATCACGCGGGTATCTTGGAATTGTTCCGATGGTTTTGTGAAGAGAACATTGTTCTTGGTGCCTCCTGACATTTAGGGGTTGTGGCAGTGTCCCGGGGAGTTGAGCTCCGAGGTGTTGTCGTCACAATTTTATCGTTGCAGTTCTGGAATACCTGAGTTTAGTTTCGCCGACACCGAAAATCTCGTTTATGCAGTTGTTGGTGAGATAACCTCGACGCCACCCAGTACTGGGGCAGGAGTTCGGGAGTATTGCCATAACTTGTATAACGGATGCTTTTCGAAGGTTGAGGTAAACGATTTCCGAAGGTTTCTTGGTTATGTGTTGAAGGATGGATACAGCTGGATGTAGGGTTTGCTAGTTTTGGGTGAGATATTATGCTTCCCCTGTATCCCCAACACTTGATTGCATAACCGGAAAGTTTCGGGAGTTTATAAGTGGGAATTTAAGTAGCTCTTAGGATATCTTTCCGACAGATGTATGATATGAAATTGGGGTTCGACATCTAGTGGTCCGCCTATCCATGGTTGGTTTTACAGTGGTCTCGTTGTGTCTTAAAGAGTCCTTGGCTATGCCGACTCGGGGACGCTTCGTATGTTATGTGCACTGCCTTGTACATGATGGTGTTGTATGATCGAGCCCGTGTAGGCCCCACCACGAAAACTTTGGATGAAATCTCTATCATATGTTTGTTCCGGCTTATTATGCAAGCCAATCCTTTGTTTTGTTTTGAGTTGTGGTACTCGAGTTGCCTCGAAGTCAAATGTTGATCCCATACCTTCCCCAAACGGTGTTCTCATACTCCGATGTGAATACCAATCCTTCATGATAATCGAGATTGTCATGTCAATTCTTTTTCAACTGGCGTGTTTTCTCTTCAAGTGGACCCGGTCATTTCAACATCTGCAAGATCAACTCAAGTCTTCTCAACGGTGTTGTTTCATCCATCCCAAGTTGTCTTTGTTGTCCCTCCCTCCCACCCTTGTTTCTTTAAGGACTCTGATTTCTTAATCAAATATCATCTTATGGATGCGAAGTCTCTTCATTCTTTTCAATCAATGTTCTTACCCGGTGGTTCAATTGAATATGCTCTACACGTTCATCATTCTTAATTCTTTTTCTTCTCTGGTGGAACCAATTCAAGCTTGGTTGATCATATCCTCTCCTCGTTTCAAATACCTTCTCTTACGGGTGCTCCTCATATTCTTTCATTTCTCGCTATTCAATTGTTCCGGAGTGCTCAGGATATCTCGAAGATTCGTGTTTTCCACTCTGCTTTCATTCAAACTCTTTCGAGGATGTTATCTCATTTAAGCCTTTTAATTCAACCGGCGCAATCTTCCTTTTAAATCGTTCAACGGTGTTTCTTTGAGTGGGCCCTAACCCACAGGTCTTTTCCAGGATCTTACTTGACTCTTCTATTATTTCTGGAGTTACTCCCAAATTCTTTTCAAAGTTTGATGTAAGAATGATTCATCATCAGTCATATGTATTTCTCCAAGATCTGTCAAATTCTTTTCATTGTTGGCTCAACCTTTCCATTCTTCATTCCGGAGTGTCTCAACAATTCATGGTGGTGTTTCTCGTCGTAATTCTCAGATTTTGAAGACCGAAGAAGAATTTTCTCTCAATCTTGCTCCATTCTCTTCAAGATTCGTGGTTCTAGTTCAAGGCCATCCTCTCATAATTGTTTTCGATTGTCAGAATTCTTTTCACCTATCCGGAGCAATTCAGGAGTTTTTTAGTTGATTATCCGGAGCCCACCATCTAAGATTTATTCATTCTCAGCTTTCTGTTCTCATTCTCCAAATCTAACCGGTGCATCATTCAAGTATATTCTCTAATCGGTCCGTGATCTATTCGCTTCACTTGGATCTATTTTCTCTCAAGCATCTTTAGTTCATTTGCTAATCCTTCCCGGTGTTTCTTCATGTTTCGTTCGTTCTTTTTCAATTCTTACGGTGGTTCTTTCAAGATCTCTCTTCCTTGGTTATCATATCAATTCTTTCGTTCTTTCAAATTCTACCGGTGGATCGTTGAAGACTTTCTCAAGTTTGCGCCATATCTCTCTAAATCCTTCCAACGGGAATAAGTTGTTTGCAATCCGTTGCTTGTCATCAACTTAAATTGATGAAGGATACGCATAACATAATTCTTGTTCTTGCTTCATCCAAATGATGGATTCGTTCCTCCGGAGTTTGTTCACAATAACTAATTCTCGTTGTCAGTTGTTCATCTTATCTTTTCCCAGAGTTCCAACCTTTTTCAATTATGTCACCACGGAGATTCATTTAAATCATTGCAAGGATTCACCTTGTGTTTTCAACTTCCCTTTTCTTCCATTTGATCATTCTTTTGTTTAACGGAGTTCTTCATGGAGGTTCTACATAATGGTTCATCAAAGATTTAATTCCTTCTAGAAGTGTTCATCAAGATTATTTTCAGAGGAGTTCAAGCATTCTTTATTTTGCTATCTGGAGTGCAATTCTTTCTACTGTATCATTGGAGGTGGTATTATGTCATTCTTGATAATTTTAGTTCATGTTTCATGATTCACATGTTGTTAAGAATGAGATATTCTAAATCCATCAATATCTTCTTTGGAATTATCTTGGGTTATATTTCACCTAAAGCCTTCCCTAAGGATTTTGCTAGTTATGGTGCTTATAAAGGACCCAAGTTCTTCTTTATCCTCCCGGTGAAATACTTTCTCGTCTCCTTTTTCATATCAATCCAAATTCTTGTCCTGTGAGTGGCAGGTTGTCACCTCATAATTTGAGATGTATCCCATAAGACCATATCAAGGTTATTCTTTTCATTGTTGGTGTTCCAACAACTCCGTTCGACCCGTCTCCTAAGGATGCCTTCTCAAGCTCTTTTGTGGCATAAGTTGGCATTTTCTTCTCAATTCTCCTATTTCAATTATCTATCTTCTATTTTTTTTCGTTCCGGAGGCATTACGATGTTGTTCTTTTCACCCGTCATCTCGTTTTATCTAAGACCTTGTTCTTTTCATGCTTATCCTTTTAATAGGAGTGTTGTGTCCCTTGCTCAAGCTCTTTCATTTTATCAGGTCTTTCATATCTTTTCAACCGAAGTGCTACCCGAATCGGTTCATTCTTTTCCCTTTTCTTAATAGAGTGCTTTCAACCTTGTTCTTCTTCGTTGCCTTCTTTATTGCAATTTGTTCAACCTCTCAAGGCTCGTGGTTTCACTCATTTGTCAAAGAAGCAACTTAGTTTTACCTCTTCTCTTTCTCTTCCATTTTCCCTCCGGTGCCATTCTAGATCTCGGGACGAGATCCTCTCGTAGTGGTGGAGTGTTGTAACACCCCGAGACCGATGTGCCAGGTGTCTTCCAGTTATTCGCTGTTGTTGCCTTGTCATTGCTTGCGTGTCATGGATCCCATATCATGTCATCATGTGCATTGCATTTGCATACATGTTCGTCTCATGCATCCGAGCATTTTTCCCGTTGTCCGTTTTGCAATCCGACGCGCCTATGTCACCCGGTGTCCCTTTCTACCTCTTTTCGTGTGTGGGTGTTAAACATTTTCGGATTGGACCAAGACTTGTCTTGCAGCCTTGGTTTACTACCGGTAGACCGCCTGTCAAGTTTCGTGCCATTTGGACTTCGTTTGATACTCCAACGGTTAACCGAGGGACTGAAAAGGCCTCGTGTGTGTTGCAGCCCAACACCCCTCCAAAGTGTCCCAAAACCCACCTAAACTGTTCCATCATCTAGAGCGTTCGATCACGATCGCGTGGCCGAAAACCGCACCTCATTTGGACTCTCCTAGCTCACTCTACCTATAAATATGTGATCCCCTCCGAAATTCGCGGTCTAACCCTAGCCTTCCTCTACCTCGTGCCACCGGACAAAAATCTCCCACGCTAGACATGTCCGCGCCGCCCTCCCAGCGCGCGTGGCCCGGATCGGGCCCGCGGGGCCCAACTGCCGCCGCCGCCACCCGCGGGGGAGCCCGCGCCCGCGCCCGCTTCTCCCCTTCGCGCCCGGCGCCGCCAACGCCGTCCGGCCGCCCTTGCAGCGCCGGCGACCGCCGTGCTACTTCTCACCGGCCGGAGCAGCTCCTCTCACAGGACGACACCGCTGCCGCCTCGACCGCCGTCCGCGCCGCCTCGTGCCGCCCGGGGCAGCGCCGCCCCGCCCCGACTTCGGATCCGGCGGACTCCCCGGCCTCCTCCTCGCCTCCCCCTCGCCGGAGCAAGCTCCTGCTCGCCGGAGCCGCGACCTCTCGCCGGAGATCCTCGAAATCTGCGCCTGCTACAGTAACCGGATCTAGATCCAGATCCACCTCGGGTTCACTGTCTTCCCAAAACCCTAATTATTTTGCTATCTTCATCGCATCATAACTCCGCAACCGTAGCTCTGATTCGTGCATGTAGCATATCAAAGTGTTCGTCTCGACGAGTACATCATTTCATCTCACTGCATCATTTTCATTTGAGCTCATCTTGATGCCCGAAATGCTGTTGGAAGAGGGCTATGTGATGAATATGTCAGATCTGTTTCAGCAAATGCACTTTTGTCATTTTTGCCATGATTAATGTGTGCATGCTACGATCCTGAGCTCTACATGTGTTTTGTAGAATTCCATGCCATCTTTACAGGGTTTTATGCCATGTATTTTTGTGATCTTTGTGGTGACTAGCACAAGCATGCAAAGTAGCCTACTCGTTGATGCTGATTTCAGGGACTTAGAATTTCACTAAGTCCTTGTCCTGCTTTCGTTGTTATGCCATATGTTCATGTTGTTTCCTAGTGATCTGTGCCTCTTTTGAGGATGATCAGTAAGGATGTTTTGTTAATATTGTGGTGCTCTATCCATCCATGTCTTTGTTTGCAATTATGGAGCACCCTAGCTTGAGTCAATCAAGCTCTACTTTTGCTATAAAATGTTCCGGGCAGATTGTTAACTTGATTAGCGATTTTGCCGAGCTTGTTGTTGTTGACCCATGCATGCTATGTTATTGTTCTTGCCATGTCTAGCTCTATGCCATGTCCTCTTGATGGGTGTATGATTAGTTTGTCATGCCATGCTTTGTAGTGAGTGCATCGAGCTCGTAAACATGCCTACTTGTTAATCTGTTTTGCATGCTCCAGTTTTTCACTAAGTCTGAATCTGTTTATGTTTTTGCTATGTTCACATGCTTGCAATTGTATTTTCTGATCCCTTTTGGCTCAAGGTCACTAAGGGACTTTTGTTAAGTGCTTTGAGTAGCTTCATGCCATTCCTTGCTTTGCCATGATATGTTCCTGTAGCATGTAGTTTTAATGCTCTAAACATTGCTTCCTGATGATAAATTCCAGACTTGTGTTAATTTCACCAAGTCTGAAACCTGTTATCTTTTGCTCTTTTGCCATGCTTGTTTGGACCTAGTAATGAGTGAATTAGCCGTAGCTCAGTATTAATATTTTGTTAAGCTTCTTGAGTGGATCGATTCCATGTATTTTGTTGTCATGTTGGAGTGCTGTAGCATATTTATCTTGATGCATTTAGATGGCTACTTGCTGATTATCGCAGACCGGTGCCATATTTGTTTTACTTGCCATTTCCAAACCGTGCATCCGATTCCGCTGATCTTTATATCGATTTCAACCGAAATCATCTCACCTTTCCAGTGGCACTCTTGGATTACCATGTTGAGGCCAGGTTCAATCATTCCTTTCCAAATCATGCATATGCACCGCATACCGCATCCCGCATATCATACCATGTTCATGTGTAGTTTGTTTACTATGTTGTGTGTTTCTTTCCGGTTTTGCTTCTTCGGGTTGGTTCCGATAACGTCGCGTTTGTGAGGACCCGTTCGACTACGTCCGTTTGTCTTCTTCATGGACTCGTTCTTCTTCCTTGCGGGATTTCAGGCAAGATGACCATACCCTCGAAATCACTTCTATCTTTGCTTGCTAGTTGCTCGCTCTTTTGCTATGCCTATGCTGTGATACCTACCACTTTCTTATCATGCCTCCCATATTGTTAAGCCAAGCCTCTAAGCCACCTTATCCTAGCAAACCGTTGTTTGGCTATTTTACTGCTTTGCTCAGCCCTTCTTATAGCGTTGATATTTGTAGGTGAAGATTGGAGTTTGTTCCATGTTAGAACATGGACATTTTTGTTGGGATATCACAATATCTGTTATTTAATTAATGCATCTATATACTTGGTAAAGGGTGGAAGGCTCGGCCTTATGCCTGGTGTTTTGTTCCACTCTTGCCACCCTAGTTTCCGTCATATCGGTGTTATGTTCCCGGATTTTGCATTCCTTACGCGGTTGGGTTATAATGGGAACCCCTTGACAGTTCGCCTTGAATAAAACTCCTCCAGCAAGGCCCAACCTTGGTTTTACCATTCGCCACCTAGCCTTTTCTTTCCCTTGGGTCGGCCAGCCTAAGGGTCATCTTTATTTTAACCCCCCCCCCCCCCGGGCCAGTGCTTCTCGGAGTGTTGGTCTAACCCAAAGCACCGCCCAGGGCCGTCCCTTGGCA
Organism: Triticum urartu; assembly: GCF_056163025.1. Taxonomy (NCBI): domain Eukaryota; kingdom Viridiplantae; phylum Streptophyta; class Magnoliopsida; order Poales; family Poaceae; genus Triticum; species Triticum urartu. The sequence goes on from NC_141877.1 coordinate 256,399,166, forward strand.
ACTTGGGTTACGTTGGCTCCCGTACGCTTAGCTTATCCGGTGTGCCCTAAAAACGAGATATGTGCAGCTCCTATCAGGATTTGTCGGCACAGCGGGTGGTCTTGCTGGACTTCTTTTACCATTGTCGAGGATGTCTTGTAACCGGGATGCCGAGTCTGATCGGATTGTCTTGGGAGAAGGAATATCCTTCGTTGACCGTGAGAGCTTGTGATGGGCTAAGTTGGGACACCCCTACACGGATTTGAACATTCGAAAGCCGTGCTCGCGGTTATGGGCAGATGGGAATTTGTTAATGTCCGGTTGTAGAAAACCTAAAGTTGACCTTAATTAAAATACAGCAACTGTGTGTGTTACCGTGATGGTCTCTTCTCGGCGGGGTCCGGGAAGTGAACACGGTGTTGGAGTTATGTTTGACGTAGGTTGTTCTAGGATCACTTCTTGATCATAGTTGTTTGACCGTGCTTTGCCTTCTCTTCTCGCTCTCATTTGCGTATGTTAGCCACCAAATATGCTAGTCGCTTGTTGCAGCTCCACCTCATACCTTTTACCCTACCTATAAGCTTAAATAGTCTTGATCGCGAGGGTGCGAGATTGCTGAGTCCCAGTGACTTACAGATACTTCCAAACCAGTTTGCAGGTGCCGATATTACCGTGCAGGTGACGCAACCAAGCTCAAGGAGGAGCTCGATGAAGATCTTGTCCTTTGTGTTGTTCCGTTTCCAGTTGATCAGTAGTGGAGCCCAGTCGGGTCAATCGGGGATCTGTGTAGCATTTGGGTAGTCTTCTTTTATTTTGGTTCCGTAGTCGGACCTTGATTGTATCTGGATGATGTAATGCTTTATTCATGTATTGTGTGAAGTGGCGATTGTAAGCCAACTATGTACCTTTTCCCCTTTTATCTTTTACATGGGTTGTTGTGAAGATTACCTTACTTGCGACATTGCTTTGAATGCAGTTATGCCTCTAAGTCGTGCTTCGACATGTAGGAGATATAGCCGCATCGAGGGCGTTACACCGGCTTACTAGGGTCCTCGAAATCTTGTGGGCCTACAGCTGGGCTGACCCATTAATGTCGGTGAAATCTCGTGGGCCTTTAGCTGGGCCGGCCCATTATGATCCGCAAGAATCTTGTGAGCCTTTACTTGGGCCGGCCCATTATGGCACACAAAAATCTTGTGGGCCTTTACCTGGGCCGACCCATTATGGCCCGCAAAATCTTGTGGGGCTTAAGCTGGGCCAGCCCATTATGGTCCGCAAAATCTCGTGGGCCTTTAGCTGGGCCGGCCCATTATGGTCCGCAAAATCTTGTGGGCCTCCAGTTGGACCGGCCCATTTAAACTTGATGGGCCGGTCCACGTGTCAACATATCATAGGCGCGTCTCGCCCATTGGATGAGTGACACATGTGCCAACGCGGACCTGACACGTGTCTCCACCAGCCAACGATGATTTTACAGCTGGAAAATCCCCATTGGTCGGGGCTGTTAATGGGTTATCAGATCCAAAACCTGACCCGATAGCTTAACGGCGTTCCGTTATGGTGGATGCCACGTGTCGGTCACCCTTGACGAAAGCACTTCTATGACGCGCGATTTATCATCATGGAAGTGGACACTTCCGTGATGATAATTTTGGTAATGTCATGGAACACTTCTACGACAACACATGTATGCCTATCTTGATTCTGTCATAAAATCATCATGGATGTACATGCATGATAGAAAATGCGACCTACTGTGAAAAACACGTATCATCACGAAAGTGTATTTTTTTTGTAGTGATTGCATATAAGATCATCTTGGATCATAACACTGGGAGCCATACATACATAGCATACTTGGGATAGAAAGTTCATACATTTTTCATCTTATAGGTTGTGCACAAGTGTCGTATCCGCCTATAAAGCAATCGTGCTAGTGTCTCTCTTGAGTTGTGCAATACGAGCGTTTTCCGTGGATTCCACATTTTGTGATCATTCCTTGGTTGCACGACCCCATTTATCTATCCATGTGTGCTTTTCCATGTGCCATTATTGCTATTGGTCGACTTATTTCACTTGCGAATTTGTGAATCTCTTTCAACATTATTGACTCTTGCTAACATTTTGCATTAAATTTTTGTGCCACTATCCTCACCAAGCTACTCCATAAGCTTTAGTCTGTAGGTGTGAGTGAACAAGTCCGGTAGCAATTCCACTATTCCTTCATCTCACGTTGAGTGAAACGGGATACATCCTCAACTTTGGGAAAAGTAACTTGGTATTGTTTATCTCATTTCCTACTCACCTCTACTCAAGTCTTGTGATGGATAGGCAAGGCATTTTACCTTCGATCTACAACAACAACGAGTTCGATGCCACGAATAACTCTACCAACGCCAAGATGCAAGCTCAAATGGAGGAGATCAAAGCCCTCATCAAGTACTACAAGCGATCTTCCTCATCTTCAAGAAGACGCTCAAGTACACATGCTTCCAAGCTACCATCTATGGCAAGGTCACATCGGCATCGACACCATCACCACTACGAGCGTGAAGGTCAAGAGCTCAACACCAACAACCGCTCAACGACTTAAACATCTACCTTGGCATCTTTGCCAAGCGACTTCAAGACATCTTCGCCTACGGATATACGGCATCTTTGCCCACAAGAACCTCAAGAGAAGCTCCCCAAGCTCAAGTCCGTGACTTCAACGAGCTACTACGACATCGAGATCTACCACGCGATTCCTTTCTATGGGACTCAAGAACCTGAGGAGTATCTCGAGTGGGAGCGTTTGATCGACGACAACCTCACGCTACATCAACTTCCTCCCAAAGATCAAGTGAAGTGTGCCACAAGGAAATTCGACGACTACGCGTCCACATGGTGGCTTCACGCACCTTCAGAGACCTACGACATGAGTTGGCCCAAGACGAAGAGAGCTTTGCGGCGAGAGTTTGTGCATCCAACCTACATGGAACAACTTCTACACAAATTGGAGAACACCATCCAAGGATCCAAGTCCATCGACGAGTACTTCAAGGAGATGAAGATTGCCTTGCGACGAGGCGGCGTGGACGACCCATTTCAATGAAGTTCCACTTCATGGTGGGATTGCACAACGACATCTCCAAGACGATCTTCCTCGAGAACTACAAGTCCCTCGATGACAACTACATTGGTGCTCTCAAGGCGGCACAAGAGCTCATTAAGGCCAAAGCTTCTCCACCCCAAGCTCACTTCGTGACTACCAAGCTCCATTAGAACAAGCATGAGGATAGTACCACCACGATGTCCAAGCCCGATGAGCTCCAAGACGATGCTCCCAAGTTCGACTTCACCGCCATCCCTCTTTGTGGCATTGACTATGCTGAGTCTACTTCGACTCTTTTTCAAGATGGTGCGGTGACGACTACGACTACGGAGACCATAAAGGACCAAGCTTTGGAGGCGAGCGACATGGTGACGAGAAAGGATGATGCTTCCATCTTAGGAGGCGATAGTGATGATGCGCCATCTTCATCCTTCATCCATGGCGACGACAACGAGATGGTTGAGCATGGGATTTTCCCTTCGACCACGATGACATATGATGACTTTAGTGACTTTAGCCACCATATTGAGAGTGAGAGTGACTTCACCACTAGCCCCATATGTGATGTGTTGCCCCAATTCCCATGTGAGAAGAGCCACAACCCCCACCTCTTAAGTGAGATGAGTGACTCCACCATATGTGAGTTTGAGCGCACCTACCTTGAGGGAGTGAGTGAACCACCACATAGAGAGAGTGAGATAGTTCATGGGTCATGTGAGGCCACTTTCAACACTAATGACTTGACCTCTACCTCTATTGTGTCTTCTCATTTGATGCTAGGTCCCATCTATGATGACGCGCCGATTCACGATGACTTCGTCCTTCGTTTGGACAAGACGATGGCCATGGTGGAATATGATGCACCCCCACATGGTTCCATCAACATGAAGATGACCACCATTTGGTCTTTCCCACCTCACCTACACCACATGAGTGGAATGACAAAGGTAACATAGGTGAAGGTGATGCTCTAGTCCCACTAGTGGACATTCTTGACATTTATTGCTTGCATGGTGTTGATCAACCTATTACCATGCTTCATGCTAGTGCGACTTCCCCATGTGATGATTTACCCATTTATGATGAGTATGATGATTTCCATGTGGAGTCTATTAGTTGTGATGCCATGTTACATAGGATTTCTTGTGCTATTTCTCTTGGTCACATCATGTTTGCCAATCCGCTTGACTTTTCATATGCTATGCATGATATCAATCATATGTCATATTTGCAATCTCTTCATAGTGACTATGCATATGCTATTAAAATAAACCCAATTTGCACATATGGCATAGACGTCAAGCCTATGGTTATTGGAATTTGTTTCTCTTGTGATGATATTGACATGATACCTTTGCATCATTTATCTCATATGCCATGCCATAACCACCTAGCTTCAGATATGCATTATTTTGGATGTTGTCCATTTTCTCCATATGATGTTTCAAATATTGCACATGAGGAGACCCCCATAGTTTACTCATACATTTTAGGAGATTGTGATCACTTCCATCCATTGCATGATCCTTATACTTGTATGCTCAATTTGCATCCCCATCGTGTTACACACAATAACTATTCTTTAATGATGGATGACATGTTCTTATACCATGCATCAAATTTCTTTGAGTGATGCTTATCTTGTACTAACTCACAAGTGCAAATACACATCATGATGGATGATGTGTACATTTACCAAGCGCACAATTTCTTTGCTTTGTGTCTCTTTTGTGTAGGTAACCATGAATACTTGTCAACCTCGCAATCCCACGAGTTGATAAAACGAGCTCTAGAGAGCAATGATGACTTGGGATCCCATGGATTGTCTTTCCCACCGCTCTCTTCGCACAAATACTCCGCGCATTTCTTCTACATGGCCCTCACTTGGCTATGGGTTGCTGTCCATTAAATATCCTTTGCCCATCTTGCCATGTTCACTTTGCATGATATGCTCATTCCTATACCTTTGCCATGCATTTGTGACACATGCTTTGCATTACACATGATGATTGATTCCCATACTTGTATCTGTATTTGCAAGCTTGGTGGAGATATTGCTAGTTATTTCCATGTTTGCTTTGTGTCCCATTCCTATGATGATACTATGATCTTGCTTTGTGTTCTTGTTTGCGATATGTCATGTGCATTGTCTATGCCTATTATTTGCTATCATGACATGATTGCCATGATTTACTCTAGTATGTTGCATCTTCGCACTACTAGCTTGCACGACTTGGTTACTATGTTTGCTTGCCTTGTTGCATCACCGATGACTCAAACTTGCTCGCTTCGTGCGATTGATGATAACCATCTACATGCTTTGCACATGATTGTTATTGCTTGCCGTCATATATCTCCATATGTTGCCTCTCTCATGCTAATGATTTGCCATGTATTGAGTGCCATTATGCCTTTACTCTTGATAATGAGTTTTCCCCCAAAGCATTGTCGCATATATTTCGAGATTTTGACATTTTTCTTGAGAAGCGTGCTTGTCTTGCCTCTTTGCACCATATACCTAGTGCCATGAATATAGCCATTGTTGCATCATATTATTCATGCACTTGTGCTTCTAACGGTTATGTGCAAAAGAAGAGAACCATCATGATGCACGATGTGTTTATCTGCCATGCACACAAATTCTTTTTTTTGTTTTGTGCATGTGTAGGATACTTGGACTTTGTGTCAACTTCCACGTCACGTGAGTTGACATTCGAGCTCTTGAGAGCGAACCACCCCCTACCACGACGATTCTACATCGCACTTGCTTGTACTTCGGCATTGTGAAGGACGCACAAGGACATGCTTTCAAGGTGATTCATATGCCTACCATGTGTTTAGACACTTCATTTTATTTGGTGTGAATGATTCATATGCCTACCATAGACCTTTCATTGAGCAATTTCTGAATGCTTGCTATGAACTTGAGGTAGATGCTTCTTCTCTTGTTACACATATTTGCATCACTACCTCACATTGACATGCTTGTCCCCATGATATCTTTGTTTGTGCTCAATTTATGTGCTTACATCCCATGTCACAATCCTTTGTCACAACATATGCTTTGCATGATGACGACACTTGTTTGGTGAATCACCTCTTGAATTCTTGGTTTTGCACTAACGCTAACCACATTTATTTTTCCAAGTGTTTGTTGTCCTTGCTCATTTTGAAGGAATCACTAGACGGTGCGACATTGGAGAGTGCCCACTTAAAGCTTGAAGATGATGACTACTTGGTGAACGTCCGCTTCTACACGGCAAAGCCATCTCTTTCCCATGGTGATTTGGTTTTCGATCCGAGGTCGGATATTTCCCAAGGGAGGGGAGATGGTGTGGAGCATCCTATGGACATCACCATGTCAAGAGTCCATTCGGCGAGTGACACGTACGACATCTACTTCACATACACAAAGGTGAATCATCTCCTTTACACGTGCTCATTTGACCCCTTCGAGGATGGTATACTACTTGACACCCCTCTCGTGTTGATGAGGACATCAATACCATTGTTACACCCACAACCCCTACTACTATACATACTGGACCAATTACTAGAGCCCGCGCACGCCAATTAAATTATCACGTACTTTCGTTTCTTAGTAATGATTCTAATGTTCATGAGGATACGATGCTGCCTAAATTGGATACATTTGTTGTGCTTACAAATGAAGGGCTTGGCATGGATAAGAGGGATGAACACTGGAGCAAGACCAAGCATGGAGATGATGGTATGCGCAAGGGGATCAAGAATGGAGTTACAAGTGATGATTTCAGGGCTTTGAAGCCACCATAAGGAGTGCATGAAGCCTTGGACCAAATATACAAGATGCCACATTATAAAATTCGTCTAGAGGCTATTCTAGGTGCTGCGTCACCTTATTATTTTGCCAGACCCATGTATTTTCAAAATACTTAAGTATAGGCTATTTTTAGAGTCCGTATGTGTGGGCAAACAAGAGTTAGGGTTGGTTTCGGACCCCTCCTCCAAGGGCCACAAAATCCCCCCACTCTTCCTCCATATATACAGCCCTTAGGGCATCGTTTAGACTTTGGGTTTTCTTTAGATTAAAAGTTCGCCATAGCTGCAACTTCGCGTACTTTGTTTGTGTTCAACGACCAGACCAAGGCGTCACAGAACCCCACCTTGATCAATAAAGCTTTCATCTTATATTCACAATATCCAGATTGCAATCTCAGTTTCTTGCTAGTTCTTCATTTGCTCGCAGGAAACAGACCCTCATGGTCAGGTTGATCGTGCTCCGGCGATGTCAATAACCCCTCGGAAGTTGGTTTAGCGATTGCTAAGGCGCGACGTCTCGCACGTTTGTAGTCGGATCGTCAAGGTCGACTCCCACAGAAAACGATAGCCACCATCTCATCGAAACATCGGGACACCTTCGCCTCTATCACGTGTGCATGCATAGGTATTGTTGGAACACTACGGATGACGAGGAGGAGTGCAAGAGCCAATGAACAACTACACCATCCGCGAGGGAAGCGTGGAAACAAAGACGGAAGAAGAGTTACCAAAGAAGCTACAGCGAGCGGACGTCCGGCCCACATCGGACGACTGGCCAACGAGCGGACGTCCGGCCTCCACCGGACGACCGGCGCCTGAAGCCCCAGCCAAGCTACATCAAGTGGACGTCCGACACCACCGGACGACCGTCGACCGGACGACCGGCCACCTCTGGAAATCCGGTACTTCAGCGACCGAGCCAGAATGAGCGGAAGTCTGGCGACTACCGGACGACCGCTACAAATCGGACGTCCGGTACCTGTGTGCACAGGATCGGGCTCGAGGCCCACGTATCCCTCTCCCACTTACCCCTTCGTGGACCTAGACTATATATAGTCCTCCACCTCCTCCTAGTTAGGGTTAGCAAAGTAGTAGCTCATTCAGAGATAGAGCTTTGCTCATCCATTACGGATCTACTCCACGAGAGAGACCGCGGCCCCTCTTCGGAGAAGATCCACCTTTGATTCAAGACCCCCTTCTGGGAAGATCCTTCTAGGATTCAAGCCCCCGTCTCCTTTGGATTTGGGATGAACTCTACCATCAATACCTCCTCATGGAGATGACCCTTACCTTGTATCTTTCCCTTTGTTGTTCATGTACCTTGTGGATCTTGTGTGTTTGATTGTCTAGTGGATGTGTGATTGGACTTGTTCTTGAGTGTTTCCCCTTGTGTTTTCTCTCCGTTCTTCCCCGTGTTCTTCGTGTTCTTCGCGGGATCCGCTCCTTTCATGAAAGATCGACCGTATAGGGTTCCACCCTACATCAAGATAGTTGATAGGTCATGTGAGGCCACTTTCAACACTAACGACTTGACCTCTAACTCTATTGTGTCTTCTCATTTGGTGCTAGGTCCCATATATGATGACACGCCGATTCGCGACGACTGCATCCTACCTTTGGACAACACGATGGCCATGGTGGAATATGATGCACCCCCACATGGTTACATCAAGATGATGATATTGACCACCATTTGGTCTTTCCCACCTCACCTACACCACATGAGTGGAATGACAAAGGTAACATAGGTGAAGGTGATGCTCTAGTCCCACTAGTGGACATTCTTGACATTTATTGCTTGCATGCTGTTGATCAACCTATTACCATGCTTCATGCTAGTGTGACTTCCCCATGTGATGATTTACCCATTTATGATGAGTATGATGATCTCCATGTGGAGTCTATTAGTTGTGATGCCATGTTACATAGGATTTCTTGTGCTAATTCTCTTGGTCACATCATGTTTGCCAATCCGCTTGACTTGTCATATGCTATGCATGAGATCAATCATATGTCATATTTGCAATCTCTTCATAGTGACTATGCATATGCTATTAAAATGAACCCAATTTGCACATATGGCATAGTTGACAAGCCCATGGTTATCGGCATTTATTTTTCTTGTGATGATATTGATATGCTTCCTTTGCATCATTTATCACATATGCCATGCCATGACGACCTAGCTTCGGAAATGCATTGTTTTGGGTGTTTCCCATTTTCTCCATATGATGTTTCCAATATTGCTCATGAGGAGACCCCCATAGTTTCCTCATACATTTTAGGAGATTTTGATCACTCCCATCCATTGCATGATCCCAATAATTGTGTGCACAATATGGTCCCCATGAATAAAAATGCCATTGTTGTGCCTTATACTTGTATGCTCAATTTGCATCCCCATCGTGTTATACACAATAACTATTCTTTCATGATGGATGACATGTTCTTATACCATGCATCAAATTTCTTTGAGCGATGCTTATCTTGTGCTAACTCTCACGTGCACATACACATCATGATGGATGATGTGTACATTTACGACACACACAATCTCTTTCGTTTGTGTCTCTTTTGTGTAGGTACCCATGAGTTCTTGTCAATTTCACAATCCCACGAGTTGACAAAACGAGCTCTAGAGAGCAATGATGACTTGGGATCCCATGGAGTGTCTTTCCCACCGCTTTCTTCGCGCAAAGACTTCGTGCATTTCTTCTACATGGCCCTAACTTGGCTATGGGTTGTTGTCCATTATATATCCTTTGCCCATCCTGCCAAGTTCACTTTGCATGATATGCTCATTCCAATGCTTTTGCCATGCATTTGTGACCCATGCTTTCCATTACACATGATGATTGATTCTACTACTTGTATGTGTATTTGCAAGCTTGGTGGAGATATTGCTTGCTATTGCCATGTTTGCTGTGTACCCCATGCCTATGATGATACTTTCATCTTGCTTTGTGTTCGTGCTTGTGATATGTCATGTCCATTGCCTATGACTATTATTTGCTCACATGATATGATTGCCATGATTTCCTCTAGTATGTTCCATCTTTGCACTGCTAGCTTGCACGACTTGATTCCTAAGATTGGTTGCCTTGTTGCATCACCGATGATTCATACTTGCTCATTTCATGCGGTTGATGACAGCCATCTACATGCTTTGCACATGATTGTTGTTGCTTCTTGTCATATATCTCCATATGTTGCCTCTATCATGCTAGATTATTTGACATGTATTGAGTGCAATAATGCCCCTAGTCTTGATAATGAGTTTGGTCCCATAGCATTCTCACATATGATTGGAGATTTTGACGATTTTCTTGTGAAGCATGCTTGTCTTGCCTCTTTGCACCATATACCTAGTGCCATGAATATAGCCATTGTTGCATCATATTATTCATGCACTTGTGCTACTAATGGTTATGTGCAAGAGCGGAGAACCATCAAGATGGATGATCTGTTTATCTACCATGCGCATACGTTCTTTGTTTTGTTGCGTGCATGTGTAGGATACTTGGACTTCGTCTCGACTTCCACATCACGTGAGTTGACAATCCGAGCTCTTGAGAGCGAGCCACCTTCTACCACGATGCTTCTACATCATACTTGCTTGTGCTTCGGCATTGTGAAGGACGCACAAGGACATGCTTTCAAGGTGATATCATTCTCTTTTGAGAATCCCAAAACCATGAGCATGAATATTGTGGATCATACTACTTGTGTTGCTTGCACCTTGAGACTTGGATCACTTGATTGCACACTTGTTAGAGATCTTTCTTCGACTTGTCATTTTCACCATTCCATGCATCATGATATATATTCCTTGTGTGTTGCATCCAATTCTTGGATTACTTGCTCCTCTCCCATGTTTGGTTGCAACAATGTCGTTTCTTCACATGTGCCATGTCCCATTGATTGCTACATGATTGCCTTGATTGCCTCAGACATGATGAACAATTGCTCTTTCTGTTGTGTTGAGTGCCACACTATCTTCACTACACCCTATGCACGTTATGCTTGGATTGTCTTGCACTTGACCCATGTGTTTAGACACTTCATTTCTTTTGGTGTTGTGAATGATTCCTATGCTTACCATAGACCTTTCATTGAGCTCTTTGCCCATGTTTGCTATGAACTTGAGGTAGATGCTTCTTCTCTTGTCACACATATTTGCATCACTACCTCACATTCACATGCTTGTCCCCATGATATCTTTGCTTGGGCTCAATTTATATGCTTACATGCCATGTCACTATCCTTTGTCAAACCATATGCTTTGCATGATGACGACACTTGTTTGGTGAATCACCTCTTGAATGCTTGGTTTTGCACTAACGCTAACCACATTTATTTTTCCAAGTGTTTGTTGTCCTTCCTCATTTTGAAGTAATCACTAGAAGATTCGACATTGGAGAGTGCCCACTTCAAGCTTGAAGATGATGACTACTTGGGGAATGTCCACTTCTACACGGCGAAGCCATCTCTTTCCCATGGTGATTTGGTTTTCGATCCGGGGTCGGATCTTTCCCAAGGGAGGGGAGATGATGCAGAGCATCCTACGGACATCACCATATCAAGAGTCTGTTCGGCGAGTGACACGTGCGACATCTACTTCACATACACAAAGGTGAATCATCTCCTTTACACGTGCTCATTTGACCCTTTCGAGGATGGTATACTACTTGACACTTCTCCCATGTGCATGCATAGGTATTGTCGGAACGCTATGGACGACGTGGAGGAGTGGAAGCGCCAAGGAACACCTACACCATCTGCGAGGGAAGCGTGGAAGCGAAGACGCAAGAAGAAGAGCTGCCGAAGAAGCTCCAGCGAGCGGACGTCTGGACGACACCGGACGACCGGCCCCTCCCAGTGACCGGACGTCTGGTCTCCACGGACGACCGACACATCTACACCCGAGCCAAATCAGCCGGACGACCGAAGAACACCGGACGTCTGACAAGTCCCAGCGCCCGGACGACCGACACCGACCGGACGTCCGACGCCACCAGGCTAGAGAAGAAACGTCGGAAGTCCGACGCCCTCCGGACGTCTGACCCCGACCAGACGTCCGACACTGCCTGTGTGCAGCCAGGCCTTTGGCCTTGTATCCCTCCCACACTTACCCCTTCGTGGCTTCGACTATAAATAGACCACCTCTGCCTCCTTTCTAGGGTTAGCGTTGTGATAGCTCATTTGAGAGATAGAGCTTCGCTCATCCATATCGGATCTACTCCACAAGAGAGACTGCAGCCTCTCTACGGAGAAGATCCACCTTGGATTCAAGACCCCTCATGGGAAGATCCCCTTGTGGATTCAATACCTCCTCTACGGAGAAGAACCGACTACCCTTTGTATCGCCCCTTGTTCGATTTGGATCGTGTATCTCTTTGTGTTTCAAGGATCTGGCACATGTGTGATTGTTCTTGTTGGTTTGAGTGATTCTCTCGTGTTTCCCCTCGTGATTGCCCTCGTGTTCTTCGTGTTGTTCGTAGGATCCACTCGTTTCGTGAAAGATCGGCTATCAGAGGCATTCACATAGAGTCATACTTTGTTCTAAGTATTGAGTTGTAATTCTTGAGTTGTAAGTAAAAAACAAGTGTGATGATCATCATTATTAGAGCATTGTCCCAGTGAGGAAAGAATGATGGAGACTATGATTCCCCCACAAGTCGGGATCAGACTCCGGACGAAAAATAAAAAAAGAGAAAAAAGTGGAAATAAAAAAAGAAGGCCCAAAAAAACAAAAAAATGAGAGAAAAAGAGAGAAGGGGCAATGCTACTATCCTTTTACCACACTTGTGCTTCAATATAGCACCATGATCTTCATGATAGAGAGTCTCCTATGTTGTCACTTTCATATACTAGTGGGAATCTTTCATTATAGAACTTAGCTTGTATATTCCAGTGATGGGCTTCCTCAAAATTCCCTAGGTCTTCGTGAGCAAGCGAGTTGAGCTTTCATACACTTATAGCTCTAGTGCATCCGTTGCATGGCAATCCCTACTCACTCTCATTGATATCTATTGATGGGCATCTCCATAGCCCGTTGATACGCCTAGTTGATGTGAGACTATCTTCTCCTTTTTGTCTTCTCCACAACCACCATTCTATTCCACCAACAGTGCTATATCCATGGCTCACGCTCATGTATTGCGTGAAGATTGAAAAAGTTTGAGAACATCAAAAGTATGAAACAATTGCTTGGCTTGTCATCGGGGTTGTGCATGATTTAAATATTTTGTGTGATGGAGATAGAGCATATCCAGAGTATATGATTTTGTAGGGATAGCCTTCTTTGGCCATGTTATTTCGAGAAGACATGATTATT